>NC_071513.1:27475000-28100000 GCF_027887155.1 Malaclemys terrapin pileata
GGGGAGCCGGAACACAGGTATGTGTGTATGAAGTGTCGCCTGATAGTGTTACTGGAGGAAAAGATTAAGGGGCTAGAGATGCAGGTAGATACCCTGGTGGAGTTTAGGCGGGGGTTTGAGCAGCTGATGGAGGACAGGCAAGGAGGGGCTGAAGGAGAACGCCCTGCGGCACAGGTAGAGGCAGAGGAGGGTGATAGGGGAATGGAAGGGGGAGAGCATGGGAGGTGGAACCATGTGACTGTCAGAAGCAGGCCAAGGAAAAGAAGGGCCAGTGAGGGGGGAATAGAACTCAGGAATAGGTTCGAGTGTTTGGATAGCGAGGTGGAGGGGCAGCAGGTGGCGGCTGAAGGTGGGAGAGTGAGGAAGAAGAGAAGAGCGGCTAGTCCGAGAGAGAGAGGGGAGGAGTTGATGGAGACAGCACCAATTCTGGGCCCCGGGAGGATTCAGGAAGGCATAAGGGGGAGCATTAGGGAAGATAGGAACAGGCTCAGGTCAGGACTAGAGGGATTAGAGACTAGATTACTAGATGGCACTGTTGCCAGGCGAAGGCAGGTGTATGTAATTGGAGACTCATTACTGAGGAGATTGGACAGGCCTGTGACCAGGGCGGACCCGGAGAACAGAAGGGTGTGCTGTCTCCCGGGCGCAAAGATACGCGATGTGGACCTGCGGTTGAAAAGGATCCTAAAAGGAGCAGGTAAGAACCCCTTGATAATCCTTCATGTAGGAACGAATGACACGGCTAGGTTCTCGTTAGAGAGAATCAAGGGAGATTATGCCAGGCTGGGGAAGACGCTCAAGGAGATAGAGGCTCAGATTATCTTTAGTGGGATTCTGCCCGTTCCGAGGGAAGGGCAGCAAAGGGCTGATAGGATTGTGAGAATAAATACTTGGCTAAGGGAGTGGTGCTATAAGGAGGGCTTTGGGATGTATGGCCACTGGGAGGCTTTTGGGGACAGACACCTGTTCTCGCGGGATGGGCTTCACCTGAGTAGGGAAGGAAATAGACTTCTGGGAGGGAGGCTGGCTCATCTTATCAAAAGAGCTTTAAACTAGGAAGTTTGGGGAGAAGGTTGGGAGATGCACAGTTAATCTCCACGCCAGATTCCAGTATGGAAAAGGTGAGTAAAATGAGAGGAGACATAGCCAGGGAGACGAGATTGGACATAGGAAGGACAGGGGGGACGGGCGCAAGGAGGCCCGCAACATATAGTGCTACTAATGGGAGACAGGCTAAACGACATACATTAGGGTGTTTATACACCAATGCGAGAAGCCTAGGTAATAAAATGGAGGAATTGGAGCTCTTGGTCCAAGAGCTGAAACCGGATATCGTAGGAATAACAGAAACGTGGTGGAATGACGGTCACGACTGGAACACAGGTATGGAGGGGTATACGCTGTTTAGGAAAGACCGGAACAAAGGTAAAGGTGGGGGGGTGGCATTGTATGTCAACAGTGAAATAAGCTGTAAAGAAATAATAGTGGATGGATTAGATAACACAGAGTCCGTCTGGGCAATACTCACACTGGGTAATAGGACTACTAGAGCCTCTCCGGGGATAGTGCTTGGAGTGTGCTATAGACCGCCAGGATCGACCCAGGATATGGATAAGGAACTATTTAATGTGTTTAGAGAAGTAATTACTAATCGAAACTGTGTAATTATGGGGGACTTTAACTTCCCGGATATAGATTGGGGCACAAACGCTAGTAGTAATAATAGGGCTCAGATGTTCCTAGATGTGCTTGCTGATCAATTCCTTCATCAAGTGGTAGCTGAACCGACGAGGGGGGAGGCCACTTTAGATTTGATTCTGGTAAGCAGTGAGGACCTCGTTGAGGAAGTGCTAGTGGGGGACAATTTGGGCTCCAGTGATCATGAGCTAATTCGGTTTAAAATACATGGGAGGAGTAACAGAATTAAGTCAAAGACTAGGGTTTATAATTTTAAAAAGGCCAATTTTAACAAATTAAGGGGACTGGTAAGGGAAGTGGATTGGGCAAACGTATTAAGGGATCTAAAGGCAGAAGAAGCCTGGGATTACTTCAAGTTAAAGATGCATGAGCTGTCGGAGGCCTGCATTCCAAAAAAGGGAAAAAGATTACAAAGCAGGAGATTTAGACCGAGCTGGATGAGCGACCGACTCAAAGGGGTGATTAGGAAAAAACAGAAAGCGTACAAAGAGTGGAAGAGGGGAGGGATTAGTAAAGAAACTTACCTTAGTGAAGTCCGAGAATGTAGAGATAGAGTGAGAAAGGCCAAAGGCCGTGTAGAGTTGGACCTAGCGAGGGGAATTAAAAGCAATAGTAAGAGGTTTTACAGCCACATAAATAGGAAGAAAGCAAAGAAAGAAGAAGTGGGACCGCTGAAGACTATTGCCGGAGAGGAGATTAAAGACAATCTAGGCATGGCGCAATATCTCAATGAATATTTTGCATCGGTGTTTAATGAGGCCAATGAAGGTATTAGGGATACTAGCACCACTACAGAGGGGCATTCGGGATGGGGGATTACCGTATTCGAGGTAGAAACAAAACTTGATTGCCTTAATGGGGCTAAGTCGGGAGGACCGGACGATCTTCATCCGAGAATATTGAAGGAATTGGCGCGGGAAATAGCAGGCCCGTTAGCGATAATATTTAATGAATCTGTAAACTCGGGGGTGGTCCCGTTAGACTGGAGAATAGCTAATGTGGTTCCTATTTTCAAGAAAGGGAAAAAAAGTGATCCGGGTAACTACAGGCCTGTTAGTTTAACATCTGTAGTGTGCAAGGTGTTAGAGAAAATTCTGAAAGAGAAACTAGTTGAGGACCTGGAGGTTAGTGGCAATTGCGATAAATTACAACATGGTTTTACGAAGGGCAGATCGTGCCAAACGAATCTGATCTCCTTCTTTGAGAAAGTAACGGATTTATTAGATAAGGGAAATGCGGTGGACCTAATATACCTGGATTTCAGTAAAGCATTTGATACAGTACCCCATGAGGAATTATTGGTTAAACTGAAAAACATGGGGATCGATATGAAAATCCAGAGGTGGATAAGGAATTGGTTAATGGGGAAAATGCAGCGGGTCGTATTAAAGGGTGAACTGTCGGGTTGGAGGGAGGTTACTAGTGGAGTGCCTCAAGGTTCGGTTTTGGGACCCATTTTATTTAATCTATTTATAACTGACCTCGGGACCGATTGCAGGAGTGGGCTGATAAAGTTTGCGGATGATACGAAGGTGGGAGGTGTTGTAAATTCGGAGGAGGATAGGGATATCCTGCAGGGAGACTTGAATGAGCTTGTGAATTGGAGTATCAGAAATAAGATGAAATTTAATAGTGAAAAGTGTAAGGTGATGCATTTGGGGATGACTAATAACAATTTTAGTTACAAGATGGGGACGCATTGGTTAGAAGTAACGGAAGAGGAGAAGGACCTAGGGGTCCTTGTAGACCGCAGAATGACTATGAGTCGACAATGCGACGTGGCGGTGAAAAAAGCCAATGCTGTCTTGGGATGCATTAGGCGAGGTATATCTAGTAGGGATAAGGAGGTCCTGCTCCCGTTGTACAAGGCGCTGGTGAGACCTCACTTGGAGTACTGTGTGCAGTTCTGGTCTCCCATGTTTAAAAAAGATGAACTCAAACTGGAACGGGTGCAGAGAAGGGCCACTAGGATGATCAGAGGAATGGAAAACCTGTCGTATGAAAAGAGACTAGAGGAGCTTGGGTTGTTTAGTCTGACAAAGCGAAGGCTGAGGGGGGATATGATTGCTATCTTTAAATATATTAGTGGGATTAATACAAGGGAGGGAGAAGAATTATTCCAGCTTAGTACTAATGTGGATACGAGAACGAATGGATATAAACTGGCCGTGGGGAAGTTCAGGCTTGAAATTAGACGAAGGTTTTTGACCGTCAGAGGGGTGAAATATTGGAACGGCCTTCCGAGGGAAACGGTGGGGGCGACGGACCTGTCTGGTTTTAAGATTAAGTTAGATAAATTTATGGAGGGAATGGTTTAATGGTAAAACATAGTAGTCAAGGAAAACCAAACAATGGTAGGTAAATCGTATAATGGCTGACAGGGGTCAGGCTGGTGACTCTTGCCTATATGCTCGGGGTCTGACTGATCGCCATTTTTGGGGTCGGGAAGGAATTTTCCTCCAGGGCAGATTGGCCGAGCCTCTGGAGGTTTTTCGCCTTCCTCCGCAGCATGGGGCAGGGATCTCTAGCAGGAGGGTCTCTGCCGATTGAAGTCACCTAAAACAGGATTGGGGACTTCAACAGCAGAGTCCAGGGAAGGGGTAGGGACGGTTTTATGGCCTGCAGCATGCAGGAGGTCAGACTAGATGATCATAATGGTCCCTTCTGACCTTAAAGTCTATGAGTCTATGAGTCTATGAGCTTTAAAATTCTCCTTTACGCCAGTGTGTTCTGAATTCCCTGAATTCTGCTCTACATCATGAGATTGGGCCTCTTGCTTAGAAGGCACAGAAGTGACAACTTCTGCTGAGGGACCATGCATATTAGTAGAGGTCTGAAACAATGACAGGGATATCTCAAAACTGATTTGAATATTAATTTGAACATATATTTATTTTTATGTAATAAAAGCTGGGTCACTGAAGTTTTCATGAGTATTTGGAATTAACTTATTTTGGGAGGAAAAAGGAATTGTCACAAAAGCCACAAAAAGCTATTTATCCAAGATTTTTTCTCATATGGTCTGCTTCATTTCCAAAGAGAGCACTTCCTTCTCTTTCGAGGTGTGACCGAGTTTTGCAAAGGTGTCTGATATTGGTCTCCCTCTTAAAACTCTTAGGGCAAATATCATGGCCTTCAGTGGAGTGGCATTAGAGATGAATTTGGCACAGTAAACTTGTTATATAAATTCATACTAGCTCAGGTTGTAACACAATATTATTTATGGTACTTTTGTTGATTTTATGTCATATCTAAATCCAGCTTTATATTCCGAAGAGTCAAATTCAGACCCACTGTAAGCAGGGCTAACTCCTTTTGTCCTATGATTGTAAAACAAATAATCAGAGGCAAGGAAACACAAAATGAAGATAGCACTCTGTTCTGCATGGTTCCCAACCTCATATAGGGACAGGCTCTGAGTGGTCTTACACAGCCACACAAGGGAATAAAGGGATATAAAGAACTTCCTTATTTCTTTGCTCCAGCTACATGAAATGCAGACAGCAGTGCAGGGGGGAGAGCCTAACCTTTTGTACAAGATGAAGTCCACTGGTGTTCAAACAAATATTTAGTCCCCAGATCTTAATACATCTGTTTTTTAGATAGAGATGCAGTTTAACTGGTCAGTGCTCAGAGACCATCACCACTCTCTAGCGTCAGAAAAGGGAAGATTTTTTCTTCTCTCTCTCACTAGATGCAAAATTCTTCTCTGAGGCCTGCCTAGATTCACAAACCTACTTCAGCACCTAACTTCCTTTGAAATCCATGAGAGTTAAGCACCTAAGTTGCTGTGTGAATCTGGCCTTTAGATTCACAGGCAACCAGCAAACCATATAGGAAGAGCAAAAGATTTATGTCAAGATCCAGGACACACTTAAAACCACTCCTGCTCCCACAGAAGGCAGTGGGACTGTTGCCATTGACCTTAATGAGAGTAAGATCAAGCCCTTGGTTTATTATATTATAGACCTACATATATATAACAAACTAAAACTGAATGCAACTATTTTAATTTTCCTGTATTTTGTGTCTGCAGTTTGTTGTGAAATGCACAGTAAATGATGAAGGGAGGGAAACAGCCTAACATGAAGACCCCATATGTGTATATATATGACATTAGCAGCACAGAGATAACTCTTAGCTCTGAGCGCTTTATACAAATAAAATAGGTGTTGCTTTGGTGGCAGCATAAAACATTTACCTTTCCCCCCTAGAATGAAAATACTGATTCCCTTGTTTTGGCTGCGGTTTTGGTCTTCCCTGAGAAGGATAATTAAGCTCTTCAACAACTGATTAGTAGTGAAAACAAAAATAGCATGGATTTTAGATGAATGGCATGGGAATAGATAATAGGTAATATTCTGCCAAATTATAGAAAATTTACTATTATGAGTCAGGAAAACTTAGTTATTATAATAATGCCCAGCACATTTATTGCTGTTAACTTAATACATTTTCCTTCATGAAGCTAAACTGCTTGTTAAAGTGCACTTTGGAGATGGATGATTAGAATAGGTTTTTTAGTAGGCAAGGAAGAGAGGGAACAGCTTGAGTCCCTAGAGTGTCAACACAGAAAAACACAGTTTTTATGAGGGAGAGAAGAGCTGATGAATAGATATTCAACTAACTCTCTCCTTATGTTCCATTCAGAACTGCCAACTTCCATCTTGTCTCTGCTTCACTTTCTTCTGCCACTCTTTGGTCTCCTAGCCCATTGAGAATGGTTTATTTCAGCGTTTTGCTGTGAGTACAAGTGCTAGCTGTTAGAATTGGAGCAAAAGGCCCAAAGGAAACCTATAGGCTATAATGTGTCACAATTTAACTGTATAGTACTTAATACTTACCTTGTTATTTTGATTATTTCCATTGCAGTAGTACCCAGAGGCCTCTTCTCCTGCTAAACAAATATATAATCAAAGATCTCTGCCCCAAAGAGCTTACAATGTACAACCCCCATGCAAGGTAGTCCATGTGGCTGTAGTGTTCTGTCCATGTAGATGGAGCTCCTTGCATGATTGGTGCCTAATTTAACAACTCAGAGCAAACTGTGTTGTAGCTAAAAAGTTTCCATAATGCAGACACTTTTAATGGTGACTGGCTTACACAATAAATCTCCATGTTCCCAGTGAGCTAGAATCTTGAAATTTGGAACATTTACTCATTATGGAACTGAAATTTGAATTTTCTATAATAAATCAGCAAAAAGTTATCAGACTAACCATTTAATAAATTATATTAATTTATTTTATGAGGTGGCCATATTGGGTATGTGTCCTCAGATGATGGAAATTAAGGTAATCTGAGGTCATCAGGGCCAGATTAACTTTTTGTGGGCCCTGTTTTTTTTATTCTTTTTTTCTTCATCCACCTCCTATAACTAATAGCAAGTAAATGAAAATAAAATAAGGTACCTTGATTGTTCTTGTAGTCTAACTTATGTTTCCACAGACCACTTGAAAATTGCGGAGGGTCTCGATGGACCACTTAATGATCTTTCCAAATATTGTAAAAAAAGTTGGGGTGCGGGGTCTGGCCAGGAGCTAGGGTCAGGGAGGGGGCTCATGGTTGGGGCAGGAGGTTGGGGTGTGGAGCGCTTACCTAGGGCAGCTCCTGTTTGGTGCAAGGGGTGCAGGTGGGAATGTGGGGGGTGCAGGAGCTCATGTTTGGTGCTCAGGATGGGAGTGGGGATGTGGGAGGGGGGGTGCAGGAGTCAGGGCAGGGGGCTGGATGTGTGGGGGGAGGTGCAGGGGACTGGGTGTGTGGGGGGAGGTGCAGGGGTCAGGGCAGGGGGCTGGGTGTGTGTATGAGGGGTGTGCGGGGTCAGGGTGGGCAGAGGGCTGTGGGTGTGGGCTGGGGTTGTGGGGGTGCTCACGGCAGGGGGCTGGAGGGGGTATGCCCTGATTCCAGCCCCTTCCCCTTTATATATGCCTTTCAGTCAGCACCAGATTTAAGCCGTCTTTATGTACCCAGCTTGTAGGATCTGCACCACTACATCTCTGTTCCCGTCTGTTACTGGACACCCCAGCCCACTCTTTATGCTCTCTTTGAGTTTTTTGGGGGTCTGATCATGCTCCATAGAAATCAATGGAAGTTTTTGCCATTAACTGAAATGGAAATAGGAGTAGAAGGCCCTTTATCTCCCTCACCCATTCCTGAATTTGTGCCTTCTTTTATGCCATGTCTTATGGTTGAAAGAGCCACCTCATTCACCTTTCCCAGTCTCCTTTCTTAAAAAGTTCTGGAGACCCATCTGTTCATGAAACATTCCTAATACAGAGATGAGCCCTGCTGTGCGTCTGTTCTATATTTTATTTTCCTCTCTTTACACCTGTGCTTTATTGTAAGTTGTTTGGAACCGGGAGCCCCCTTTGAATAGCACTGTGTTAGCAATTATCTTCAACAACAGCAAAGGGGAAACAGAAAATTACTGACTGCAGAATTGATGTAATGCAATGCAACAACTGTATACAAAAGCAGTGTAATGCAATGACCGTATACAAAAGAAATACACACTCTCTCTCCCTTCTTGTTGTTGAAGATATATGTGCCTGAGTAAGAGCCCATTCCTGCAAGGTGCTGTGCATCAAAGGGGCGGGGGTGAGCCTCCTAACTCCTATTGGCTTCAATTCGGAGCTGAGGGCACTCAGCCCTTCCCAAGAAGAACTAGTATCTTGCAGAATCAGGTTCTAGGATTCTTCCTCTCACAGCTCTTCTTTCAGCTGAACACTGTAATTAATTTATAATTCAATGTTGATTGTGCTGTATTACTGGGCGTTGTGAAACGATTACAATGTAACAAGTCCTGACTTTACTTAAGAATGATGAAGTTGGAGTGGCTGTAAAGAAGAAAGACCTATTTAAACAAGCATATATACTTCAAAATGAATCCACTTGGGGTTCAGTTTTCATTTCTGTTACTCACACATGCATCATGGTGCATTTTAAAAAATCTGCTCCTGTGCATCCAAAGCTAGGAATTGTAGTGGTTAGGTTTCAAGATTCATGCCATATTTTTAAAAAGGATGTGATCTCAATTCATAAAATATGTCTGTGGGTTTTGTTCTTTTTTTGATTTTTGTTTACAAGTAGGGCTGGGGCTCTGGGGATTTGTCCTATTTTGTGGCTGCTGCATTGTTAATTAGTGGGGGTAATTTGTGTCTGCAACAAACGCTTTAGATTTTTTTTAAACATGGTCTCTGCGTGCAAAATGTGCCCAGTTATTACTGCTAGTTGGCAGGGTTGATTGCCTGGCATTAATGCTGTTGCCTGATGCCATGTTTGCTTTAGTGCATGTTAGTTCCTTTCCACAGTTTCTGGAACGTGCTCTCAGGTCTAAGTATCCAGGAGGTGTTAGCAAACCCTGGACTGATTTTTATACCAGTTTCTGTTTACAGAATGGAGAGGGCTTCAGCTATCCTCCTAGGTACATTACTGCTCCTACTAGCAACTAGACATCACCCTTCCATGAGACGAGCTGCAGGAAAACATACCACTATGGCTTTTCTTTTCCTTATTTGTTACTTAGGTGTGGCATTTTAATAGGTAACCCTTAATGGGCTTGGAGGATTGTTTCCTGTATGATCCTGTGCTGAAAGGTGCAGAGAGCAGGGAAGAGGCACACCTCAGCCACCCATCTCTCTACATATCTCGCAGTGCTAGTTGAGAATTCCCTGCACCTTTTCACCATTTACACACTATGAAAATCTCCTTGCCTCTTCCAGGCTCTGGAGCGCTGAGTGCCACACTGCCTGGCTAGTGAGAGCCACTGGGTTAAAAGCCCACTACCGACACATTTTGCTATAAAACCTGCATTACGATGCAATCCCACCAGTTGGAGGTTGTTCCTCGGGCCCAGAACTGGTACTTCACCATCTGCAGCTGCTCCATGAATGCCACCAACAGTTTTGAATTGGTTGTCGCTATTTCCCACAGCAATCTGTTCTGCATGGAATCATCATGCCCTTTAAATGGGCCCTTTAAATAGCCACCGGAGCCCCGGGGGTCCTGGCCACCTCCGCTACCCGGAGGCTCTGGCAGCAGGGCTCTGGCGGCAATTTAAAGGGCCTGGGGCTCCAGCCGCTGCTGAGAGCCCCAGGCTCTTTAAATTGCCGCCTGGGGAAGCTGGTCCGGTATGCCGTACCGGCTTACTTTCACCTCTGTCATGCCCCCACTTCTATTCTGCAGCTCTGCAAATACAGCAGGATTGTGTACCCTGAGCTTGCAATGCTAGTCATGACAATGCAGAGCCATGCAGACTCCATGCTTCTGTCAGAGATGGCAGACAGTGAGAAGGACCACACGGGTTTGTGAGATTTAGGAAAAAAGTGCAAAAATTATGTATAATTTTACATTTGGGATACATATAAAATTAGGGGAGGGTGAACACTGCACTATGTGAAGTTGATTCCTGTGCGACCCATTTTAACCCCAGCAAAAATACAGTATGGTGGACGGTGGCAAGTTGCACAGTGGGATACCTCTCCATGGTGCACCACACTCTGGATCGATACAAGCATTTCTGGTGAGTACGCTCAGCACCGACACAAGGAGTCTAGTAGGCATGTGCACATGACATACTAACAGTGGTGATTTCTATGATGACATAACTTGAATTAACGTAAGTTTGAAGTGTAGATATGGCCTTAGGTATATGAAATGTGTCGGAGTGGTAACAGGAAAAGTATGAGAATAGGCCAAGATTCATACAGGTGTTTAGGCTCCTGTTTTTGTGGAACCGGGCCTACTACACTCTAAAGGCTCAGGAACAAATTAACACATAAGAAGAACCCAATATCATTCATTTATTTTTTTTAAATGTCATGACTTGAGGGTGTATAACTCATGATTTTGGAATTCTTGTGATTGTCAATATTGGGATTGTAGATATGTGTTCATTATGTTGTGAAGGCCAAAACAATAATTTAGTTCAAAAATAATTAGATAAGTTCATGGAGGATAGGTCCATCAATGGCTATTAGCCAAGATGATCAGGGATGCAATCCTTGGTCTGGATGTTCCTAAACCTCTGACTGCCAGATGCTGGGAGTGGACAACAGGGGATGGATCACTTGAAGATTGCCTGTTCTGTTCATTCCCTCTGAAGCACCTGGCACTGGCCAGTGTCGGAAGATGGGATACTGGGCTAGATGGACCATTGGTCTGACCCACTATGGCTATTCTTATGTTCAGCAAAAATTACAGAAGATTTTTGCCCTTGAGAAGGATGTCATATGAGATAGTACACTGCCCTTATTGAATATTTGAGAATCAAGTTCTACGCACAATCAATGACATGTGAAAAATCACTAAGGGCTGGATTGAGAGGCAAAATAATAGTTGCAAAAGACAATCCCCATTGGTGGATCAAATGCAAATGAAGTTTTGAAACCAGGCTAGGAAATCAGTCAGACTGGAAGTCACATGAGCCAACAGAATAAACATGTACTATAAAAATAAGAAGAAAAAATTAGAATTAAAAATTTCAAATTAAAAATCACAGTAAAAAACATAGCAAGTGCTCTACTAGAAACACATCATTGCTAAAACTACTAGCAACTATTTACTTATAAATATTTGAGTGTTTGTTATTAAAATAGAAATTAAATGGCACAATAATATGCATCTGCACAATGAGAATAAAGGCAAATGATGAAGTGGAAAGAGTAATAAAAGTAACATTTTAAAAGGAGCAAATCGGTGTTTAAATGGATTACATTTAAGGAAGGGAGTGCATCTCAGGGACTCACAGCAGCTGATACGGCAAATTTGTGAACTGTTATGAGACTTTGTGTAGACGTATAATCTCATAAGGGATTCTTTTAAATACCCAAAATGTGTGATACATAATTCTTGAGGGGGAATATGTAAAATATTTTGCTGGCTCAAGTCTCCCGTAGCCCATCAGCACATTATAACAGATAGCGAGGAGCTGCCATGCCTAGGTAGTGGCATGCCTTTAAGAACCCAGTCCTGGGAAGCCCATGCTGAGAGGTACTGTCCTGTGAGAGGGGAAATAAAAAAGCCCCTCTACACCCCACCCTTTTTTTTTTTTTTTGCAAACACGGCAGGTGGCTCATCTCAGCACCGGGGTAACTGTTACCTCCTCCCTGTGCCCCTGGGCTTAACCCCAGCTCCTACCCCCCATCCCTGATTTTGCCCCTCAGCTGCCTCTGCCTTCAGCTGCTTGATCCCCCCCACAGTAAATTTCCACCCCCTGCTCAGATCCTGCCCACCCACCCTCCGATTTGCCACCTTTGAACCCCGCTAAAGCAGCAGAAGCTGATTCCAAGGAAGGGCAGAGTGAGGGCAGCGGCTTCAGCAGATGTTACTGAGCATGCCCAGTGGTGTGAGCATGCCCAGTACACCCTAAGCGGCACATTGGGACAGGGATCAGTTTCTGACGCTACCCGGGTAGGCGGGGCTGAGCGGCCCCTCCCCCTCGCGCTGCCCGGGGGCCGGGCTGCCTGCGCTCACTGCTCCGGCTGCTCCGCCAGCGCACACCCAGCACGAGGCGCCCGCGTCCCAGCAGCTCTGCTCAGGATGGTCATCCGCGTCTACATCGCCTCCTCCTCCGGCTCCACGGCGGTAAGGAGCCGCCCGCGGGGAGCCGTGCCCGGTGCCCCTCGCTGTCCCCGGCCGCGCGGGGCGGCGGAGGAGCCGGGCGAAGTTGCAAATGTTCCTCCAGCAAAATCCCTCTTCGCTCCCGTCCGTAGGGGCGGCGAGTTGGGACAGTTTGGGGACGTTTTCTGCTGGTGGTGTTAGTGCCTGTGGGTTGAGCCCGAATTGTACATCTGTCTGCAGGCGGGGTGAGACGAGGAGAGGGTTATACAGCTGGCTGGGGGTGGGGAGTTATTACACATCTGTACACGGGTGTTGGAAAATATTGTATGGGGTGTGTGTGTGTGTGTGTCGAGAGCCATTGAACCAAACTGTAAAGCCTGTATATGATGGAAACAACTTCAAGTCGGGGGGAGAGGCAGCAGCAGCACCCCCAGCACCTATGCAGGCTGGGGGGAAGAGGAGAGGGTTATACATCTGGCTGGGGGAAGTGGAGAGGGGAGGATTACACATGTGTCTGCGGTCTGCGGAGGGAGGAGAGGGTTACACATCTGGCTGGGGGGAGGAGGAGATGGTTCTATTTTGAGACAGAGGGCAAAATCATAAGAAACCCACAGCAAAACTCCAATTGGCTTCAATGGGACCAGGGTTTGGTCTATGTGTGCCCAACTTCTGCTGTGGAGGTGACCCTGAGTCTTTGTGATGCCTGAGTTCCTTTCTCTCTGGTTGCTTGCTCTGGGTTTTTTCCTCTTCTAGAGAGATCCGAAGATTTGCAATCCAAATGCATCAGTGAAAGAGGAAACACAGTTGCACAAGTGGCTTCCGTGTTTGTTTGTGTATGTGTGAGAGGGAGGGAGAGAGAGAGATGAAGCTGTTGCTGGATATTTTAATACATACTAACAGCTTAGGGTGACCAGACAGCAAGTGTGAAAAATGGGGACAGGGGTGGGTGGGATAATAGGAGCCTATATAAGAAAAATACCCCAAAAGCAGGACTGTCCCTATAAAAATTGGGACATCTGGTCACCCTATAACAGCTACTTCAAGCTGCTCATCTGGAAACATGATAAAGAGGGTGAAATCTGAATGGTGGCTATGATAAATGTGCAAATGTATGTTACCTTTCCTGAGAGGCAGAGTTGGGAAAGCTGAGGTCTTATAAGGGTAAATACCTACTTCCCGGTTTCTCTCTCTACCCTCCCAGCCATCCATCTGTGTTTGCTTTCTCATTCATCTCCCTGGACCTTTCCTCACAAGCCCCAGGCCAGTGGCAGCACATCTCCTGTTTTATACCTGAAAAAAGATCATGGGGGAGGTTGATACCTTTGTTTTTTGAAAGTGCTGTTACTTCCTAAAACTAAATCCTTTCCATCTTAAAAGAGATGTATTTTTTTTTCCGTTTATGGAGAGAGAATCTAAAAGGTTAGTGGATTTTATCAAAGAGAGAAAATTATACACATTTAGCAATATTTCCCCCTTTTTTTCTTTCAACCTCCCTAGGAAATCCAAATATCTGCTGCTTAGTCCAGCAGCAGTTTTGCATTGTTGAAATTCCTGTAATGTAATCATAGTGGAGCTTCTAAGTCCTTTTAAGCATTATAAACTCTGTATGAGACTCGAGGAGAGAGAGGAAGATCAGACAGTGGATTGTGTTTTTATTGTGGCCATGAAATGGAATACTCCTTCCCCCTTTTCTGCCACATTCCAGGCTTATCCCTCAGGACAAGTCCAGTTATTTATAAGTGGGTAAACTATGCCTGCAGGCAGGTCCCCTTCTAAGCAGGAGTCACCTCACTCACCACTCTGGAGTTTGGAATGCTTGATTAATAATTAAACATTTTCAGACCACTACCACCCCAGGTATTGTTCTAAATGGGAGGAGCACCCTGTGCTTGAAGGTGTCCTGTGTTTACTGTTCCTGGTCACTGACAATAAAGCATTATTTCCTTTGCGATTTAGGAGTTTGCTACATGACTTTCCACCACTCCACTTTTCACTCCCAAATACTCTTCGTAAAGAATTTCAGTGGAATAGCACATTTTCACAGGCAGTCCCCTGCTGCTGGAATGTTTAGGCAAACCGCAATGTTTATTCCTAAAGCTAGAGACAGTTGATCGTGTCAGCGTTCTGTTTCAATTACTCTATTTCTGCTATGCCAAGTGATTAATGCTGATGCTGGAAATATGTCTGGCTGCTGCTGTAGTGGTCTGAATTTATTACTGTACTACTATGGAAACATTGAATTTTGAATCCTACACACTGAAACTTGTTCTATGGTCAATTGCAAACAAACAAAGTTTAAAAACAAATACACAAAACTTTTTGTGCTTTGGGATGGGTAGTTATTGGTTCAAATCTTCCTGAAGCTGGTAGTGACTAAAAGATGTGGACACTGTTTTGATTGTCTCTGTTAAAGATAGCCTGTCTCAGTCCAGTACATAATGGACTTCACAAAAATGATCAACATACTTAGGCCTGATCTACTCTTGGAAAGTTTTGCCGGTATAGCTATACCAGTATACTGTACTGGCAAAGCGCTCCTAGTGTGGATGCAGTTTATACAAGCAAACCTGTGCTTTTGCTGGTATGGCTTATTCCAGCCCCCTCCCCCCCCCCCCGCAGCTAAAGCACAGTTGTGCTGGTATAACTGCATCTACAAAGGAGGCCTTGGTGACTTTTGCAGTCTGATGATTGAAGCCAAAAGGCAAGGAGACTAAACTAATCTTTCCTTGTCATTGTTGGGCAGTGTAGTTTGGTTTGCAGTGCTGTCAAGCTAGATGAAAATCGTTTTCAGAGGAGGACTATGCAAAATATACATTATATGGGGAAACAACATCCCTGTTCCACTGAATTTTGCCTCTCCAGTTCCATGGATTATATACAAATACTAGAAATCTAAATACTAAGATGGGTGAACTAGAGCAGTGCTTCTCAACCAGGGATGCATGTACTCCTGGGGGAACACTAAGGTCTTCCAGGAGGCACATTAACTCATTTAGACATTTGCCTAGTTTTACAACAGGCTACATAAAAAGCATTAGCGAAGTCAGTACAAACTAAAATGTCATACAATCACTTGTTTATACTGCTCTGTATAGTATACACTGAAATATATGTACAGTATTTATATTCCAGTTGATTTATTTTATAATTATATGGGACAAATGAGAAAGTAAGCAATTTTTTAGTAATCGTGTGTAGTGACACTTGTGTATTTTTACGTCTGATTTTGAAAGCAAGTAGTTTTTAAGTGAGGTGAAACTTGGGGGTACTCAAGACAAATCAGACTCCTGAAAGGGGTACAGTAGCCTGGAAAAGTTGAGAGCCATTGAATGAGAGAGCCTGGCATTAATTGAGGATATTGATATAACAGGCATCATGGAAACTGGGAATGAGGATATTTGATGGGACATAGTAACACCAGGGTACAAAATACACCGCTACCTCAATATAACGCTACCCGATATAACACGAATTTGGATATAATGCGGTAAAGCAGTGCTCCGGGGGAGCGGGGCTCTGCACTCGGGTGGATCAAAGCAAGATCAATATAACGCGGTTTCACCTATAACGCGGCAAGATTTTGTGGCTCCTGAGGACAGCGTTCTATGGAGGTAGAGGTGTATATAGCAGAGGTGGCCAAGCTTACGGCTCTGAGCCGCATATGACAATCTTCAGAAGCTCAAAAGTTGAGGGGCACTTGCCAGGGCTTGGGGCTTCTGCCCCATGGGAGGCACTTGCTGGGGCTCGGGGCTTCAGCCCGTCTTCTGCTGAAGCCCTGAACCCCAGCAGGTGCACCCTGCGGGGCTGAATCCCTGAGACACCCCCCCCTGCCCCCAATTGGGCAGAAGCCCCTCCCCCATCACTCCACTGCAAGGCAGAGGTCCTGAGCCCTCCTCTTCCCCCCCCCCCCCAGTGTGGTAGGTGGAGAATGGGAAGGGTTGTGGGGGGGCTGCACTTTAACTGTAAAAGAGTCACCTGCGGCTTGCGAGTCAGTTTGGCCACCCTTGATATATAGGAATGACACAGTAGGGTGTGCTTTTGGGGGTTTGACACTGTATGTTAAAAAAAGCATAGAATTAAAGTTTTAAATGAACAAAACTGCACTGTAGAATCTCTATGGATAGACATTCCATGCTTGAATAAAGGGCAGTACGAGTATGCTACTGAACACCTGACCAGGATGGTGACTGTAATGCTAAGGGGTGTTAGAAATGCAATAATAATGGGTGATTTGAACTATCCTCATACTGACTGGGTAAATGTCAAGGCATGATACAGAGATAACATTTCTAGATGCCATAAATGCCTGATTCTTGGAGCTAGTTTTGGAACCCATAAGGGGAGAGGCAATTCATGATTTAGTCCTAAATGGAGCACAGGATCTGGTCCAAGAGGAACCTATAGCTGAACCACTCAGTAATAGTGACCATAATGTAATTAAATGTAGCATCCTTGCAAGGGGGAAGATACTAAAAAATCCCATCACAGTAACATTTAACTTGACAAGGGGGAGCTACACAAGAATGAGGACACTAGTTAGACTGAAATTAAAAAGAGCAGGCCCAAGGCTGAAGGGCCTGCAAGCAGCATGGAGACTACTTAAAAACAGCAGAATAGAGGCTTAGACTTTAATGTATAACCCAAATAAAAAAAGACAGTCAAAGGACCAAATGAATGCAACCATGTCTAAACAGCAGAGTAAATAGGGCATTAGAGGCACGAAGGCATCTTTTTAAAATTTGGAAGTAGATGCTAATGTGGAATATAGAAAGATGCACAAACTCTGTCAAGTAAAATGTAAAATATAATAAGGCAGGCCAGGAAAGAATTTGAGAAGCAACTTAAAGATGCAAAAACTAACAGTAAAATATTTCTAAGTACATCAGAAGCAAGAAACCTGACAGGCAGGGGAGACTCTAGATGACACAGGTATTAAAGGAGCATTCAAGGCAGATAAGACCATTGCGGAGAAGATAAATGAATTCTTTTTGTTGGTCTTCACTGCAGAGGATGGCTGGAAGATACCCACATCAGATCTATTCTTTTTGGGTGACAAACCTGAAGTACTGTCCCAAATGGATGCCTCAGTAGAAGAGGTTTTAGAACAAATTGATAACTTAAACAGTAGTAAGTTATCAGGACTTGATAGT
Source organism: Malaclemys terrapin pileata (assembly GCF_027887155.1). Lineage (NCBI taxonomy): Eukaryota > Metazoa > Chordata > Testudines > Emydidae > Malaclemys > Malaclemys terrapin. The sequence goes on from NC_071513.1 coordinate 27,492,409, forward strand.
ATTCACCCAAGAGTTCTGAATGAATTCAAATATGAAATTACAGAACTACAAACTGTACTGTGTAACCTATCACTGAAATCAACCTCTGTACCAGATGACTTGAAGGCAGCTAATGTAATGACAATTCTTAAAAAGAGCACTAGAGGAGATCCTAGCAATTACAGGCCAAAAGGCCTAACTTCAGAACTGGGCAATTTGGTAGAAAGTACACCTCTACCCTGATATAATGCTGTCCTCGGGAGCCAAAAAAATCTTACCGTGTTATAGGTGAAACCGTGTTATATCAAACTTGCTTTGATCCGCCAGAGTGCGTAGCCCTGCCCCCCCGGAGCGCTGCTTTACTGTATTATATCCAAATTCGTGTTATATCCGGTCATGTTATATCGGGGTAGAGGTGTATAGTAAAGAACAGAATGATCAGACACATAGATAAACAGGAGTTTTTAGGGGAAGAGTCAGCTCAGCTTTTGTAAAGGGAAATCATGCCTCACCAATCTATTATAATTTTTTGAAGGAGTCAGCAAGCATGTGGATAAGGGTGATCTAGAGGATATAGTGTACTTCAGTGGTTCTCAAACTTTTGTACTGGTGATCCCTTTCACGTAGCAAGCCTCTGAGTGTGACCTCTCCCCCCCCCCCTTATAAATTAAAAACATTTTAAAATATATTTAACACCATTATAAATGCTGGAGGCAAAGCAGAGTTTGGAGTGGAGGCTGATAGCTCGTGACTCCCCATGTAATAACCTCGTGACCCCCTGAAGGGTCCTGACCCCCAGTTTGAGAGCCCCGGGTGTACTTGAATTTTCAGAAAGCCTTTGACTAGGTACCTCACAAAAGGGTCTTAAGGAAACTAAGTAGCTATGGTATAAGAGGGAGGGTCCTCTCATGGATTAGTTCTAAATTGGCTATTACCATGGGAAGTGTTATGGACTTCAAAAGACAGTACTGAACAATGTGCCATGCAAGAATGGACTTTTGGAACAAACAGTGTCAAGCGATTTTCTTGGGGGCTCTCTAGAGGAAAGTGAATGTAAATTTCTCCCCGCCCCCTGGTTATGCAAAAATTCAGCCTTTTCAAGCTATGTCCTGAGGAGGAGGGGACCATTGTCTTCTGATTACCTGTTCCAGGAGTCTGAAGGTCAAAGGCCCAAGCAGTATAAAAGAAAGACTAGACTGTGCATGGGTTTGCTTGTTTTGGGCCAAGACTGTTAGGAACTTGTAACCCCAGAAAAACCTCTTTGTGGAGTTTGAAGGACTGACTGCTGGAATTAGCGGGTATCTCTGGTAAACTTATTAGTGTGTGTAGGTTCTTTTATTGTTTTTAACATGTTTTCTCTGTAATGCTTTTTTCACCTTAAGAATACATGTATATAATTACCTTATAATTGCTGGCAGTTGAATTGTTCATAGCCTTCAAAGAGAATGCAAAGTGAAGACACTGGCTTGGAGTTGGGCTGCAGGCTCCAGGATGGGACCAGAAATGAAGGGTTCAGGGTGCAGGAGAAGGCTGGGGGTTGGGGCTGAGCGGTTTGGAGTGTGGGAGGGGCTCTGGGCTGGAACGGGGATTGGGGTCTGGGAGGGAGGGAGTGCAGGCTTTGAGCTGGGGGTGTCTGCTCCGGAGTGAGGCCAGAAATGAGGGGTTTAGGGTGCGGGACGGGGTGGAGACTCTGGGAGGGAGTTTGGGTGTGGGAGGGGGTTTAGGGCTGGGGTAGGGTGTGGGGGGAGAGGGATGCAGTCTCCGTGCAGTGCTTACCTCAGGTAGCTCCTGGGAAGCAGTCGGCATGTCCCTCTGGCTCCTAGGAGCCCAGTAGGGACCCTGCCAGCCCTACTGCGCCACCAACTGGACGTTTAACGGCCCCGTCAGCAGTGCTGACCAGAGCCGCCAGGGTCCCTTTTTGACCAGGTGTTCCAGTCAAAAACCGGACACCAGGCAACCTTAGCATCAAGAACATTTGGGTTCCCCACATACCTCTCGCCACAGGGCTCCACTCCCTGCTCCTCCCCTTCCCCCCCAAAGCCCCACCCCCCTGGCCAGGTCTAGAAGTTGGAGCCGGATCATGGTAAGGGCTGCCCAGGAACCCTGGGCTGCTATGGCCGCGGGGACATGTGGTGGCCCGTGCATTGATCTGCCACTGTGTAGCACACATTCCCACCTCTTCACATTTTTTTGTTTGTTCCAACGGATGCTTGGAATGGTTCTTTTGCAGGATGATGTGCACATGTGCCATGAGGTGCAAGGGATGTGCCCTGTTATGCCCTCATGCTACCAGTGCTGATGCCATGGTAGAGAATGACAAGCCTTCGCCTGAGCCAGTGCTAGATACACTGTGTGCTGGCATATCTGGCTATTAGGAAGAGCCCGTCGCCATTTTAGGGGTGGATCTCAAGGAGGTGAGGACCTAGATTTCATTATTTTCACTTATGTATTCAGTGTTTTATTAAAAACAGAGTTTTTGTTTTTTGCTGCTCTTTTTGGTTCAGAGCGGAACTAATTCTTTCCTCCTTTCCCCTTTAGGAGCCAGACATAGGATTTAGTCCTGGTCTGGAGAGAGGACATCTCTAGTGAGTAACCCCATCTCTCTTCCCCCACATAATGTAGTGGAGTTCACAGGGGAATATATTGCGTCTTCATGATGGCTGGAGGAAGGGGACAGCAGCAAGTGGCTTCTGGAGCAACACGGGATGGTAAGTGGATTTACTTTGGTAAAGGGGCATGAGAGCTAAGGGGTGGGTAGACTTGCTATGATTCCTGTAACTCATGGTCCTTTTCTGTATTCTCTTTTCCGCATATTAGGGCTGTGGGAGAGGCTGATGGGGCATCAGCCAGACTTGTGATAGCAATCCCAATAAAGTAAGTAGATTGGTGGAGTTTGTGTGTCTACCAAGTAACCATGATTCTTGCGTTTTGTATTTTTGCAAGTGAATTCCTGTAGGACATTCCTTCGCCTGACCCCGTCCCCCCCAAATTAGAAAGTGTTAGCTTAAAAGAAAAACATGAATAAACTTTTTTTCCTCATTCTATTTGTGTGTCCTGCTGTGTTCCTTTTAGGTTTTGGTGGAGGTTTGAGTGGTTCTGTCTGCACAAGCAATGCAGAGTGACACAGCATAAGGTGACATGGTGCTTAGCCTTGCTGAGTAAATGTAGTGACATTTTTGTCTGTGGCTGTACAGTGTTTTACAGGCATCCTTCGAAATGCAATGGTGGAAGCAAAGCCAGAATGCACTGGTGTGGACAAAGCTGAATAGTATTCACTGACACTTGTAATTCCAAAAGCCTTAAATAGATGAAGCATCCCTATCTGAACTGTGTATATCTTCTTTTCTAATTGTGTTTAGTACAAATCAGTCCTGCCAAATACATATGAAGAAGGAAATACTGGTAGACATCTCATTTTATTTTTAGTCATACTGTGACTAATCTGGTGCAGGCTTCCATTGAACTGCATAATTTGGGGGAAATCAGATGGATGTGTAGTTTAAGAACAGACATTAATTTTTGAAAATATATTTAGATTTTATTGAACATATACAACCTAATATGATTGAACGGTGACTTTTTAATGGCCACAATACTGAGTTTAGTTGCACATCTTCTGTAAACAAGATCTGCATGAAGTGTTCCTTTATATTTTTAGTAGCTCCCACGCTGTCTCTCTTGATAGAATAATATTAATTATACTAAATAAGGGCTTTCAGGTGGTGGAAAATGAAATGTTACAATTATATGTCTGAATGGTTAACCTGGGATGCATACTCCTTTTATTTTATTTTTTTTATTTTTAAATAGCTCTTCTGATTTCTTAAAACAAAACAAAAAACCACAAACCACTATTCCAAACCCTGGAAGGGAAGCTGGAATGATTGAAAATCTGAATGTAATGTTTTAAATGGAAATCCAAAGATTAAACTGATTGCAGTTGTTGCAAAAGCTAATCACAACAAATTCAAATAAAAACTACAGTGGCAGGCATTCTACTGTTATTTATTTAGTAAATCCTTTCTATTTAAAGAGTAATATAATTCCCCATATCTGTGTATATACTGCAGAAAGAAGGTTGAAAAGGACTTTCTGTTAAGAGTATTTATATACTGCATGTATAACTATAGGAAATACCTGCTTTACAGGGTGTATGTTTTCATAGTGCTTTGATGAAGTAGGGCCCAATCCTGCAAGGAAATGAGTGGATGCCACTCACTTTGATATCAATTAACAGTAGATGCTCACCACTTTGCATGCTCTGACCCATACATTGGCATGTAAGTGCTAAGTATTTATTGTATTAATAAATATTTACAGAGTTAAAGCAAATAAATTTATTTTCCCTGAGGCATTGACTGAAGTATTAAGATTACACTTGCCAAACTCCCATAGAAATTAGTGGAGCTGCACATGTGAATGAGGGTGGAGGGTGCCAAAAACAGGGTTGCATGTAAGGTTAGTGTAGCAATTTATTATGTTGCTTGTCCCAGTTTCTCCTTTTTTCTTTTTCTTTCTTTTTTTGTTTTTTGTTTTGTTTAGGGTAGAGTGTGTGGGGGAAGAGAATCATGATTGAGACCAGCACTGTAAGGAAAACAGAGTTAGCAGAAATGTCTCCCTGTATTTTAAGTGGGAAATTCAAGACTTTGACTCTGATTATAGCAAGGATATTTATTATCCTTACCATAGCCTTATGAGGTTACTGCTCTTTTTCCAGGTGCATTATCTAGATTAGTGATGGTTTTCCATAGATTCTGAGGCCAGAAGAGACCATTGTGATCATTTAGCTTGACTTCCTGTGTAATACAGGACAGAGAACTTGCCCCAAATAATTCCTAGAGCAGATTTAACACAATTTTAAAATCAAGATTGGATTTTTATTTTTAAGTGATGGAGAATCCACCACAACTCTTGGCAAATTGTTCCAATGATAATTGCTCTCACTGTTAAAACATTTATGCCTTATTTCCAGTCTGAATTTGTCTAGCTTCAACTCACAGCCAGTGTTACTTTCCCAGATGACTGTATTAGTCAGTGAGCTGGGAAATTAACTTATCTCTAGAACCTATAGAACTGTTACATTATTAAAAAATGTTTATACTTAAACGCGAAGATGTTTCAAGAATGTTGTTTGCAACACTGGATATAGTCCTGTTTGCAGTGTGTGCACCAATATTTTGGGCAAAGGCTAAAAGGGAAGGCTTAAAAAAGGCTGTAGGACCCAGCTGAATGTATCAGAAGAATACCCACAATGAAGAGTAAAACTCAAAGGAGTTGTAGTTATATCAAGAAGTCTTGGATACACCAAATGCACCTCAACCCTGATTCAGGAAAGGTCTTAACTCCATCCCTGTTCAAGACTGCCACTTCAGAGCATGCTTGGTCTCATGGACTTAAGTGCTGGGACTTCAGTGCATGCTTACGTGTTATCCTGAATAGGGGTGTGTTTTTGAATTGTCTCTAGTGCTGGAACATTTAAAGGTCTGTCAGCATTACCATTAGAAACACAGTTTTTCATCATGGCTTTGTGATTGTAAAAATTAACTAAGACTGAAACTTGGCAGATACTTCTTGGTTTAGGAATATTTAAAAAGCTGCCAAGCAATTTAAATGTATACAGTTCACTTGACAACCTGGAGAACTTAAACAGCTTCTATTTTCATATGTAATAAATATATTACAGGTAGAAGGAATCATGGTTTAAACCACCAGAAAACTTAATGGGGGAAAAGTCAAGTGTTTTACTCCCACAATTGCAATAAGAGTATTTTTAGGCAATACTTAAACATGAAACTTAAACACAGCAGTTTTCTACCAGGGATACTCTGAATGTGGCTCATTGCTGTGCTTAGAATCACAGTAGAAATGTTCACAGCAGCTAAGTTTTCCGGAAAGTTGTTTGAGCATGCTATCCCATAGTGAGAAAAATTAGGAATGCAGAAAATAGAGCTGGAATTGATTACTCTTGATATCATAATTCATTCTACAAGAAACACTCTACTCTATAAAAATGGGTGTGATGGTGCTTTTAAAAGGCCATCAGAAGTATTTGATTTTAATGGACTTCTTTTACTTGAAGTGAAGTAGCTAGTCGCACTAATAAAATTGTGATGGTGATCCAAGTTAAAATGGTTCAAAACTAACATACTGGCCTGAAAAGAACCAGGAAAGACATTAGTTCCCCAGGATATTTATAACTTGTATAACAGATTAAACATTTTCTTGACACCTGTTAAACTTGCCTGAAATTTTAATCAGCTGTGTGGAGCTGACTTTTCTGGGAGAATTCTAGCTGGAAGTTAGATTTTATAGAACATATGGAGTCAAAAATACTTTTTTGCTTTTTATCCTATTTTCAGCAGATGACTAAATTTTCCGGTAATCAATCAAACATAGAGTCTCTTGGCTTTTTGTCCCCCAGATTCACTAGCGCCGCAGTAATGTTGCAGATCTTACTTTCTTCTTTTCTTTTGCAAACCCCACCCATTGCTTTGAGAAGCAGCAGGGGAGGGAAAATGGGGTGGAGGTGGGGAGTGGGAGGAGCCATTGACTGTTCTTAGTGTATTTTAGGAATCAGCAATAGAAAATATCAGTTAATAATAATCTCATAGACTCATAGACATTAAGGTCAGAAGGGACGATTATGATCATCTGGTCTGACCCCCTGCATGCTGCAGGCCGCAAGACCTTTCCCTGGACTCTACCGTTGAAGTCCCCAATCCTGTGTTTTAGTGACTTCAATCGGCTGAGACCCTCCTGCTAGTGATCCCTGCCCCATGCTGCGGAGGAAGGCGAAAAACCTCCAGAGGCTCAGCCAATCTACCCTGGAGGAAAATTCCTTCCCGACCCCAAATATGGCGATCAGTAATACCCCGAGCATATAGGCAAGAGTCTCTAGCCTGACCCTTGTTGGCCATTATGCTGTTCATGTACCATTGCTTGGTTTTCCTTGGCTACTATGTTTTATCATTAAACCATTCCCTCCATAAACTTATCCAACTTAATCTTAAAACCAGACAGGTCCGTCGCCCCCACCGTTTCCCTCGGAAGGCCGTTCCAATATTTCACCCCTCTGATGGTCAGAAACCTTCGTCTAATTTCAAGCCTAAACTTCCCCCCGGCCAGTTTGTATCCATTCGTTCTCGTGTCCACATTAGTACTAAACTGGAATAATTCCTCTCCCTCCCTTGTATTAACCCCTCTGATATATTTAAAGATAGCAATCATATCCCCCCTCAGCCTTCGCTTTGTCAGACTAAACAACCCAAGCTCCTCTAATCTCTCCTCCTGGTTTCCATCCCAACAACAGCAGCTCAGTTCTGAAGCTGAGAGCAAAACTAAGGGGTGATGGTTCAATTTTTTCACTAATACATGGAAGTTTCCTATATAATAGGAACTGATAGACCCCCCAAATAGACCCTCAGAACTTTTGGTGGCAGATAAGGTCTTAAATCTCAGAAGAAATTGATTTGATCTACCTAATCCAAAAGCAGATTGATCTTTAGAGCTTTTGTTCTACAGTTATAGTGTAGTACTAACCCTTAGGGGCTAGGATCCTGGCTTCAGTTATGGCCCTGAGGGGCAAGACAGCGGGTCTAGCTGTCCAGCTGAGGGTTTCTGCAATATGGTGGGATCCCTAGGTGGCATGGAATTAGCAGGCCCAATGCCAGGGGTGGGCAAACTAAGGCCTGCAGGTTGGATTCGGCCCATGCTTTGGATCCGGCCCACGGGACTGCTACCCCATGGTGCCGCGGGCCCCTGGCCACTCCCAGAAGCGGCCGGCACCATGTCCCTGCGGTCCCTGGGGGAGGGGGGTCAGAGGGCTTCGCGTGCTGCCCTTGCCTGCAGGCACCACCCCCCACAGCTCCCATTGGCCGGGAACAGGGAACCGTGGCCAACGGGTGCTTCGGGGGAGGTACCCGCGGACTAGGGCAGCGCGTGGAGCCCTCTTCCCCCTCCCTTACCCCCCTGCAGAGACACTGTGCCGGCCACTTCCGGGAGTGGCACGAGGCCAAAGCAGGCAGGGAGCCCGCCTTAGCGCCGCTGCCACCATGGAGCTGCTCTAGGGAAGTGGCGCCGGGCCGGAGCCCACACCCCAAACCCTTCCTGCACCCCGCACCTCTCCTGCCCTGAGCCTCTCCCGCACTTCGCACACCTCCCTGCACTCCTGCCCTGAGCCCCCTCCTGCACACCGCACCCTAAGCCCCTGCCCAGCCCTACATACATGGCCCTGTATCCAATTTCCCCACCCAGATGTGGCCCTTGGGCCAAAAAGTTTGCCCCCCTCCGCCCTATGCTATCCTTCTCACAACATCCAGCATAGACAGTTTTGCTGGGGGAAAAGGGAAAATACTGGAGCACTACTGCAATTTGCCATTCCCTGATGTGATGGCCTCTTGGAGGCTGTTACCAGCCGGTAAGACTCGTAGAAACCTCAGGCGTCTCCACGTTGAACTAGGTTACAAAGTGGTTCCAAGCTGACTCCAGGATTGGGACTGTGCAAAGGAGGCATACTTTTGCCTTTGCTCCAGCACTTGTGTCCTGCACAGAGTACAGCTGATCTAGACCCAAGGACTGCATCCTCCATGTCTAACATTGGTGATAGTGCTGCTAGATTACTGGGATCTAGCTGTTTACCTACAAAACTGAAATTTCAAACTTGTGTCTGCTTTGATCTTGGATGGCAATGAGGTGGAGGGATAAGTGTGTATATCACATTCAGACATCAGACCTAGACACTACAGTAGGTTTATTGAAAACATCCATTGACTTAAACTTAAGTCAAAATAAATTGGCAGAAGCCTCATAGAAACACAAAAAAAGCAGCCTCAAGGGAAAAATAACAATAGTTTTCACCTAATAGCACATTTTTATGCGTTTAATGGTTTCCAGGCTGCATTAAATTCCTGGGATGAGCTCCCAGCCCCACTGAAGTCAATGGGAATTTTGCCATTGACTCAGTGAGGCCGAAATTTCATAGTGGTATGCAGGACTTCGTCATGCCATTGATCTATACTTTATCATTGCTACATACATATTGTAGGCCAAAGCATCTGACAATGTGACCACAGCTGCAAATGTATTTAGAGGAACAGAGTAAATGTAAGGGGAAAATCCAGACTTTCTCAGCTGGCTTGAATGGCAGTAAAGCTCATGTTAACTTGTTCCTTCAGAAAGAATGACCACAGATTTTTCCAGATAGGAAATAGAGGCAACATAAGTGACTAGAAATAAATATGGTGAACAAGCTACTCTTGAGAGTGTTGGTGAATCACTTCTTGTTAATGTGTATTGAAAGTCCTGATTATATTCTGGAATCACCTTTCTGCCCTATATGGCAGATATGCAAGTAGTCTGGGGGCATAAATTCATATACAACCTTTGTACTTGATTCGTTTTTTCTTATCTCTGCTTCCTTTCATCTTGGTAGCTTGCTCAGGAGTTAGCAGGCAGATGTCCATGTACTACACACAGAGGACTGAGGTTTGTATGTGTGCATGCTATGTGAAGATCAAACAAACTCCATAAAACCATTGTGGTGTATGTTTCTTCTAGCAAGTAAATGCAGAAGGGATTGTATTGAACACAGGATGCCCAAATATGCATCAAAGAAAATGATGTTTTGGGGCCATAATTAGCAGCAAGGAAACTAGAACAGCCAATACTTGATGTTACTAATAGAGTCAAACCAGCAGGGTGAGACTTGTGAGCATGGGGGACTGGACTTTCTTGGCTGCTGGCTCACGACTGTAGAACTCACTTCTACAGTGAATAAGAGTGGCTATGGGCCATAGTTCTTTAAGAGCAAAATGCAGAACTCACTTACGTGGCTTAGCTAATACACATGAAGTACATAATCATTTTTAAACTGTGGGGGAGTGGGAGAAAAACATAAGAAATAAAATCAAGTATTCAAATGGTGAAGAGCATGGTCTAAAAATATGGAAGAGATGGGAGCGGAGCTTCAGACGTGACCCTCAGATTGCAGCATTGTCCTTGATCTTGTCGGAGGTTTGAGTCATCATGGAACACCAATAATGGCGTGTTATTCGGGACAGGGTAGAAATTAGCTGTTCTGCTAAAGGCATGAATAGATGCAGAAAGAAAATGATGGAAATGGATGGGAGACCACTGCTCTTGCATTATTGGTGAGGATGACTCTGCTGTACAGGCCAAATGCTTCTTGCCTTATTCATGCAAATAGTGACTTCAGAGGAACTGTTTTGTGGGCCAGGTACTTCAAAGGGAATAAGAAACTCAAGAGGTTTTGTCCCTGTGTGACTAGGGTAAGCAGGATTTGGCCATATGACTGTGGCTATAGAAAACAGTTATTCTAAAACTTGTAGTGTTGCCTGCTCTCACAAAATGCTAGTTGGTGTTTTTCTTAAAGCTCCAGCGCCTCAATTCATGCTATGTCATAAGACTCTTTTTCATTTTTAAAAAATAAGTTTTTCTAGCCCTCATGGTTATAAAGAAAAGAGCCGAAGATATCCTATAGATTTAAAAAGCCAGAACACGAAAGAAAATTAAAAAACCAAAACAACAAAGATTTTTGAAAGCCTGGGGTTCGCTATACTGGCCTTGAAGTTTCAACAATATTGATTTTGTCTAGAATTACTTCTTTGTATTACTTTCTTAGTTATCTCTTCAAACCATGTATTCCTTAAATTGAGCTAGTCCTGTATCTCCATTTAAAAAAAAAATATAACTTTTATTTTCTGGATATTTATAGAGAAAAATGGCTAATACAGGCTCACATTGGTGACTTTTCAATACTGAAGACATTATTTTAAGTCCTATAAAATATGAATGCGTTAAAGATGGAAAGTAACAGATCGTAATAGTTTGATTTACATTAGGTTCCTATAGGTTATATTACACTTTTCCTTAAAAGAGATTTAATTTTAAAGATGAGTTAAATACAAATATGTTCAGTAAAGCAAAAATGAGTATTGTAAACTGCAGATCTTTCAGTCTTACTGGAACAGTTCATTCTCTGTATTTACTTGCTCTAAAAATATCCTTTTTCTTACTTAGCACTTGTGGTTTGTAAGAAACTTAGCTACATTTTTTTTAACTCCATTGTTAACCATAGCAAAGTTATTCTTTCATCACGTCGCCCAAAAACAAACATCCCAATCCTTTTCTTTCTGCTCTGTTCCCCTGAACACAAAGCTCATCATCACCACTGCAAAGTCACAAATACCACATTCTTTGCAGCTGTTTCCAATAAATATATCTAAACTTTAGCCTTCTACTGTCAATCTGTTTATGGAGACTCCTGATTTAAGGTTGACTGCTGCAGCTGCTTTTCAAGGAAGCAATAGCCATCGCTGTGCCGTCTGGGGTAACTGAAATTTCAGAGTGGAGTGAATTTGACCTACTCCTACGTTTTTACTACGGCTCCAACATTATGGCAGTTAACCCTCTCCCAGATTTCAGCTGCTACCAATTTTTCATAGGCTCGGATTCAATCTAAGAGCTGCCTTGGAGACCCTTGCAGAATGTGAATGTATGGAAAGAAAGAGAGATAATCTTGGCTTTTAGAATTAGACTCACTGGAATCATGATTTTGACAAGTGCTCGACAGCCACAATCTAGTCCAGATTTTCAGAAACTCAATTCCCACTTAGGCATGTAAATAAAGTGGCTGTGTTTTCACTAGTGCACAGCACCTAAATCACTCCCATTGCTCTCAGTAGGAGCTGCTGGGTGCTGAGCACTTCTGAATATCTAAACCTTAATTTTTGTCATGTCCCAAAAGAATCTTGGCTCTGGGAGGTGGCTAAAATCCCACAGCACCTAAGTGTCTGCCCCTGAGCATGAGCATTGCTGCCTTGGTCTAGGTGCATGGGCACCTCTCTCTCAACCAGAGTGATTCTCACACCAGGTGAAACTAGGCATGGGCCCACCTATCTCATCTGCAGGGCCCAATCCAGTTTGCTCTTCTCAGAGCACGCCTAACTCTACACAAACTCCTTCCCCCTCGACCTTTTAGTTAGGCATGGACCGCTGTCATTCTTGCAAGAAACAACTTAGGCATCTGGCTACAGAGAGGGTTGCGAGCTGTGAGTGGGCAGCAGAGATATTCACCTCCCTCCAGCATGGATTTAGATGCCTAAGTCCCGGAGGGAGGGGGAGAGCCTTAGGATCTGCTCAGCATCTGCTATTGGCTAGCTTAAGCGGCCCCTTGCCTAATGTGCTGGCTTTTGTGAACCCCATTCTTAGGCGCCTGACTCTCCTCAGGCATTGTATAGGGAGCCTAGTCGACGGGGGAGCTCCGGCCGTCGATTCCGCGCCATGAGGACGCGAGATAAATCGATCTAAGATACGTCGACTTCAGCTACGCTATTCTCGTAGCTGAAGTTGCATATCTTAGATCGATTCTCCCCCCTGTGTAGACCAGCCCTTAGAGTTGAAAAGTGTAGTGCAATTCAGGGTTGTAAATTCACTAGGCTGCTGCATGCCTAAAAACTGGGCACAGCAATACTCACCATTGCTGCACCTAAGAGTCTCTGTGAATATAGTCCTAAGTGACTTGTTCTAAATCACAGGAAACCTGTGAGTAATAGAGGTGGGTTGGGAGCTCAGGAACTGCTTGCCCTGTGTTCACTCCATTAAACTGCATTGCCTCTCCCATATAACAAACATTCACTACTTAAGCCTTGCAATCCCCCCTGTGAGGTAGTTAAATATTATGCTTATTTCAGAAGATGGGAGGAGGAGAAACTGAGTCATGAAAGGGGGTCTGTTACCTGGGCCAGATACTGAGTCACTAGATGAGAACCAGTCTTAGAACTCTGAACTTCCTGACCATCAGCATTTACTCTGCACAGCCATGGCACCTCCCACAGAATAATAATCAGAAAAATTTGACCATGATAAAATCTGAAACGTAGTACAAAGGCTTAGGGTACGTCTTCATTACCCAACGGGTAGTAATCGATCTATTGGGGATCGATTTATCGCTTCTCATCTAGATGCGATAAATCGATCCCCGAACGTGCTCCCCATCGACTCCAGAACTCCACCAGAGTGAGAGGCGGAAGCGGAGTCGACGGGGGAGCCGCGGCCGTCGATCCCGCGCCATGAGGACGCGAGATAAATCGATCTAAGATACGTCGACTTCAGCTACGCTATTCTCGTAGCTGAAGTTGCATATCTTAGATCGATTCTCCCCCCCATGTAGACCAGCCCTTAGAGTTGAAAAGTGTAGTGCAATTCACGGATAAATTAAATAAATTAATGGAGATATCCTATCTCCTAGAACTGGAAGGGACCTTGAAAGGTCATCGAGTCCAGCCCCCTGCCTTCACTAGCAGGACCAAGTACTGATTTTTGCCCTAGATCCCTAAGTAGCCCCCTCAAGGATTGAACTCACAACCCTGAGTTTAGCAGGCCAATGCTCAAACCACTGAGCTATCCCATCCCCCCGATCCAGGTTTTAAGCTTAGAGCAACAGACAACAAAGTCTAAGAACCAAATGATGAAGAGTGAAAATTCAGAGGAGGTTGTTGCACCAGTTTTCCTATATGTCTGGCTAAAGGGCTCCCGTGAATTCAATTAAGGGGCTACTCCTGGAACCCCTACCTTTCTTGCTTGGCTTACATCCTGTACTGGCAGTTAAGACTGGCTAGGGTGTTTGCAGTCAGTACCTGGAATTGAGCTCTCCTGGCTTGTGGTAAAGCTATTTCCGCCGTGGGCTCCTGACTTGCCAGCTTGTTCTCCTCGGCAGTCTGCCACGGTCTGGCATGGCAGTCTTCAAAGCATAATGTAGTGTGGGTATATTTGGTTAAATGTATGTGTTGTTCCTGGCATTCTGATGGCTTCTTATATTCTGACTCACAGCAATTAAGGTAGTTTTGTGCTACTTGCGGGAAGCTGGCATAATTTGTTCTTAATTTAATGTGATATAGTACTTAGATGCTATGACAAGAAGTGCTTTAAAAATAAGTAAAATAAAATGTACCTAGCCAAAATGGAAGTAGGTCTGTGTGAGACACAAGAACAGCTGTAAGTGTGGACGTGATTGGGTTCATATTCTTCTACTGCTGCGTTTGTTAATGGATAACTAAGATAAGAGTTGATAGTCCCACAATGGGGAGGTTTCCTCTGTGTTAGTTTTGGACCAGACAAAGGCAGTTTTGAGGCTTGTAAAAGTCAAATGTCACTCGGCTGATTTGTGAAAGGGGACAGGCTCTTTCATACTGTAAGGAAGTAATTTGTGTTTGACCATGATAAGTTTGGGTGTTGCTCTGTTCTGTCAAAAGGCAGAACACAGACGCCGGAAGGCATGGTTTGGCAATCTGACAGTATTTGTTTGGGTTCTAGTCTTAACCGACATTGTCAAAGTTTTAGGCCCGGAAGTTTGGTTAGTAAAATGTGTGTATATTTTTATAAAAACTAATAGGAATAGAAACCTTACAAAGGGCTCTTTTGTTTTGTATTTCAATATTCCCTCCCCCTCCCCCCCCCACAGAGCTCACCCAGAGGCCGTGTGAGGAAAAGAACGCAAATGGGAGAGGTGACTGCATGTAGCAGAGGAAGAGTGACACTGACTCTGTACAAAGTGCTGTCAAATGCACAAAATAAACAGTGGAAGGAGAAAGTAACTTTAGTCTGTCTGTTTTAGCAATTTTAGGGGTTACTTGTAATAGAAGGTAACTACATTCAGACTGGAGTGTGCATTGTTTTTAAGGTGAACACTATCCCTTGAACACAAGCAAAACAAAAACCCAGTTACAGACAACGCTCTCAAAGCCTGTGGACCATTCCGCAGGCAGTCTTTCTCCTCTCTGTCTGCCAAACATTTGGCCCTGGTCTACACTACGAGTTTAGGTTGAATTTAGCAATGTTAGATCGATTTAACCCTGCACCCGTCCACATGACGAAGCCATTTTTGTCGACTTAAAGGGCTCTTAAAATCTATTTCTGTACTCCTCTCCGACGAGGGGATTAGCACCGAAATCGACATCGCCGGGTCAAATTTGGGGTAGTGTGGATGCAATTCGACGATATTAGCCTCCAGGAGCTATCCCAGAGTGCTCCATTGTGACAGCTCTGGACAGCACTTTGAACTCAGATTCACTAGCCAGGTACATAGGAAAAGCCCCGGGAACTTTTGAATTTCATTTCCTGTTTGGCCAGCGTGGCAAACTCAGCAGCACAGGTGACATTGCATTAGGTTGCTTCTGTAGCTAGAGAAAACATTCCTGTGCATTCAGCAGAGTCTGTGGCAAAAAAAGAGAAGCCCTGTAGTGTAGTGGTTATCACATTCACCTAACATGCAAAACGTCCCCAGTTTGAAACTGGGTGGAAACAGGTCACTGTTCCTTTTTCTGACTCCCCTCCTGCATTTTTAGTCTTAGAACAGACCACGCTGTGAAATTTTACTTTGAATTGTATCAATTATGAGTTGAATAATATGGAAGCTCTCTCTAAGTTATAGTCCTGGGTTCCTTACCCTTTCAGCTGCTCTGATAAATTAACATTTTCGTTATGGGGCGGGGGAAAATTTTCATGAAGCCTTTTATAGGGACTAACTGCTATCTAGGACTCTGAAATAATCTTAACGTGGCCCATAGAGTGCAATCCTTCGTTCTGGATTTGTCATTCCACAAGTTGAACTGCTCCTTACTACCGTCCAGGCTTCATGAGCCATGGGAGCAAGGGGTAGGCTGGGGTAGGTACGACCGTGTGGTGCTGCCGGCTGGGAGAGCAGCCTGAGGCAGAAGCCTCCAGCTTTCATGATATTCCAGGCAGGACTGAATCTCCTTGAGATGAAACTTAAAGAAGAGAATGACCTGGAGTCACTCCCATTCAGTGCTCTAAGAGGAGGATAGCCCTGATTGTCTTCACCGAGGTCTGCCGGCTGAGTGGGAGCCGGCAGACGGAGCCCCAGACCGGCAGCAGGCTAAGCCGCTCAGCCCGCTGCCGGTCTGGGGCTCCGTCCGCCGGCCTCGCTCAGCCCACTGCCTGCCTGGGGTTCCGATCATCCAGGCAGGCAGCGGGCTGAGCGGGTCCGGCGGATGGGACCCCGGAAAAAAGGTGCGAAACGATTGTCTGCCGTTGCTTTCACGGAAGGAGGGAAGCAGGGGGGCCTGACGACATGTACCCAAAACCACCCGCGATAAAGTTTTTGCCCCATCAGGCATTGGGAGCTTAACCCAGAATTCTAATGGAGACTGCAGGAACTGTGGGATAGCTACCCACAGTGCACCACTCTGTAAGTCGATGCTAGCCGCGGTAGTGAGGACGCACTCCGCTGACTTAATGCGCTTTGGACATACGCAATAGATTATAAAATTGACTTTTAAAAAATCGACCTAATTTTGTCGTGTAGACATACCATTAGTTTATAATCTTTCTTTTGATCACCTGTGCAAGGGGAGAGGAAACTAAAGCTTGGGTTAGCCCTCTTGCACTCTTATCACAGGAGTACTTAGATTTCATTACTTTATGTTGATATTTGCAGTTTGGAAACACCCCGGCTTCTCAAATAATCATCTTTGATTGGTACTAAGAGGCACTAGGCTCTATTAAAGTATAAAGTTCAGACTAATAGAACAGTGGTCCCCCTGAGGTTGTTTGCAGGAGTCACAAAATGGGAGGTGTGGAAAGAAGGGCTAATGCTGCCAATCTCATTTCACAAGGTGATACTTGAAGCCCATGAAGTTATAACCCACGTAATTAGCGCAAGCGACACATTTGTTTTCTCTACATGAATTAGTTCTTAAATCATTCTCTCTGGCTAGGAAAAGGAGAAGTTGCATGTTTAGAAAGAGTTGGCTATGTAACTCCAAGGGGAAGATATAGATAGTCTGGAAGCTATTTTTTGTATTTTACTCCAATTTTTGCTTGTTAATGTCTATAAAACTTTGGTGAATTGTTTTACATTGCCCTGACACCTTTCTGACTGACCTTCAGCCTCCCGTCCCACAAAATAAGTGTAAAGTCACCTCAATCCTTGGTAACGTGATAAGAGCTGAAGAAGATATCATTAGACTTTTAAGGAGAATACTGGGGACTGAAATTTATAACAGTCTTAGTAACATCCATGACCACGTGGTATCCCTCCCTCCTACCCCACTGCTAATTCAACCTTTAAAAGGTTGCATGTGTTTAAATTATGCTGCTAGGGCAGGGGGGAGCAAACTTTTTGGCCCGAGGGCCACATCTGGGTATGGAAATGGTATAGCGGGGTATGGAAATGGTATAGCGGGCCATGAAGGCTCACGAAATTGGGGATTGGGGTGTGGGAGGGGGTGAGGGCTCCGCCTGGGGATACGGGCTCTGGGGTGGGGCCAGAAATGAGGAGTTCAGGGTGTGGGATGGGGCTCTGGGCTGGGGTAGGGGGTTGGTGTGTGTGTGTGTGGGGGGGGTGAGGGCTCTGGGGTGGGGCTGGGGATGAGGGTTGGGAGTGCAGGAGGGTGCTCTGGGCTGGGACAGAGAGGTTTGGAGGGTGGGAGGGGGATCAGGGTTGAGTCAGGGGATTGGGGTGCAGGAGGGGGTCAGGGATGCAGGCTCCGGGCGGTGCCTACCTCAAGCGGCTCCCAGAAGCAGCGGCATGTCCCCCCTCTGGCTCCTATGCAGAGGTGCGGCCAGGCGGCTCTGCTCGCTACCCTGTCCGAGGGAGCGGCGCTTGGGGTGGGGGCAGCGTGTGGAACACGTAGGAGCCGGAGGAGGGACATGCCACTGCTTCTGGGAGCCACGTGGAGCGGGGCAAGCCCCCAACCCCACTCCCCGGTGGGAGCTTGGGGGCTGGATTAAAATGTCTGGAGGGCCAGATGCGGCCCCCGGGCCGTAATTTGCCCACCCCTGTGCTAGTGTGAAAGGTGTATAATAAAATATCTGACATGCACAGATCCTTACTTGAAAGGGGAAATGTAGGTCCAGCAGTTTTCAACAGTCATCAGGACGGAAGGCCCAATATATATTTGGTTTTAAATGTTTCGTTGCATTTCTTGTTTTTGCCCTCAAACAGGTTTAGACCGCTACATTTGCTATAAAAAGTGTGCGTGTTTAATGATATTTACTGTTATCTGTAGCAGTAATTCTAATGTTAACATACCTTACTTTTGTGGATTTAAGTCTTTATTATGGCTTCTGGTAGGGTTTTAACTTCTCACTATTGCATGGGTATGAGATCACTGAGGGATCTGATGTATTGTGTGTCGTAAAATACATAGCACAACTGGGTGAGCTACCATCTTCAGACCAAATTTCTGTATCATTAACCCAAAATATATATTTATTTAAAGTTCTGCATTTAGATCCCTGAAAATAATTTTTTGACGTCTGGACCCTAAACTGTAACAGTCCCATCAGGCACTGCTGTCTTTATCTGCATGACAAAGAGTTTTCCTTGATACATGGAAGGAATATATGTTAGAGCTGTGACTTATGGGCCCCATGTGCACTGTAGGCCAACCACTGCAATAAAGCGTACTGGAATATTGATGTACCAGGAACATCAATGTTTAAAAATCTAGATTATTTACTGTCAATGCATTCACTGTCTAAACCACACCTCTGGGAATATTTGTTCTTATTCAAACATATGGCAGTTCTGGGATTATTTGTTGCATTTTAGTGATTAATATCTGATGTTTGCCAACCTAGAGCCTGTAGATTGAATTCCATTTAAAAATCAGTTTCGCAATAGGGCCTAATGCAGGCTTTCTGTCAATAAGGATTTGACCCTGCAAGATTTTGAGCAGTCTTGTGAAATGCGGAGCATCCTCAAGTCCCGTTGTCTGCAAGGGCGCTCAGCTCCTTGCAGGATTGAGCCCTTAATTAACAATCCTGAAAGTATACCTCAGAAGCTCCACAGGGATCTTCATTGCTGATGCCATTCCTCTCCAGTTCAATTTCATTTCATTTTTTGAGGCAGGACTCCCTTGTCCCCGCCACATACACCTATCATATAAATCTTTCTGCAATGTCTGTTTCAACTTCTAAAGCTGCTTGACTCCCAGCTAACCTCGGGGGCTTGATTCTGTGTGCTGAATGTGCATGAAGCTTGAAACTTGTCAGCTGGGAGTCTCAGCTAACATCTTTGCCTCCCTTAAGAAAACCAACTACCTCTTATTTTACCTTTCGTTCGGTCATCAGAAAAGATGTGGTATTTTGGTCTGTGATTGATGGACTAAACGGGGCGGCTACTTTTTCTGCCCCCTTGGCTCTAGAAATAAATCATATCTGAATGTTAAACAATTTGTCCATTATAATTAACAATCTTATTGTGAAGGGCTCATTGTTTTTAGTTTATTAATGTTGGACACGAGGTTTAAAAGCATGGAGCCAAGAATAGTTGAATATAATGAATAGAGAGTTGAGCCTCTTGAGTGTTTATCCAGACTACCACCCAAATTAATCTCTTTGTTGGGACTCAGGCTGTTTAGCAATTCAGCTCTTTCCTACAAAGTAGTCTGACCATATCACTTATGGACCCCCAGCCTGAATGCAGGGAAGCCATTATTTCTTGTACCCTGGGCTCTTGGAGAAATGTGTGTGTAATGATAGTGAGCCTTTGCCTGTTTTGGTAATAAAACACTGAAATAAAATAAATATTATTTTTATGTTTGTGATCTTTTAATTAATGTTATGGCACTTTGAGCTGCTACAGAGAGGAGCATTTAGTAATTAGAAAATGCAATGAATAAATATTACTACTGTTTTGCTGTGTAATGCATAGGAGGAGAACCAAATCCATCCAGAATGTTACATTATAAGCGCACGCTGTAGAATTCTGGTTCTACACCCTTGGCTTCTGTTTCCTTCTCAGTTTTTGGCAGGCACTTGTTAATTCTTTAGACTGCATATTTTTTCAGCAAAGAAACAGGAGCGAACATGAAGAAATTCTCACTGAAGAGAAGGCACCAGAGTAGTCATGCACAACGTACAGCATGCAGACTGCATCTAGTCTGGATGGCCATATGTGTTGCTTTCATGGGTTTTGTGCACCTGACTGGCACACTGCTCAGTGAATCTGAGTGTTGCGCAAAGCAGACAGAACACTGTTCTTGTGAATTGGCAGCCTAGGGAATATTGAGCGAGTGGAGTGTGTGGGAGTTGCCTCAGTGCTCACATAAGAGGGGCAGGCAAAGGGATGGGAAAAGGAGTAAACAGGAACTTCAGCAGGTGAGAAAGGAGCATCCCCTCTTTTTCTCTGCAGCTGGGAGCAGGGCTGCAAGAGAGGGAGTAAACAAAATACAAACAAACAAAAGTCTTCCCAAACTGGCTTGAGTTGAGAAAGAACTTGCTGTTGTGTTGTGATGATGCATTATTGTCATGTCGTGTATCAGGGCAACACCTGGAATTTAGTAAACAGCTCTGTTGAACTGTCTGAAGCTCTGTTTATTGGAAAAAATGCCTCTCTGTATGTTAAAAGCCCCGTACCTCTGCAATAACCTTTTGAAAGACTAGTATCAAAGGACAAATTCTTCTCTCAGTTGGACTGCTGCATCTCCCATTGACTTAGGGTGGGTTTTGTGCATGTGTTTAAGGGCAGAATTTGGCCCAAGCTTTAGTTGTGTACTGAACCTGAAGGAAGATGCCTTCATATTCGGTAGATTTAAAATATATTAAAAATGAACTCAACCTTAATTATGCAGGTGCTGCCACTATTAAAGTTCTGCTTTTGTACTTTAGGAGCACTGTAAATATAAATACTGATCAACCTTACATATGTTTAAAATTTGAGTTTGAAACTGTAACAGCGGCAATAACTTTTAAAATATGTGGTATGTACGTTATCTGTGAGTGTCTCCAAGAGAGCCTGTTTCCTAAACTTTAAAGAGGTAATGGGCACAAATTGCAGCTAAAAGAGGCTAGGCAGTGAGATTTTGATTCTGCGTATTAATTAATGGACTGTCAAAGGAAGCAACAGTAAATGCCCCTGAACATAATCAGAAATGAATTGGACTGGAAAATGCTACAGGCAGGGGGACAGAGGGAGACATGAAAGCTTGCAGGGATAAGTAGACTATACTAGACATAGATGGATCTTGACCCATTGGAAGCCTTTTAGATTATGTCCACATTATTGAATTGGTGCTAGGAGAGCCAATGGTGTGATGTGTTTTCAGTGTTGCATCCCAGTAAGGAGCTGGTTTGCTGCACAGTGCATAGGCTGGAGCACCTTTTTTGCTTCCACCTTAAATTCCAGACAAAGCATATGGCAGTAATGCGGCATGGAGGTGACGATTGCTCGGATCACAGTGGCACGATCAACATTGAAAATACATGATCCGGGGAGGGGGAAGCATTTGAAAGCAGCTTCTTTGCTAGCAGAAGACAACTTCAACAAGATTTCATTACTGTAGCAGGGATATAGGATACTTGTCAATGTGCCTTAGACTTCCAGAAGAGCCATGGAGAGAAAAAATGAGTGCATATGGTATCCATCTGAACACTGACTATCATGCAGAAATAAGAACAAATGTATGCAGCTCTGCTGAGATGAGCTTTTCAAATCCTCAGCACTTGGATTAGTTCACATGCTTTCTTTCATTGTTGCCCAGAAGGTTGTATCTTATGGCAGTGAAACCAAGCATTAGAGGAGATAAGGGTAGCACTGGTATGTGTAATAGTTGTCTTAAAATAGCCATTCCAAAGAAGTAGTTAAAGTTCTGTAATGATAATTGTCCAGTTCTAAAAATAGCTGTGTGTTCTATCAGACAGTGAAATAGAATACTGAGATTTATAGAATAATGGGCTAGACCTGCTGGGGACAGTCCTGCAAAGTTCTGAGCTCCTCCTTGGGGGCTAACGAGGGCCTGCTGCACCGCTTTCATTCATGGAAGTTGTGGGTGGACAGCAACTGCAAAATTGTCGTCCTTATGTTGGAGAACTACATTGTAAATATTTCATGGTATCTGGCATAGATGTTGTATATGAAAGCTGGTTCTTCGAGTGATTGCTCATGTCCATTCAACTTAGATGTGTGTGCTCGCCACATGCACCGGTGCTGGAAGTTTTTTTTCCTCAGCAGTATCCATAGGGGACTGGCTCTGGTGCCCCCGGGACTGGCACACGTATGCCGTGGCATATAGGGCGCTGCCGCCCTCGCCCCCCCCCCATCAGTAGCTTCTTGCTGCCAGTGACAGTGCATGGAACTGTTGCTGCTTCAGCTAGCGCTGTTTCTCGTTCGTTCAAAGTCATTTACCTCTTGTATATTATTGTATATAATGTCCCTCTAGTTTTAGTTTCCCTATCTGTTATTTAGGTCCCAAATTGGACTTTGCCTCGGGATGGGGCATGCCCCGCTCCCCAGGCTTTAAGCTCTGTGATCGCTGTAAAAGGCCCATTAGTGAACCACATAACAGTTGTTTACCGTGCGTGGGTAAAGATCACATTACTGATAAGTGCAGAATTTGCAAGTCCTTCAAGCCCAGGATGAAGGAGTGTGACATTCGCTTGAAAGCGCTCCTTATGGAGTCTGACCTTACCCTGATGCCTGAGCAGCGCTCCGATTTAGTGCTGAGGACCATGACCTCAGTGCGCAGTGTCCTGCTGGTGCCATCTGCGTGCTGGCACCAGTCCCCTTCCATGGCTCCAGCCAAGAAGCCCAGAAAGATGAGGTGAGGAAGGTTTCCAGCTTCTCGCAAGGGAAAGAACGAGTCTGGGGTGGACCAAGGCCCTATCTCAGGCACCTTTTCACCCCTTTCGGGATCTCGGGCCCCAGCTCAGGTCGAGCAGTATAGCCCAGCTCGCTCCCCACTGGCTGCCTTCGATAGTGACAGAGGTCCTCGTCAGCTCCGGGAATCGTCCACGCCGAAGGCCCTGCAAACGGCGCAAGAGATGATGTCCCTCCTAGTGCTGCCTATTCCGGCCCCTGAGGGGTCCCAGTCATGGGATAAACCCGTGTTTGGACCACCACAGTCTCCACCTCTACGGCAATGCTCCTCGTTGCGGGGGAAGTCCCACCAACGATCACCCTCTCGCAGCTGACCTGCTTCTGACCAGGATAGGCAGAAGATTCACAGCCCCATCTGGTCTCTGGACCTCGGACAAGGGCAGAGAGGCCTGAGGCGCGGCTTGCTAGTGACCGGGTGCAGACCTCTGGAGGCATGTGCCCCCCAGCAGGAGTTTCGGAGTCAGCGCCGGAATTTCTGTGGCACTAGTACCGCTCCAGGGACAAGTCGAGGGACCGATGGTACTGTTCTCCGGACCGTTGCCGATCTCCCAGGACTGCATTACCGTGTGCGGGTCATCTTCACTACACCAAGCCCGCTCTGGTTCCCAGTCCCGCTCCACATCCCAGTACCGCCTGTCAAGCATGAGGCGTAGATCGCTGGCCTGGGGCCATCGCGGATCCGCCGAGCGCTGTCGGTCCCCGAGACCCTGATCCAGGCGCATGTCGAGGTCATTCAGATCCAACTCCAGGAGGAGCAATGGGTACTGATTGGAACAGAGCCACCACTCAGCCCCGTCTTGCTCGCAGGGGAGCGATGTTCTCTGCCCTGTAGCCCCAGCCAGGGTAGCTTTGCCCCTACATGAGGGGAAGAAGAAAAGACAGTTACCTGTTTCCGTAACTGGTGTTCTTCGAGATGTGTTGCTCATGTCCATTCTATGACCCACCCTCCTTCCCACTG
Source organism: Malaclemys terrapin pileata (assembly GCF_027887155.1). Lineage (NCBI taxonomy): Eukaryota > Metazoa > Chordata > Testudines > Emydidae > Malaclemys > Malaclemys terrapin. The sequence continues at coordinate 27,515,985 of NC_071513.1, forward strand.
TCAGAGTTTCCGACGAGAAGGAACTGAGGATGCGGGGGGCTGGCAGCGCCTTATATGCCGCGGCATATGCACGCCACTCCAGGGGGCGCCAGAGCTGGTCCCCTACAGATACTGATGAGGGAAAAACTTCTGGCACTGGTGCATGTGGCTAGCACACACACCTAAGTTGAATGGACATGAGCAACATATCTCGAAGAACACCAGTTACGGAAACAGGTAACTGTCTTTTCCTTGACTATTATAGCAATAAAGTGGAGAAAATTGTAATGCAGCCAAGGAATGGATTCTGCTTACAAATATTCCGTCTCAGAAGGGAGTCTCGGAGTTATGTTATCACTGGTGGAGGACAGACTTGAAGGGGCCTCTAGGAATCCATGACCTTTAATTGCTTAACTTAGTTGCCATGCTTCTGAACTCTGACTTATGTTATACTTGGAGACAAAATAATAAATTTCCATCTACCTTTTCAGCAACTGATTTGCAAGTATCAGCTTCTGCTTTAGCAACCCACATGATGGGAGCAGGAGGACACTAATGTATCAGAAACAGGATGCAAAGCACAAAAAGCAGATTTTTTTCCCTATCAAAATATGGGTTTGAACAGTCATGTTGCAGAGCAGCATTCACTGTGCAACATGGGCAGCCAAATCTGACAAATTGTCGCCAGTGACACTAGAAAATCAGTATGAACTTCTTTAAGAATATTTGGCTTTATTGGTTATTGTCATGCTGCTTAACTTCTTGGACTACGTAGTGCTGCCCTTGTTTAACCATTGAAGTAAGACTGAAGCACAGCAGTTGTTCTCAGCTGGACAGTTTGCAATGTGTATTATTGACTTGGATCTGTAAGTACATTTGTAGTGTTCTTTGGAATGTTAGTCTAATGCACAACACACAGTTAAAACCTCAGTCTGGCAGGATTCCCTGTGGCAGATTAATTTGTCTTGGCACTGGTACAGTATTCTTTGTATCATAATTTTCCTTTTCAAGGAACAGGATTTTTCAGTATTATCACCTCAATTGCAGCGATTGAAAGGGCAGTGCTGTAGCACGCAGGATTTACTTGAAGATCTTTTCTTGCTGTAATTTTCCATTCTTATATGTTGAAATAAATGGGTTCACTTATTTTATATATTTTAGAGCTGTCAATTAATCACAGTTAACTCACGCAATTAATTCTAATTTTTTTAATCGTGATTAATTGCAGTTTTAATAGCACTGTTAATAGAATACGGATTGAAATTTATTAAATATTTTGGATGTTTTTCTACATTTTCATAGATATTGTATTCTGTTTTGTAATTGAAATCAGTGTATATTTATTACAAATATTTGCACAGTCATAATGATGATAAACAAAAGAAATAGTAGTTTTCAATTCACCTCATACAAATACTGTAGTGCAATCTTTGTCATGAAAGTGTAACTTACAAATGTACATTTTTTTGTTACGTAACTACAATCAAAAGCAAAACAATGTAAAACTTTTGAGCCTACACGTCCACTCAGTCCTACTTCTTGTTCAGTCAATTGCTAAGACAAACAGGTTTGTTTACATTTACAGGAGACAATGCTGCCGTCTTCTTATTTACAATGTTACCAGAAAGTGAGAACAGGCATTTGCATGGGACTTTTGTAGCGAGCATTGCGAGGTATTTACATGCTAGATACGCTAAACATTCATATGCCCCTTCATGCTTCGACCACCATTCCAGAAGACATGCTTCCATACTAATGATGCTCGTTAAAAAAATAATGCGTTAATTACATTTGTGACTGAACTCCTTGGAGGAGAATTGTATGTCCCCTGCTCTGTTTTGCCCACATTCTGCCATATGTTTCATGTTATAGCAGTCTCCGATGATGACCCAGCACATGTTCATATTGTCCGCACTGCTTTGGATTGTTACTGAGCAGAACTCGTCATCAGCATGGACGCATGTACCCTGGAATGGTGGTTGAAGTATGAAGGGACATATGAATCTTTAGTACATCAGGCATATAAATATCTTGCGATGCCAGCTACAACAGTGCCATGAGAACACCTGTTCTCACTTTCAGGTGGCACTGTAAACGAGAAGCAGGCAGCATTATCTCCTGCAAATGTAAACAAACTTGTTTGTCTAAGCTATTGGCTGAACAAGAAGTAGGACTGAGTGGACTTGCAGGCTCTAAAATTTTACATTGTTTTATTTTTGACTGCAGTTTTTTGGTACATAATTCTACATTTGTAAGTTCAATTTCATGATAAAGAGATTGCATTATAGTACTTGTATTAGGTGAATTGAAATACTATTTCTTTTGTTTTTTTACAATGCAAATATTTGTAATAAAAAATAAAGTGAACACTGTACACTTTGTATGTTGTTGTAATTGAAATCAATATATTTGAAAATGTAGAAAACATCCAAAATATTTAAATAAATGGTATTCTATTATTGTTTAACAGTACAATTAATCGCTTGACAGCCCTTATATAAAAATGTAAAGGATCAACAGTTGTTGGGAGCTATTGAACTTTGTATAAATGTTAACTTCATGTGAGGACTTTTTTGCCTTCCTATATAAATCAGATCTCATGCTATTTAAAACCTCTTCATCAAAAAAATGTTCTAAAATATTATCAAATCCTACAGGAGGCATCATTCATTAAAAATATGACACTGAAAAAGCTGAATGAGTGACATGTTTCAAGTTATCAGTGATGATGAAATTAAAATCAAATGTATTACATTAGAGGGTCTTGCATGTAGTTATGGATGAACCTTTTAAGGTTTTGGAGTGCATGGAAATCTGCAATTTTAGAAGCCTATTCAAGTCCCTGTGCTCCTGAAATCAGTTGGGGAATTGTGTGAATTCAGAGCAGTGTATCCAGTTCTATATCCTCTGTTTCATGATGCTTGCAGAAAAGTAATAAAATGTAGGACTCTGTCAAATGTATTGGGTAGAAGAAAATGGAGTTAATCATGAGACATTCTAGGCCAGATTCTTAGAGCCCTGCAAATCCACGTCTATCTGCTGTATATTCGTGGACCATTTTTGCGGCTCATGGTTTGGATGCGGATACAAATTTTGTATCAATGCAGGGCTCTACAGATCTTCATCTGGTGTAAATTGACAAAGTGCCAAAGTGGCACAGAAGTGGAAGGTTAATTTTCAGTATTAATTTTATATGTATGTAATCTTTTTCTAATCAAATTGTTTTAAATCCTCACACAAGTGAGCCAATTTTATCAATAGTTACAAATATGGCCTTGGGTCACTTCAATTCACAGAGATCGGGATTCATCACCCTTAACTAATGGAACAGAATACTGTATGCTAACTGCACCTGATAGAACCAAAGCTCCAATCCTGCAGATACTTATGCATGAGAGGAATTTTATGGACATAAGCGGTCTCATTGAGTTATCCAAACCTGAGTTCAGTGGCACCACTCAATCCAGAAAATTACTCAAGGTTCAGCTAGCTCAGTGGTTTGAGCATTGGCCTGCTAAACCCAGGGTTGAGTTCAGTCCTTGAGGGGGCCATTTAGGGAATTGGTTTTTAAAAAAAAAAAAAAAAAAAGTCTGGGGATTTGTTCTGCTTTGAGCAGGGAGTTGGACTAGATGATCTCCTGAGGTCCCTTCCAACCCTAATACTCTGATTGCTTCATAAATTGATCTACTGTGTGCACTGTGAATTGGTTTATAAACAGAGAAATAGGGAGACTTGGGAAAAAATGGAATCCTTATACAAAGGTGCAAAACAGGCTGTTCTTTTCTTCGTACTCCCTGGATGTGTCAAAGTCCTACTAGATATAACAGGAATCTCTCTCAAGCTCACTTCAATAAATGAATAATTAACAAATAGAAAATAAACCTTTTCTTGCAGCAAAATACTGTTAGGAATGGCCCCTTGTTCCTTCCAGGGAACAAAACTGGTTGTGGAATTATAATCCATCACTTTCCCATTTGCTAAACAGAAATATTCTGCTGTCATATCTTTGCTATTCTGGGGCTGTGCTCCTTCATAGTTATGGTTTTCCTGTGGCCTGGCCCACCAGGGTGCTTACCCTAGCGAGCCACATGCCAGAGGTTACCTACCCCTGGTTTAGGGTCTTGCTAGTAGTCAAATGAGGGGCTGGTATTTTCATAGTGAATAGCTCTCAAACGTAATGTTTGTCTATGCATGTGTTAAGTTAAAAGCTTAAGATGTCTTAACCAGTTTTTAGTATGTATATCATTTTAATTTCACTCTGTGTGTGAGTGTGTGTATTCATCACAGAAATGAGATTATAGTAGATTACCAAATCATAAAAAATGCTCTGGAGAAGTATGTTTTTTTTTTTTTTTTTTAAAGTGAATTCGAGAACAATCTATTTAAACATCATCCTGGAGCACAGTAACAAAGGGTCCTTGTGCTCCCAAAACTCTCATTAACTTGAGTGAGTGGTCTGAATAGACTAGGAATGAAGAATTGGTGGGACCCTCGCTTGTAATGTTTTTAATGCAGATTTTGATTTCCAAAGGTTCCAATTTCATAACAACAGTAGTTTGCTTAGCATCCAACTATTTTTAAATAAGACCTAATGTAAGGGTATTTCCTTCATTAGAATGGAAAATGAAAGATAATGTGGTTAAATTTGTTCCTTTCAACACTGTCTTAGGAACATGAGCAACAAGTGTAGGATCTCCTGTAAGTTCTGTAATTCTAGATATTTTGCAGAATGAATGGCACACTGAAAAGCAGAAGCAGTGGTGTTTTTCAGATCAAGCAACTACGTGTTTTAATGGGGAAGAAAAGTAAAATCACCTAGATAGGAAATACTAAGGAAAAAACATGGCTTTTGTGAGAGCAGTATTGTCAGCGGTCATAAACTGTGAGTCTGGCTTAAAAATAGAGATTAAAAAAACATAATAAATCATTTTTCATTCTGTTCTGCCCAGTGACTGTTTGATTGTTTCGGCAAAGACCACTGCCCCCACTTTGTGATAATTTAAATTGATTATTCATCCTTCAGGAGCATACACAAATGCAGGCTTTCCTCATGGCTACTTCAGATGGGGACTTCAGTTACTGTCATTTTTCCCCTCCCCATCAATTTTCTGTGTCCAACTTGCATGCAACATTCACTCACCTTTACTCCAACTTCACATTCCGCTCCCCCCCGCATGACTATCCCACAGTCTCCCGCCCACCTTATATTTCTCTTACCTCCTCATTCTCTGTGCTCCTGCCCCACATTTATCTCTCCTCAGCCTCCCTCTTCCACTCCATCTTTTCAAGAGATACCATCGCTTTAGTATCTCTCTTCAGTCTCTACTGTCTCTATCTTTCCACACCCATTCCCATGCATCCTCTGGGTTGGGAAAGTGTAAACATGTCTTCACACTCATTTTAGACAAGGACAGTTGTGTTTAAAATCATATTAGCAGGTTGTGCTTAACCATGACATCTAACACGATTTAAAACATGGCAGCCATTGACTATACTAAGCCCAACAATTTCAAAAGTGACAGGTGATTTTGGGTGCCTCAATTTTTTGCATGTCCAACTTGAAACACCTGGAAAAAAAGCTGATTTTCAGAGTGTATTTTCCCAATGCCTCAGGCTTTTGTCTCCTGCGTGGTCCACATGTGGATATTAGGACTGTCATCTTTATTGAAGGAAACCTGTCTTTTGGCCTACTGAAAACAATAGGAGACTGTAGCCCTTTAGAATAAGTAAAAACTTGGTGCAGTGGTATATTGGTATAGCTAGGTAATTACATTGCTGTAGTATTTGAGCATCTGAAATCAAGAGAATCGTCTTCTTTTTTTAAAGCACATAAAATAATGTGATAACATAATGAAAGTTGGCAGCTCTGCAAAACTATACACAGCCATTGAGATGATCTCGATCAGGAATAATTCTGGCATTCATACAGTTGTGCAAACATCCTGTCACTGTGGTTGAGATGTTTGTTTTAGGAACTGAGAAGAAGGTGTTAATTGTTCTGATCAGACAGAGTAAAATGAGTTGGGTCCTGACAGCTTAGATTATACCCTAATACTCCACAGTGGCAAACCACCAACCACTCCAGCACCAGTCACTTGCTTTTGTTTAAGGGGAACTCTTATGGTCCGCTGCCTTGGAAATAGAACTGCTTCCCATCTCAAGAGGGGTGACTGACAGCAGTGCTGAGACTATTACTCTCTGACTACCTTCACCACCACACCTGACCTAGCCTAATAGACACTTTTCCCCCTCCCAGCAGCTGCAATTTTTTAACCTTCATAGATGAGGCAAAAGAAATCAGAGTATTGTTGTTTTTGTATTGCAGTAACACCTGTGAGCCTCAGCCATGGACCAAGACTCTATTGTGCTAGGTGCTGTACAAACACAGAATAAAGAGATAATCCCTGCCCTAAAGAGTTTACAATCTAAGTATAGGATGAGAGACAATAGGTGGATACAGACAGACATGGGAGCACAAGGAAACACTGAGACAATAGACAGGGAAGCAGACTGGTGTATCTCACAGACACATAATATGAATAAAATCTTCCCCTCAAATATTGGAAACATGTCATCTTTATGGGCCAGGTACTGCGGAGTGCTGGGCACCTACAACTCCCATTGACTTCAATGGGTGATTCATAGCTGAACTTTGAAGTCGGTGGGAGCTGTAGGCATTTAGCACCTCTGCACGATTGTGCTGTCTATATGATTTACAGATCTAGTGAAGAGTATTGGATGCCTAATATAAAGAATGGTACTTAGGGACAATTGGAGGACATTTTATTATTTATATTGCATATCCTTGATGGCCCCAGGCAGGGATCAAGAACCCATTATGCTAGGCACTGTACAAAAGAGTTAAAGACAGTCCCCGTGCCAGAGAGCTCACAATCTAGGATTGTGACACGATACTTCTTGGGGGTAAACCGGCAAAGCGGGGTTTTGGGGTGATGAGGTAACCATACAGGTGGGCATGATTGCATAAACCAGAGGTAGCAGTTTGTCACAATCTTAAAAGCCTCCAGATGATAGAGATTTGTTGTCATTTATGGCAGAGGTAGGTTTTAACAGGAGATTGGTAAGAGGGTAAGGTGGTGCTTTTGTGAATTTTTACTGAAAGATTTTAAAGTTCTCCAATTAGGGTCTGTTTATATTCGTTCTTGTTGACGATGAAGGAACTGAGGCTATTGGAAATTATCTAGATCAGTTTTTGTAAGCTGTTAATGGCTAAGCCTATGGAGAATCCAGGGTTTTTTGTTTTTGTTAAAGTAAGCAAATGCCCTGATCTTCCACCTAGGCCAGTACAGTGCATTCGGTACTCTTCTCAGCCCACAGTTATAAAGACCACTCTCCTGTTCGTGGTTGGCATTTGTCAAGATTCCCTTCAGAACAGAGGTGGCCAAACTACGGCCCGGGTGTCACATCCAGCCCTCCAGATGTTTTAATGTGGCCCTCGAGCTTCCACTGGGGAGCGGGGTCGGGGGCTAGCCCCGCTCCGGTGCTCCAGCTGGGAGCAGGGTTGGGGGCTTGCCCCGCTCCGCACGTCTCCTGGAAGCAGCGGCATATCCTCCCTCCGACTCCTATGGGTAGGGCACCCAGGGGGCTCTGCATGCTGCCCCTTCCCCAAGCGCCACCCCTGCAGCTCCCATTGGCCAGGAAACGCGGCCAATGGGAGCTGCAGAGGCAGCGCCTGTGGACGGGGCAGCATGCAGAGCTGCCTGGCCACGCCTCCATGTAGGAGCTGGGGGGGGCGGGAAGGGGTCATTGCCGCTGCTTCTGGGAGCTGCTTGAGGTAGGCGCTGCCTGGAGCCTGCACCCGTGACCCCCTCCTGCGCCCCAACCCCTGCCCTAGCCCTGATTCCCCTCCCGCCCTCCAAACCCCCTCGGTCCCAGCCCAGAGCACCCTCCTGAACCCCCAACCCTTCCACGCCAGAGCCCGCACCCCCAGCCAGAGCCCTCACCCGCTCCTACACCCCAGCCCCTATTTCGTGAGCATTCATGGCCAGCCATAAAATTTCCATACCCAGATGTGGCCCTTGCCCACCCCTGCTTTAGAACATTTATGGAGAAAGTGCATCACTTAAAAACTTTTTTTTAGGCCTTTATAACTTGACTGAGAAGAATCTCCTCTCTGCCTCCCTTTTTCCCCTTCCATTATCTTCTAGAGGCAGATGCAAGCCTGTTGAAAAATGCTTTTGTGCTTAGCCTGTAATGTGAACTACTTCTGCCAGGTGGTATTAACCTGTCCATTTTATTTATTTTTTAGCAGTGATTTTTCAGCTAATGCACAGCAACATTCTCATATTTAGTCTTTGCATCCAGATTTTAATCCTGTCTATGAACTACTTCACTGACTCAATATTCTGAGCTATAATTATTGCTTTCGATCTTGCAGTCTCCAGGCAAGCCGCTCTCCTGATGAAGTCAGGGTAAAATTATTGCCTTCTTCAAGACTACCGCAGTGGGCGCCCTAACACTAAGCCCTCTGATGATTTTAAAGTGATGTTATAAATAAACTGTTGAGATTTTTAAGTGATATCTAGCTAAACATAGAACTGCACCATATTATGGATTGACATACAATGAATGTTAATGGCTACAAAGGAACCACGAAATCTGAGTAAATAGATGCTTTAGAATTGTCTAGATATGAATTTACACAACAGAGTTCAATGGCATCTTTTGAGATGCTGTATTCTGATGGCTAGACTTCTATATATTTCGGTGGTAGCTATTTTCCCTTTAAATACCTCAGAAACTCAACCCTGTGCGCTTAAAGGGTCAAACTTTTACTCCCCAAAGCAAACTATAAAATGTACAAACTCTGCTCTAAAGTAAATGGTCTAATAGGCATTATGTTCTGATCTGAGATCTTACAGTCAGCTAGGGTTTGTGGCTGTTGCTTTCTTTTTAAACGTCCTATTGCAAGCCGGGGAGCTCAGCTACCATATTTGGAGCTCATATGCCTGTCCACTGACCTCATATCTGCTTGTTTGAGGGTTTGTGTGTTTTTACTTGTCCATATATGGAAAGGCTGCTTGGGGAGTCTGGTATCTGACCTGAATTAGAAGTAATTCAACATCTATATGGAGTTCAGCTTTTGTCAGGATGCACTAATTAGGCTAAAGTCAGGACTTCAGCTGCTTTCACTGGGAAGGAGGCAGTCTGAAGAAAGTAAATTTACTGTTAAATCCTGCTTTTTCATTATAAACCATACCTACCCTTGCAAACAATCTCGTTCATCCTGGTATAGTCATAAAGAAGCAAACCAGAGTGTAAACAGAAGACGTCTCTCGATCAGGAAACTAATACTTTTATGAATGACAATAATCAAAGCCAACTTTCATGTGAAGCCATCAAAATCTTTTGCAGTAGAGATCCCTGTTTCCACTTGGTGTCATGTGGGAGCATAGAGGAGGCACTGGATTGAATGTGAATGGGTCTTGTTCACTCCATACACTTCCTTTAAGGTTTTCCCTTGAAATGAAGGTGGGGATGAAAAGCCCAGCTCTGATTAACAGAGGAAAAAATAATTGTGAAAAGTAGTGGAAGTTTGTAACCCTCTTCCCCCATCACGTACATGGACATGCTCCCATTGCTTGTGTGGATGCAATATCAGTATATTTTCTGGGAATAAGGACTATTGTAGAATACTTGAACAATGATGATAAACATTGTGCGTAAAATCCTGGCTTCACTGAAGTCCATGGAAAACTTCCACTGATTTCCCTAAGGCCAGGATTTCGCTGAGTATCTGATGTGTAGCACCGCTCATTCTAATGTGTATCACAAAGCCTTTCCCAATTGACACCTTTATAGCACTGCTGAAACTTGGCCAACTCTGGAGTGGAGGGACAGCAGTCAGTCATCACACTGCACAGAAGTGGTGGGAGGAGCGGTTTTAGGCCAAAAACAATTGAGCAAGCCTCATCTCTTATGGAAATTGCCAAGAGGTCTTCAGTGTAACCGCTGAGCAAACAGGACCTCTGTGTTGTAGGGTCTTAGCTGAAAGATCCACACATAGTAAGCTGTATGGCCCTCAGTTTGTCTGTTTCAGAAGGATGAAAGACTGAGTCAGTCCTTCTGGAACTTGAACCTATGATTCCCATGGGTGTACGTATTTTAAGTCAGAGGTTTGCACCATGAACTACTTTCTCCAGCAAACTTAACTGTAGTTAATAAACTACAGCTACCTGGATAATCGTTAGACATATAGGTATGGTCTCCGCAAGACCACTGACCTCCCTTTGTCTTTGAACAGATATAATTGACTAAAATGTGAAATAAAAAAGTCATTCTCAGTGTAACCTCCTAATTTAAGAATATGCCTTGGTATATTGGTGCATACATCTTTTACAGTAAGAATCTCTTCTAGCTCAAGAGCTAGAGGGAATATTTTGCTTGTCCGTTTGTGTTTAGAATACTCACGTGTGTACATGTACAATGCTTTTTAAAATATGTCTTGTAAATCATATGGGGAGCCAAACTGAGTAATTTCTTTGAAAGAGACTCAACTCTTGGTGTAACAGGCAAGGGACTTAATCAGGCTTGCTGGGAAGCAACTCTTCACTATAGGCGATGATTGTTAAATCGCTCTGCATTATGTGATGATGTGGTGTATATCTTGAGTCTCCAACTTTTGAAGTACAGAAGAAAAATGGGTTTTGAATTTTCTGAGCTTGTGGCCCTTTGAAAGCCTTTTTTGATTTACACTCCAGTAATCCTTCATGTTGACTCAAACACACGTGTGTTGAATACAATACAAATATCTAGCATTTGGATTCAGCTCTTCTTTGGACAATATTTGATTTCTCTGAGGGATTATTGATTTCTGTCTGTAATCCCTGAAGTGTTAGAAACAATAGGTTACAATTTTGTAGGGCTCCATTTATTTTCAAGGGAATAAAGAGGAAATTCAAATGATACCTGCTTTTGAAGGATGGGTGTGACATACCTGTGCCTACAGATATAGCAGTGGGCTGCACACATGCACCTTTTACTCCTGAGGGAATTCTGCGCCAAAGAGAAAAAATTATGCGCACAATATTTTAAAATTCTTCAAATTTTATTTATCAATAAATGTGGCTCCAGCATAGCAGTGGAAGCACAGGCCACTGGCTGCATTGAGGTGGGAGATCACCCTAACTCCCCCACATCCTCCCGGTACAGGAACTCGGCGGGAAGGCTGCACCCGACCCTGACACAGTGCAAGGGCTGGGCCTACCCCAGAAACACCCGGGGGGCCCTGCCTCTGCATCAGGTGTGGGCAGGCAGGCTCAGCTCAGCAGGATCCAAGTGTGGAGGGGCTTAGTGTGGGGTGAGAGGTTTCTGTGTGGGGCAGTCTGGGTGCGGGTGGCTCAGTGGTAGATTTGGATGCACAGGAGTTCGTTGTGGGATTCCGGGTGCAGGGGCAATAGGACTCTGCAGGGGATCCAGGTGAAGGTGAGTGGGGCTCAGTGGGGGGGTCTGATGACCACTCACTGCTGTATGTGAAATGGTTTGGTGAGTGGAGAGAAGTCGCAGCGTTCTTCCTAGAGGGCAGGTGTCCACAATACACAAGTTACCATCACATTTGGAACACTAATAGGCAGCCTCATCAGAGGAGTTGCAGATTCAGTGGACATAGAGACTAAACTGCTCTGCCTCCACTAGAAGTTGTCCCTCTACTACAGGGCTTGCAGCACCATGCTGGGCACTAGGGAATGTTTGAGTAGCAGTTACCCACATTTTACATTTTCTGTGCAGGATCTGGTCTCCTGGGTTGTCATTGTGGCACTTTGTACTAATGTACACCAAAAAGAATATTAAGGGGGAGTGAGAGATGTACAATGGACTATTTCTCTTAAAGGCAGTAACCAGGCCTAGAGAGAGAATTTGTAACAGCGCTGAGTGACCTGCACCCTTGGACTTGCACAGATAGATTGCTCTGCCTTTGAGCTTCTATTTGATCTCTGACTGGTTTATTTCCCTCTCTCCCTTCACACATCTTTTATTGTAGATCAAAAAACAGCAGCAAGATGTGTTAGGCTTCTTGGAAGTCAACAAGATTGAATTTGAAGAAAAAGATATTGCAGCCAATGAGGAGAACCGGAAATGGATGAGAGAGAATGTCCCGGAAGAGAGCCGACCAGCGAGTGGAAACCCATTGCCCCCTCGAATCTTCAATGATAGCCGATATCTTGGGGTAAGAAACCATTTGAAGCTTCTCCTTGGCCTTCTCTTTTTGACTTTCCTAGACTTTATCCTGCTGCCAACTACAATATTGCTCTGATGATGGCATATGCCAGATGCAACAGAAAAGGCATAGGTTATCAATTATGTGGTGACTGAGACGTGGCTTTTTCTCTATGAAGAGAAAGGGAATTTCCTTGTAACGGAGTCAAAATTTGAACCTAAATCTTCAGTATACTAACTAAGCTTGCATATTAAACTATGTGCCATGTGGCCCTCAAACAGAACATAAAAAACTGCACTGTGTTGCATGAAATGATTAATAACTGAGGGACTGATGGTTGAGAAAGAGTTAGTAATGAAGAGGTGCATGTATCTAGTAACTAACTATTGACATATATATGGATAACTCTTGTAGAAACAACGAGGAGTCCTTGGGGCACCTAAGCCCTGGTCTACACTACAGGGTTAGGTCGAATTTAGCCGCGTTAGGTTGATTTTATAATGAATGCGTCTACACAAGCAACCCCATTCCGTCGACATAAAAGGCTCTTAAAACCAACTTCTGTACGCCTCCCCAGCAAGGGGAGTAGCGCTAAAATCGACCTTGCTGGGTCGAATTTGGGGTAGTGCGGACGCAAATCTACAGTATTGGCCTCCGGGAGCTATCCCATAGTGCTGCATTGTGACCGCTCTGGACAGCACTTTGAACTCCGATGCACTAGCCAGTACACAGGAAAAGCCCTGGGAACTTTTGAATTTCATTTCCTGTTTGGTCAGCGTGGCGAACTCAGAAGCACAGGTGACCATGCAGTCCTCCTAGAATCGTAGAGCGTAGAATGTTTCTATGCTCCCCCTATCATCTCTGTCCCTGAGGTTATCACAGATTAGAAGGCGAAAAAACTGCACTCGCAATGACATGTTTTCTGAGTTCATCCACCTGCAACAATGTTTTTGCCCCATCAGGCCTTGGGAGCTTAACCCAGTATTCCAATGGGTGGCGGAGACTGCACCGCTCCGTAAGTTGATGCTAGCCACGGTAGTGAGGATGTACTCCGCCGACTTAATGTGCTTAGTGTGGACATACGCAATTGACTGTATAAAATCGACCTAATTTCATAGTGTAGACATATCATTAGAGACTAACAAATATATTTGGGCATAAGCTTTCGTGGGCTATAACCCACTTCATCAGATGCATGGAGTGAAAAATAAATAGGCAGGTATAAATATACAGCACATGAAAAGATGGGAGTTGCCTTACCAAGTGGGGAGTCAGTGCTAATGAGGCCAATTCAATCAGGGTGGATGTGGCCTATCCCCAACAGTTGACAAGAAGGTGTGAGTATCAACAGAGGGAAAATTACTTTTTGTAGTGACCCAGCCACTCCCAGTCTTTATTCAGGCCTAATTTGATAGTGTCAAGTTTGCAAATTAGTTCCAGTTCTGCAGTTTCTCGTTAAAGTCTGTTTTTCAAATGTTTTTTTGTTGAAGAATGGCCACTTTTAAGTCTGTTACTGAGTGTCCAAGGAGATTGAAGTGCTCTCCTACTGGTTTTTGAATGTTACAATTCTTGATGTCTGATTTGTGTCCATTTATTCTTTTGTGTAGAGACTGTCCAGTTTGGCCAATGTTTATGGCAGAGGGGTATTGCTGGCACATGATGGCATATATCACATTGGTAGATGTGCAGATGAATGAGCCCCTGATGGTGTGGCTGATGTGGTTAGGTCCTATGATGGTGTCCCTTGAATAGATATGCGGACAGAGTCGGCAACGGGGTTTGTTGCAGGATTTGGTTCCTGGGTTGATTTTTTTGTTGTGTGGTGTGTGGTTGCTGGTGAGTATTTGCTTCAGCTTGGGAGGCTGTCTATAAGTGAGGACTGGCCTGTCTCCTAAGGTCTGTGAGAGTGAGGTATCATCCTCCAGGATAGGTTGTAGATCCTTGGTGATGCACTGGAGAGGTTTTAGTTGGGGACTGTAGGTGATGGCTAGTGGCGTTCTGTTACTTTGTTGGGCCTGTACTGGAGTAGGTGACTTCTGGGTACGCTTCTGGCTCTGTCAATCTGTTTCTTCACTTCCCCAGATGGGTATTGTAGTTTTAAGAACGCTTGATAGAGATCCTGTAGGTGTTTGTCTCTGTCTGAGGGATTAGAGTAAATGCCCAAATAAATTCATTAGTCTCTAAGGTGCCACAAGGACTCCTCGTTGTTTTTGCTGATACAGACTAACACGGTTGCCCCTCTGAAATATTTTTTGTAGAACTCTCCTATAACATTCATAATAGCATTCAATTATATACAGTGTCACCTTCTTTCCTACAGCAGTGCAGAGCCCATGTGTATACCTGCAGGGTCACTTCACAGATGTCCTTTACCAATTAAATGCAGCCACCTTTACATTGCAGAGCTGTAGCTGTCAAATGAAGCATGACAATGTTACACAGTGGTTTAGTACAGGGAATGAAGAAAACTGTGCAACTGTAATGACAGGGGATGCCTCTCTATCATACGTTTTTCTAGGGCACCCATCACCATAGAATCGGAGTTCCATATACAGTAAGAAGGATTAGCACAGAATTATAGAGTAGTTGATAATAGACCGTTCTTTGCTTCTCGCTGGTTTTGGTGGCATTTGCTTATATTGTATTTTGTTGTAATTTGTTGGTGTGACGGGTTGGATCACAGAAACCCCCTTGGGGCTGCCAACTGATGTGCGAAGACTACTTCTGCTCCTGCTTTCCTGCCCTGTCAGCTTGAGACTCCAGAGCCCTGCCTGGTTTGAGCCAGACCCACTAGCCTGCTACAAACCCAGACCCAGATCTGAACCAGTTCCCGAACAGCTGTAGGCTTAATTGAAAACCGCTTAAGAAGTGTTCCTGTCTTTAACACTCAGATGCCCAACTCCCACTGGGGTCCAAACCCCAAATAAATCCATTTTACCCTGTATAAAGCTTTTACAGGGTAAACTCATAAATTGTTCACCCTCTATAACACTGATAGAGAGGTATGCACAGCTGTTTGTCCCCCCCCCCCCAGGTATTAATACATACCCTGGGTTAATTAATAAGTAAAAATGATTTTATTAAATACAGAAAGTAGGACTTAAGTGGTTCCAAGTAGTAACAGACAGAATAAAGTGAATTACCAAGCAAAATAAAATAAAACACACAGGTCTGAGCCTAATACGTTAAGAAAACTGAATACAGATAAAACCTCACCCTCAGTGGTGTTCTAGTAAGCTTCCTTTTACAGACTAGTCTCCTTCTAGTCTGGGTCCAGCAATCACTCATATCCCCTTCAGTTACTGTCCTTTGTTCTAGTTTCCTTAAGGTAGCCTCTCCACTCCCCAAGGATATCTTTTGAGCCAGCTGAAGACAAAATGGAGGGGTCTCCCGAGGGTTTAAATAGACTTTCTCTTGTGGGTGGATACCCTCTCCTATGCAAAGTCCAGCTCCAAGATGGAGTTTTGGAGTCACATGGGTAAGTCACATGTCCCTGCATGACTCGGAACTTACAGGTAGCAGCCATGGTTCACATGCTGCCTTGAACGTCATCAAGTAGACTTCTTATGTGGATTGGAGCCTTCCAAGATCCCTTAAGTGTTTCTCGATTGGGTACTTAACTTGCACATTTCTTTCTTAAGAAGCTGACCAAATGCTTTGCTAAGGCTATTTAGAAATCAAGCAAGTACACAGCCAATATTCATAACTTCGAACACAAAAATGAGACATGCATACAAATAGGATGAATAGATTCAGTAGATCATAACCTTTACATAGATATGTTACATGGTATATGTAGCATAAAACATATTCCTGTTATGTCATATATACATTCATAAGCATATTTCCATAAAGTCTTATGGGGTGCAATGTCACAGTTGGGTACTGAGCAAAGGTTTTTTCAGGATACTGAGTCTGTCGGTGTTCTCTGCAAATGACCAGCTGAGCGTTCTGTTCTCTCTCTTCTGGTAAGTTGCCCATAGTTGAGGTTTGAATCTGCCACAGGAGCACAGCCATGCTGAGTCCAGTTTGGTCTTTAGCTGCCAGAACCTTGGAGAGAAGGACTGAAGAAAAGTGTGATATAGGTAGCTTAAAGAGAGCAAGAGTGAGCCTGAAACAACAAGGGAGAAGGCGTTACTGGCAACTACATGGATTGCTCTAGAAAAATATTAAGTAAAAAACAAAACCGCATCTCCAAGAGAATAGAAGGAGATTCTCCTCCAGGCTAGAATGAAATTAAAGCCCTCAGCCTCTCTTTAATTGCTAGTCGTCCTGAATAACTGGTGGCCTGGATCCTAAAACCTCAGGGATATCACAACATGGTCAGTTTATACTCATTTGTTCTCATGCCAATGTTGTCCTTTAGCTTAAATAAGCTCCTCTTCTTCCCTAGTGTTTACCCCCTTGATGTATTTGTAGAGAGCTGTTGTATTCTCTCTCAGCCTTCATTTTGCTGGGTCAAACAAGTCAAGCTCCCTGATCATCCTAGTAGCTTTCTTTGACCCTGTTCTACTTTGAATTCATCTTTCTTGAACATGGGTGACCAGATAGTTTTGTAGATAGTTTTCCAGATGAGGGCTTACCAGTGACCTGTGCAATGGCATTAATACTTGCCTATCACTACTGAAAATAGCTTGCCTGGTACATCCTAGGATTGCATCACATTGGTTCTTCATAGTCATCCTGTGGTCAACTAATATACCCAGGTCTTTCTCCTACTCGACCATTTCCAACTGATGAGCACCCAGCTTATATTAGAAGTTCTTATTAGTCCCTAAGTGCATGGCCTTGTACTTTGTACTATTAAATTTCATCCTATTTCTGTTACTCCAGCGTTCAAAGGTCTTCCTGTATAATATTCCGATCCTCCGCTGTGTTGACAACACCTCCCAACTTTTTGTCATCTGCAGATTTCATTAGCACACGTTTACTTTTTGTGCCATGATCATTCCTGAAAATATTAAATAAGATCAGTCTCAAGACTGATCCTTGAGGAACCCCAGTAGTACTACCTCCAGCCCGATAGAACTCTCTTCAAAACAACCCATTTTTGTTTCCCATTTACCCAATTACTTACTTTACAATTCTTGTACTAATCCCCAGCTTCACTAATGATTTCCCATATTAAATGCTTTACTGAAGTCCAGATAAATGAGATCTGCTGCATTTCTCTTATCTAAATGATTTAATGGATCAAGTGGCAGAGAGGCAGATTTTCCTAACCATCATACAGGAGATTTTTGGTACTCTAATCTACTGGTTTAGAGTATGGTTCCCATAGGTTCTAATCCTGCCAGGTGATGAGATCCCCAACTTCCATTGACGTTAATGGGAGATGAAGCTACTTGCTCAGGCCCTAATAGGCTAAGATAGATGTCATTTCTTTTTATGTGTAAAGAATCATCAGCTGGAGGAGGAATGCCAAGAGAGCAGCACTCTGTTGCTGCAAAAATTCTCATGAGTGATGATTCTACTTGGCAGTTATTAGGAAAGATGCCATCAGCTTGGAAAGCTGGATCCAAATCACAGGAATTCAGCTTGCAGGAACTTAAATTATACATGAACCCCCACCTTTATATTTTTATCAGTTCCACTGTAAACATGAATTGGTACCAGCTTGTTTTACCTGGGGATGCATGTTCTGTGTGTACACGTGTAACCTGCTCAGCAGAGAGAATCATAGAATATCAGGGTTGGAAGGAACCTCAGGAGGTCATCCAGTCCAACCCCCTGCTCAAAGCAGGACCAATCCCCAACTAAATCATCCCAGCCAGGACTTTGTCAAACCTGACTTAATTATTTTTGTTGCCCTCCGCTGTACTCTTTCCAATTTTTCCACATCCTTCTTGTAGTGTGGGGCCCAAAACTGGACACAGTACTCCAGATGAGGCCTCACCAATGTCGAATAGAGGGGAATGATCATGTCCCTCAATCTGCTGGCAATGCTCCTACTTATACAGCCCAAAATGCTATTAGCCTTCAAGGGCACACTGTCAACTCGTATCCAGCTTCTCATCCACTGTAACCCCTAGGTCCTTTTTTGCAGAACTGCTGCCTAGCCATTCGGTCCCTAGTCTGTAGCAGTGCATGGGCTTCTTCCGTCCTAACTGCAGGACTCTGCACTTGTCCTTGTTGAACCTAATCAGATTTCTTTTGGCCCAATCCTCTAATTTGTCTAGGTCCCTCTGAATGCTATCCCTACCCTCCAGGATATCTACCACTCCTCCCAGTATAGTGTCATCTGCAAACTTGCTGAGGGTGCAATCCATGCCATCCTCCAGATCATTAATGAAGATATTGAACAAAACTGGCCCCAGGACCGACCCTTGGGGCACTCCTCTTGATACTGGCTGCCAAGTAGACATGGAGCCATTGATCACTACCCCCGTTGAGCCTGACGATCTAGCCAGATTTCTATTCACCTTATGGTCCATTCATCAGCCCATACTACTTAAACTTGCTGGCAAGAATACTGTGGGAGACCGTATCAAAAGCTTTGCTAAAGTAAAGGAATAACACATCCTCTGCTTTCCCTCATCCACAGAGCCGGTATCTTGTCATAGAAGGCAATTAGGTTAGTCAGGCATGACTTGCCCTTGGTGAATCCATGCTAATTGTTCCTGATCACTTTCCTCTCCTCTAAGTGCTTCAGAATTGATTCCTTGAGGACCTGCTCCATGATTTTTCCAGGGACTGAGATGAGGCTGACTGGCCTGTAGTTCCCTGGATTCTCCTCCTTCCCTTTTTTAAAGATGGGCACTCTGTTAGCCTTTTTCTAGTCATCCGGGAGCTCCCCGGATCACCATGAGTTTTCAAAGATAATGGCCAATGGCTCTGCAATCATATCTGCCAACTCCTTTAGCACCCTCGGATGCAGTGCATCCGGCCCCATGGACTTGTGCTCGTCCAGCTTTTCTAAATAGTCCTGAACCACTTCTTTCTCCACAGGAGGTCACCTCCTCCCCATGCTGTGCTGCCCAGTGCAGTAGTCTGGGAGCTGACCTTGTTTGTGAAGACAAAGGCAAAAAAAAGAATCGAGTACATTAGCTTTTTCCACATCTTCTGTCACTAGGTTGCCTCCCTCGTTCAGTAAGAGGCCCACACTTTTTCCTTGACTTTCTTCTTGTTGCTAACATACCTGAAGAAACCTTTCTTGTTACTCTTAACATCCCTTGCTAGCTACAACTCCAAATGTGATTTGGGCTTCCTGATTTCACTCCTGCTTGCCTGAACAATATTTTTATACACCTCCCTGGCCATTTGTCCAATCTTCCACTTCTTGTAAGCTGCTTTTTTGTGTTTAAGATCAGCAAGGATTTCACTGTTTAGTAAATATGGCAGACGACCAGCTTGGCTATTCTTACTACACATCGGGATGGTTTGTTCCTGCAACCTCAATAAGGAGTCTTTAAAATACAGCCAGCTCTCCTGGACTCCTTTCCCCCTCATGTTGTTCTCTCAGGGGATCCTGCTCATCAGTTCCCTGAGGGAGTCAAGTCTGCTTTTCTGAAGTCCAGGGTCCGTATTCTGCTGCTCTCCTTTCTTCCTTGTGTCAGGATCCTGAACTCGACCATCTCATGGTCACTGCCTCCCAGGTTCCCATCCACTTTTGCTTCCCCTACTAATTCTTCCCGGTTTGTAAGCAGCAGGTCAGGAAGAGCTCTGCCCCTAGTTGGTTCCTCCAGCACTTGCACCAGGACATTGTCCCCTACACTTTCCAAAAACTTCCTGGATTGTCTGTGCACCGCTGAATTGCTCTCCCAGCAGATATCAGGGTGACTGAAGTCTCCCATGAGAACCAGGGCTTGTGATCTAGTCACTTCTGTTAGTTGCCAGAAGAAAGCCTCGTCTGCCTCATCCCCCCCTGGTCTGGTGGTCTATAGCAGACTCCCACCACGACATCACCCTTGTTGTTCACACTTCTAAACTGTGACTATAAACTCTATGCATCAATAACTTGCCATGCAAGGGTCACCCTCTTCTGTAGCTGACAGGGTTGCTTTCCTAGTAGTTGTGCTAGGAATCAGGTTGCTGGACCATACAGAAGCAGGACACTCAAAACACTTGTTATCAAATGACTCCAGTGTGCATTAGCCTAAGGGCTTCAGGGAGGATTTAACAAATCTGTACACATTATTTAAAAAACTAAAACCTGAAAGTTACACGTTCAAATTTAACAACAGTTGAACATCTCCGATCTCCAGTTCACACAAACTGGCAGTTCCTTGTTTTGCCCTCTCTTCCCAACTGCCACAGAGCCTCACGGGATATTGCTCCTGACCACAGCATTCCCCTGCAGATTCCAGTCTACAGCATTCTGATTCAGCTAATTTCTCATGCTTCTGCCTGTAGATGGAGGGGCGTGTGAAACAGCCTGCCCTCAATGGCAGCTTCCTCACTAACTTCAACCCACAACTCAGCCTTCTCCGTATTACTGGCATTCCTCAGCTAGATGGTTCGCCAGGATTCTTGCATCAAAAGCATGCCCATCAGACGCAGAGAAAACCAGTGTTACAGCTTCAGTGAAAAGGGGGAGAAAGGGTAGGAAAAAAGCCTACATTAGGTCTGTAATGTGACTTTGGAAATCGGAGCTAGGGATGTGTGTGGTAATCGAAATGACGGGTGGCTTATGCAAGTCTCCTAAGCGTGATTAGCCAGTGTTTCGCAACTGTTTGTCAAAACCAGTTTCATTGTGTAGCTCTTTCCACACTTATCAGAGCCATGAGCATAGAGTCTCTGTGCTCAGGGCAGACTTGCATTCTCTGTGTTAGAAAATATACAGAAAGCAGGGTGTGTGTGGTGGTGGTTTCTCCCTCATTCTCCCCCTCCCCTTTTCTCCCGAGAAGTGGCTGTGTATGTTAGTGTTGCAGTTTTGTAACTTTAATTGAGCACCAAACATTGAGGCAGAGACCTCTAGTGTTTACTGGGCTAGTGCATTAACTGAGCTTACCTCAAAGCAGTGTGCAAAGGCAGATGTTGGCCTTTGGAGTGAGGAGAACCACTTGCTTTTGTGCATTCACATACACAAAAGCATTGAAAACAATGCCAGTGTAATGGCAAGGCTGTGACTTGAGGATTAGTAACATGAAGAAGTGTTTTTTTAGCTTTTCATTTTCAGATAATAGGTTTGAATCTGACTGAGATTAGTAGCAACACTTTGACATCTCCCGTGATGAAACAAGTTACGGGGCTCAGCTCTGTCCTTGTGGAGAGGCGTCCATGCCACAGCATTTGCTGCCTCCATCTGGCGCAATTATCAACAGTAACAGCAGAGACCAAGGACTGAATTGCCATGAATGTGGTGCTTCCCAGCAGGGCCGGCTCCAGGCACCAGCTTACCAAGCAGGTGCTTGGGGCTGCCACTTCGGAGAGGGGCGGCACATCCAGCTGTTTGGTGGCAATTCGGCGGAGGGTCCCTCACTCCTGCTCGGAGCAAAGGACCTCCCGCCGAATTGCCGCCGCAGATTGCGATCGCGGCTTTTTTTTGTTTTGTTTTGTTTGGCTGCTTGGGGTGGCCAAAACCCTGGAGCCGGCCCTGCTTCCCAGTCAAAGTCGAGGCATACTGGTGAAGCTGTCACTGCTTGTGGTTTACCTGTTGCCATCCTGGCCCCTTTCTCAAGTACTAAAATTTAAATTTACGGATACCAGAATTAGTGCTAGAAATATGAATTGACCTCTGAATTGTGCTTTAGGCCACATAAGTCCTGAAAAGTTTTAGTTTGCTCAGTGTGGGCTTTGGGAGAGGTGTATCGAACTAATACTTTATTATTTTTGGATGGCTCATAATCTCTCTCTCTCTTTCTCCCCACCTACCCCCTTCCATGAAGGATTATGAAGCTTTCTTCGAAGCTAGAGAGAATAATGCAGTGTATGCTTTTTTAGGCTTGACTGCTCCTCCTGGTTCAAAGGTAGGTGGTATTCTGTATTGTTTCAGACTAACATATACAACTTGTATTTACACTCTTGTAACAGGGTGGCTGACCCTGTTTATAGGCTAGAGGCCCCGAGGGAGGCGGGGGCAGCAAATCCTAGTTACTAGGTCTGTCGATTAATCACAGTTAACTCACACAATTAACTCAAAGAAATTAATCGCAATTAAAAAAATTAATCATGATTAATCACAGTTTAATCGCGCTGTTAAACAATAGAATCACAGTTTTAATATTTAAATATTTTGGGATTTTTTTGGATGTTTGGATGTTTGTTATGCTTTCAAATATATTGACTTCAGTTACAACACAAAATACAAAATGTACAGTGCTCACTGTATATTATTTTTATTACAAATATTTGCACTGTAAAAATGGTAAAAGAAATAGTATTTTTCAATTCACCTCATACAAGTACTGTAGTGCCATTGCTTTTATCGTGGAAGTGCAACCTACAAATGTAGATTATTTTTTGATTTATAATTGCATTCAAAAACAAAACAATGTAAAACTTTTAGACCCTAGAAGTCCACTCAGTCCTACTTCTTGTTCAGCCAACGGCCAAGACAAACAAGTTTGTTTACATTTATGGGAGATAATGCTTTCCTCTTCCTATTTACAATGTCACCAGTAAGTAAGAACAGGCATTTGCATGGGACTTTTGTAGTCGGCATTGCAAGGTATTTACATGCCAGATATGCTAAACAGTCATATACCCATTCATGCTTCGGCCACCATTCCAGAGGACATGCTTCCATGCTGATGACGCTTGTTAAAAAAATAATGCGTTAATTACATTTGTGACTGAACTCCTTGGGGGAGAATTCTGTGTCACGTTGTGGCGGGGTGACGACTCACCGGCACGGCGCTTCCTGCTGGTCGTCTAGGGAATTAGCTCTTCCCAGCCTGGAGCGCCCTCTGCAGGCCGGTGTCCCACCTGCCGCTGGCCCCATGTCCCTCCCAGCCCCTCTGTCAGGGTCCTGCCCCCAGCAGTAACCCGCAATTTGGGTCTCCCCACCCTGGGGAACCCCCAACTTCCTATCCCCATCTTGCCTCAGTGGCTACTGCCAGTCATCATCTAGCCTCCGCTTCCTGGGGCAGACTGCAGTCTATAAACCACTCATCATTGCCAAGTGGGGTTGGACCAGCTGTCTCTGTCTATATCTGGACTGCCCCTCTGCAGCCCCAGTACCTTTGTGGGCCCTTAACTCGGCCTGCAGCCTGGGGCTTTGCTAGGCTGGAGCTCCCCCGTTCCCTCTGCCCTTCCCCAGCACTGCTCCATCCTAGGTACCCTCCTCAGCTTCCCAGGCAGCCACGTCCTTCTCTCACTGAAGCTAGAGAGAGAGTCTTTTTCTGGCCTACAGCCCTCTTATAAGGGCCAGCTGGGCCCCGATTGCACTGGCTATAGCTGTGGCTGCTTTCCCAATCAGCCTAGCTTCTCCGCCACAGCCCTCTCCAGGGCTGCTTTAACCCCTTCAGGGCCGGAACGGGGTGACAACCCCGCTACACCCCTATTCTGTTTTACCCAGATTCTGCCATATATTTCACGTTATAGCAGTCTCGGGTGATGACCCAGCATATTTGTTTTAAGAACACTTCCACTGCAGATTTGACAAAAGAAGGTACCAATGTGAGACTTCTAATGATAGATACAGCATTTGACCCAAGGCTTAAGAATCTGAAGTACCTTCCAAAATCTGAGAGGGACGAAGTGTGTAGCATGCTTTTAGATGTCTTAAAAGAGCAACATTCTGATGCGGAAACTACAGAACCTGAACCACCAAAAAAGAAAATCAATCTTTTGCTGGTGGCATCTGACTCAGATGATGAAAATGAACATGCATTGGTCTGCCTTCTTTTGAATCGTTATCGAGCAGAACCCATTATAGCGTGGATG
The DNA here is from genome assembly GCF_027887155.1 of Malaclemys terrapin pileata. Classification (NCBI taxonomy): domain Eukaryota; kingdom Metazoa; phylum Chordata; order Testudines; family Emydidae; genus Malaclemys; species Malaclemys terrapin. The sequence continues at coordinate 27,539,968 of NC_071513.1, forward strand.
CGTGTCCTCTGGAAAGGGGTTGAAGCATGAAGGGACGTCTGAATCTTTAGCGCATCTAGCATTAGGGTGACCATACGTCCCAATTTTATCGGAACTGTCCCGATATTTACTTTTGTCCCGTGTCCCGACCAATGTTTGGTCGAGACACTGGACAAAGAAGCAATTTTTGCCCTCCTCTCTGGCTCGCTCCCCCCCGCCCCAACTCCACTCCCTCCTTTCCCCATTGGATAGCTCCCCAAATCCCCACCCTGGCCCCGCCTCTTCCCCACGCACTCCGCTTGCGCACCGATCAGCTGTATAGCGGCGGCACAAGCGCTGGAGGGAGGCCAGACACCAGCATGTGTGGCGCGGCCGCCATGAAGATTAAGAAGGTGGTGCGGTGCAGCAGCTGTGCATGGAGGCCAGCGGAGGAGGGATGTGTGGATGGGGGATGGAGGGAGGAGGGTCGGGCAGTTGCTCCAAGTCCTCGCTCTTGGCGCGGCGGCTGTGGGGTGTCCGGGGTGCGGCATGTAAATATCTTGTGACGCTGGCTATGACTGTGCCATGCAAACGTCTGTTCTCACTTTCAGGTGACGTAAACAAGAAGGGGGCAGGATTATCTCCTTAAATGTAAACAAACTTTTGTCTGAGCGATTGACTGAACAAGTAGTAGGACTGAGTGGACTTGTAGGCTCTAAAGTTTTACATTTTTACTTTTGAATGCAGGTTTTTTGTACCTAATTCTACATTTTTAAGTTCAACTTTCATGATAAAGAGATTTGACTATAGTACTTGTAATGGGGGAATTGAAAAATACTATTTTTTTTTGGTTTTTTTACATTGCAAATATTTGTAATAAAAAATAAATAGAAAATGAGCACTGTACATTTTGTATTCTGTTGTAAGTGAAATCAATATATTTGAAAATGTAGAAAACATCCAAAAATATTTAATTAAATGGTGGTGGTATTGTTTAACAGCATGATTAGTCATTTATTTGCACAATTAATCGTGATTAATTTTTTTAATCACTTGACAGCCCTACTAATTACTAAATAGGCATACTTCAGAAGGGATGAGATGATTCCCTTGTAAAGTGCAGCAGGAAGCTGCAGGGAGTGGGGAGTGTTTGAGGAGGCAGAACTGAAGGAAGCTATGGCAGAGGAAATGCAATGAGCCAGAAGCTCTTGCAGGAAACCCTTTGCTAGTGGGGAAAAGTTTGGGCCTGGAAGTCGGAGGGCTAGGGAGAGCAGACGCCAGAGAAGTATGGAGAGTTGCCCCAGCAATGAAGGATTGGGTGTGGCTTGCTAAAGCAGGAAAGTTCCTGAGACACCTGGGGAGTTTTGAGACAGTACCTAAGAGAGGAGGTGCTGTACTTAGTTTAAGGCTATGGATAGACTTTTTGTGTGTGTTTATTTTGAATATCATGCCCATGAAACCAGACCCTAAGGAGGGGTATTTCTGAACAGACAGAATCCTTTTGTGAGTCATTGAGGGGAAACTGAGGCAGACTACCTGTAGTGTGTCGCAACCTACAGGTCACAAAAGGGTGCTTGCGAAGCAGCAAGCCTGTTCATAGCTCTCTTGTCCTTGTCCAGTCACAACAGGTAATATCATGTTTTGTCTGTTAATGTGTTGTGGTTGCTGTGTGTATGTATTCCAGTGGATCTGACATTCACTTTCTAAAGAGTTTTGCTTTGAGCATGGGCATTACTGCTCCATTTATTTGGAGGATGCAGCATTCACCAAAAGGCTTGTCTCCTCCCCCTCCCTCCCCCCCCTCTGCCCCCCTACCTTGAGACCAGGATGATTCAGTGTGCAGACTTGTTACTGTAATGGGTGACATTGGTTTTGTAACTTCACGGTGGCCCCAATCCTGATTCCATTTAAGTTAATGGTAAAGCCCCTGTTGACGGAAATAGGAGCTAGATCAGGCCCTGCATTAGTATTTGATGTCTCTTGACTTTGGACAGTGTCTTCTGTACAGACCCATAGGCAGACACAATCCCTGCTCAGAGGAACTTCTATTCTAGTACATTTCACTAGAAATCCTGGGGAAAAGAAATTGAAAGAGAGCCCCCCCCCCCGCCCTCCCCCCCCCCCAAAAGAAAGAAATTCAAATAAACAAGACACTAAGATTTTGCAATGGAATATGTCTTGAATATGCTGCTCAGGTTTTTTGCAACCGATTTGCCATAGATAGCTCAATCTTAGAATGTTCTTTTCTTGCAAATCCTCCATTACCTGAAGCTGTGTCTTTTCTTTACCATTTATAAAATGGGTTGCTGTAATACAGATCCACCAAACTGAATTCCTCTCTTGATTTTGATGCGATAGGACATGAATGCTTTATGCATTTTACTGGCGGTCATTAGGATCCCTGAGTCACTGTTAAGGTTTTCAGTACCAGCCTTTTTGTTCACATGGATAAACTTTATTTATTTAAGAATTAGGAGGCGACTTGAAACGCTTCATTCTGCATACATTTCATCCAGACACCTGAGCTAAGATAGTCTGTGAGCCGTTAGTATTAACAGGTGCAGTTGCAGGTCAGGTTGAGGCTCAAAATTCTGGGGGCCAGATTAATCTCCTGAGGTAACTCCATTGATATCACTAGTGATGAATATGGCCCATTCTTTCTGTGTCTCAGATCTACAAAGTTCAAGAGTAACAAAAGACAGTGGTACATGCCCATATTAATGTTTAATGGGGTCAAAAGGCCAATTGCACACAATGCAATACTTATTTAAATTCCGTAGGGATATTTTAAATGAACCCATGTCAGGTTTTGGGAGCATCTGCAGAATATTGAACAGAATCTGTACAAATTGGACAAATGCACAAAAACTAGCCCCAGTCACTCATACCTGCAATCACTTTTTGCTCACGAAATCCTAGCCCCAGCCTTCCAGGTATTGAGGTCCTTGCGTGCAGTGCAACCAGTGCATTTCTACTACGTAGGAGGGCCCAATTTATAGAGCAAAGACTTCGGCTTTGTGAGCGATGTCATTCACAGAGCTTTTGGGAGCAAGCCAGACCAGGAGCTGCTGCAGTCGGAGCTGTGGAGCAGCCCCACAGCTGTGGCAAGAGAATTCCTACCCACCCACATACACACCATGTGCTCAGGATTCTCGCCGCACACAGCCTGCCGACTTGGGCTCCGCACTCGGTGTTCCCCCAAAGGAGTTCAGTCAGACTGAAAGACAAAAGCATGCTGGGTCAGATTCTGTTCTGTTCCAGCCACGCAGCCCCACTGAAGTCAGTGAATTGTATATCTATCAATAGAAGCAGATTGCTCAATCTGAGTCTGATCCTGGAAGGTGCTGAGCATGCTCCCCTCCCACTGAAGTCAATGGGGTTCAGTGGGACGGGTGAGCACCGAGAGGGCTGGATCCTGTAAGGGGCTATCACTGATGTCCCATGTAGAAACATCACAGCTGACATAACCAACTTGATTAATTCTTTGACCGACACTTAATAACTGCAGTGAAGGAAAACCCACTCTCCAGGTGGGCGCGGCCATTTGTCAGCCTGATTAAGGGTGACTGGAAGGAAAAGATCATTGTAAAAAAGAGAAACAGGTGCAGTAGCATTATTTATTTAATCCCTATATTGCCTTCTAAGTTTTAGGGGACCATTTAGTAAATGGGATATAACCCTATACTATGTGACTTGTACCCACAGAGATCTATTACTTTTGCTATCAGCTTAATTTCTGGCAAGTGTGCTCCCACTAAATGCTAGCAGATCAAACTGATTGGCTGTTAGTTAAAATGAGAAATTTACCTTTAAAATGTTTGGATATCAGTGTATGGCAGATAAGGAAAACATCCTTGCAGCTGGAGGGACCATGCTTGGCTATATTATATAATAGCTATCTACATAATCCCTTTGAACAGTGTTATGTAAAATGGAAGGAGGTATCAGAGCAGCTGCGTACCACACATCTGGGAGAGAGGAGTTTTGACAGCACGCTCTCTGTGTTCCATGAGAGGTTCAGAGAATTTGTTTGACAGCAGTACAGAGGTGTTATGTAAAGTGAATAGCATTAGGAGCCAAGCCTCTACAACATTATTAGAGATACAAATAGCTATTTATTGAGCATCAATTGTTTGTTCAATGCTCTGCACACTTGGGGGGAAATACATGATCCTATAGATAACACTGGAATAAAGTAAATACAGACAGCTTGATACATTAATTGTCCAGGCTTCAAGGGATGCTGGTCTCTTCCATGCATGCATGGCTTGAGGAGTTAAAGCTTATGACTCATTGTTTTTTAAGGGCTGACAGTATGCTCAGTGAAAGGTGTCATGGGAGAAATTAGCTTTAAGGAAGGATTTGAAAGGGGAGAGTAGCAAGGGGCCCGATCCTCTGAAGATCTGAGCCCTTCGTAAAAATCTTGCAGCATTGGATCTGAGAAAGGAGAGGAAGTTGATTGACCTTTGAGAGAAAGAGGGCAATGTGTTTACTATGGAGTGCACTTTGTGATGGGAGGGGTGTTCTGAGCTCCCTGCTCCCAAAGGCCTGGACTGTGGTGCCTTTCCCTCAGGCATAGCGGGCTGGCATCTGGCCAGAGGGAGCTACTAGAAGCTGACAAGAAGCACAACACCTTTCATCGGTTCCATGCTGCCGTGTGAGATACTGCTACTCTCTGGAAAACATGGGGCATCTTTTTCCTTCCCTGTCCTATTGCCCCTCTTTCCTCTCTGCTCCTTTCTCACCCTCCTTCTCTGCCACCTCCCCATTGAATAAACTTTGTGTGGATGCCTCCCATACCACCAGGTGATTGATGCTCTGCCATCAGAGCAGAGTACAGATTACAGGGAGTATAGGAGACCTGAATCAGTGGTGCAGAGCTACCCGCTGTTCCCACGCTCTTGAATTTAAAGGGAGTAAGATATGTTACACAGGCAAATGGCCAAAAAGCAACAACAACCAGAATCATCCACCAATTCTAAGATAACGGAAATATGCAGGGCACGTACTCCCCTTTGGCTGAGGTCATTCACGGTGCCTCTTTTCTTCTCCTTCACGTGAGGAGTTTTGTAAAAATTTTGCATAATTTCCCTTTTCTGAGTATCGATTTACTTATATTGCATATTTGTAAAACAGACATAACTGTTCACGCTCATGATGTAGTGCCAGAGTTTCAAAAGAGCTCTGCTCCCATGTAAGCACCAAAATAAATGGCCAGATTTTCAAAAAAGCTCAGCACATTGTGTGATGGTCTCTTCTTGAAATTTTGCCCATAAGTCCCACAGTGGAAGATCCTGAGTGCTGAGCTCTTGGCAATCTGGCCCTTAGTGTGAAGACACTTACAGTGGATCTAGTTAGCATTAAAATCGAATTAAATTTAATCTTCATTTTTATTAAGAAATGAGGACAATAGCAAAAGTGATTTTGAGAAAAGTAAGTCTCCTTTTGCTTTCCCTCCATTTTGTCAATCTATTCCCTTTCCTTCTGAAAACTGAAGACCAGAAGGTGTGGGGTATTTTTTTTAACCATTTCTTCTGAAAATTCTCATTACTAAGCAATTCTAGAGCTTAGTTGACATGTCAGTTACATTGTTTCTGTTATGACAAAGTTAATTAGCCACTTCACTGCATTATAGTATTAATTTAGATGGTAGATTAAATCTCTCCAAGAACCTGTTTTATATTTCCATAGTGAAATTGCTTCATGCTTTTTTATACAAAGTTCCCCCCTCCCCCATCTTATCTAGCAGTCATGCTTCAAAAAGTCTGTCATTCTCTAGGCTTTAACAATGGTTTAATCATTTTTTTTGTAGCCTAACATGAATAATGAAAGAAAATATTAAATCTGATCGTTTACTTTTAACACACTGTTTGGATAGCAAACATGACCTATCATGGTCTGGAAAACCTAGCAGCTAGTGGAGAGAACATGCATTCTTTGGTTACACCTGCAACTCCCATTTGAATTCAGTGGAAGTTGAGGATACTTAGCACTTTAGGGGAGTGGGCCCTTATCAATGTATGGCAGGACCTTGCCCCAGAGAAGTAAATGGGAGATCTTCATTTGACTTGAAGGCTCAGGGCGACTTGCTTTTTTGGCTATGTATCACTGGAATTTTTTTATCATGTAGTACAGATGTCCACTCGTAACAAAAAATATACAGATTGTTACCTTTGATAAAGTACTTATTAATCCTTATTTTATTATTTCAGGAAGCTGAAGCACTGGCGAAGCAGCAAGCATGAATTTCAACTGCCTTAAATGTTCTGTAAACGGAACTTCCACAGCTTTTTATAAAATAGAAAATTGTCTCTGCTTCAAGAAAAATAGATTTAATTTCTAACATTTTGATTGGTGCTTGCAGCATCCACGGTACATGAATATAAATTTGAACACGGTGAATATGGGAACATTAGGGTAGAGAGCATGGAAGACACTATTGCAAAGTTGGAAGCATAGGTAACTGAATCAATTAGAAATGATTGATTTAAAGTGGTTTAAACTATGTCTGGGCAATTGATCCATTTTTGTAAACTTAAAGAAAACCTATTTTAGTACTAATTATGCAGATAAACTTACACCTAAAGATCCAGCTATTTAAACATAGGAGAAAACGAGCAACAACATAAAACCTTATCAAATAACTCTAGTGCCTGAATTGCCTCAAATATTCTTGAACAATACAAAAATACAGTAACTTCTCAATGTCTTTTTAAATTGTGGCTTAAAATGAAATTCTAAATGTTGTGTAGCGTAGTAACCATTGTAATCGCTTATGGAAATTATGACATTTGTTCTTTTGTAGAGTGAAGATTTAAAATTGTATTGTAACACATTGTACAGATCTTAAAAAAAAAATTTGCTATGTATTTCTCATTTAAGTGATCAATGTGGGGGGGCCTTTTCCACAAAAAAGAGATTGAGCAGTGGATAACATTTCCATTGGCAAGTTCACCACATAGCTCTCTAACCATGACTTGATTACATGTTTGTGTGCTAGATTTAGTGCACTTCAATGAAATACAGTATGGACTAATTCCTAGGCAGTATCACAAATAAGCCAAAATGGCCAGAAATGGCATTTCCTTACATGTGTAAGAGCTAAAGCCTTTAATGTAATATTCTACAAGGTCACATTGTTTATAGTTTTAGGCATTTGGTTGCATGTTCTAGAGGTTACTAGTTGCATATAGTAGTTTTTCATATGGGGATCTAAAAGTAAATGTTTGAGTTGTAACAAGTATTGTAATTGAGTGGGGGCGGGGGTTCTTTCAAGTTTTAAGTTGATTTGTATTGCCATGGAATTAGTGAATCCTATTAAAGAACAGCATTCTGTATCAGTGAATTCACCAAGTGCAATATTAACCCATTCCATGCCTTAGGTATACATCAGTTATTTGGCAAAGGGGAATTCACTTAGCCTGCATATTATGGCCATCCACTGGAAAATCATGAAGACTGATTTAAAATCCTAATCATAGGTGCACCTGATGTGGTAAGGAGTAGTTTTAAAATTTACATGTGTGATTTTTAAATATCTTGCACAGTATAAACCACTCTTACTTCCTGAATGCATCGACACCATAAATCCTGTAGTTGTGGGGGCATTCTACAAGCACAGCCCACAAATTTTATTTTCATCTGCTTTATAACATAGAAACAGGTGGTATAGATCAGTAAAAGACTTACAAAGGTTTTATGCCGCTTGCAAACTGTAGCATATCATGGCCATTCAGTTACTTATACTGATGCAATAAAAGTTATGTAGTGCTTTAAAATGCTTGCTGAGACATTTATAATTCTAAGATCCAAAATTAGTGACAGGATAGAAGTAAAGACTTAATTATACTCTACAACAGAATAATTAAATATTTTCCTCTTGCCAACATATTTCTTTTGGGCTCTGCATTTCCCCAGCTGCAAGAAGTGTCTTCATCAACAACAAAATAAGTAGCAGAGAAATGTTTTTCCTTGCACAGTTGAGAGCAGTTTGGCTCCCACACAGTGAATGGCAAAATCCCCATAGATTTCAGCATGAGCAGGACTGGGCCTGTAATGGTGTTTGGAACCTAGCTAGTTACATTAGCATTTAGTCCATGGTTTTTCTAATTTTGAGCCTGGGAATAGACATTTTGTAGTTTCTGCTTACAGATGCCTGACCCTTGTCCCTGTGTATATGAAAGTAGGACAGTTAAAAGTTGCCTAATCTTCAGGATGAACCCATAGCATATTTTGTGCTTTCTCTCTAGAAGGCTTACTATTAATTGCTGGGGAGGGGAGGAGATTATTATTGGGTTTTTTATTTTTGTTGTTTTAAATCAAGTGTCTGCCTTTCATGATTCAGCATGACTTAGTCTTTTTATATAAGATCTCTGGTATTATTGGCAGTATCTCTTTTATCCCTAGACCTACTAGATGCCTTTGAGGAAATGAATAAGAATATTGAAAGGAGTTTTGTGAAGAAAATGGAATTTGACATACAGGTTGCTATACTCCTGCTGATTCGCTGTGTTTCCTGTGTAAACAAAATGTGGCATTACTTTTTGTGAATTGCATCCATTATTTGAAGAAGCTATAACTGAAAATTATTGCCAAATTTTGTCAGCTCAGTGACACAAAACATTCTGAAACAAGGTCATCTCTATTTCTGATCTTTGAGAAAGTTGCCAAGTTTTAAGAAAGCAATGTCCATTCCCCCTTCCAGACCCTCTTCTTTGCCAGATGGTAACACTCAAACTGCATCTGCATTCCCCTGAGGAAGCAGTATGAAGACAGGGATTGGCTTATTTTTTCTGTTGTCTGGGGGAAAAAGCATGAACATAAACTGAAAAATATCTAAGTGGTCTGTTCTTGTTTTGGCCTGTATGTAGAACTCACAGTAGTATTAATGTAGATTTCATGCATGTGTTTAGGAGTGACAGAGGTGAGAATATACCTGTGTGGTGTTCTCAACATATTGGTTCTGTGGTTCACATTACTATGTTTTTAGGTCAAACATGGATGTTGCTTCTTAAGAAGAACTTGTTCATTTCTTCTTGCCCCTGTCTTTTTTTCTGTATAGAAGGTAAGGTGATGAGGCATCAAACTCTTTCTTACTAGTTATTGATGTATCATTCCAATAAAATTGTTTTAGAATGTTTTTTCATTATATTAGTTTGATTTTTGTTGGGTGTTTTTGGCTTGGTATTTTCAGTGTTGGAAAGGATCCTCTTTGTTTAGCTTGCAAAGCAAATCTGAGTACATTCAACCAAAAGAGTTGCTTTAAAATTTCAGTATCTGTAGCAGCCACAAAATTAATGCAGTGAATACATTCCCCTTCCCTCCCCCCGATTACTATTAATTCATGTTAATAGTTTCGTGCCCTGTTGCTGGAATTAAGCTTATTAGTCTCATCGATGTATTCACACCACTTAAATGATCTGTGTTAGAAAATGTGTGTCAAATATAGTTTTTACCCCACATCTACACTCCCTCCTCAAACTGATGTTGAATCTAATTGATCTAGATCCCTGGTTCTCAACCGGGGGTACGCGTACCCCTCGAGGTACACAGATTTTCAAGGGGGTACATAAGCTCATGTAGATATATAGCCTGTTGTAAAACTTGGCAAATAAAAAGCACTAGCGAAGTCTGTACAAACTAAAATTTCATACAATGACTTGTTTATACTGCTCTGTATATTGAAATATAAGTACAATATTTACATTCCAATTGATTTATTAATTATATGGTAAAAGTGAGTGTGTCAGCAATGTTTCAGTAATAGTGTGCTGTTACACTTTTGTCTTTTTATGTCTGATTTTGTAAGCAAGTAGTTTTTAAGTGAGGTGAATCTTGGGACGTTATGCAAGACAAATGAGACTCCTGAAAGGCGTACAGTAGCCTGGAAAGGTTGAGCACCACTGATCTAGAGTGTATGGCTAAGTCAACCAGCTTCACCTTTTGTAGTAAAGCTTGTTAGACAACCTAGCCTGCTTTGCCACAGTGGATATTGAACTCGGTTGAACCTATCTATAAGGGTGGGACATGTTCATACTTGTTGCAGGAGGGACAGTGGGTCATATGTTTGATGTTACATTAAACTAAAACATAGTTCATTTTTGTAATGTGGCAATTGCTGTGGTGATACTAAGTAGGTGGGACAGAAATCTAACATTCATCTTTATTTAGAGGTTCTGTATTTATATCAGCTCTGTAAGATAATAAAAAAATTATTTGTCTTGGGGCCCAATCCTCCTATCTTTATACATGTGAAAGTCCTGTTGAGTTCAGTGGCAGTTTTGAGTTTGAATCTGACAAGATCAGGCTATATAGATGCAGCTTCAGAATGAAGTTCCCTGGTAAAAGAATCCTCCTTCAAGCAGATCAGGAAACAACATATTAAGGGCCTGGTCCTGCAATCCTTACTTATGTGAGTAACCCTGATTCATAAAAGAGAGCTAATAGGAGTCAGGATTTCCAGGATTGAGTCCTAACTCACTGCAGTTCTAATATCTGATCTGGCTGGTTGATTCAGTAGCCAAATAATAGCTCTCAGAGGGTCTATGTGCTTTGCATGTTCAGTTATTAAACCAGCTAGCAATCTTTCTACATGATGCTATAGAAGCACTAAACTGAATTCCCAACCATAAATTGTACTGTACATTGTCACGAGAATTCCAGACTCTATTCACGTGTTTTCAGTTGAACTATTATTTGTATGTGTGTGTTTAGGTTTTTAAAGAATGTTTTTGAATGAGGAAAGGGCATATTTACTTACCTATTTATAGGATGAACTTTTTTCTTGTTTCTAAAACAGAATAAAGCAGAATTGGGAGCAGTTATCACAGTTACTGTCATGTCTTTGAATAGTGTCTTAGTTCTGTTGTATCTTCCACTCTCACTTGCCATTATTTGGTATTTTAATAAGTGGTCCATAATGTCATTTAGGAAAAGTGTCTTTTGTGGTCTCTCATCACAAGGAATCCCATTTGCTTTTACCTTATATGTTTCACTTGTATAACACAGATTCATTTCATGTTTTGTTTACTGTTTTAAAAATTTAGTCTTAAAAGCAAAGAATATTGTTACTCAGAAATGCAAAGCTCTTCAATAAAAAATGAATTCCAAAAATCTGCAATAAAAACTGCATGTCTGCATTTAATGTTTACTTAACTTGCTGTTTCAGGTTACAGTGGTGTGCACTGTAATAATAAATTTTTACTATACACAGTTCTGTTCATTTTTTTTTATTTTTTTCCATATTTTGTTGTTGAAGCATTTCAGTGTCATGTACTCATTACTCAGTTATTTGGAAATCTACTGGGAACTGGAATGCCTCTGCAGTGTTTATTGCTAATTTAATCCATGTTTAACTTGGATGTAGAGGAGCCCTTGCTAACAATTTATTAGGGATTATGAATTTTGTGGCTATGGTTTCACTGCAGAGTTAACTTGAGTTATCTACACTCAAGTTACTTCTCTCAAGTTAGTCTACTTTGAGTGAAAGTGGTCAGTCTGCAAAATAACAGTTGAGCTGCTGTGTCCACACTGGCGCTGCAGTCCCTCGGGTGTTGCACTAAGACTTCTGGGGGAATATCCCAGAGTCTTTCAGTAAACTGAGCTGGTTTATGAATACTTTCCCAGTGAAGTGTGGAAGAACTTGTCTGTCATTTCTGGGTACACTTGGGGTACAGTGGGAAAGCATTGGAGGACTAGTAGCACTCCAGTGGAAGCAGCCTGTATCCACACTACACAGTGGCTATGTTAGCAGCTGAGCAGTACTAACTTAAGCTTTAGACTACAATCCTCTTTATAACAGAAGACAGTTATCAGATTCCCCCATCACTCTTCTTTTCTCAAGATTTAACATGCCAAGGGTTTTTTTTAACTTTCCTCATAGGACAAGATTTCTAAACCTTTTATCATTTTTGTTACTCTGCTCCAGTTTCTAATTTGTCCACATCTTTCCTGAATTGGACACAGTACCCCCACTGAAGCCTCACCCATGCCAATTTGACAATTAAATTACCTCCTGTCGTACTTACAACACTCCTGTTTATACAGGGGGTAGCTATGTTAGTCTGTATCCACAAAAACAACAGGGAGTCTGGTGGCACCTTAAAGACTGACAGATTTATTTGGGTATAAGCTTTCGTGGGTAAAAAACCCATTTCTTCAGATGTATGGAGTGAAAATTACAGAAGCAGGCATTATTACACAGTATAATAATGCCTGCTTCTGTAATTTTCACTCCATGCATCTGAGGAAGTGGGTTTTTTACCCACGAAAGCTTATGCCCAAATAAATCTTAGTCTTTAAGATGCCACTGAACTCCCTGGTGTTTTTGTGGATACACCTCATGTTAGCCTTCTCTGCAACTGCATCATATTGACTCAATTGGTGATCCACTCTAGCTCCCAGATCCTTTTCAACAGTACTACCACCTAGTCAATTATTCCTAATTTTGTAGTTATGCGTTTGATTTTTCCTTCCTAAGTGAAACACTGTGCACTTATCTTTATTGATTTCCATCTTCTTGATTTCAGATCAATTCTCCAATTTGTCAAGGACATTTTGGATTAGTTCTCTCGTCCAAAGTGCTTGCAACACCTCCCTGCTTGGTGTCATCCACAAATTTTATAAGCATACTTTCCACTCTACTATCCAAGACATTAATGAAAATATTGAACTGTACTGGACTTAGGACTGACCCACATGGGGTCACTGTAGATATGTCCTCCCAGTTTGACAGCAAGCCACTGATAACTACTCTTTGAGTACGGTCTTTCAACCAGCTGTGCACCCACCTTATAGTAATTTAATCTAGACCACATTTTCCTAGTTTGTTTGAGAATGTCATGTGGGATTGCGTCAAAAGCCTTACTAAAATCAAGATATATCATATCTACTGCTTTTCCCCTACCCCCATCCACTGGACTAATACCTCTGACAAAGAAGGAAATTAGGTTGGCTTGGCATGATTTGTTTGATAGCTTTTCCTTATAATTCATCATGCTGTTCCCTAATTTAAGGGAGACCTCCAAAGAGAGGGGAAAGTAGGTTTTACCATTTTTTGGCTTAAGATAAATATAGAGCGAGAGAAGTTTATTTTGTGTTTGTTTGTTTCAGCATTAGTACCCTGACACTCTGTGGATGAATGGACAACTATGAGGTTTGACATAAATACCAAAGAAATTAAATCTGATTAATTGAGAGGAGAAGTGATTTTTATTCAGGTTATTTAAAGCCTCTTTACCTAAAATACTTAATGGAAAGGCTCTTCATAAGGATTCAACACCATGCCTGTTAAATTCCACTACAGCTGGCTCTGCATTTGTGGCCTCATGCCCACACCCCTTTCAAGTTTGAGATAAAGTCACAGGTTTGGTTCTGCTGTGATCCACAAAGCGCCTGACAAACCCAGCTGGCACTTAAACTCACTGCACTACAGAGTCATTCTCTCTCTCTGTGGTCCAATGACTGTTCCACTCTGGATATGTACTTAAATAGGCACTGGACCAGAGAGCAAGTGCGGGAGGAGAGAATGACCTTGTGGTTTAGTGGTTAGGGCACATACATGGGAGGTAGGAGACCCCAGCTCCAGTCCCCCTGCTCCAATCACTCATCATCTATCCACAGTGGAACAGCTTCAACGAGTGAGACTAATGTTTTCCAAGAAAGGGAATATCTAGAATATGAAAGTAATTCTAGGTGTCGTAATAGTAGGATGCAGTATTGTCCCATGGTGGAAGAAAGATGATATGAGATAGTACTACCAATAGAAAAGAATTGCAGTTAAACCAAAAACAATTATTACTATACTCATTACCTTTTATTGAATGTCCCACATAAATAAAACTGCTCAATGAATATAACAATATAATCTTTCTATGTATGCTGTATTAGAAAAAAAGATCGCCTCATGCCAAAGGTCTAAAGAAGATATGTATGAACTACTTTGTTTAATAAAAGACCCCTGAGAAACATGGAAAACAATGTAAGTTGGCTTTCAGAACAAAAGAGGTTTAGAAGCCTTTAGGACATCTATCTTCTAGTTTGGTTGAAAAACTGCTTTTGAATGGTACAATGTGTAGTCTATCAAAGAAGACCTGAATCTACTATATTTTAATATTAAAACACAAAAATACATAAGATTTATTTACCCTGAATAATGAACAAAACAATTAAGAAATAAATATATTTAGTAGATTTGGTTCCTAAAGAATTGTTGGAGTTCAGATCTGGATACACCAGTTAGACAGTAATTTCCTCTCTTGCAGGCTTGTCTATTGATGCCATCTTCAGAAACTTCCAAACTTCTTCATTTTCAGTTGCTTCATATAACATCTCAAAGTCCTAAAAGAAATGCAAATATATGTGCTAATGGCATTAAATTCCAATTCTGTTTTTGTAAAACCTGATATGTATGTGAACTTTCCCAGTAGTAACACCTGCACACACTGGCAAGATTGTTTTTGTCTTGCTCAAACAACATTCTAACATATTCCAATTCATAACTGTGATATGAAGATTTCAAAAAGTGTGACCATCTGCATTTAGTGCACACACAAATACCTAATGCCAAATCCATGGTCAGTAAATACTAGCCACCTCCTTATTCCCAACAAATTACAAGATAACTTGAAGGAAATGGACCTTCAATTAACAGTGCCATGTCCATGATAAAAGCCTACCGCATAAAAAAGCATATTACAATTTGTTTTGTATAACATCTTTCATACAGCAGTATTGCTAAATACTTCAGGCCAAGTCTTTCCTCTGTTACAGCTGTGTAACTCCCGATGAACAGAGTTGGAGTTTCACCCACCTAAATAAGGGTAGAACTTAGTTTCTATGGCTTAATCTTGTTTCTGATTGTACAAGAAGGAAAAGCATGCAGAGAGCCACTAAGGCCTTGTCTACATTGGAATTTAGTCATTGATATAGATTCACTGATAACGAACCTCTAGTGAGATTTACACTGCGGAAACTTACCCTGTCTGAAACTCGGTAAAAAGTATTTGCAGAAATCATCTACACTGGTGTTTTGCATCAGTGCAGCCACACTGGTGCCTATCCCACTGTAGACCAGACCCAGAGCTAGCACAAGCAACCTTGTATGTGATGTAACTGGCCAGAAACAAGCCCAATTAATATTCTGAGGCATGCAGTATGGCTTAAGGGATTTGGTTTGCTGAAAAATGACATGGCTAGCAACTCCTGCAGAACTCCTTGTGAACAAGGTGCTCTCAGTAGTATCTGTGCTGCCATTCACTGTGCTCACTGGAGGAGGCAGTATTCAATCCCTAAAATGCATGGTCATAAAAGTTTGTCTTTTTAAAATACTGTTATTGTATTTATCTGATAGCTGAAGTGAGTTAGCATGCAAAAGTTATTCAAGGCATGCAAAATTCTCCACAAACATACTTATTGTATACCTTATTGTTTAAAAACAAAATCTAGATTTTTTTTTTCTTACTCCGCAGTAGTCATCACCATTGAATATCTGAGGAGGTACTGCATTAGGATTACCAGCCTTTGCCCTCATCTCTTGAAGCAGATGTTCACTGATGGATACATCTATTAACTCATACTTTGTTTTGTTAATGTCCAAAATTCGAGTAACTTCTGCCTGTTTCTGCTTCACCTAGATAAAAAAGACAAATTTTAAAAACAGGCTATTATTCCTGTTAACGGCCCCATTTATTTTAATTTTTTTTTAAATAACCCCCTCACACTGAAATATTCTACCTAAATAGCTAATCAAAAATAAATTAGGAAAGCTCATGTGCAGTATATATTGCTCAGATTTTTCCCTTTTAAGTTGTTTTATTCAGACTGGAACTTGGCACACATTCTCTCAGCCTGCGAAAGATTTGTATTCAAATATTTTTAACAAAATTAGTTGAATATTTTCAGGTTTCAAGAATCATTTAAGAACCTTATGGGGGTCAGAGATCCCATCTCTTCATGGTGGGTGGGTGGTGAGGGTGTAACCTTTGTAGGTGGGAGGATCCTATTTCACTGCTCACCAGGTGGGGGTGGGGGAAAGACATGTTCAAGTTGGGTGGGAGGTTAGGATGGTGCTGCCTTAGGTGGGTGCTGGAGCCATGCTTGATGCTAGCAGTGACTATGAAGTTGGAAGGAGGACCCCTCTTGGTTGTGGTGGGTGGATGGTAAAGTACCTCTTGGTGCTGGTGGGTGGGTGGAGGTGCAGCCTCTCATGTGGAACTGGGACCTTTCTTGGTGGTGGAGGTTTAGCCCCATGTGGGTGGAACTCAGGTCCCTCTTGGTACTGGGGGTGCAGGCCCAAGGGGGAGGTGCTGGGCCCCAGGGTGTTGGGGAAGGGTGCTGAAAACCCGTGGGGGTGGCGCTGAGCCCTAGGGTTCTGTGAGGGGGTGCAGCCCCATGGTGGGGTGCTGGGTCCCAGGTTGATGGGGGGGGAGGGGGGTGCAGGCCCATGATGGGGTGCTGGGTCCCGGGGTGATGGTGGGGGGTGGGGGGTGCAGGCCCATGATGGGGTGCTGGGTCCCGGGGTGATGGTGGGGGGAGGGGGGTGCAGGCCCATGATGGGGTGCTGGGTCCCGGGGTGATGGTGGGGGGAGGGAAGGTGCAGCCCCATGGTGGGGCGCTGGGTCCCAGGTTGATGGTGGGGGGTGGGGGGTGCAGGCCCATGATGGGGTGCTGGGTCCCGGGGTGATGGTGGGGGGAGGGAAGGTGCAGCCCCATGGTGGGGCGCTGGGCCCCTGGGAGCTGGAGGAAGATGCGGCGGGGGAGGGGGGGCTTGCCTCGCTCACCTGCCTGGATCCGGTGACGCTGGTGTAATAGACCCTAATGGTCCCCATGGTGAGCGGGCCGAGCCGCTCCCTCCCCGCCCGGCCCCTCCTCACTCACAGGCCGTCCGCCAGACGCCGTTGCTAAGGCAACGAACTGCCAACCGACTCGGAAGGGCCAGGTTCGTTTCTTGCTTTTGATTGGCCGATCCGGACTGTCAGTGAAAGTCAGCCCCGCCCCTCAGCTTCTGGCCTGCTGCTCAGGTCTGCGGGCTGGTGGTAGGATCGCGGAAGAATTCTGGGCGGGCGGGCGCGTGTACAGGAGAGAGCTCTGTTTTGCTAAGCCTGGCTGGGCTATTGCTGCCCGCCCGCCCGCCCGCCCGCGATGGCAAAGCCGGCAGCTACTCACCTCCCCTCGCAGCGGCCTGGTTTGGGGAGCGCCCAACCCCGGCCAGGCGGCCTCCAGCCCTGCCCGGTGTCTTCTGGGCTCCCAGCAGCTGCCTTTCCTGCCCGACCCGCCACGTCTCCATGTCTGTGGGGCACCCGCCCCTGAGAATTGCGAGCTTCAAGGAAGAAAAGGGCTGCCCCCATTGCCAGCCCTGTCATTTGTGGGCCCCACCACACCAGCAAGTGTGGCGCCCCCCCCCCAAGTCCTCCTGTGCACACCAGGGCCCCAGGGAGGAGCTGAACCCCTTCAGCCCCCCCTCATGTCCCCGTTCCCAAGCAAGAAGAGGGCAGCCCCAGATGTGACCCTACAATTCACAGGGCTACTAAGCCAGAGTGGGGCTCCTCTTGAGGCTCAGATTTCAGCAGCCCCGGTCTGGGCCCATGTCTCACAGATACAACATTGAGCCTGAAGATCTGTGACATCCCACAAACGCTCAGTGTCCCAGCAAAGCCAGCCTGGTGATTTGTGAGGCCCTATTTGTGTGTCTTTGTTTTTTGTTTTTTTTTAAGACATATGGGAATGTCACTCCAGCAAAAGAGGTTAGGTGCCAAAGAGATCTGGTTTTCTTTCCCAGCTGTGCACTGTGGACTTCAGAGCAAAATATCTGCTGACGTAACGCCAGTGGCTGTAATTGCTTCATCTCTGACTTTGGGCAATTTGTGTGATGTTTCCCCCATCTCTGAAATGGAGTAACAATGCCTGCTCACAAGGAGTATTGTGAAGCTTAATTTGGTAATGTGATTTGAGATTTCAAATGGAAGAGGGCTATTATAATTCAAAATGGTACTACTGTATAAATCCAGATTAATTTGTGCCTACTATATCTTTCTGATTTGCTACAACTTATAAAAAGGGAAGAGACAAGTGGGTTTTGAAGAAGTATAAGAGTAAGCACTAAAGAAATTTGTCATTTTTGTCTATGAAAAATGCAACTAGGCCTCAAAGGTGATGAGCAATTGTAGGAGTTGAAACAATACAGTCAAGCAGGTGGTGCAAGAGAGACATGACTGTAGCACAACTAAAACTCTCATGAGGAAAGTATAGTTATGTTTACACTACTGGAACAACAGGGGGCATCTGCATTTTTATTTTATGAAAGTGATAGTTCATAGAATATCAGGGTTAGAAGGGACCTCAGGCGGTCATCTAGTCTAACCCCCTGCTCAAAGCAGGACCAATCCCCAGACAGATTTTTACCCCAGTTCCCTAACTGGCCCCCTCAAAGATTGAGGTCACAACCCTGGGTTTAGTAGGCCAATGCTCAAACCACTGAGTTGTAGTAGTCATATTACTATCCTTGTAGAAGTAATGGACTCAGTTGTTCTTTTAAACCACAGCTCCATATTGGGGGATAGTGCAGAGGCATATAGCCTCCAGTGGAAATCCTGGAACAGTTGTGCCTAAGCTAGGCGTGATGCCTCCAGGAGTGTAAAAGAAGTTTCACCAAAGCACAATCCTTCAACAGGCTGTAGGACACGCTCCTGTTCTGCATGTGGCCAGCTCAGCTGGCTTGTGTGGAGAGCACCGGGGCGTTGACAGATCACTACATTGGGGCACTAGGTCCCATATGGTAGCCTCCTCCCCATAGTCCGGTGGGCTTGAGAAAGAAAAAGAAATTTCAGTGAGGAACCAGCCCAGGGGCCAAAGAAACTGAAGCCACAGGCATGAGCAGCATCAAGAAGATATTGCAGCTGGGGAGATGCGGGGGGGGGAAGACACCACCCTTCCCCCTAGCACCCTCTGGACCCAAGACTATGCAGAGGAACTCCCTTTTGGGGGCCCATAATAAACACAAGGATTCTGATTGTTCCAACCTGACAAAAGAAAGGTGGAAGGCTTCTTGCACCTTTCTGCCTTTTATGCAGGGGCATGTCAAGCCACAAGCCTGGTATGATTTAGGGCTCAATCCTGTTTCAGTGGGGGAAAGGATCGGGCCCTTAGTGATTTTTATAGAAATGTGTGTGTTTGTTAATAACGTATACACTTTCACAATAAACACGTAAACAGAAAAGGTCTCACTGAGAAATTGGAACACATGGTCAGGTGAGCAGGCAGTTGCTTCAGGAACTGAGATGTATTTGAGGAGTTGAAAGAGATTAGGGCTGCGAAAAATGCAGTGTTGCTGGAGTGGGTTAAAGAGACAGATAGACCTACACCAGCTAAGTTTGAAAAAATCAATCAGTGTAATCATTTTCTATTTCATATTCGTGTGTGTATAAAAGATATAGTCTTAGCTGAAATATGGGATATATTTTGTTTTTTTGGAAAAGATTATGTTAAATCTCACCCTGAGCTGCTACTAATTATAATTTATTTTTAAGGCAGCACCATAGGTGTGCATGGCACTTTACAAGTAAATAAAAATGAGAGGTCTCTGCCTCAAGTTTCTTACAATCTGAAAAAGTCAATACTGCAGGAGATGACAATAAACAATGGGTGAAGACAGAGATATGGGAGAATGAGTCGCAACAGAGGAAGATCATAAGATATGCCTGTTTTTACCTGTTCATCATCTTGGCATGGGACCAGAAGGAAGGCTTCATTCTGTGTTTGCATTTTTCTTACCTGAGTTTCTAGAGTCAGATATCTTCAGATACCTCTTTCCTTATAAATTCTGTTTAACATTTTAGACTTGTAATTCAAAGACCTACACTAACACATTTATGTGACTTTATCACTGTTTACACTTCCACTTGTAATCTGCATTCACCTTCTCAGCTACCTTTAGTGTCTCTTTTACTACATTTTGTTAGTTTAAATATTGGGTATTTGTGGAGGCTGACACATTCCGGTGGAAAGATCTTCTTCCTCCCTCTTTGTGCTGCTGACTCCTTGGCACACTTTAATAGAAAGTTTAATTGTTGTTATCCTCCAAATTATTATTTTACTTAATCTGGTTGTGTGTTATTCCTGAATTGCATGGCTCTAATTCATAAACAACAGTATTGCAATTGACACTAATTTAGTAGTCTCAGTAGAGGAGCCCTGGAGTGAGTTGTATGGAATTTGAACTACCCCATCTGCTCTCAAAGTTGATTCCTCCAGGTCAGGGTTGAGGCATGTTAATGAAGATGGAGAAATGCTTAATATCAGCACTGAATCTGTTGTGTAGAAAGAGAATTTCACTCACGATGATGTAGTGGAGGAAATAGTTATTTCAAATAACCTTTAAATATTAGATTATTTTTATGAGTTCAGTTGGACTCAGCTCTATATTAAATCTGTTTCTTATATATTTGGTCCTGCCATGAGGGCAGGGGACTGGACTCGATGACCTCTCAAGGTCCCTTCCAGTCCTAGAGTCTATGAATCTATTCACTTAGAACACAGTATGGGTATATAAGAGAATAAATAATACAGCAGAAAGTATGCATTTCTGCTAGTTGGGGGTAAAGCAGTGGAGGATCTATACAGAACGGTTTCAAATCTGCATGTAAGCAGTGCACATGACAGGTAGTGAAACTCTTCAGAGGAATTTAGAAAGAGGAAATGGACAAGTCACTGACAAAGGAACATGGTTGATTATTTGGGTCATGCAAATGCAGATTCACATAGCCAAAACTGGACTATGTCGGTTTCTTCCCCTATATCCAGCAGTAGCTGGTAGTGGACAGATACAAGGATGCCAGGATTCTGGAACATATGTTGGAGAATTCTTTACGTTAGCTGTGCTATTTTGAAGATCATTTCCTCCCAAAGCACTTTTTCATGATAAGGGCCTATGAGATATTGTAGTTGCCAT
The DNA here is from genome assembly GCF_027887155.1 of Malaclemys terrapin pileata. NCBI lineage: Eukaryota > Metazoa > Chordata > Testudines > Emydidae > Malaclemys > Malaclemys terrapin. The sequence continues at coordinate 27,560,870 of NC_071513.1, forward strand.
GTAGTTTACATGCTCTGATTTTTGGAGACGGGATTAATTTGGATTTTAATATTTGTAATGCATAATCCCATCTGTGTTAAAAATCCACATCATAGTCCAGTTTCTCACATAACCAACTTCACTTTGCACAAGACGAGAGCTGGAATGTGTTTGGTTTAGCTATCTCTAATTTCATTCAAATAAATGTTTGCATATAAGCGCATTATTATTTTGTATCACCTCAAAGTGTGCTAGTTGCTTTATCAAATACACAAAAAGACACGGTCTTTTCCTAGAAGAGTTTACATAAAGGATAATGTCTTTGCTGAAGAGGGGACAACAGTCATTCTAACAAGATTAGATTGGACAAAGAGGGAGGGCCAAAGTTATATAGGACCTTGCTTCTAGTTTATTTTAATTCATAGTTAGGATACATTGTCTGTAGTACTTTACTACTGAGGAATCAATAAATTGGTGGTTATTATTGAAATGTAAAAAGAGGGTACCACATTCACGATGTCCCATATATTACACATAATTTGTGTGTTTCATTTCTACATTTTCCCTCCATCAGCATATGGGTAGTATTCTAGTACTTGCAAGACAATTAAATTCTTATTATCTGCCAAAGAGTAGGAAACTTGATAAGGGAACTAACCGAAAATTCTTTCAGTGCCTGTTTATCTATTAACTAGTGCTTGAGAGGATTGTACAATGTTAACAAACTGCTTTCCTACTTGGAAATCCACATGACTTGTCAGTCATATCAGCTGGTCACTGACTGATCTGAAAACCAAAACCACATTTGTCTTCTGCAGTTCATGAGTTCTTGTTTGTTCTACAACTTGGGACTAGTGGCACTTTATATTTTGTTCTGTACTATCTCATTGAAAGGATTATGTTTTGTTAGTTTTTTTCCCCATTTACCTGTGTAACCCACACACCTTCTGGGTATGGTGTTCTGTCCCATCTAGTGGCACCAACATCAGAGAGAGAAGGAGAGAGAGAGAGACTGCTAACAGCCAGTTGGCTTAGTGTTCATGCGGTAGAGGCTCATGCACTAAGCTCTAGAGGTCCCTGGTTCAATCCCGTCTGCCGACAACCGGCGTCTGTTGGCGTTAAACCTGATTAAACAGATGTCACAATATAATCTTAGTTCTGCAACTAAAGAAAGTACCACTGTGTTCTTGTAAAACAGCACTTTAATTTAAAGAAAAGGGAAGTAACTAAGATAGTGAAGGATAGACATTTCCCAATTTGCGGTCTCATTTTTCTATATCTGGAGACTCCTTGTAATGTATGTCAATGGAAAAAGATGTGAGGAGCTGAGGCACCCATGAATTTATTAAAATTTTAGTTTTGGAGAGTTTTCTATCCTGATTATGCCAAATGAATCTTTTGTGTACTTTAAGATACACAACATACTACACAGTCCATTCAGTGATAGGGCACTTGTCTGAAGCTATAAATTAGCTTCATATGTCCAATAATCCAGTTACAAATGGAAATGCTGCAGGAAGAAGAAGCCTTCGATTTTCCACAAAAGGAACTTCATTTCCAAGAAAATTTGAAGTTATCAATTTAACACTTGGCTATTCAGTTTCTCATACAGCAAATTACAGTCTCTGCCCCTGCTGAATCAAACCTAATGGAGAATTGTAAACTAATCCCCTGATTTTATATTTTCATTTTATCTACTGAAAAAATTAACTGCACAAGCAATATAAAATGGTAGAAAACAATATTGATTGCCTTGTCTGTGTATAGTATATTACAACATAATCCTGCAGGCTTCTGAGGGGCAGATATCTCAGAGGTTTCTGGGAGTTTTTACTGTGGGCCAGATTCTGATAACTTTACTCGCATTCAATTTTAGTACTATACTCAACAAATAGTCCCAATGGGACTATTCATTGGGTAAGAGTTTCAGAAATTGACATTCTTACTATTAGAATATATTAATTGTATTATGGTAGCACATTGGTGCCCCAGTCATGAAGCAAGACTCCATTTTGCTAGGCCCTGTGCAAATGCAGAGCAAAAAGAAACTTTCTTAACCAAAAGAATTTGTAGTCTGAGTAGATTGTAAGGACTTCGGAAAGATTGTCAAAGATATTTAGGTGCCTGAAGATGCAGATAAGTGCCTAGTGGGATTTTCAAAAGCATCTAACCTATTTAGGCCCTTGTATCCTTAGAAGAACCCTGTATTTTAAGAAATTAGTTCACCAAGTCCTTATGTGAAAAAGAGAAAACATATGCAATGTATCTTTAGTGCTAGTGGATCTGTCAAAGGATCAGACGAATATCCATATATATTTAACTGTGGCCTTAATTTTATTCTTTAGGAGATGGGGTGAAATAGTTTAATAATTAGGCTCTTGGAACTTTACATTCTAAAGAAGCCAATAGTGAAGAAAAAACACTGATTTTTTAAAACATTAATTCTTCATAGAATATTCTAGTTAGTATATTTTAACCCACTTAATGTGCAATCCATTATGATTATTTGATTGTCCATTTGATCTGCCTCATATCCTTTCATCCTTTGCATATTCACAGAGTCATGAGGGACTGACCTTCAGTAATGCTGAATAACCTCTGCTTGAACTGAAGTCACTAGGAACTGCAAGATCTCAACACCTCTGAAAATCCATCCGTGAAGCAATATGCTCTTGCCATCAGCAAGTGCAGGCAAACTTCTGAAAGTTCTCAGCTTTACTGCTCTTCATTGTAAATCCACATGCACAGATTAGGCCTTCTATTATCATAGAATTTTTATTTTTCTTAAAGAAAGTACATTTATTAAAATAACAAAGAAACAATGTAAGGGGTCAATGCCTCCTGCTGCCCCCATGTGACAGATATTCACCCTTGAAGGTCTCTCAAATCACTAGAAAGAAAACCCTTTTTCAATGGGAAAACCTTGTTGGGGCTCTGTTATTGGTTTAGAAGATTCCAGTCTGACCCCACTGCACGTCTTAACGTAAAGTCCTACAGATTCAACTTAAATCGATCTCACATGACTTCTCATCACTGTCTGTTTGTCCAGATTCTTCCTAAGCCTCATGCAACTCTCATTCTTGGTGCTAGACCACCAGATTCTCCCCCTTCCCAGTGTCCCCTGACTAATGAAGGGCTTACACGGTCCTTACCATCCTGAGGTTAAACCCTAGTCCCAAACAATTATAAACCACTTTGCCTGAATTTTTGTCTCCTCCAGGAGATTCTGGGAACCCTTTTCAGCCACAGCTTCCTCTGCCTCTTTAACCCCAGACAGGCCCTGTAAACAGACCCTCTCTTGTTGCAGCTTCCTCTTTATATAATGTGTTCTTAGCCCTTTCCCAGCTGAGACTAATAGCTCCAATTGAGTTAGTCCAGGTGTACTCAAATAGGCTAGATCAGCACCACACTGAGAAGCAGCTACGTAGTCCCAGGGGACTGGTCCTGTTCCCTTAAAGGGACACATCCTGTGACAAAAAGCTTCTACCAAGTGGTACAAAGTGATGAGTAAGAAGGAAAGGGTCCACCTCAGAGAAACATCAGCAATAGTGAAAGAAAAAAAGATGAACAATCTTATCCTTTGTTAGATATTTCTTTGGCACCAGAATCCTCAGCTAGTGTAAATTGGTGTAAGTTCATTGGTGTGTGGCTCTTGAAGTCTGATAGACAAAGACACATTTTTAAACAGCCTTCAACCCAATCCGCAAGTCATCCCACAGAAATGAGAGTATTTAAACATTTAACTATATGCTTGTAGTACAGATCAGATATTTAGATGTCTAAATGCTATAATATCTCATGGCAATTCATCGGAATGCAGAATTAGTCTGCAAATTTGGAGGCTAGTTTTGAAACTCAACCTTTAATTTGAGCTGCTGTTGCTAACCAATGAAGCTTACAATTACTGCTCCCCCTCCCCCCCAACTTGGAGGAAAGAGAAATGAGAAGGTGAGAGTTAGTTTTAATTTTAAAACAAAATAAGTTTCTAACCTTTTTCCTTGTAAAGAAAACCTAAGCAAACCAATCATGAGTTTTGAAAGGTTGTCACTGATTTTTTTCTAAAGATGGTATGTTAGCCACAGTGCCTTGGCTTCCAGTCACCCATGGTTGTCCTTTAGGGTCTGGAGAAGCCGTAACCATGGGTTGTTTGATTATTGCGATGATCCCAGATCATGTCACAGCTGAGGTAGTCAGTGGTGCCCAGGTTACAGTTGATAGGACTAGGACACTGCAAACTGCCAGCTGTGCGCACTCTGGCTACAAGGAGGGACATAACAGCGTGATCTACTGGCTCTGTTCTCAGCATTACATTTTAAAAAACAATCTTTATACTTTTACCCTCACTTATGCATGTTCTGTACCTGCAAATGAAGAAACTTGTACCTACAAACATTTGCCTCTGCAAATCAGAGAGACATCTAATTTAATAACTAAATTCAGTTGTTTGTAGATGGAAATGAGCAATAGAATGCTTGATTGCGTCCTTGCATTTTGAAATGTACTACGAGCATGGCCAAAGTTATCAAACGGAAATCTACTAGACACATTAATCTTTTAGTAATCTTAGTTATTTTTAGTTGACATATTGCAAAATTAAAAAGCAGTCATACTAGTTGTGAACATTACACCAGAATCAGGCCCATCCAGACTCATTTTTTACATCCTCTTTTGGATTTGGTGTCACTGCTTGTTTACAGACCACACAGTTTTCCACTGGTGACGGCACTTCTGTTTTAAAAATTGCACAAAAAGAGGAACAAAATTGTGTGTGCTCCAGTTATTGCTCACACTGTCTGAAGTGAATAAAGAGAATTTATTCTAAGGTTGCTGCAGCTGTAGTCATGGAATGTTAGGTTATGTGACTATCCACATCTTATACTGATTCTGAAAGGGTAAGTCTGGTTTACTTTAGTTTGTCTCAGCTTATCTTTTGTTACGGAATTTAGAGTCCCACTTATTTTGCTTAAAATAACTGAAAGTATATGTATTTTTAAAGTATACTTGCTAAGGTTCCCATATTTTTGACAACTTGCTCTAATACTTTGAACCAAGTGTTAGAGGCAAACTTTTCATAAGTAACTAAGGCCCAGCTCCTCAAAACTATTTCGGCACATATCTCCAATTGATTTCAATAGGAGTTAGGCACCTAAATACCTTTGCACATCTGGGCTTAACTCCCATTTTCAAAAGTGAGTCAGGCACGTCGTTGCCTAAGTCTCATTGACTTTCAATGAGATTCAGGCTCATAAGTGCCTGTGTCTCTTTTGAATATGGCACCTGGGCACTTTTAAAATTTTTATCTTGCATCTTGTGTGAGAGGTATTAAAAATAAAGTAAAATGGTTAAATTATTTTAACTGCTGAAGGATCTGTGTTTTGTGCTTTTTCTGAGCACAGGTGTCATTCTTATGACATTTGAATTAGAGTGTGCTTATTAATATGTGGGGTACTTAAAATCAATTCTGCTTTGGAAAGAGTTATTTTAAGGGTTGGTTCTGGTATCACACCTGCTCTACAGAGGTGTCACTTTATATTAAACAACTATCCCCTTATTTAAACAGATTTTAAAGTGCTGATGTGAGCCCTGCTTGCCCAAGTCTGTCAATTCTGGGCTGTGAGGCTGTGTAGACATATCCTGAGTGCTCCAGAGATGCCCAAAGGGAGCAGTCCCCCTATGCTGGGACAACATTGCAAAGGCATTCAAAGCGAAGAGGAGACTTTTGGTGTTCTCCTGCTTCGTTCTCCCACATAAGGGTCAGCCACAATGTGGTCCTCAGTGAGTGTGGGTCAGAGCCAACTCCCACTGAAGTCAATGGAAAGACTCTCATTCATTTCAATAGGAGATGGATTGAATCCTAAAGGCTTGCTCCATCTAAGTCAATTGGAGTTTTACCACTGACTCCAAAGGGTGCAGGATCAAGCCCTGTGTGAGCAAATACAATTAAAAGGCAAAGCCAAGGAATCACAAAATGTAGTAGCTAACTATTTTGAGATGTGTAGTTTAGTTTTTAATTATTCATGATAATATTTCATAATGTATTAGTGAACGAATGCAGTGAATTTAGTAAAATTCTGGACTCTTAGTAATACAAGAGCTCATTACAGTATCTGCTTAAATTTTGGCGAATAGTTCGGCAATATACCCAACATTTTTATGTAAATAAGCAAGATATTGCTGCAATGGGGGCTCAGTCCTTCAAGGTGCTGAGCATTCTTGGGAAGTGATGAACACCCTCAGCTCACACTGAAGGCAGTGGAAGTTGCGGCCACTCGGTATCTCACTGGCGAGCTCAACACCTTGCATGATTAGCCCCTTAGTTTACTAAAAAAAAGTGTGTAGAGGATTATCATCAGTCAGAACTTCAGCTGGTGAAATCAGTTGTTGCGCTGTTTCTTTCAGTAGCACTATGTCGATTTTACACCAGCTGAGGATCTGGCACAGTCACCAAATGAAAAAGACTTCATTGATTAAATCTTTCTAAGAACAAGTCATGTGCATAATGTAGCACAATTGTCACAATTCAGAAGAAGGGTCCAAGACTGAGCTGATATGGAAAATGAAGGATCAAATTATTGGCCTAACTCTTTTCTTTTTCTTTTTCAGAATGATTTTTATTGACATGATGGCTTTACTTTATCTGGCTATAAAAATGAAATTGGTGAAAAAGCAATTAAGTTACTGTTTGTTAAAATAAAAAATGCCCCACACATTGCAGTCTGCATGAAGCATACATTTTTTAAAAAACTTTTTATCAATTAAGGATAAAATAGCCCTTACTGTTATGCTTATTTTGCATTACCTTACATGGCTTCTTTGTACTTGCAGGAATATAGTGAACTCTGCTGGTTAGTGAGTCTCTAGCACTGATCAACATGTTGGCAGAAGGCATCCTAACTGGAATCATATACAAAGAAAGAAAACAGAACATAGATAAACCCCACAAATGTTACAGAAAAGATGAAAGGGAAACCTGGAAAGATCACCTTATAGATACACCAGCAATTAAAGATTTTGCTTCAGAATCTGAGAAGCAGAATGAGATCATTGCAAAAGGTAGCAAAATAGAAAATAATAAAGAGCTTCAATGGAAATCTAAAGAAGAGCTACCTGCAAAAGAACATAGTGCACACATTAAAGGAACAATATCTGAAGCTTTACATATACCAGGAAGAGAACAAATTCATGAAAACCAGGTGGATTTGTATAGATCCTGGTCATGCCACAGTATTTATCAAAACTATCCTGACTTACATATTGGAGGAGACCATGTAGGAGGTTATATGCGGGATTCAGGTTGCATTATGGACCACATAAGTGATGAACTTGTTGATGGCCCGGTTTTATTGTCAGGAGATATTCTATTGGGTCATTCCCCTCAAAATGAGCCTCTTGAAAAAACAGCTACAAAGTCCTTGAATGGTGATGAAGGTGGAGAAAGGAGTATGACACTCCACAAGCAGCCTCTTTCGAATTCTGTGCTGAATAACTACATGGATACAAAGGTGGAAGAGCTCTATAAACAGTTTTTTGAAGAGAACCTGACCAGGTGTGGTTCTGTAACAAACCTCCTGACTTCCAGTTTGATCATGAATAACCTAAAACAGATAAACCTTCAGATCTCCCAAGAACAGACTATAGAAACATGTAAAGCTAGAGAAGTGCTTTTACATTCTCTAGCTTTGTTTAGTTTCCGCAATGCTGCCAGTGGAAACAGCTCTGAATTTAGCACTCCAAATTTACAGTTCTCAAACTCACTAAGCAAGAGAAAGAGCTCCCGGGTACAGTTTACATCATGACTGAACTGTTTGGTTACAGCAGTGGTTCTCAAACTTTTGTACTGGTGACCCCTTTCACACACAAGCCTCTGAGTGCCATCCCATTATAAATTAAAAACATTTTTTAATATATTTAACACCATTATCAATGCTGGAGGGAAAGCAGGGTTTGAAGTGGAGGCTCACAGCTTGTAACCCCCCATGTAATAACCTCAGGACCCCCTGAGGGGTACTGACCCTCTGTTTGAGAACCCCTGGGATACAGCCTATTTTTCAGCTGCGGTCTCTTTTCTTTCAGGATTACTTTGTGAAATGTACCAAATTAGACACTACTGACTTCTTAAAATAAATTTTGACATTTAAACCACACTTTGTCTGTGGTGCCACTCCATTGCTTGCTACCGGACTGAAATAAAGATCATGTGTCTTTGTGTGGTTGAATGTAATCCAAATGAAATTTTTATACAAAATCCTATTGAGCTAAATTTTCAAAGTGGCCTAAGACCAGCTTCTAAGAGTCCAGCCCCGCCAACACCTAGTGTGTGACTAATTATACACAGGACTAGTACTTATGCAGTCAAAGTTAGTCACGTGCATTAATGTTGGTAAGATTTTGCCCTAAGAAATTAATCCAGAACCCAATGAAGTTGATGGTTAGACTCACATTGATTTCAGTGGTCTTTGGATCAGGCCATAAATTTGAACCCATAATTTTGTGCATTTAAATTTAGAGGTTGCTATTGCAGATTTCACCCATTATGTCTGAGAAAATGGCCTTCTGTTTTGAAAATCCTGTTTAACAATTTGGTTTATTTTGCATAGCATCTTACATATATCAAATGTATATAAAAATGTTTATCAGAGAGGAAAATCAATGACAATACTCTATAGAAGGATGAAATGTGCATTTATATGAGGTTAAAACATGTTTTGTATTATACAGGTAGAGTACATTACAATGGAAAACTACAGATACATTAGCTTCTAAAAATTTAAATAGGTCAAGTTTATAAAATGTTGAAAATATTTCAGTTACTGTAAAGGTGACATTTCTATTCATTTAAAATGTCATTTACTTAAATAAAAGTTTCCATATATTAGACAACAAAATCCACTCAGATTCCCAGAATATATAAAATGATTACTTCTCCCTACCATTTGCATTTTAAAAATAGGACTCCTTATTGTGTTTTTCTGAAAAATACACCCTTATGACCTCAGCAAGTTAAGAGTGTGTTGCAATGTTACTGAAAGGCAAAGATATTGCAAGTTTTGTTCCTATTACCCTAAATCAGTAGTTCTCAAAGTTTTATACTGATGACCCCTTTCACCCAGCAAGCCTCTGAGTGCAACCCTCCCCCTTATAAATTAAAAACACTTTTTTTATATATTTAACACCATTAAAATACTGGAGGCAAAGTGGGATTTGGAATGGAGGCTGACAGTTCGTGACCCCCCATGTAATAACTTCATGACCTCCTGAGGGATCCTGACCCCCAGTTTGAGAACCCCTGCCCTAAATGTTACATGCAGATTTCATTACGAAAATTTGTTCACTTTGCCTGCAGCCATTATTTCCTCCCTGCTGGAAATGTCTTTTGTTGTAAATTATCACTATGTTGATATTATACTGTGATGAATGAATGGAAGTTTGATATCTCAATTGTACAAGCAAGTTTTCTCTCAATGGGTAAGCTACTGCTCTGACTCACACCAAAACCAATGAGCAGGGCCGGCTCCAGGGTTTTGGCCGCCCCAAGCAGCCAAAACCAAAAAAAAAAAAAAAAAAAAAAAAGCCGCGATCGCGATGTGCGGTGGCAATTTGGCGGGAGGTCCTTCACTCCCAGGCGGAGTGACGGACCCTCCGCCGAATTGCCGCCGAATACCTGGAACTGCCGCCCCTGTCCGGAATGGCCGCCCCAAGCACCTGCTTGAGAAGCTGGTGCCTGGAGCCGGCCCTGCCAATGAGGTAATTTGAGGCACCTGCAGTTCTGTGCCTCCAATCCTGAACTCAGTGGATTTACCAATGTAAATGCTAGCAGAAAAATGTATTTAACCTTTCTGCCTAATGATAAACTTTCAGAATGCATGCTGTACTGGTAGTTAAATCATATTATTCAGATATCAGGGGGTAGCCGTGTTAGTCTGTATCTACAAAAACAACAAGGAGTCTGGTGGCACCTTAAAGACTAACAGATTTATTTGGGTATAAGCTTTCGTGAGTAAAAACCTCACTTCTTCGGATGCATAGAGTGAAAGTTTCACTGTGCACTTTCACTCTATGCATCCGAAGAAGTGAGGTTTTTACTCACGAAAGCTTATGCCCAAATAAATCTGTTAGTCTTTAAGGTGCCACCAGACTCCTTGTTGATATTATTCAGAGTTATTGATGTCAAGCAACACCCAGGTATGGGACACTGTTTTATAAATTAGTGCTTCTCAGTGAAATTTAATATGTAGTAGTCGATGTAAAAATATTTTTTTCTTCTGAAACATTTGCTAAACAGTGTAACACACAGATTCTAAATCTGTCAATCCTCAAAGGGAATGTGAAGGATCTTGTGACATTTAAGTAATAATATATCAAATGCTAATATCTTTGTGTTTATAAATCAAGATCCTTTCCATCTGATTGGTACTTTGCAAAGAGCAAAGTGTTTCTTACCTAGCATCTTTATTTATGTAACCCTTCTGCCCATCTAAGTTGGCAGCAACAAGGGCCGGGTTCTGTATCTAGGGGTTCCGTTTCAATAACACAGTGCAAAACCGGCTCGAGCCCCCACCCAGTGACCTGGGACAATTATATACCACCCCCTGGGCGCCTCTAAGAGGCAATACTTCCCCTCTCGCAAGCACAGAGTCTGAGTGTAACAGAAAATGTTTAATAACATGAGGTAAACGACATCAGCGTTAAATTGGAAAAACACCACAAACAGGCTTCATGAGCAAAAACTCACCCCAGCAAATTGGGCTGTGTCCTTTCCCTTTTGGTTCTTGAAACCAGCAACCCAAGGATCGCCAAAGTCCCCAAAGTCCAACAACCTCCCAAAGTCTCTGTCCCTGGTCAGTGCAGCCCCAGAGTTCAAGCGGGGGGGGGGGGGGGGGGCACGCAGGGTGTTAAGGGGCACCTTACGTGATCCAAGGCCGACCGGCTGCCTCTCCGTGGGGTTCCGCCACAGCCTTCTCCACGAGCCGCTCCACTCCACCAGCTGTCCCATGAGCCGCTCCCGCCGTCCACGAACTGCTCTGGCAGCTGCTCCGCTCTGCTCACCGACCTGTGAGCCACTCAGCTCTGCTCCACTTTAGCCGTCCCTTGGGCCGCTCCTACAAGGCTCTGCTCTGCTCACTGCTTCTCCAGCCGCTCCTCCCTGCTCACCGACCTGTGAGTCGCTCAGCTCCGCTCCAACCGTCCCCGTGAGGCTCCACTCTGCTAGCTGCTTTGCCAGTCGCTTAGCAATATAGCTTCAGGCTCCCCCACTAGTTAACACAGCCTCAGTGATCTCAGCTCTTTTGTGATTTCAGCTCATAGTAGGGGAGCCCCAGTGCTAGTGCACCATTGGCCCACAGTGAATTCAGCTCAGCAGTCTGTAATTAGACTTCTAATGGAATCAAAGTTAGCTCTGACATTCAACAGTGGAGAGAGGAGGTAGTGCAATTGGTGTTTCAACCCCTCGGGGAGGGGGCCATACCATCAGGTACAAATACCTGTCCCCATCCTCTCTCCTTTCACTGGGTTTTGTAACCCATGCCCCTTGTCAAGCAAGTGCTACTTAGGTAATGGTGATGGACTCACTCAGTCCTTCTGTCATACAACAGGTTCACTGCCCTTGATTCACAGAATCAGGGTAACAAAACTTTATTCTTCCTGCCCCAATAACAAAGAAACTGGGGATCCCACACCAGCCAAAGTAACCACTTTGAGTTGCTGTTGTTTCATGCCAGGCGAGTGGGTGTGCCTATGCAAACAAGATCAGCCCCTGGAGTTCTTTTCCACACTCGCCATAATTCACCACCAGATGTCAGGGTAGAGCTCATCCTGACTCTGCTTACATCCTCCCCCCAGCCAAAAATTTGTCGTCCCGACAAATCACACTCCCTATTATAACAACTCACAGGTTCCCTCCAAAGGGCCTTAGATAGCCCACATTAGCTTCCACAAGCCTGTGTGCTAAACATATTGGTTCCTCACTAGTCACCCCAGGTGCATCATAAGTCAACCGTTTTACTGGCCTTATTACCCTGTCTCGTCTATTGAGAATCTCTGTTGTCGTGGTAGAGGGGACAGCCTCTTGAACAACAGTTGGGGAGGTTTCCTTTGAGGGCCCCTTGGCTACTGGCATAGGCCCCTGCAGTTCTAGTTCTAACAATGGAGGGTCCAAGGTGCCCAGGACATCCTCCACCTGTATGTCTTCACTGTCCAATAACCTGTGTGTGTCATCACATGGGAGTCCCACCAGTGGTCCAGGGGTGTCAGGAATGGGCCTAAATACTTCTGCCATGGGATTTAGGGCGGAAGAGGAGGAGCTCTCTTTTGATGCTGATCGAGACTGAAATCTTGTCTCCATCCCAGGATACACCATGGCTGTGTCTTCCTCCTCAGACTCACTCTCGCATGTGCTGTATAGGGGTAGTTTAGCTGCAGGGGGCTGGCTGTCCACGTTGGAGGGCAGCTTTGGTCCAGCACCTTCGTTCCGCCCGGTTGCCCTGTTGTGGCCCATCTCATACGGGGTGTCTACCAGTTCTCCCACAGGGAGCAAAAGGTTTCTATGCACTGTCTTTATCTCCCCTGGACCCTCTTCAGGTTTAATCTTGTAGACCGGCAGGTCTCCTAGCTTTTCCATCACCAAATAAGGTATTGCCTTCCACCTGTCAGCTATCTTGTGTTTGCCAGCAATACCCAAATTTCGCAGCAGGACTCTGTCCCCCGGCTGGAGCTCTTGTAAACGTACCCTAGCATCATATCGCTGTTTGTTGCGGTCTGCGTTCTTCCGAGCAGCAGATGTAGCTAAGTGATAAGCATCCCGCAGCTTTTCTCTTAGTCGGGATACATATTGCTGATGAGTTTCATGGCTATCTCCATCCTCTGATACACCAAAGCACAGGTCTATGGGTAATCTTGGTTCTCGTCCAAACATTAAGAAATATGGGGTGACTCCTGTAGCATCATTCTTTGTGGCATTGTAGGCGTGCACCAGAAATGCGACATGTTGGCTCCAGGTTGCCTTCTGCTCTGGCCGCAAAGTCCCCAACATATCTAATAGGGTTCGGTTGAACCTCTCTGGCTGAGGATCACCTTGTGGGTGATAAGGCGTTGTCCTAGACTTTTTAATTCCCGCTATCCTCAGCACCTCCTTCAGAAGATGACTCTCAAAGTCCCGCCCCTGATCCGAGTGTATCCGGGCTGGAAATCCATAAACTGAGAAATATTTCTCCCACAGTACTCGAGCAACAGTGGTGGCCCTCTGATCACGTGTGGGATATGCCTGCGCATATCGCGTATAATGGTCAGTCACTACTAGAATGTTCCCAATATTCCTCTTGTCTACTTCTAAAGACAAGAAGTCAATGCATACCAGCTCCAGAGGTTTGTTGCTGGTGATGTTCTTCAGATATGCAGCCCTCGTGGGCAGAGTTTTCCTTTGAACACATCGAGCGCAGGTCTCACATTTCCTGCGAACATCTTCAGCCATCCGAGGCCAATAGAACCTACTACGAATAAGTTCCAGGGTCCTCTCCATCCCTAAATGTCCAAAGTCATCATGCAGGGCCCTCATGGCCAGGGCTCTGTACTCTTTTGGCAGCACTAGCTGTGCTCGTTGCTTTTGTAAAGGGTCTGTGGTCACTCGGTGTAGCACTCCCTGAATCAGTTTTAGTTTGGTCCATTCTCTCAATAGTAGTTTACCCTCCGGGTTAGGTGGGACAACCACAGCTGGGCTTCGCCCCTCCCTTTTGGCAAGTAGTGTATCACGAATGTCAATATCTTGCAGCTGGGCTTCCTGCCAGTCAGTCGCATTGAGCATGGGCAAAGGAGATTGGTCCAACGCAATATAGTTCACTGAAGCAGAAGGCACGCATTCAGGGGGCAGGCCCAAAGCTTCTGCAGCACATCCATGAAGACTCTCCTGGGACTCTGGTTCCCGGCGACTCACACTGCAAATAGCCCTCACTCCATCTGTGGGTATCACAGCAACTCCTGGTGCCTGTGGTCGCCTGGACAATGCATCTGCATCTACATTGCTTCTCCCTGATCGGTACTGAATGCTGAAGTCATAGCTAGCCAAAGCGGCCACCCATCTTTGCCCTGTAGCATCCAGCTTAGCACTTGTTAACACATAGGTCAGTGGGTTGTTGTCCGTCCACACCTGGAACTGAGCACCATACAAGTAGTCTCGAAATTTCTCAGTGATGGCCCATTTCAAGGCCAAGAACTCCAGCTTGTGGGTGGGATAGCGAGTTTCACTATCAGACAGTCCTCGGCTGGCAAAGGCTACAGGTTTACGTCTTCCTTCCACTTCCTGGTACAGTACTGCTCCCAGACCCTCCAAACTGGCATCAGTATGCAGGATAAATGGCTTGCTTGGGTCAGCAAAGACTAGGACCGGAGCATGAGTTAGGCATGTAATGATTTCTCGAAAAGCCCTTTCACATCTCTCATCCCACCGTGGCCCAAATGGTTCGAAGGGGCCATAGTGTCTCTGCACAGGAGGCTTTGGGGACCTCCCCTTATTCTTGGTCTTAGATTTGTTCCTGCTGGACTGGTATCCCCTGGTAAGATCATTCAGAGGTTTTACAATCGTAGCATAGTTCTTCACAAATCTGCGGTAGTAGCCACTAAACCCAAGAAAGGTCTTGAGTTCTCTGTAGTTACTTGGACATGGCCATGTAGTGAGGGCTTCTATTTTATCAGGATCAGTACTCACACCCTCTTGGGACACGATGTGACCCACATACTTCACTGAGGTCCTGCAGAACTGGCATTTGTCAATTGAAAGCTTCAAACCATAATCCTCTAACCTATCAAGCACTTTAAGAAGTCTTTCTTCATGCTCCTCCAAGGTTCTTCCAAACACAATCAGGTCATCCAAATAAACTAGCACTTGCAGTAAATTCATGTCTCCTACAACTTTCTCCATAAGACGTTGAAATGTGGCAGGTGCTCCAGAAATCCCTTGGGGCATGCGTTCAAACTGATAAAACCCTAATGGGCAGATGAAGGCTGTCTTCTCCTTATCTTCTTCACCCAGAGGGATCTGGTAGTATCCACTCCGAAGATCCAACACAGAGAACCACTGGCTTCCCAGCAAACAGTCTAAGGCATCTTGGACGCGAGGCATTGTGTACTGGTCAACCACAGTACGGCGGTTTAGGGTGCGGTAGTCAATACACATCCGGATTTTCCCATTCTTTTTACGGACCACCACAATGGGTGAGGCGTATGGACTGCGGGACTCTGTAATGATGCCATTCGCAGCCAGCTCCTGAAGATGTTGTCGCACATCTTCCATCTCGGAGAGGGCAATCCTCCTAGATCTCTCCCTGAAAGGTCGAGAGTCATGTAGTCTGATGTTGTGCTCTACTCCTTTTGCACATCCCACATCCCACTCATGCAATGAGAACACCTTGGATCTTTCACAAAGTTTCCTCCTCAGGCGATCTTTCCACTCCTCGGACAATGGTGAATCTCCAAAGTCAAACTTTGCAGGGTCTATTGTCGGAACTTGAGTCTCACACTGGGGTTTTACAATTGATTCAGGCTCGAAGAGATCTGCTATCTTTTGTCCTTGCTTCACAACAACATCTCGACTTGTTTCATTAGAAATCAGTATAGTCACCTTTTCTTGGGCTTCAGCAGGTAGGGTTATGACTCCACTGGGGACCAGCACTCCTTCCGGGAGCTCTCCTTCAGCTGGCTGCTCTACCATTGCTAATGCCCCTTTACTGCCTTTCAGCCGAGTACTCATGACAAGCACTTCTTGCTCCGTCCTCGCAGGCACTACTAAGGGGGTTGTGCCCATGTACTTCAGTGCCCCAATCGGTAGCTCAGATGTCTCCTTTTTAGCACCCTCAATCTTCCTATAGGCTTCAGCACAAAGCGTATGGATCATCAGGGTATTCAGGTACTGGTCCCCAGCCCGTCGTCTGCAGTAATCCGCGAGCACCTTGAAGAGACTGGAGTTGGTCCCTATCAGCACAGACACATCAGAGGTCCCTTTAGGGTCAGGGCATATTAATGCAGCTGTGTCCACCTCTTCTCTTACCCCAGCAACCTCCTCTGGGAATTCCAGGTGCACTATGACATACCCTTGGTAGGGGTATTCATCCATGCTGAGGCCACACAGACCAATGCCAGTCAGTGGCTGTATAGGCAGGTGCCTAAGCATTTGTTGGTAGAATGACTGAAATATAATGGTCACTTGAGATCCAGTGTCAAGCACGGCTTTACACTCCTCCCCTTCAATCTTCACCATGACCTCTGCTCGAGGCCCTATCAGTCCTGCGGGGATCCCAGCTGGACGGTCTTTTCTGGGGGAATCTTCAAATCCTGCAGGCCTGGGTGGTACCCGTCCCCGGACTCTCTGGCAGCTACCGGATCTCTCCCAACTGATCCTCAGCTTTCCATACACTAAGGAGGGGTTTTCTTCATTATGGCACTTGGCAGCACTGTGTCCATCCTGACCACATCGGTAGCAGAAGAATTGTCCTTTCCCCCTTCGCCCAGATGGGATGGTGGCTCTAAATGCTGACTTCTCCATCGCCAGGGTCAGAGGCTCCTTATTCCCGGAAGTCTTAGCTCGGTCAATGGTGCTTTGCAGTTCAGCTATCCGTTCTGTCAGGACCTGCACCTGTTGGGCAAGTTCCTCTGTGGTGCTCACCATCAGTACACTGGCCGTTTGCAGTGGTGTTGTGCCGGCTGGCTCCAATGTTTGGGCTTCCCAAAACTCGCTGGCAGCCTGCCTTTCTTCCTCTTCTCTGATCTCCTTTATCAGCTGGGAATAACTTGGGGGATGTTCCCGTCGTTCTCTTAGCCGGAGATGGAGTAGAATCGGGTTCTGATACTGAGCTCCTCTTACAATTTGAGCCAGTCTGGTCCGATCCATCTGTTCAGCAGTCACTGCACCCCTCATGACAGCTCTCTGAAGCAGTCTCTCCAGCCTCTGTATATAGGCTGAAATCTTCTCACCAATTTGCTGTCGGGAATTAAGGAACTTACAGTAACTGTCTTCAGGGCCCTCTACACTCCCAAAGGTATGATCAAGGGCCTCCAGGCAGTCCTTCACACTGACCCCAGGGTCAACGAACTTCAGGGTGCGAATCACATCTAATGCTGGGCCACTAAGGCTCTCTATTAGACATCTTCGCTTTTCTATATCAGGTACGGCCCACTCCTGCAGCATTTCAGTGGTATGCTCCAACCAGGGTTCGAACTCCTCTGCCCCAGCAAATAACCTTAACTCACGACAAGAGTTTGACCTAGCATGGGACAACACAACCTTTTCCAATATTTGCCCCAGTGCTTTTGCCCAATCATTAGCTGAGGCTGCGGCCCCTGAGCTAGAGGCTGCAGGGCCGGGGCCCAACAAACCTGACATATTAGCCATTATACAAACAGTAATTTCCTCAAAATATAAACCCAATTGTTTCCCAGTGCAGTGGGACACTCAACAGGTGCTTGCGAGGGGTACTGACCCAGGGCATCCCGGACGAGCCCCCAAAAATGTAACCCTTCTGCCCATCTAAGTTGGCAGCAACAAGGGCCGGGTTCTGTATCTAGGGGTTCCGTTTCAATAACACAGTGCAAAACCGGCTCGAGCCCCCACCCAGTGACCTGGGACAATTATATACCACCCCCTGGGCGCCTCTAAGAGGCAATACTTCCCCTCTCGCAAGCACAGAGTCTGAGTGTAACAGAAAATGTTTAATAACATGAGGTAAACGACATCAGCGTTAAATTGGAAAAACACCACAAACAGGCTTCATGAGCAAAAACTCACCCCAGCAAATTGGGCTGTGTCCTTTCCCTTTTGGTTCTTGAAACCAGCAACCCAAGGATTACTTAGGTAATGGTGATGGACTCACTCAGTCCTTCTGTCATACAACAGGTTCACTGCCCTTGATTCACAGAATCAGGGTAACAAAACTTTATTCTTCCTGCCCCAATAACAAAGAAACTGGGGATCCCACACCAGCCAAAGTAACCACTTTGAGTTGCTGTTGTTTCATGCCAGGCGAGTGGGTGTGCCTATGCAAACAAGATCAGCCCCTGGAGTTCTTTTCCACACTCGCCATAATTCACCACCAGATGTCAGGGTAGAGCTCATCCTGACTCTGCTTACATTTATTTTAAAAAAATCATTCGG
This sequence comes from Malaclemys terrapin pileata, assembly GCF_027887155.1. Classification (NCBI taxonomy): domain Eukaryota; kingdom Metazoa; phylum Chordata; order Testudines; family Emydidae; genus Malaclemys; species Malaclemys terrapin. The sequence goes on from NC_071513.1 coordinate 27,578,982, forward strand.
GATTTTGTTGCAAGTCACAATAAAAATATCAGCAGGCTTGAAAGAACAATATCAGATGAGAGACACTTGAATTCATAAAGGGTCCAGTCACTTACTCAAGTGAGTTATCTTCATTGGTACTATTCACATTAGTTCAGGCTTCAGGACTGGGCTATAATTTGAGATTGTCAATCCCTTGGCCTGTAGGAATCAGGTAACTTGCAGAAATAGTGTAGTTGAGTTTCAGTGGAGCAGAATGAGAGCCATATCTTCTTAAGTATCTCTTTTTAAAACTGGTTTACGGCACAGCATGGCATGATGGTACTAGAGATGGAATTAGCTGGCTGAAAAGTGCGGTTTTGGGGGCAAGTTCATATTGTATTCAGCAAATAACTTTGGTTGAAAAAAACGATTTTTTAAAAAAGTCTAACCATTTCATTTTGGCATTTCTGGAATGAAGCATTTTGACTTTTCTTTCTAAAATAAGTTTTTGTTTTGAAAATTGCCAATTTTTTAAAAGACTTTAAAAAGGGGCTAAAACCCCCAAAGTGAAACTAAATGTTTGTTTTGCTGAGAAACCTAAAAAAATTCCATTTTGAATCAACCCAAAACAATTTTATTTTTAAAAAAATTGGTTCAGTCAGTATTTGTCCAGTTCTAGATGGTACAATTGGAGGATTCTGCACCAACTTTCTCTTATAGGACATGGTTTCAAATAATCTGCTAACTATATAGCTGGTCAAATAGTGGGACAGAAAGCATGAATATGTCATAGATTTTAAGGCCAGATTTTAAGGGATCATCTAGTCTGACCTCCTGCACATCACAGGCCACAGAACATCACCCACCCACTCCTAGAGTACCCCTTAACTTCTGGAGGAGGGATAGCTGAGTGGTTTGAGCATTAGTCTGCTAAACTCAGGGTTGTGAGTTCAATCCTTGAGGGGGCCCATTTAGGGATCGGGGGCAAAAATCTTTCTGGGGATTTGTCCTGCTTTGAGCAGGGGGTTGGACTAGAGGTCCCTGATATTCTGTGATTCTGGCCGAGTTACTAAAGTCCTCAAATCTTGATTTAAAGACTTGAAGTTAAAGAGACTCCACCATTTACCCTAGTTCAAACCAGCAAGTGACGTGTGTCCCATGCTGCAGAGATTGGTGAAAATCCCCAGGGTCTCTGCCAGCCTGACTTGTGGGGAAATGATCAGTTAGACTCTGAGTAAAATCCACCAGCCAGAGACCTGGGAAAGAATTTTCTGTAGTAACTCAGGGCCCCCATCTCTGGCTGTCAGACATATTTGCTAATAGCAGTTATGGATGGGCCATATGCCATTGTAGGCAATCTTATCATACCATTCATTCCATAAACTTTATCAAGCTCATTCTTGAAACAAGTGAGGTTTTTTACCTCCACTACTCCCCTTGGAAGGCTGTTCCAGAACTTCACTCTCCTGATGGTTAGAAACCTTCATCTAACTTCAAGCCTAAAGTTATTGATGGCCATTTTATATCAATTTGTTCATATGCCAGCATTGGCCCTTAATTTAAAGAAGTCCTCTCCCCCACCCCCTCTGATGCATAGGCGCCGATTTCCCCTTTGCCTGGTGGGTGCTCGACACCTCCCTGCCCCGGCCCCACCCCTCCACCACCTCTTTCCGCCCCTGCACCACCCTTGTCCCGCCCCCATTCCACCCCTGCCCCAAAGTCCCTGCCCCCATTCCACCCCCATCCCCCAAGTCCCCGCCCCTGCCCTGCCTCTTCTCCGCCTCATCCCCTGAGCGTGCCATGTCCCTGCTCCTCCCCCTCCCTCCCGGAAAGTCCAAAGCGCTGCCAAACAGCTGTTAGGCGGCAGGGCGGCAGGAAGCGGAGGGGGTGGAGGGAGCTTGGCTGCCAGTGGGTGCAGAGCACCAGCTAATTTTTCCCTGTGGGTGCTCCAGCCCCAGAGCACCCACAGAGTCGGCGCCTATGCTCTGATGTATTTATAAAGATTTCATTTCACTGAGTCTCTTCAAGTCATCAAAACTAGTCTGGATGATTCAGCTGAATGCATGTATTTGATGTCTAATGCTCGTATTCAGTTGCAAATACATGTATTTGACATCCAATATTTATATTCAAACTACTCACTTTGAGATCAAATTTCAAACCTCAAACACTGACTACATCAGGAACTGTGCAGAAACTTCAGAGCTATTATTTGTTAATTTAATAGATTCCCATGTTATGGGATTGATTTATAAAGGGTTTGTGAAGCAAGAAAAGAAAAGAAAAGCTACAATTCACTCAATTTTGTGTTTAGGAACTACTGTTTGACCAGGTGAAACTGGGGCAGGTGACAATAAAGAGAGAGGCATATAAAAATATAACAACAGCCACATTATTAAATTAACTATGTGTATGGTGAGATTATTCAAAACAATTAGGGTTGCAATTTCCTCCATGCTCAGTTTGGAAGTCTCGTGTTTGAGAATCTTAGGAGAAAGGCCAGGTTAACATTAGGTGTAGTTTTTGGTTTCATTTTACATCTGATGATGTTTTTGAACACTTTTTTTCACTGAAGATATTAAAATTTGTGGGTGAGATCATAACGCCCAAGTCATTGGATCTGAAGTCAAAGGAGCTATGCTAATTTACCTCAGCTGAGGATTTGGCCCACTCATCTTTCTGTCACTCCGTTTATTCAATTTTGGTGTTTTCTTTTTTAATTTCTTAATTATACTGATTTAATTTTTTTTAAAATGAAGCTCTACAGCTTAGGGGCAAATTTTCACAAGAGTTCATCCAAGCCTAATGAATTGCCCCACAATTTTATGAATGTAAAAAATAATCTACTGATCCCTTTTATACTGTCACCCATCACTGTAGTATCTGAGCACCTTCCACATGTGATTAGTAGCAATATTAAATTCCGTAGTGGACTTCCTGGAGTAGTAATAGAACCTAGATGCCTGATAGTCTGATCAATTCAGGTATTCAGGTGTCTGCATTTTACTATTTGTGTTTGTAAGTGATTGCACTTAAAATTGCAGGCACAAAACAGCAGGTGCCATTGTAGAGGCTGTTTTTGAACATATGACCCAAATGTTTATAGGCTGAAGTAGATCTGAGCTCTCACTTTTATAGGTTGAAGTAGATCTGAGCACTCACTTAAAATATGATATGAAAGGCTTGAGACATCTCTTAGCCAATCACATTGAGCAATTTGTTGCCTTATTACAAAACTAAATAATGGCCTTATTGCTAAATGGTATGACAGAATCCTCTTTTAAGAAATACCCCATTAAATTTGATATGATGGTGAAAAAAACATCTGTAAAAACTGCATGATTAAGCTAGGAAAATATTAACCTAGCAGCTTTCCCTAGTAAATAATTCCTTGTATACCAGTGCTGCTTTTTTCAAATGTTCCACCTACCTCTTTTCTATTTATAACTAAGATAAGCATCTGATCTTGACAGAATTGCGGCTGGGTTCTGTTTTCTTATTTCCTGAAAGGGAAGTTACCCAGTTTCTTGCACAGCAAAATCAATTTGGGGAAATGAAGATATCCAAATAAGAATATAAGAATGGCCATACTGGGTCAGACCAAAGGCCATCTAGCCCAGTATCCTGTCTTCCAACAGTGGCCAATGCCAGGTGCCCCAGAGGGAATGAACAGAACAGGTGATCATCAAGTGATCCATCCACTGTCATCCATTCCCAGCTTCTGGCAAACAGAGGCTAGGGACACCCTCTCTGCCCATCCTGGCTAATAGCCATTGATGGACCTATCCTCCATTAACTTATCTAGTTCTTTTTGAACCCTGCTATAGTCTTGGCCTTCACAACATCATCTGGCAAGGAGTTCCACAGGTTGACTGTGCATTGTGTGAAAAACGACTTCCTTTTGTTTGTTTTAAACCTGCTTATTGATTTCATTTGGTGAGATCCTTTTGTAACTCTTCACAATCTGCCTGGGACCTAATTATCTTGAGTAGTTTTGTATCATCTGCAAATTTTGTCACCTCACTGTTTACCCCTTTTTCCAGATCATTTATGAATATATTGAATAGGACTGATCCCAATACAGACCCCCCGGGGACACCACTATTTACCGCTCTCCATTCTGAAAACTATTTATTCCTACCCTTTGTTTCCTATCTTTTAACCAGTTACCAGTCCATGAAAGGACCTTCCCTCTTATCGCATGACAGCTTACTTTGCTTAAGAGCCTTTGGTGAGGAACCTTGTCAAAGGCTTTCTGAAAATCAAAGTACACTGTATCCCCTTTTCCACATGCTTGTTGACCCTCTCACAGAATTCTAGTAGATTGGTGAGGCATGATTTCCCTTTACAAATACCATGTTGACAGGTTTCAGAGTAGCAGCCATGTTAGTCTGTATCTGCAAAAAGAACAGGAGTACTTGTGGCACCTTAGAGACTAACAAATTTATTTGTGAAAGCTTATGCTCAAATAAATTTGTTAGTCTCTAAGGTGCCACAAGTACTCCTGTTCTTTTTGCAAATACCATGTTGACTCTTTCCCAACAAATTATGTTCATCTATGTGTCTGACAATTTTGTTCTTTACTATAGTTTCTATCAGTTTGCCCGGTACTGAAGTCAGGCTTACCAGCCTGTAATTGTCGGGATCACCTCTGGAGCCCTTTTAAAAATTGGCATCACATTAGCTATCCTCCAGTCATTTGGTACAGAAGCTGATTTAAATGATAGGTTACAAACTAGGGTGACCAGATGTCCCGATTTTATTGGGACTGTCCCGATATTTGCTTGTTTGTCCCACGTCCCGACCGACGTGCAGTCGGGACACTGGACAAACAAGCAATTTTGCCCTCCCTCTCCTGCTCGGCTGCGCTCCAGCGGCTCCTTCCCCACGGGGCGGCAGGACGCACCGCATGTGCACGGGGCCCCGGGGCGGGGGCAGTGTACGTGGCCGCGGCATGGCCGGGGCCTGCTAATTCCCCAGGCACCTGCAAAATGTTTTTTTTTTTTTGCTCCGCCTCCTTCGCCCCTCCCCCCCCCACATCCCAATATTTCATGTCAGTGATCTGGTCACCCTATTATAAACTACAGTTAGTAGTTCTGCAATTTCACAGTTGAGTTCCTTCAGAACTTTTGGGTGAATTCCATCTGGTCCTGGTGACTTATTACTGTTTAGTTTATCAATTTGTTCCAAAACCGAACCTCAATCTATGAGAGTTGCTCAGATTGTCACCTAAAAAGAATGGCTTAGGTTTGGGAATTTCCCTCACATCCTCAGCCATGAAGACCGATGCAAAGAATTCATTTAGTTTCTCTGCAATGGCCTTATCATTCTTGAGTGCTCCTTTAGCATCTCGATTGTCCAGTGGCCCCAGTGGTTGTTTAGCAGGCTTCCTGCTTCTGATATACTTAAAAAAAATTTTGCTGTTACTTTTTGAGTCTTTGGCTAACTGTTCTTCAAAAAATTTTTTACCTTCCTAATTATATTTTTACACTTCATTTGCCAGAGTTTATGCTCCTTTCTATTTTCCTCAATATGATTTAATTTCCACTTTTTTAAAGGATGCCTTTTTGCCTCTCACTGCTTCTTTTACTTTGTTGTTTAGCCACAGTGGCACTTTTTTGGTTCTCTTACTATTTTTTTTTTAATTTGGGGGTATACATTTAAATTGAGTCTGTTTCCATGCAGCTTGCAGGGATTTCACTTTTGGCACTGTAACTTTTAATTTCTGTTTAATTAACTTCCTCATTTTTGTGTAATCCCCTTGTCTGAAATGAAATGCTACTGTGTTGGGCTGCTGTGGTGTTTTCCCCACCACAGGGATGTTAAATTTAATTATATTATGGTCACTATTACCAAGTGGTCCAGCTCTATTCACCTCTTGGACCAGATCCTGTGCTGCACTTAGGACTAAATCAAGAATTGCCTCTCCTCTTGTGGGTTCCAGGTCTAGCTGCTCCAAGAAGCAGTCATTTAAGATGTCAAGAAACTTTATTTCTGCATCCCGTCCTGAGATGACATGTACCCAGTCAATATGGGGAGAGTTGAAATTCCCCATTATTATTGAGTTTTTTTATTTTTATAGCCTCTCTAATCTCCCTGAGCATTTCACAGTCACTATCACCATCCTGGTTAGGTGGTTGGTAATATATCCCTACTGCTATATTCTTATTATTAGAGCATGGAATTACTATCCATAGAGATTCTATGGTACAGTTTGGTTCATTTAAAACTTTTACTTCATTTGATTCTAAGCTTTCTTTCACATATAGTGCCATTCACCCACCAGTATGACCTGTTCTGTCCTTCCGATATATTTTGTACCCTGGTATTACTTGTCCCATTGATTATCCTTATTCCACCAAGTTTCTGTGATGCCTATTATATCAATATCCTCATTTAATACGAGGCACTCTAGTTCACCCATTTTATTATTTAGACTTCTAGCATTTGTATACAAGCACTTTAAAAACTTGTCACTTTTTAGCAGTCTGCCATTACATGATTTAATTGAATGGGATTCTTTTTCATTTGACTGTTTCTCATCAGATCCTACCTGTATTTTATCATCTTCCATTCTCTCCTCTTTACTAGGACATAGAGAATCTCTATTAATAAATCCTCCCCTAAGGGATGCCTCTGTCCAAACCACTGTGCTCCTCCGCACCTATCGGCTTTCCCCCAGCCCTTAGTTTAAAAACTGCTCTATGACCTTTTTTATTTTAAGTGCCAGCAATCTGGTTCCATTTTGGTTTAGATGGAGTCCATCCTTCCTGTATACCGCGGTGGCCAACCTGAGCCTGAGAAGGAGCCAGAATTTACCAATGTACATTGCCAAAGAGCCACAGTAATATGTCAGCAGCCCCCTATCAGCTCCCCCCCCCCCGCTCCCAGCACCTCCCACCCACCAGCAGCCCCACTGATCAGAGCCTCCTTCTCCCTCCTGATCAGCTGTTTCGTGGCGTGCAGGAGACTTGGGGGAGGGGGGAATTGAGGGCATGGCAAACTCAGGGGAGGGGATGGGAAGGGGTGGAGTGGGGGCAGGGTCTGTGGCAGAGCCAGGGGTTAAGCAGTGAGCATCCCCCGGCACATTGGAAAGTTGGCACCTGTAGCTCCAGCCCCAGAGTCGGTGCCAATACAAGGAGCCGCATATTAACTTCTGAAGAGCCACATGTGGCTCCGGAGCCACAGGTTGGCCACCCCTGCTGTATAGGCTCCCCCTTTTCCCAAAATTTCCCTAGTTCCTACTAAATCTAACCCCCTCCTCCCTACATCATTGTCTCATCCACGCATTGAGACCCTGCAGTTCTGCCTGTCTAACTGGCCCTGCGCGTGGAACTGGAAGCATTTCAGAGAATGCTACCATGGAGGTCCTGGACTTCAATCTCTTACCTAGCAGCCTACATTTTGCCTCCAGAACCTCTCTCCTATCCTTACCTATGTCATTGTTACATACATGTATCACGACCACCAGCTGCTCCCCAGCACTACACATAAGTCTATCTAGATGTCTTGAGAGATCCGCAACCTTTGCATGAGGCAGGTGAGTCACCATGCGGTTCTCCCAGTCATCGCAAACCCAGCTATCTATGTTTCTAATGATCAAATCCCCCATAAATATTACCTTTCGCCAATTCTTTGATCAGAACCTTTTCTCAGGCTTAATGGGTATTCTTTTCTAGTGCAAAGGACCTTAGAAACTGGGAAAACAGCAGTGCCTGGAGAATAGCAGCATATAGCAGTGAGGTTTTGAAAGTGATCTGGTCTCCAGATGGCACCTGAGGGTCTAAACATCTTGGACACTAAGTTCTGAGAGCATATTTGGAAAGAACACATCACAATCTGCTTTGACAATTCCCTTTCTGAGTACCCACACCTTGCTGGCAAACACAATGCAGAGCTTCCAACAGAGGCACTTTGAAATTTCCTCTGAAGGGGACTTGCCCAAGGTCATACAGGAAGTCTGTAGCTTCAGCCAGGAGTAGCATTCTGGTCTTCAGGCTTCTAGTACTGTGCTTTAACCACAAGATCATCCTCCTCCTCTAGGTCATCTTAAATAAATACAAATACAGTCTGATAGTAGAACAACAATGGCTAACTGGAGATATGCATGTCTATTAATTGAACCTTTCTGTTCATAAATATTGCCTATTCTACCATCTATCGTCTAAATTTTATTGTTATTTTCTCATTCAATGTACATGTACAGAAAAAGCTTGGCAAGTGTACAATTAATTAGGTATATTTTTAAAGGTAAAATGCAAGTCTAAGATGAAGAGATCTATTTCCCTCTAGATACACAAGGATGTATATGTAGCTTCCTGCATGTTGAGATCATGTGTATATTCCTAAATGAGAACAATAGTATTTCTTGTACAATCCACATTTCTAAATGCACTGTTCAAGGGAGGTCTAAGGGCAACAGACATATTAGTCCAGCTCCACTGACATCAACAGAGCTTTAATGATTTACACCGGCTGAGTATCTCTCCCTATATGTGAAAACACACCAGGAAAGATAATTTCTTTGGGGGAAAAAACAGGTGGGCAGGGGCAGATAAAGTATTCCACCAAGAATTTGTAAAATATATATTTTTAAAGTGTTTCGGCCTGGTTGCCTGAGTTCCTCCTGTCAAGTAATAAACAGCCTTGATTCCCATTAACTTCAGCTGAATCTCACGGTGGTCAGCACCTTATGAAGGTGCTCAATATCTTGCAGCATTGGGCCATTATAGATTGTGCCTATAGCAATACTTATAGTTAAGGATGTCCGACAACTTCCATTATAAAACCCTGTTTTCAATTACTTCTAATATTGCCAGACGTTGTCCATTGGGGCTTAAATTTGACATGCTAGGTGTATGTTTCCAGCTGACTTCTAGAAAACTTCTGCAAAAACAATTTAGGCATTTCTCAGAATGAGGCTAGGGAAAAATACATTCTTTTTGCCCATGTTAAAAAAATTCTTATATCCTTTTAATTGAGATGATCTATGCATGCCCCAGACATTGGAATAGGAAGGTGACCTTTGGCAGGGGGATTGCTCTGATGTTAGGGATGACCTTCTGCTGTCTCCATGAAAATCTGATGAAATTTGGTCAAGGTCTGAGCTTCTGAAAATCTCAGTTTGCACATGCTCAGAAGAAACTTTCTAGTTTGGCAGCTAAATTCTCTGAAGATTCTGTCTGAACTGAGACTGCTCCTTCTGAAGGTTGTGGGGGCTGACCAGGATTTTCCCTGCTGTGGCACTGGGCACAGGAGCTGAGTGCAGGAAGATTCTCTCTCTTGTGCTCTCACTGCTTCTGCTGCTGGTGCCCAGGCAGTGGGGAGGAGAAGGAGGAAACGGCTTGACTGGAATAGAGAATGGTGAGCAGCCAGGATGGGGGGACTGCAAAGGGGATGTGACGGGATCCTGGGGTACAACCTGGAACTGGGGTACTGCTCTGCCCTCTTACCTCTCCAGCCTGGGCTGTCTCTCTCAATCTTTTGCTAGTGACAAACAGCAAATCCCTCCAGGTGCTGTTATTACTCATGTGGAGCCCCACGCCTAGCTAAATTGCATGAATGCTCCCTGAGCCACTCATGAATCACACGGAGAAAGGTACCAGTAAATCTCCCCAGCCCTGTACCCCAGAAGCCTGGCCAGAGTTCATTACCCAGTCTGCCCCTCCCTCGATGTGGAGAGGACACATGCTAGTCTTTGTAAACCGAGCAGAGATTTCCTAAGCACTTCAACCAAAACACACTGTTTTAGGTTAAATATATAACAGATTTATTAACTACAGAAAGATAGATTTTAAGTGGTTATAAGTGGTAGGCATAAAAGGTCAGACATAGGTACCAAAGAAAATAAAAAGGTAAGCGAGCAGTCTAAATCTTAAACTTTATTAGTCTAGGCAGTATTTGAGCCAAGCAGTTTTTCTCACCCCACTGGATGTTTCAGGTAGTTACAGTTCCTAATACACAGACTTCCCCTTTAAGTCTGGGACCAGTCTCCTCAGTTCAAGTCTCTGTTTTCCAGCTTTTTTTTGTTGCTTCCAGGGTAGGGGACGAAGAGAAAGGTAAAAACCTGATGCTGCTGTACCTTATTTTATATCCTCGGTCCATGTGCCTGGAAAACACTAGCCCAGACATAGAATCATAGAATATCAGAGTGAGAAGGGACCTCAGGAGGCCATCTAGTCCAATCCCCTGCTCAAAGCAGCACCAATCCCCAACTAAATCATCCCAGCCAGGGCTTTGTCAAGCCTGACCTTAAAAACCTCCAAGGAAGGAGATTCCACCACCTCCCTAGGTAACCCATTCCAGTGCTTCACCACCCTCCTAGTGAAAAAGTTTTTCCTAATATCCAACCTAAACCTCCCCCACTGCAACTTGAGACCATTACTCCTTGTTTTGTCATCAGGTACTACTGAGAACAATCTAGATCCAGCTTCTTTGGATACGCCTTTCAGGTAGTTGAAAGCAGCTATCAAATCTCCCCTCATTCTTCTCTTCTTCAGACTAAATAAGCCCAGTTCCCTCAGCCAATCCTCATAAGTCATGTGCTCCAGCCCCCTAATAATTTTTGTTGCCCTCCGCTGGAGGTGTGCTCTGCTGAGTCACAGGGTTGAGCAATCTCCCATTGTGTGATGCTTGCACAACTCTTTTACAGCATTGTAAATCCCTTGATTACAACTCCCCTGCTGATTAATGATCATTTAACATCCTCCTGAGAGTGGGTTACTTCCTTTGTTGTCACTGGAGAACTAGCAGTGGAGACTCTCAAACTACAACATATTTCAGTAACAACCATACAGCAAAATCTGATAACTTCCTACACACTAATGATATACATATTTTGACAGAACAATGGGTTTCAGCAGATCATGACTTTTCATTTGATATCTTACATGGCATGCTTTGTATAAAATATATCATAATTATATGAAGGGTGAATATGGGGGTTCCAGGGTACAGCTTTGAGGTACAGAGTGCCACAGGGGGAGACTGGGATGAGGAACTGGGAGGTAGGGTATCTGAGACAAGGAGCTGGGAAATTGTGTCAAGACGCTGAGGGGGTTGTAGATTGGGATTTGGACATGGAGAGGCAGGACAAGCCAGGGGCAGAAGAGGTCAGGCATTGAGGGTATAGGGGTAGAAGGATCTGTAACCAGTAGAGCACCTCCCCTCAGAACCTGTAATAAAACCAAGTATTCCTGGGTCTCAACATTCATCTGTTGTCAGCAAACAGCTGTGAAACCAACTGGCAAGTTGGTGCTTCATTTTCCTGTAGTGGTTGGCCCATACACAGGATGGCAACCTGCTACTGAAGTCAGTTACTCCACTACCTCAAGTGACAAAGGTCTGTGTGGTGGATCCAAAGGTTCTAAACTTGCTGATGAAATGTGTGAGCATCAGTACAGTTCTACATAATAGTTTTTTTTCAGTTTGCTTTTCTAAACCTAGAAAATTACACACAAAATATGACATTTAAAGAATATTAAGGTTGTAAATCCAAGCACTAAAAAGTTAGGAAATGGCAGAATTAAGGTTGCCTGTGCATATACATTACAATACAGTCTTTAAGCACATGATCAAATATTATTTTTTCCACAGGACCTTGCCTGTCATTAAGATTCCTTCTCTTCTTAATGAAAATCGATTACTGATTTGTCTATGCTCCCAGAATAACCAAGGCATTCTTAAGTTCCCTTCTGTATATTGGCTATCCTTCTAACTCAACAAATGCTATCCCCTTGGTGGGCATTCCATCTTCCATATCACTTAGATATGTGATAAAGTGAACTGCTGTTACATGCCCTTCTTTCATTCTAGTTTTTATACCCTGCCTCATCCTGAGCCATTTCTTCTTTCAAAGTACACCCTGGTTTTGATATCCCAGCCAGAAACCTAAGGCAGTTAGATACTCAACTTCCACTGAATTCCAGTGAGAGTTGGGCACCTGTTTCCTTTAGGTGTCTTGAAAACCTCAGTCCCGCTGTTTATGTTCCTCACCTTAATACCATACTTTCTGTCTTAGGTATGTCTACATTGAAATTAAAGGTGTGATTGCCATGTGGGTAGACGTGTGTGACAGATATTAAAACCGCCTACAGTATTTTTTGGGGAACATATTGTATGAAGTTTATGTATCACAGTGGGCCAGGGATTGTACGTATGGTTGTGTTCTGTTCCATGGGGGAGGGTTATCACAACTCCTTCAGGAATCAAAAACAGTAGGGGATGCTCAAGGTGAATCACTTAGGTTTTAGACACCTCCAGAGAAGTACCACCCCCAGAAAGTCTTGTATATACTTGTTCAAACTTGGTTTTCCAGAGACCAACAGACAAAGAAAGGGCTTTGGCATAAAAAGGCTTCATTCAAATTGACTCAGGACCTTCTTTCTGATCCAGAAAACAGAGAGGACCTTCTGTCTAAGCAGGGTCACAACCCTTGCAGAAGGATTGGAAAGACTTTAGCCTATTAGGGCCCCATAAGATTGATGGGTGACCTCTGGTAAGCTGCTTGCATGCATATAGGAACTTCTGGTTTTTTACATGTTTTCTCTATAATACTTTTGCCTTAAGAATAAATGGGCTTGCTTAGAAAGAGCTGTGTGGTAATTTGTGACTACTGGCAATAACCTCAGAGAGAAAGCACAGCACAGGCCTGGCCTTTTGGCAGACTGGTTTGCTTGGGATCTCACAGTGTAAGGCTGGGAGATGTGCAGCCTTAAAACCTACTCAGAAAGGAGGCAGACCTGGGTCTCTGCCCAAGAGAGGTGACATCTGGGAACCAGAAATCTTATGTGGGTGCCCTTGAGTGACCATGTAGAGGGAAGACTTGTGCAGTTAGTCTGAAACTGTGACAATATATATATTAGTCTTGCTGGTAATACTGAATCTCAGCTGAACTCATCAATGTGGTGTAATGGGGTATCCAAACCCCACACTGGGCTGAAAGAGGTTAAAGGACAGTACTGGGCCCAGGTAGCCCCACCCCTCCATCCCTGCAGATCATGCTCGAACTGGAGAAGAGGTTGAAAAGGGAGCAACCCCATTCAGAAAGGGGAGGCTGAGGAACAGGTCAGACCTATCCTGAAGGCTCCTGAGAAGGGTGCTGGAGAAGCCTCCCTGAGGGAGTATGACTGTATGCTGAGTCCGTTTGGAGTAATGGTTTGGTTACCTTTTCCTTTTCTTTTCACTGTATCTGGACCTGACCACTGAGAGAAGAAAGCAGCAGCAAGAAGTGACCCAGGGGAGGTAACTCAGAGGGCACCTTTGGGGGCCAGGCACTGTTGACCCTCTTAGGGCCCTGGGTCAGAGCCTAGTGGAGTGGGTAGGCTCAGGCTCCCCTCTGCCACTGCCCTTACTACAGGAGGGACTTGAACCACCTGTACTGCTCACTGTACTTCTGAGTAGAAGTGAGCCAGCACTGTAAGAGCGACCCACTGGGATAGGGTAGTAGGTGCGCTAGCCACTAGGCCATCTTAACACACAAGGACCCTATTACAGGGGGGTGTTATGGGGCCCTGAAAGAGGGTAGACATTTAGCAGTAAAGTCACAGCAATATGGTAAGTGACTGACTGTATGTACAGAATTCAGTTCTTACCGAGGAAAGATAGTGAGTGGGCTGTGACTAAAAAGCAAGAAACCTTCTATCTTCTATGAAGAAACTGACAGCGAAGACAACTGATAGAATCTAGCAAATTATCTCTGTAAAGGTTATGGTCTACTATATCTATTCATCCTATTTGTACACATATATCATTTTTGAACTTGAAGTTAAGAATATTGGCTGTATGCTTGCTTGATTTCTAAGTAAACTTTGTGAGGCATTTGATCAGCTTCTTTAGAAAGGAATTTGCAAAGTTTAGTGCCCAATCAAGAAGCACTTAAGGAACAATGCATCTTGGAATGCTCCAATCCAGATAAGAAGTCTTCCTGGAGACATACAAGATACCATGTGGCCAATGGCTTCTGCCTGTAAAGACTGTGAGTCATGCATGGACATGTGACTTGCCCAGGTGACTCCAAAACTCCATCTTGGAGCTGGACTTTGCATAGAAGAGAGGAGGGGGTCTCCACCCAGAAGAGAAAGTCTATTTAAGCCCGTGGGAGATCCCTCCAAGTGGTCTTGAGCTGGCTAAAGAGAGAGCCTCTCCACCCCAAGGATATCTGAAAGAAACTGGAACAAAGGACAATAACCACAGGGGGTGTGAGTGATTGCTGGACCCAGACTAGAAGGAGACTAGTCTGTAAAAGGAAGCTTACTGGTGAGGTTTTTATCTGTACTCAGTTGTATTACTGTATTAGACTTAAATTTGCATGTTTTATTTTATTTTACTTGGTAATTCTCTTTGGTCTGTTTGTTACTATTTGGAATCACTTAAATCCTACTTTCTGTATTTAATAAAATCACTTTTTACTTGTTAATTAACTCAGAGTATGTATTAATACCTGGGGGAGGGGGAGCAAATAGCTGTGCATATCTCTCTACCAGTTTTATAGAGGGCAAACAATTTATGAGTTTACACTGTATAAGCTTTATACAGGGTAAAACGGATTTATTTGGGTTTAGACTCCACTGGGAGTTGGGCACCTGAGTGTTAAAGATAAGAACATGTCTGTAAGCTGCTTTCAGTCAAGCCTATAGCTGTTAGGGGATGTGGTTCAGACGTGGGGTCTGGGTTTGCAGCAGGCTAGCGAGTCTGGCTCAAACCAGGCAGGGCACTGAAGTCCTAAGCTGCCAGGGCAGGAAAGCAGGGGCAGAAGTAGTCTTGGAACATCAGGTGGCAGCTCCCAAGGGGGTTTCTGTGATCTAACCCGTCACATGTTCCACTTTGATTCTATGCATTTTGACATGTGGCAAAGGATTATCTGTACTGTTTTTTCCCCAGTATGCATTAAACTACATTTAATCCAAATTTTCAACTGAAAACTCACCTCCGTGCTTAGGAAGTGCATCCTCACAGCAGAATATTTTTAGTGGGGGAAAGCATAGTATTTCCTGACTGGCAATTATGCACAGGCCAGAAAATCTGAAACCCAATGGGAAATGCAGGAGAGAATTTTTCCACTTGTCGTCCAGTCCTCATGCCAAAGCCCATCCAGAAACACTTCTAGGACACTGTGACTTGAACCGTGGAGAACGTTAGGTGCTAAGGCACTTTCGGAAATCCCACGCAGTGCTTATCTGCAGCTTTCAGCACCTACATACCCTTAAAAATCAGGCCCATAGTGGCTGCTCTGGTTCCAACACCAACAAGGGCCTGTGTCCAAAAGATCTTCATGTCCTATTGTTTCCATAATGTTACATGTTCTGAATAGATTTTGTAAGCTTCAAGTCGCTGTATGCAATTGGAATTCCTTGATCGGTATTCATTCGGTGCTTTGTTTTTATCTATTGTATCTGCTTTATAAATTATTATATTGATCCCTGGAAAATTATTAACAATTAAACTAGTTTGAGTGTGAGTGCTCGGAAGATGTGGTAGTTCACTGTTCTCAGAGGGTGGATGGTGAGGTCCTAACACTGGTTACAGAAGTATGGCAATTCTTTCTGCTTGTCCTGTTTTGCTTTAGGGGATTTACCAGTGTTTCCTCTGGAATGTGGAAGTTCACTCATTATGTAAAGCTGCTACTAATGCAAGCTGGGCTAATGCAATCTTTGACTTTCTCTGCAAAGAACCTTGAAATCCCACTTTGAAAACTTTTTTATTTTGTGCAACAGTATGATTACCTAATATCCTGTGCTATTATTGTCTAGTGGTTAGAGCAGAGGACTGGAATCTAGCATTTCTGCTTTTCATTGCCAAATTTGCAAATGACACTCTACAACCCTGGACAGTTTATTTATTTAACCTCTTTGCACCTCAGTTTATAGCCTCCTATACAATGGATCTAAAATTACCTGCCTCTCAGTGGTTTGGAGAGACTTAGTAGTACTGGAGGTGCACTTTGAAAACCTCAGGTAAAAGGTGTGTAATGAGGGTGTGTGGTCTCCCTCCCTGATGGAGGGGGAGAGAGCCGCGATCGCCCTCTGGTGAGCAGAGCTGGGACACCCATGACCACCCTGCCGGAAGCAGAGGGGTGGGACAGGAACTGGAAATATAAAAGTCAGGCCCTCCAGCTCAGTTGGGGCAGAGTTGCCAGAGGAACAGGATCTCTCCCCTCTGTTGCTGGAGCTCAGACTTGATGGAGGCCACTACAGTGCCAGAGACTAGAGGGACTGCTGGAGCTGCCAGGCACTGGGGACACCAAGGAGCTGTTGGGCTGCCACTAGCCATTTACCTAGGGTTACCATATTTTGTGCCTCCAAATGGAGGACACTCCCTGGGGCCCCGCCCCCGCCCCAACTCCGCCCCCTCCGAAAGTCTCCGCCCCCTCCCCTGCTTCCCGCGAACATTTAATTCGCGGGAAGCCTGAAGCAGGTAAGGGGGGCGGGGGGAGGAGGCGCGGCCCAGGCTGGTCCCCCCGCGGCTCCAGCCTGGGTCGGCTCGGGCCCTGGGGTGCCGGCCCCGACCGACCACCCCCCGGCTCCCAGCCCCGCACGCCCGGCGCACCCCCCGGCTCCCCGACCCCGGCGCACTCCCCGGCTCCGGCTCCCCGACCCCGGCTCCCCGACCCCGGCGCACTCCCCGGCTCCCCGACCCCGGCGCACTCCCCGGCGCACTCCCCGGCTCCCCGACCCCGGACAAAGAGGCCCCGGCCGAGCCTCCCGATTTTCCCGGACATGCCCGGCTTTGGGGGATTTTCCCCCGGACGGGGATTTGAGCCCCCAAAAGCTGGACATGTCCGGGAAAATCCGGACGTATGGTAACCCTAATTTACCCCAGCGAGACGAACAATGACCCCGGAACGCAGGTACCCCCTGACTGGGAGTGTAGGAAGGAGCCCAGGGAAGCTGAATACGGTTCGGCTGTGTTACTGACTGCAAGCCGTGCAGCGTGTTGCGGCCGGATTCCCTGCTGACCCAGTGGCGGACCACTCCGCCGCTATTAGGGCCCTGGGCTGGGACGCAGTGGAATCAGGTGGGCCTGCATCCGCCTACCTCCCCACCCCTGGGGGTGGCAGCCTCTCCACCTTTAGGCCAAGAGGCCTGCATTGGTCTGTGGTCCACACCAGACAGTTTTGCTGTCTGCCCCACCAGAAAGCTCATCCCCCTAGACTGCTGTGTTGCTCTGCCTGACTGCGGGCCAGAGCCATTAACTATTTGCTGCCCTGTCCTGATTGAGGGCCCTGGGCCTATAGACTCATTGTTGCTCAGCCTGACTGCAGGCCAGAGCCCTTAATTGTTGGCTGCCCCGCCCTGGTCGAGGGCTGGGGCTCACAGACCCAATTGCTGCCTGGCCTGGACTGCAGGCTTGGGTCTACTAACTGAGTCGCTCCAGAGGCGTTGTAGCGAGGGGGCGTGGTCTCCTCCCTGACGGACGGGGAGAGAGCCATGACCGCCTTTCAGGTGCCATATAATTGTTACTGTGATGGGGTTAGCTTCCCTCAGGCAAGAGCTTGATCATGGGCAAAGTTATGGTGCTAAGAGTAGTCCCTAAAGTAGTAGCAAAGGGGGTGAGGTGCCTCTGGCTTTCTGAATGACCACTCACTCTTTCTGTGTTTCCTTCTACATCTCTTTTTCTGAGCCCGCCAAACCATCGTCTTTATTTCTCTAGGCCCAAGTCACTATTGTATTGCCCTTTTGTGGGTACGTCCAAGTAATCAATCTATCGGGGATTGATATATCGCATCTTGTCTAGACGCGATATATCGATCCCCGAACGCGCTCCCGTTGACTCTGGAACTCCACCAGGGCAAGCGGCGGTAGCGGAGTCGGCGGGGAAGCCGCGGCCATCGATCCCACGCCGTGAGGACCTGAGGTAAGTCGAAATAAGATACATCGACTTCAGCTATGCTATTCCCCAGCTGAAGCTGCGTATCTTACATCGACCCCTTCCCTCCCCCCCCTCCCCCCCCCCCCCCCCCCCCCGTGTAGACCAGCCCTTTGTGTAGTTATTCACAGCAGTTGCAGAGTGGGCGTAAAATGCTACAGATTAGAATGAGAGAGTTTTACACCTACCTTGCACTCAATTGCAATGGTGTAAATGACACACTCAGGTTTACACTTATCTGCATCGGCGCGGCTGCACCTGCTGTAGTGCTTTAATGAAGACACTCTATGTCGACAGGAGAGATCGTCTCCTGTCAGTGCAGTTAATCCATCTCCCTGAGAGACACTCTCCCACTGACATAGCACTGTCTACAGCAGGGGTTAGGTGAGTATAACTATGTAGCTCAGGGGTATGGATTTTTCACACCCCTGAGCAATGCTGTTATACTGATGTAAGCCTATAGTGTAGACCAGACCTAGATGTTGGGCAATTGTGATTCAAAAACCTCTGTTTCTCCTTTTCATGCCATCTTCTTTCTCTGGTAAAGTTTTACTGGTTATAACAGTATAGTTATGGTTTATTCAGGTATAAGGGAGCTTTTTTTTTTTCTTTAGCTTAAACCTCTTCCTAAGTGTCATAAGCTAAAAAAAAAAAGCCATTCTGATACTGGAATATGAGTATCCACATGGAAGTTATATTGGTATAACACACCAGTTTAAATTCACACCTTAGCTTATCCTGATATAACTTTCCTGTGTAAACAAGCCCCGAGTTCTTTCCTATGTAAGCAGGGTCTAAATGAATGCTTCCCTGACAGCTGGCTGGGAGGGGAAGAGACTATGGGTGTGTTTATGTAAATACTAGGGCTATCAAGCGATTAAAAAAATTGATCGCGATTAATCATGCGATTAAAAAAAATTAATTGATTAATGACACTGTTAAACAATAGAATACCATTTATGCAAATATTTTTGGATGTTTTCTACATTTTCAAATATATTCATTTCAATTACAACACATAATACAAAGTGTAAAGTGCTCACTTTAGATTTATTTTTTATTACAGATATTTGCACTGTAAAAAACAAATAGTATATTTCAATTCACCTAATACAAGTACTGTAGAGCAATCTCTTTATAATTGCTAGGCCCAAAAATATGGAGTATAGAACATTGTTTGGCCAGCTTAGCCAAAGTGAGGCTAACAGTAGTTGCTGGCCAATTCCTGTCTCTCTGTGAAACCTGAGGTCATGCTTGCTTGAGCTGCAGAGAATGAGATAAGAGGTGGGGGCCACATTCTTGTACCAGAAGTGCTAGGAACAGTTTGTTTGGACATATGGAAACTTGCAGTCTCCACTCCCTGTTTCTGTTCTTCATCTGTTCTTAACTCCCTCCTTTCTCCTAGTTCTGGTGCATGACAACAAAGCTCATAAGAAGTTGCTGAGGCATCACAAATTGTTTGTAGTGTCAAAGAATAGATATGCATGAATATTAGAAGCTTTCTAACTAATAAAGGGGGCTTGGGTTGTTTTAACTATGACGCGATGGAACTGTCTATATAACCTTACTAGTTATTGTAATTGGGGCTGGTTCTCTTTGGAGACGGGCCGCTCTCTATTGTTGTGTGCACTCCTCAATAAAGAGCTTGTGTTTGGACCTTGCTGATGTTGACTGTCTCTCTGCGGTCAGACAACGAACCATGCCGTTTGGGTTCGAGTCCCCGACATAATGAAAGTTGAACTTACAAATGTAGAATTATGTACAAAAAATAACTGCATTCAAAAATAAAACAATGTAAAACTTTAGAACCTACAAGTCCGCTCAGTCCTACTTCAGCCAATCACTCAGACAAACAAGTTTGGTTACAATTTGCAGGAGATAATGCTGCCCACATCTTGTTTACAATGTCTCCTGAAAGTAAAACAGGCGTTCGCATGGCACTGTTGTAGCCGGCATCGCAAAATATTTACATGCCAGATGCGCTAAAGATTCATATGTCCCTTCATGCTTCAACCACCATCCCAAAAGACATGCGTCCATGCCGATGATGGGTTCTGGTCAATAACGATCCAAAGCAGAGCAGACCAACGCATGTTCATTTTCAGCATCTGAGTCAGATGCCACCAGCAGAAGGTTGATTTTCTTTTTTGGTGGTTCAGGTTCTGTAGTTTCCACATCGGAGTGTTGCTCTTTTAAGACACCTGAAAGCATTCTCCACACCTCGCCCCTCTCAGATTTTGGAAGGCACTTCAGATTCTTAAACCTTGGGTCGAGTGTTGTATCTATCCTTTGAAATCTCACAATGGTACCTTCTTTGCGTTTTGTCAAATCTGCTGTGAAAGCGTTGTTAAAACAAACATGAACTGGGTCATCATCCGAGACTACTATAACATGAAATATATTATATGGCAAAATGTGTGTAAAACAGAACAGGAGACATACTAGTCTCCCCGAAGGAGTTCAGTCACAAATTTAATTAACGCATTATTTTTTTAACGAGCATCATCAGCATGGAAGCATGTCCTCTGGAATGGTGGCCAAAGCATGAAGGGACATATGACTGTTTAGCATATCTGGTACGTAAATACCTTACAATGCTGGCTACAAAGTGCCATGTGAATGCCTGTTCTCACTTTCAGGTGACATTGTAAATAAGAAGCAGTCAGCAGTGTTTCCTGTAAAAGTAAACAAACTTGTTTGTCTTAGCAATTGGCTGAACAAGAAGTAGGACTGGGTGGACTTGTAGGCTCTAAAGCAGGCCTGCACAACTCGTAAAGCAGCGAGGGCCATATTACTCCAAAGAAAACAGCTGAGGGCCGAAACCCTCCGAGCGCCGACAACCCCCCGCCCCAGCGCCACCCAGCCCCCACCCCCGAAACACAACACACACACACACCCCTGCGCTGCCCACCCCACGGAAACACCCCCCCCCCAGCGCTGCCGAAACACCCCCCCTCACTGCACCACCTGCCCTGCGGAACAAAACCCTCCTTCCCCAGCGCCGTCCCACTGAAACGGCAGTATTGAACCTCAGTAATATGTTATAGTGGGCCTCTAAGTGTGGTGACGACGCAGGAAAGGAAACAGAACGCCAGGTCTGTGGTAGCTAGAGAGCTTTACAAGCCTCTTGCAAAAAGCCTCCCAGGAAAACTTTTCCTGGGGTTTTTATTTCTCTCCTTACTTTGTTTACAACACTTCTTAGTGGTTACATTCTTGCGCATAGAAGAGCCAGGCAGTATACATGCACATAAGATAACGAACCCATCTCTTGAGCGCGTGAACACCAGCTGCGAGGGTACAATCAAATCAGCCAAATAAGTTTCCCAAACACAAACGCTGGATTGAAGGTCACTCCTGCCTCGTAGCCATGGGAGCAGTTTGCCGCGCCTGTGGACTGGCGATTCGGGAGCTATGCATCTCTACATCTCCCCCTGTTTTATTTTATAAATGCGGTGTTTAAACAAAACACTCTCGCAGGGTAGCATACACAATGCCACTAGATTGGGTATACATTAAACAAAGCAGCAAAGTAAAACGTCAAACATCAAAACTAGGACCCCATACTATAAAAGGGGTCTTCATCCACTCTAAGGGTGGCTATAACTAAATATAATCCTACCAAGGAAGAAAAACGTCTTGGCGGATGACTTAAGCATAGCATTTCAGCATATCAATTTGCTATTGCATACAAAACTATTATCAGCAAGCTTAAAACAGCACATTTCTTTCACTGTCTCACACCCCAGATGTTGCTGGGTGGTTTACAGACAGGAACAAGGCAGGTACTTAACAGACCTTGCATTTCCGGGGCAACGGCCAGGCAGAAATCAGATTGATTTAATACTTCTGCCAGGTGGACCCAGGTGTTAAACTGCAGCCGCTGCTCCATCTGGGGTTCGCCTTGGCAGCTAGGGGCCAACAGGAAACTCCCCAATACACACAAAATAAGGAGTGAATTAGCATTAAGGCAAGCTAACAATGTCACAAGGTAATTTTCTGCGGTAGGTTCTAGCTGCTGCTGCACTCGCAGCTGCTCGGCCTGCAATGAAAGGGCTTTAACCTGTCCCCAGGTTATGCGCTGCGGGGGCCCCCGCGGGGGGCGCTGGCGAGGACGCTCGGGATCCTGCAGATGTAGGTTGAACTGTGGAATGGGGTTCGATAGTCCCTGGTGCCAGGCCATCGCCGTGCCACGGGCGGACGTTACGCGCCAGGACCCACAACGGACCTGTAGGAAGAGAAACGGCAGCATGCCCTCGTCCCCACGTTATAAGGGGCACTGGGCCATGCCACTGAGGGTCTGGGGCCTTGCGATATTTAACAAAGGGGCGGGGCAAGGCCTGGTAGCTGCGAAAATGACATTCTGCTGCAGAGTAGTTGTCAGTCAAATTCAAATGATTCAGGGTAAAAAGCACTGCAGCCAGCCATTCCTGGCGGGGAGGAAGGCCTACGGGAATCCCCCCTTTCTGTTTTTGGCGGACCAGGGCTTGTTTGAGCGCACGATTGGCTCGTTCCACAATGGCCTGGCCTGTGGGGTTATACGGGATACCAAACGTGTGGACAATGTCCCACGTGGTACAGAAGGAGGCAAAGGCCGAGCTACAGTAGGCGGGGCCGTTGTCGGTCTTAAGATGGGACGGGTGACCCATGATTGCCATAGCGCGAATCATGTGATTAATAACATGACGAGAGGCCTCACCCTTCTGGGGGGTGACCCACACATAATGGGAAAAGGTATCTACACACACGTGAAGATACTGCCAGGGGGCAAAGGGAGGGAAATGTGTAACATCCATTTGCCAGAGCTGGTTGGCCGAGGTTCCACGAGGGTTAACCCCTACCTCCGGGCTATTGGAGAGAGAAGCGCAAAGGTCACACTGGCGAACAATGGCCTGCGCCTGATACAATGGGAGAGTGAACTGCTTGGCAAGGGCCTTGGCGGATTGATAAAAAAAGGCGTGGCTTTCGATTGGGGAGGAAAAAATTGAGGCCACCGATTTGACCGCCTGGTCGGCCACCGTGTTGCCTTCTGTTAATAGGCCCGGTAGTGTGGTGTGACTGCGAATGTGTGCCACAAACAGTGGGCTAGAGCGGGAGGAAAGGAGCTGTTGCAGGGTAAGAAAAAGGGCCAACAAATTGTCATCACAGGAGGGCGACACATAGGAACCTGGAAGAGACTTAAGAACATTAGTAACATAAAGACTGTCAGTAATCAAATTAAAAGGGTCATCCTGGAAGCATCGGCAGGCCAGGATGACAGCAGCCAACTCTGCGCGCTGTGGGGAGCGCTGAGGCAGGGTAAAGCGGACTTGCCAAGTGCCTTGCACCTGCCAGCTGACCGCACCTCGTGTTGGGCCGCCGTCCGTAAAAAGGGTAAGTGCATCCTTAATGGGGACGGTTGACAAGGACGGCCGGAGGTGAAGGCAACGTTGTTGTAGGAATGAAAGACGGGGGTCAGGGGGAATGTGATATTTAACTTCCCCAACATAGTCAGCAAGAGACAATTGGAGGGTGGCACTGCAAGAGACAGTGCGTTCCCAGTCTTTAGCCGGGATGGGGACAATAATGGCAACGGGGTCCCAACCCAAGAGGGTACGGGACCGTTCTCGCACTTTAAAAATCAGCTCTGCGGCCTGTTGAGGGAGTGTCTGAATAGTATGCGGAGGGGAGTGGGTCAAATAAATCCATTCAATTAAACGAAGACGCGCTGCCGCCCCCTCCTGGGCGAGGACAGCTGTCGGTTGTGAGAGTGTGGGAAGCAAAATGGCAAAAAGGGGCTGTTCCCTTTCTCGGCGGTCGACCCACACCTGGGCCAGGGTCTGGTTAATGAGGGTGACCGCTTGGCGCTGTTCCTGGGAAACGGGAATGATATCTCCGGGGAGACGGCCCTGCCGAAGGCCAGAAAAAAGAGGGGACAGCATGGAGGTAGTCAGAGGGCAAAAAGGACGAATCCAATTAAGGGACCCCAATAACTGTTGAAGCTGTACAAACGTAAGAGGGTTGGGCAATACCAACTCGGGACAAACTGGACGGGCATATGACTGGAGCATGCGGTGACCAAGATACAAAAAGGGTGGCTGACGCTGGATCTTGTCCGGTGCCACAACCAGGCCACACGCCGCAAGCTGGTGGCGCAGTTCGTCCAGCCAGTCATCAGGGAGGACGGGGTGAGCCACCAGGATGTCATCCATGTAGTGGTAAATTAAGGCATCTGGGTGTGCTGCGCGGAAGGGCCGTAGGGCCTGCGCAACAAAATGCTGACACAAGGTGGGGCTATTCAACATGCCTTGAGGGAGCACATTCCACTGATAGCGTGGAGTGGGCTGGGAGTGATTCAAAACCGGAACAGTGAAGGCAAAGTGCACCCGGTCCTCAGGGTGCAAGGGGATGGTAAAAAAACAATCCTTTAAATCTATTACAAATAACCGGTAATCACAGGGAATAAGGTTGGGATTAGGGGTACCACACTGCAGGGGACCCATAGGCTGTATAATTTTGTTAATGGCGCGAAGGTCCTGCAGGAGGCGCCACTTGCCAGATTTCTTTTTAATCACAAACACGGGGGTATTAAAGGGGCTAGTGGACTCCTCCAAACGTCCTGCCTTCAGCTGGTCATTAACCAAGTGCTGGAGGGCCTCCAGCTTTTCTAAAGGAAGCGGCCACTGCGCAACCCATACGGGTTCATCAGTGAGCCAACGGAGGGGGAGGGCCGTATGCCTAATCATTGATATGGATGGTGGCAGTGAACTGTGTCAATAAATCACGGCCCCACAGGTTGAGGTGGACGGGGAGAATGATAGGCCGGATACGGGCGCGGCGGATGCCTTGGGGCGCCCTAACCTCCAACCATCGGGCACTTCGTTGTGAGTCCTGTGCCCCGCCCACACCCCAAACTGCCGGAGCCTGCTCTGTGGGCCAATGGGCGGGCCACTGCGCAGCGGCAATGACGGTAATGTCTGCCCCAGAGTCGATAACACCCTCGAACGGCTGATCGTTGAGGCAGTAAATGCGTTTGGGTTGGGGTGCTCCAATGTCTTTAACAACTGCTGCCACTTGTGGGTGAATAGTGCGCTGGTCGGTGGACCCGAAGCCTCCGGTTCGGGGAACGTTTCTTCCCCCTGCCGGAAGGGAGTAGGGCACAAGTATGAGTTGCGCCCAGGCATCTCCCTGAAACAGCCGTTTCGGGAGATGACTCCACAGTTGAACATGGATAATTCCACCATAGTCCGAATCCACCACCCCAGGCACCACAAACAGGCCCTGCTTGCTGGCGGACGAGCGGGGTAGGACAAGGCCCACCATGCCCTCCGGCAGCGGGCCCTGAATCTGGGACGGCATGAGGAGGACCTCCCCGGGGAGAGTGATATCCATATTTTCCTGATTAACAAGGTCAATCCCCGCACTGCCCCTTGTGGCGGCGGGGGCGTCGTGCACGGAGAGGGGCGCGGCCTTGGGTCTCGGGCTGGTCGCAGGCCCGCCTACTAGTTTCCCGGGGGGTTGTCTCGGTTAGCAGCCAAGACCCGGCTGTCACCCCCGGCCAAGCGACACTGCGCAGCCCAATGGTAGCCCTTTTTGCATTTCGGACACAGCGTGCGGGGCCTCTGGTCTGTCCGGGGCTTGGGTTTGTTTTTACACATGCCCCCCGCAGGGGCCCGACACTCCCGCCAAAAATGTCCGGGCTTCTGGCAGTTAAAGCAGTTCCCCTGAGGCTTCTGCCCCTTGTGCAGGGCAGCTGCCAGCAGGGCCATCTGATGGGTCTGAGTGCCTACGTCAGCACACGCCTGCAGCAATTCTGCCAGGGTATACCCGGGGCGCCCGACCACTGCCTGCATGGCACGGCGGCAGTCTGCATTGGCATTTACGTAAGCCAATTTTATCATTAGTTCAGTCTGGGCTTGCGGGTTATCAATCTGCCTCTGGACTGCCTCTTGGAGGCGGTCAATAAACTGGTGGAATGGTTCGGTGGCACCCTGCCGAGTAACCGCAAAGGACTTAGAGGACTCGCCTGCAGCGGGGACCCTGCGGAACGCGCGACGGACACACTGGCCAATGATGGGAAAAGCTACCCGGGGCGTGCCCGCCGCCTGCTCGGGGATGCTCGAAAACTGCCCTGTGCCATATAACTGCTCAGCAAGATAAGCCCCCCCACCTTGCGCTGCTGCTGCAAACGCCTCTCGCTGGTACTCGCTATCCCACACAACGTATTGCGCGGGAGACAGCACCATGCGACACATGTCTTTCCAATCTTGGGGGAGCAAGAAGTAACCGTTTGACACACCTTCCAAGATCCCCAGGGTGAAAGTGGACCGCACCCCGGTCTCACGAACTGCCTTGCGGAGCTCGCGCAGAACTGAGTAGGGGAGAGCCTCCCAGTCCACTATCTGCCCCCCATTTCCATTATCCCGCCAAGAGACGGGAAACGCCTCAAACCCACACTTGGATTCCTCATCGGTCAAGAGACCGGCCTCACGCGCTTGCCGCACCGCCGCGGCGACAGCGCCCCCCTGCCCGACCGGTAGGCAGGGGGGCGCCGCCACGGGCGGCGGCGCAGGGAGGGTCAGCTGTGGGCAGGAGGGGGGTGGCCCATCACCTGGGGGCAAAAGGGGGACCGGCTTGGGGCTGTTGGGGCCGATCCCCTCCAGTGCCTCCTTACAACGCTGCCAGAGCAGCAGGCACTGAACTGGGGCACGGGGTTTACTATACAAGGTGATCCCAATCTGTATCCAATCAAAAAGCTGCAATGACCCGCAGTCTGGATACCAGGGGCACTGGCGATCTATTTCCCTTAGGAGGTCCTCAATATGAGCGACCGGGACAGCGACACATGATCGCTGTCGTATAATCTCTTGTAACTCTCTTGCGTGCTCCTTCTGGGCACTGGAAAGTTTCCCCCCCATACTCACGAATAAGGGGCGGCAAACAGCCGCGGGCGCGCTCGGCGTATCCAGCCGGTGAGTAGAGGGGTATCACGTCGGGGTCACCAGCTGTGGTGACGACGCAGGAAAGGAAACAGAACGCCAGGTCTGTGGTAGCTAGAGAGCTTTACAAGCCTCTTGCAAAAAGCCTCCCAGGAAAACTTTTCCTGGGGTTTTTATTTCTCTCCTTACTTTGTTTACAACACTTCTTAGTGGTTACATTCTTGCGCATAGAAGAGCCAGGCAGTATACATGCACATAAGATAACGAACCCATCTCTTGAGCGCGTGAACACCAGCTGCGAGGGTACAATCAAATCAGCCAAATAAGTTTCCCAAACACAAACGCTGGATTGAAGGTCACTCCTGCCTCGTAGCCATGGGAGCAGTTTGCCGCGCCTGTGGACTGGCGATTCGGGAGCTATGCATCTCTACATCTAAGGTAGTATAATTAAGGTAAAAGAAAAATGTCTTTTTGCTAGAAGTAGAATAAGATCTTCCCCCCACTTTGTAATCAATTGCCCTGTTGAATGAATGAGGTGTGAATGAGGAAAGCGTGGAAGGCAGGCACTTCCAGACAGGTGCAACCCTTGGAGAGGGCAGGGCCAGCTCTAGGATTTTTGCCGCCCCAAGCAAAAAAATGTTTGGCCACTTCCCCTTTCTTTTTCGTGCCCCCGGCCCCGCCCCAACTCCACCACTTCTGAATCCCTTTCCCAAATCCCCAGCGCCGCATTTCTCATCCCCATTGCTTCCTGCGTGCCCCCCCCGTGACCTCCCGCTCTAGCTCGCCTCCGCTTCGCCTGCTCCCCCGGGCGTGCCGCCGCTCCGCTTCTCCCCGCTCCCTCTCAAGCGAGGGAGGGCGGAGAAGCGGTGTGTTCAGGGGAGCAGGCGGAGCAGAGGTGAGCTAGGGTGGGGGAGGGCGCAGGAAGTAGGGGGGTAGAGGAACCGCTCCCCCCTCCAGCTCATCTCCGCTCCACCACCACCACCGCCTCCCCCAAGCGCCTGCCGCTCAGCTTCTCCTCCCTCCTAGCCTTGCTGCGTGAAATAGTGGTTTCGCATGTGGCAAGCCTGGGAGGGAGGGGGGAGAAGCGGAGTGGCGACCCATTCAGGGGAGCAGGCAGAGCGGAGGTGAGCCTGGGGGGGCACAGGAAGTAACGGGGGGGGGTAGAGGAACCACTCCCCGCTCCAGCTCACCTCCGCCGCCCCCCCCGAGTGCCCCGCTGCTTGGCTTTTCCTCCCTCCCAGCCTTGCTGTGCGAAACAGCTGTTTCACGCGTGGCAAGCCTGGGTGGGAGGGGGAGAAGCGGAACGGCGGCGGCGCGCTCAGGGGAGCAGACGGAGGCAAGCTGGGGTGGTGAGGGCACTTTTTTCCCCATGCCCTGCAGTCGGCACCTATGATGGCCGGCACCAGAATGCCGCCCCTAGAAATGTGCTGCCCCAAGCACCTGCTTGTTTTGCTGGTGCCTGGAGCTGGCCCTGGGAGAGGGGATGGGAGCCAGACCAGCCACCGACTCACCACTCGCCTCCTCAGCCCGCCCCCCCGGCTCACCTACTCACCCCCTGCCACTGCCTGCTCGCTCACCTCCTCAGCCCCCCACCCCTCCGGCTTGCTGGCTCACCTGCTCCCCCGCCACTGCCTGCCCACTCGCCTCCTCAGCCCTCCACCCACCCGGCTCGCCTACTCATTCCCCACCACTGCCCGCCCGCTCGCCTACTCAGCCCCCCCCCCATACCCGCTGCTTGCCTACTCACCCCCCATGGGCCACACAGTGAGCCCATCTACTCAACCCCCGCAGGCCGCACAGTGAGCCCATGCGGGCCGCATGCGGACCCCTGGGCCGCATGTTGTGCAGGCCTGCTCTAAAGTTTTACATTGGTTCGTTTTTGAGTGCAGTTATGTAAACAAAAAAAAATCTACATTTGTAAGTTACACTTTCATGATAAAGAGATTGCATTACAGTACTTGTATGAGGTGAATTGAAAAATACTATTTATTTTGTTTATCATTTTTACTGTGCAAATATTTGTAATAAAAATAATAATATAAAATGAGCACTGAACACTTTGTATTCTGTGTTGTAATAGAAATCAATATATTTGAAAATGTAGAAAAACATCCAAAAATATTTAATAAATTTCAATTGGTATTCTATTGTTTAACAGTGCGATTAATCGCGATTAATTTTTTTAATCAAAGTTAATTTTTTTGTGCTAATCTCGTGAGTTAACTGCGATTAATCAACCACTCTAGTAAATACAGTTTGCTCCTGCTCTGTTTACATATTCATCATTTACAGCTGTGTCGAAGGATCAACTTTGGCTGGTGTTGGGTACAAATGACCTTAGTATTGATTGCAGGGGTAGTGAAATATGGTTACCAGTGTTGTAATTATTGTAGCAATACAGGAAAGCAGGACTGTGCTTAACCTGTCCCAAATGAGATGGGGCACCCTCAGTTGAAATAACATCATTAAGCAGGGGCTTGAATGTCAGAGGCCTGTGAAAGTAAGAAGGGTGGGGACAGAAGTCCTGGTGCCCTGGTCAGGAGGCTGCACAACCTTCCCAGGTCCTCTCTAAACTGGCGTATCCTGTTCTTCCCCAGTGTTCGAAGAATAGAGCTAAGTAGGCTTCATTAGGAGCCTCTTTTGTTATTTTAATTGCTTAATCAGGGCTGAAACCAGTTGTGGTAAGACTGTGTTTATGCCCTGCCTGCAAAAGAGCTGAAAATCAGTGAGAGACAGATGTGCAGAGGTCACAGCAGAGAGGCAGAAGGTGACTGACAGCCAGCAGGGTGGTGGTGGAGAAGTGTGACGAGGGACCAGCAGGGCGGCTGGTGGAAGGGCACGGTGACAGTGGTGAGCAGGTGGCCAGTGAGCGGCCAGTGGAGCGAGTAAGATACCTCTTTACTACCCCCCTCCCCCCAGGATGGGAGATGAACTCTGCAGATGCACCTGTGAATTCTGGGTCTCCACTGACCAAGGACAGCAACTGTGAGTGGGATGCAGAGAAGCAGAGAAGGGTCTGGCATGTGAAAGGGTCTTTTGGGTTGCTGGATTAAGAACCTGAGAGGAAAAGGGCACTTCCCAACCTACTTGGCAGTTGGTCTTTTACTCATGGTTTATGTTTATGAACCCTGTTTGCAGTGTTTTCCCAAATTAGCTCCGAATTATTTCCCTCCTTTTATTAAAAGTTTCTTTTCCACACTCAGACTATGTGCTTGCGAGTGGGGAAGTATTGCCTCTCAGAGGCAGCCAACGTTGGTGTGTAATTTTCCCAGGTTACCGGGTTGGGGCTCGAGCCGGTTCTGTATTGAATCGATGGAAAGGACCCCCTAGATATTGAACCCAGCCCTGGTTCCTGCTGGCTCCACCTGGCAGAAGGGTTACACCTACGTAGGAAGAATAGGGAGAGGGGAAAGGCAAAATCAGTTGCCACACATCTACATTTTTGTAGATGTTAAGTAGAATACAGCTGAGTCCATTTTCTAGTTTCAAAGAGAACAAAACTTGTGGTTCTTATTAGAGATTGACAAATACCATAAACAAATCTCTATAAATATTTAAATGAATTCATTTGGCCATTCTTGTGCCACTTTCCTGTTTGCTGGATCAAGCAATCAAGTTTTACTAGCATGAAAGTTCATGAAGTGCAAACTTCACAGTCAGATGTGCAAAAATTGCAGAAACTGAATTTTAAGTTCATATGCATGAGTATTTTCACAGGAAGTGTTTGCATGTTCAGTCAAGGAGCAGAGACAAAACCATGTTGCTTACCTAACCAATCACAACTAATTAGCTCAGCTCAATGACTGAAAATCAAATACAGAGAACTGTTCACCATAAACCCACAGAGCTCACGCACAGTTTGCCAACAAATTTGTTGAATCCATTTATGTAATGAATAAATTCTAGGGAGTTGCCATCTGCTCATGGTTAATCCACAAAAAGTGGCTACGTTAATCAGATATAATATTAAGTGCAAACCAATCACTCTCTTGCAGTACATACCTGTGGCAAATCAGATTCCATTGCAGCACAGGATCTTGCTCTAAGATAAGTAAGTCCTGCATGGTTTTGCGAATAAGCCAGAACCCCAATATTACTGTGAAACAGACTAAATACAGAAACTTGAACCTTTTAATTACTTTAAAAAGTAGAAAACATTTTTGTCCTGCAAGTACCTACAAGAGTATGAAACTTCAGATGATCTTTTAAATGCCTGTGAATCACTTACCAGATGTAACTATTATGGTCTGATTATATGGTTCACTTACATCAGTGTTTCTCAAACTGGGGCCGCCGCTTGTGTAGGGAAAGACCCTGGCGGGCCGGGCCGGTTTGTTTACCTGCCGCATCCGCAGGTCCGGCCGATCCCGGCTCCCACTGGCCGCGGTTCGCTGCTCCAGACCAATGGGAGCTGCTGGAAGTGGCGGCCAGGACGTCCCTCAACCCGGGCTGCTTCCAGAAGCTCCCATTGGCCTGGAGTGGCTAACCGCGGCCAGTATGTCCCACTTCATCAGGTGTCAAGTCCCGTCTTGCTCTACTCTCCAAGCTGTGTGTCTCCTCCAGATCTCTTTTCTGTCTCCTGTGTTCTCCCCTCTTCTATAACCTGTCTCACGCCTGCAGGCCTCAGTCTACTATTGGCCACTTTCCCTTTCTGTGACAATTCCTCCCAGGCTATGTCCTAACATCACAGCCTCCTACCTTAAACACAACATTCTCTTGTTTACACTGTCCTTAGCGACATCAAAACTTAAAGGGACACCATACGATGCATTACTGAGGACACTTTAAAATAGGTGCTATCCAATGTCCTCACCAGCTGGCAAAGCTTACAGCTGTGGGGATAATCAATATATTATCATGAGTCAGGGACACAAAGGGGGCATCAGCTAAAGGGGGCACATGACCTCCGCACGTGACTTGTCCCTGCCCCCCACACAACCCCCTCATGTGACTCATCCCCGCCCCCTCCCCATCCCATGTTACCTGGCGGGGGAGGAGGGCTCTGCTCCAGTCCCCTTGGCATGTGTGGAGCCTGCTCTAATGCCCTCTCCCAGGCACCCTCCGGCCACGCTGCCTGCCTCGGACACTGTCTGGTGCAGTACTGTCACGGCTGATTCCCCACTCTGGCACTTCGAGTGCAGTGGGGGCCCGCAAGGACTCTAAAAATTAATACTTGCCACTCCAGGCTTGTATTAAACTCCCAAGGTTATAGCTTTTCTCTGACCTTAGAGTGGTAGATGCTGCCACAACCCAAGTGCAAAGCCCCTTTGGGAACCCAGGAAGGCGCACATGGGAATTCCTTCTGGTGGGGTACCCTCATGCTCTTCACCCCCCCCCCCCGGGGAAGAGCTGCGAAAGAAAACAAAGGAAATCAGCTGTTGCCATCAGCTAATTAAACAACATGTGCACAAACCTCTTAGGACACAAAAATCCAATTTTGTTCTTTAGAAAGGTAAATTTTATTAAAAAAACAAAAGGAAGAAAATATATCTGGGAACTTAGGCTATTGCTAGATTTAAAAAGAGCAACTACAAAGATTAAGCATCAAGGATAGTTTCTTGAGGTCCAGATTAAAGGTTACAAGCAAAACAAAAACACCTGGGGTTAGCACAGAGAAGTCTACAAGCCATAAAGAAATAAAATAAATCTAATTGCATCTTCCTAGACATTTCCTGATCTACTTACATATCTGGGGTTTTAAATGAGTAGCTTCTAGGTATGATCCTGATGATTTTTTCATACCTGGCCCCAAGTTTCTTAAGGCACCGTTCTGCCCTATCCCCTCACTCCCGGAGAACAACCACAGACAGACAAAAGGAGTCTTGTTTCAATTTTTTAAAGTTCCAGCCTTCCCATTCTCTCCCTTGGCCAGGTGCCCACTCAATTCTTTTAACCATTTGCAGGTAGAACAACCAGAGAACAACTACTAAGAGGGATTTTATAGCCAACTGGCCAGCTGGGTCCATAAAAGGGAGCCTTTGTCACTCTCTGAGTTCCCACTCCTCCTTCTAAATGGAAAATCACCAGGTTAAAGATGGATTCCAGTTCAGGTGACATGATCATATGTCACTGTAAGACTTCATTACCCACTTGGCAGCACCCACATATACAGGAAGACTTACAAGTAAACAGAGCCATTTACAACCAATTGTCCTGGTTAATGGGAACCATCAGGATTCCAAGCCACCATTAATGGCCCACACTTTGCATAATTACAATAGGACCTCAGAATTATATTTCATATTTCTAGTTTCAGATACAAGAACAATACATTTATACAAATAGGATAAACACACTCAGTAGATTATAAGCTTTGTAATGATACCTTACTTTTGCATGAAGCATATTCCAGTTACATTATATTCACACTCAGCATATTTTCATAACATCATATGGAGTGCACCGTCATCCCCCTGCCCCCTTCATTTATCACAGGCACTCAGCGGCTGCTCTCTCCCGAGCAGCCTCCGGCCACACTGCCTTACCAGATGTAACTACATCTGGAGTGTCCCAGGCAAGCAGTGTGGCCAGAGGCTGCCTGTGAGAGTGCAGCCGCTGCGTGCTGCACCAGGCAGTGTGGCCAGAAGAGGAGGTTGGAAGAGGAGCGGCTCTGGCCCTGCCTCTTCCCTTCTGGCTCTGGCCCTGGCCCTGCTCCTTCATCTCCCCAGCTGCCGGCCTTGCCCCCGCCCCCCAGCATTTTGGGGCAGGTCATGTGACCCTTGCCCCCCCCCATGGGTCGCCATTGCGAGTCAGCATGTGTTAGCCAACAGTTACATGCAGGTGAAAAGTTACTTTATAAAAGCAATAATGCATCAAACTGTATGAATGTACTCGTATTTCTCACTGGTTTGAGCCCTATCTCCCCCACAATACACCCAGACATGACT
The DNA here is from genome assembly GCF_027887155.1 of Malaclemys terrapin pileata. Classification (NCBI taxonomy): domain Eukaryota; kingdom Metazoa; phylum Chordata; order Testudines; family Emydidae; genus Malaclemys; species Malaclemys terrapin. The sequence goes on from NC_071513.1 coordinate 27,612,610, forward strand.
GCTAGCAGTGCTTATTGACTTCCACACTGACAATGCTATTCTAAAGCATGATAATATCCCCCAAGTGCATTACTTTCCATGTTCGTTGGCTCTTGTTAAAATGATTATGGCACATAATTGGGTTCAAAGTTAGAGGGGATGGTTTACCTTGTTGAATACATAACATAATTGTTCATGCATCCACCCATCCAAGTCCCTTAATGTTATAATGAACAGTGGAACAGAATACACTGGTAAATGAATAGTGTTAATTTTACTGCCAGGTACAATGCATGTTGCCTGAGATAAATAATTAGTGCTTTGAAACTGTAGAGGGCAGTAGACACAGCAAACTAGCTCAAACACAGTTCACACTCAGTTTGAGGTTGAGCTTGCAGCTTCATAGGTATCTTTGCCTGGTCCTGTGTGTAGCATTGACAGTGTTGTATAAAGAGACCTGATATGGGGGCATAGGCAGGCATCAGCTAAAGTGATGAAACAAAAGGGACTAAAATGGTAGTTAAGAGAAGTCCCTTCTCTGCTATTTTGGGCCTCTATCTGTAATATGTAGAAAGAAAAAGAGTCAGTGGTTTGCTGAAGTCACAAGAAGCTTTTGGACTGATTTAATAGGAAAGGACATTTGTATTAAACCTAGCTGTATTTCCAAGGGATGTCAACTGAAGCATTATTTGAATGAATTTAGGGGCCTTTGGGTAATGTGATCATTTAAAAAAAGAGATGGGGGAGGAGGGGAAGAAGTGCCATCATATTTTTAAGGGATAGACATTATTCTTACCAGAACACCATGAGTTTCAAAATATTCCATTTGCAATTGCTGCAAATTGTCAGAGGTTCTCAAAGAACTCAAACTATGGGATTTAAGTGACATACAAATATTTTTGAGAATCATACATAGATATATGACCAGAGAGTTTGCCTATTTGTCATTTTACTGAAGCTGCACTTATGGTCTTCTCTAGAGATAATAATGAAGAACAAATATTAGAGGCCATTTGCAAATCATTTAAATGACTGCTCAGAGTGTACGAGTTGGTTGCTGAGAAAAATACAACACCACAGAGGTCAGGGCCAAAATTATTAAAATGTACTCAGCCTGTATTTGTTCTATAGGAATTCTTTAAGACAGTACTAATTGGGTGGCTGTTAAATGCAAAGTTGTGACACAGCCAGCCTGAATGACTATACTGTCAGAACAGTTGCTTAGAGAGGAACATAATCAGACAGGTGTATTCGATTGTTATGGGAGATTTGAAGGGCATAGGAAAAGAATGGGATACTAGGCAGGGAGAAGGTTTAGAAGCAAGTAATTCATTACATTTCAGATCTCTCTGTAATACTCGGCTCTCCAAATTCCTGAAAAGTAAAATCAGCTGTTATCAACAGGTATAATTCTCATGTTGTTAATATATGCAGAAATGGTCCCTAAAGTCTGTGCAGAGCACAGTATAAAATCTGCACACCTTTCAGATTGTCAGAGAATCTTGAGATACAGATAATGTATGTCTCCTCTTGATTTATTTTTTTCTTTGCTCATTTCTTGTTAACATGTCTGTAGTTTGCTCAGCGTAATTTTGCATTAGTTCAAATTCTTTGTACATGTGGGATTTCAAGAGAAGTCACTATAGATTAATGAACACGTACAGGTTTATCCTCCCATGAGATCCACAGGGAGCATATGAGATCAGCAGCAGACAAATTAATGTAGCTCAGCTGCAATGTGGAAATGGCTTCTCTGCGTTCACAGGGCAGTGACCAGAAGGACAGCATTGAGGGCTCCTATAGGCTGGGAGGCAACAGGACATTTCATTCTTGGAGGCTGGGGATGGCTGGGGCTGGGACTGTAGTGTTCTCATCAGAGATCACCAGCCAGCAGGGATGGTATAAGTCTTAGGATGGCCTGAATGGGATTCACTTTGGAGATGGATGCAGCATGTGTGCATTCAATACAAGTTTGGACACAATGGTGCCTGGTTTCAAAAGCCAGCAAGGCACACACAAGATAACATCTTTCACTTGGGAAAGGATTTTTAAAAAATAATATTTTATAAAGCATCAACACCATGGTGTTAAAACAAAATCTTTTGTTCAGAGCTCTATAGTTGGGGATTGCATGGGCTTATGTTGTCTCCTATGTTTTTATGCTGTTGTTAGTAAGTAAAAATCATGTTTAAAAATCAACACTATGGAGGTTAACATGTTACAGTGACTTTATTTTTGCAAAACACACCTGTTTGGTAAGAAACACAGGCAAAGCATAAAGAGCTTTTGTTTTGCTGATTTACTTTAGTACTTCTGGCTTGAGAGACGGATGGAGCATTTCCCAGTTAAAAATGCATTCTGGGCCCAACATAACAGAACGAACCAATTTAAGTGAAAACAGAAGCCATATATTTTACTTCTGTCAGCTACTGTAAACATAACTACCTAAATGGAGATTAGCATTTCTCTATTTGAGCAATAAGGTCCGGATCCAAACAAGCACACAAGCATGTGCTGAACTATAAGCATGTGAGTAATTCCATTGATTTCAGTGGCACTGCTCATGTGCTTAAAATTAAGCACATGCTTAAGTGCTTTGCTGGATCAGGGTCTGAATGCCCTGGAAAGACCTTCTGGGAGCATAGGTAAAAAACACATTATTGATGAGTCATTTCCATGTATAATGTATCTGTTTTACTCAGAATGATACGAGGCATGAATTTCAGTAGCTGATGTAAATTATATGGTGTCGCATAGGCTATTTGGGTTTCACTACATGATGTGTCATATACATAGCGAAGAATAAAAGTTATGAGTTATACGCCCAGCTGTGCCTAATACTGTACGTATCAATGCCAGAACAGCAGAACTAAGAGCCAGAAGGGATAAAATCGTAAGTCCTCCCCGCCCGCCCATTCTTTTCTTTACTGTAAAAGTAAGGAACAAGAAGACGTTGGCACTAATGAAATTAAGGAGTATCATATAGGACCTGTTAAAATGATTAACTTAATTCAATAATTTAATCGCATGAGCCCAGATTCTGATAACCTTTTTCATATTAAATAGTACTTTACTCTTCTAGTAATGCCATTTAATTTCAGTGGGGCTGCCTGTGGAGCAAGGTACTAGTCACCATGAATAAGGGGATCGAATCTGGCCCTAGAACTCTATGAATATGGGGAAAGACTATGACATCAGAAAAAGTAAAAGCACATCAATAAACATATGACCAAATGGTACTCCCATTAAAACGTGGTTCAATATGGTTCAATACCCATTAAAACAAGAGGAATAAATATCTACATACTGCAGGCTTTAGAAAAAATCAGACTTTGACTTTACAGACAAATGAATCCACAATAAAAGGTGATGACTGAATAGTTAAATTCTTGAGGGAATTAGTAGACTGATTTGTGTCAAACTTCAAAACAGAACCGTTCAAAAAATAAAAATACATCATCTTAATGAAATGCTAAAACAAGTTCTAAGACTCACAAAGAACCACTAAGATCACACCCAAAATTAAACGTTATGAAGACCCTTTCATTATGTCTCTAGATATATTGGCAAAGTAAATCAGTGATTAGGCTGAGGATATCAGTGGGAAAAGTTGAGCGCATGTGTCAGTCTTTGCAGGATCAGGGCATAATTGCACACAGAAGCCCCAAGACTGCAGTTATTGGAGTTCGGAGACTTCATGTGGGCGCGGCTCTACCTGCTTGGAGTTCATTGTAGGATCAGGGCCATGATCACAGAAGTCTGAGAGTACAAGTGAAGCAAATTCATTCAAAACTCCAATAGATATCGGTAAAAAATGTTTCACATTCTTTTCTCAGATATGATTATTTCCCACAGTACACTTTGTGTTATTCAGAGAGGCAATTTTTTTGTGCAATTTAGGTAATGTTGCATGTATAAGTTGTCATGAAATCGCACTTGCATACATCTCAAGCTTTTTGCATACATCTCAAGCTTCTGGTTTTAAGCATTTGCCCTAAAATATTTTTTTATTTTTAAGTAGCCACATGAAGCAAATTTTAACATTATTTCCCTCTGATATTCCCTCCACACTTTCCCTTTTTTAACTGCTATTTTTGTTTGTTGCAATTAATTAAATGGGCATTGATTTGTCTGGTAAAATATTTTGCAGCAAGCAGTATTGAGCTCTGCTCTGTAGCTCTGCCCTCTGCTGTGATGCAAACCTTTCTGTTTTTGCTTAGGATGAACATGGGTGAAAGTGAACTGGAAAAAATGACTCTTGCATTTTCCTAGAAGTAGCAAAAATCAAAACTGATTCTTTTGTTTCACAAAGCTTTAATTACCTGGCTCACCAAAAACAGAGCAAGTCTTCCAAACCCAAATTTCATAACCAGAATCTTCTGCTGGGTGGAGATTACCTCATAAGGAGAAGCGTGACTTGGGGCCAAGTCTCCTTGTTCTGTTAGCTCTAACACTAACTTACTGGGTAGCTTTGGGTGTCTCATCTTATTGTCTGTGCCTCAGTTTACTCTTCTGTAAAAGAAGTAGAATTAATAATTATGCAGGTTTGTTGTGAGAATTAATCTTTGTAAACATAGAGATCTTTGGTGAAAAATGGAACTGTGTTCATTACTCTTTGCCACTGTTATGGTTGTCATAGAAAAACCCTCAAGTCAAGAGGGACCCAGGGGAGACGAAAACTCTGACATTTCCCTCAAGGGCCAAGGCCGGCTCAGAAAAAAAAAAGAAGACGAACGGCGGAAGCTAAATCGCGCTGCTTCTTCAGCGGCACTTCGGCAGCGGGTCCTCCCTCTCTTCCTTTTCGGCGGCAAATCGGCGGCAGCTCAAAGAGGGAGAGGGAATGAGGGACCTGCCGCTGAATTGCTGCCCAAGACCCGAATGTGCCACCCCTTTGAATTGGCCGCCCCAAGCACCTGCTTCCTATGCTGGTGCCTGGAGCCGGCCCTGTCAAGGGCTTTTCCCCATATTGATCTGTCAGAGGGAAAAGGTGTTGCCCTGTCACAAAAGGCCGAATTTTGGCCCCCCACAGCCACGGATCAACCAAGATCTATCGTGTGCTTCCTTGGGGGATGTGCCAAAGTCATGGCTCTACATGCAGAGGTCTGTGTCTGCCCTGACTGTTAGCTCCCTTGGGCCCTTGGCTGTCTCTGCAGTTATTGCTGTACTGCAGGATCTCCTGACTCTAAGAAGATGCTCCCAGGATGCTGGGCTGTGCTACAGGAGCACTCAGCACAGCTCAGGAGGAAGGGGAAGGGCTGCAAAGGGGGCTTTTGACAACCTTTGTGCTTCCATGATCCTAAGGCTGGTGAGTGCTAGGCCAGTCCCCAAGTACAACTTAAAGCAGCCTGAAGATTAAGTTGGACTGAGTGTCAAATGGCCTGCAGCAGTCCCCTTACCAGCTCTATCCCCTTACTCCCAGCCATGCCACCGGCACCCTCAGCCAGGATGGGGGTTGAGGTAATAGCGAGTATGGTGTCTTTGAGCCACCCGGGGATTCCCTATGCAGAGGGAAACCTCCAGAGGCCAGCTTAGGGAAGTTTTACACTACCATAGCGATATCAAGCTCCAGTAGGGTCTCAGGGGCTCAAGACCCTTTTGGTTACTGTGGGCACTTGGGCACCAAACTTCTAGTTTATAATGGCACGTGCTGTATTTGAGAGGGAACCCCAATCAAAAGAGACTGCAGACACCCTGAGCTCAGTTAATGTGGTAATTAAGGGGGAACTGTGAGTGCCTCTGTTATTTCCCTAGCACAGAAATCAAGAGATGCAAATTTCTGGAGAAGTTCTGGTTTTGATTTTTTTTTTAATTATTCTTTGTTGAAAACAATGAAGGTCTCAATCATCCCCTGGGATTCCCATGCAGACAGGGACCCATCCCTGTCCAAAGTGGAGTGACCAGGAGGGGCAATCATCCATCTCTGCAGCACCATTTCCTTTTTCTCAGACCTTACAGAGGGGATGGTTCCTGCACACGGGGAGAAGGTGGGCTGAGTGTCAGAGAGATGGACCTCATCCTTCCCAAATCTGCAGGGAATTTACTCAAAACTTCATGCATTCTGGGGCATTTTAACTTCTCCATAGCCTCTTCCCTGTGGAAGAACCTAACTTTGTGAGAAGGGGTCCAGTGGAAGACGTCTAGGAACCAGAGAGAGGACTCATAGCTGATGCAGGTGGTCCTGGCCTCCTAGGTAGGGCAACCATACATCCAGTTTTGGCTGGGACAGTCCCCTTTTTAAGCCCTGTCCTGGATGTCCTGACATTTTGTTGGCAAAAATGGGCATTTGTCCAATTTGCTCTTGACAACTGATGATGAGCTGGCAAGAGCAAACGGAACAAATGCCCAGTTTCCCCCTCCCCAGAATGGAGTGTACACCCCCAGGGGGTGCAGAGGAACATTTTTTTGGGGGGGGAGAGCGAGTGGCACACGAGGCACTGGGTGGCAGGGCTCGGATTGTCAGCCCTGGGCAACATGGGACCTGGGCAGTCAGCCCCAGCCTCAGACGGCCCAGGGCTCGGGTGCTCAACCCCAGCTAGGATGACCATATGTCCTATTTTATAGGGACAGTCCCGATATTTGGGGCTTTTTCTTACATAGGCTCCTATTACCCCCCACCCCCGTCCTGATTTTTCACACTTGCTATTTGGTCAGCCTAGCCCTAGCCCTGGGAAGCACGGGGCTCAGGCGAGTGGCAAATGCAGGTGGCTCGAGCCACCCCGCACGGTGTCTCGTTTTTACTTTGGGAAATATGGTCACCCTAGTCCTAGATTTGTCCCAGAATCTGTGGGTTCTGGAGGCAGAACACCCTGGTAAATGATCACAGAGTCACTTTCTTCTGACACTGAACAAGGACATTTATTAGCATGTTCTCAAGACTCTTCTGCCTCTTTATTAGTTTCACTGTAAAGCTTCTGCCTAGATCACTTCAGCCCCCTGCCACCAAACTTCCTGTTTAATATTTAAAGGAACAGTGCACGTATGCTTAACCCCCATTTGTTCCAAACTCTGAGGGGCCTTGTTCCCCACCCCAAGGAATGATTATGGAGAAATGCATAAAGGGAACCCTGTAGGATTTCCTTCCCCAGGATTCCCTTCTGTCATTTTTTTCCACACAAAGGGAGAATTTTTTGCCAAAACTCTTGAAATCTCAGTTTGCCCAGATGTCAAGGCAGCATTTTCTCTAGTCAAGGTAGAAATTTCTGTTAAAGGCACAGTATAAAAGCTGATAAACAATGTTAAATGGGGGTGGATGGAGTGTGATTTTCAGAATGTATCACTGCTTCCCAAGATTCCTGTTTATTATTCTGACCTACAAAATAATATCAGAAATTGGGACATGGTGTGCTATTGACAAACAAGAGTACATACATATGTGATTTTGGTCTCCCATTTAGCTCTCCATTACAGAAAAAATGGATCACCAATATGTCATTAGCAGCTCAGGTTTGGTGTCCTTTGGGCACCAAAATGGGTCATCGATTAGTCCAGCAGCAGCCTGGGGCCCCCATATTTTAATTGTTTGTGCTGTATGGGCTAAATTCATCCCTCGTGAAACATCACTGCTTCTAGTGAAACTAAATCATGGAGGAATTTGGCCTTCTGCGTTTTGCCCTCCATTTTATTAATGTGTCTGATAATGTGTCAAACAAATACCCTGCTTCCCAAAATGAGTGCGAGAGTAGCCCCTAAGGTCAGTGGATACCTATCCCTGAACCTTCCCAATGGCCACACCGGCCACTGCAGTGCAAGGAACTGTTCTGAGAAGAAATGGCCAAGTAATCAAAAGCCCCTGAAGTTCAGAGATGGTAGTTAATGACATCAACTCTCTCTCTCTCTCTCTCTCCATTTTATATTCCCCTCCCCACCCCCATCCCTGTGGTAGCTGAGTGCCTAGCATGAAAAGTAAACACAGAAATAGCTCTCCCTTCTGCTCCTGACCGCAGCAGAAGACGACAAGCTATTGCTGGAATTTATTATTGAGATGCCCTCCATCCTAGCCCCTCCAGTTGCATGCTTTGTTAAGTGATCGTATTAGCTGGTTGTAGTTCCTTTTGGTGGATACTCTGATTTGCATTTGGTTTACCAAAGGGAAGATGCATTGGTCAAAGGTATCATCTATACCAGTATTATGTGTAAGCACTAGAACTGGGGGGCTGGGGCCTGAAAGCAGTGCTGGAGGATCCAGGTTTTGCTGTTGCCTCCGGGTCTGGGGCTTGGGGGTGCAGAAGGAGCAGTTACACTTGTTCTCCATTTAGGCAGTGGAATTTGGGTGGCTGAGGCCCAAAACGGTAAGGATCCTGCTTTTATCTCCCCCCTTCCCCCGTACACTCACAGAATCACACACACACACACTAAGGGTTTGTGATGCTTTCCTGTAAGCAAATGCTAAGCACCTTGCGGCTGAGTGCAGACGTTTCTTGTGTGCGAACCTGGCCCTGCTCCCCGGCTCTCTGGGGGTTGGGATTCGCTGGGCTGCTCAGTGGCTCCTGCCTTCACACCCACCCACGCAAATAGGGCAGGCTGCATTCTGCAGGGCCTGTTAGGCAGGAGCCCTGCCCAGCCACTCAGGATCAGAGCAGCAGCAGCAGCCGCAGCAGCAGCCAGGAGCGGGGAAGCAGCCAGCCACCAACTTTCCAGAGCGGACGGCTCCCAGGGCACATGGAGAGGCAGAGGCTGGGATGGGAGGCTGCAGCAGGATGGATGCTGGGTCCCTGCTTTTCCTTGCTGCTGGGTGCTCCCGTGGTCAGTGCACTCCAGGGACCATCGCTGCTGCTGCCCCTCGAGGACAGTGGCCCAGAGAATGCCAGCTGGGGGTCCCAGGAAGCCCAGGATAATGAATCCTCTGTGCGCACAGTCTTCTTCTCCCTGGATTATCATCATGTGCAGGTCCCCTTTGAAATAACGCTCTGGATCATGCTAGCTTCTCTGGCCAAAATAGGTAAGGAGCCATGTTTCTTCTGGGCTGCAGCAGGAGGAAGAGCAGCGGGGCCGAGCTCAGACAGGGGAGGGATACTCTGAGAACTTCCTTGCATTGGGCATCTGTTCGTCAAACCCCAGCTAGGGTGGAAAGTCCTTGCCTAAAACCTTCCCCACCTAAATTGGTCTGTGAAGTTTCCAAAGTCTCGGAGTGCCCCATCCTGCCCAGTGCCTGACTGAATTGCCCTAGGCTGGGAAAGACAGTCAACATATGCACTTCCCACTCCCAGCCAGCTTCCCATATCCTGGGGAAGCTCAGGTGGGAAGTGAGTTATCAATAATATTTTTAAATCTTGGGCTAGATAGAAGAGAATAACTTCTTCCCTTTATGGTACTGTGCTGCTCAAACTGACTGCATTTCATCTCTGCAGCATCAGGTAGGGCTGCTTGTAGACAGGATACCAAACTAGATAGCCCTCTGGGCTGATTGTTTCTTTATCTCCCCTTTTCCCCCCTACACACACACAGACACACAGGGTTTGTGAGGCTTTCTTTTAAGCAAACGCTAAGCATCTTGCAGCTGAGTGTGAGACTTTCCCTGTGTGTGAACCTGGCCCTGCTCCCCGGCTCTCCGGGGCTGGGTTTCAATAGAGTACTGTAAATTAAATTGCCATATTTGCAAATGGAAAAAAAAACCCACACAATTGCTTGTCAACTTGTAATACTACAGCTGCAAATGACAGTGACATTTCCAAAGCCATGTGTAAGTTTATACATGCAAAACTTACGAACTGCACACACGTATCCAGGGGAGAGGAAAGTCCAGAAAGGATAATGGGAATAATTGAGTAATTATATAACTGGAGTGACAAATTACAAAAGTGAATAATAATCCTGAATTATGTGCCTGCTTTCGCAACTTTTCTGCACTCAGGTCTCCATTGATGCCAATGGGAGTTAAGAATGAGGAGTAGGTTGGATCAGGCCCATCACAATGAATAATTTGGCCTAAGAGTAATATGTTATAAGAAGGGAAATAATAAATACAGGCTATGAAATCCATTAGTACTGCAGAAGCCCCTTAACCTTAATTTAATTATTCAGAAATATGAAATATCTGATGCTTATTTACATTGTAAGGTCTTTGGAGCAGAGATAGTCTTTTGTTTTAACTCTGTATAGCACCTAGTACTCTAGGGGCCCAGTTCTGGTAATACAAACAAAAAATACAAATAATGATTAATAAGATTTTTTTCTAATTTTTCCATTTCAGTTTGGTTTATTTCAGTTTATTTCTTTTCATGACTTGTATTGTATGAATTTCTCTTTAAAGTCTAGATCTGTGCAAAGTAGCTGGATGCACCGCTTGTCCGGAGGTGCTGAGCTCACTTTTCACAATGTTGTATTCTAACTGTTTAAAGAGCTAATGATTAGTGAATATTAAAATGGCCTCCTTTATAATTAATAAGAAGGTTATCTCTGACAAAGAAAATTAGTTGGAAACATGGAACACAATTTAAAAAAAAAAGAACTGTTGCTCTCCACTTTTGTAGTGCTGAAGAGAGTATGCTATTTAGACTCTACGCCATCTGTTATTCTGAATTCCTTCACGTATACTTATCTTAGGTAGATTATTTTCAGTGCCTACTGTACTGTTGTCTAAAATATTTAGATTTTAACCTTTTGTTGTGATGAATTGAGGAATATGCCAAGTGTGGTTATTAAAAATCTCCTGGCACTTTTGGCAACATTAGAGGCGTGCTAGCCAAATTCCAACTTAGGTAAATATACTTCACCTACCTAAATTTCCCCTCATATTTTGAATCCTATATGCTATTCTTCAGCTTCTCTTTAAAAAAATGTTGACTACTGATGTGGTGTAGCAAGATGGCTGTGTTTCACCCCAGATGTGGCTGTTTCAACAGAGTATATAAAACTGTAAAGCACTTTGGGATCTTCCTGGATGAAAGGTGCTATAGGATGCTATTTATTTATTAGCTTTTCATTTTGCCAACTTTTACAGCTTTTTTTAAATTCACTTCATGCTCACCTAAAGAATCCTACTGGTATTAAGTTGGAAAATTATTATTTATGATAAACAGCATCAGTTCACACCCCACAATGCTCTCTGCTAAAAATGACAATGTGGAGCGATTCCTCTTTTGTATTATAAAAAAGTGTGATGAAATGATGATGTCAACATATTATACGGATTCTGGATAATGATGTCATCTCTTTACTGTTCACCAGCTTTTCATCTGTTTAACAAGCTGCCGTCAGTTGTGCCGGAAAGCTGCTTATTGATATTTGTGGGACTCATCATGGGAGGAATCATCTATGGCTTAAATGACAAGTCCCCACCAGTCATGGACAGTGATATCTTTTTCCTCTATTTACTGCCACCTATAGTCCTTGACGCAGGGTACTTCATGCCCAGCCGTCCCTTTTTTGAGAACATTGGGACTATTCTTCTTTATGCTGTAGTGGGAACTATATGGAATGTGTTTGGGATTGGCTTCTCGCTGTATGGGATATGCCAAGTGAAATCCTTTCACCTGCAGGATATATCGTTGCTCCATAATCTCTGGTTTAGCAGCCTGATTGCTGCAGTGGATCCTGTAGCGGTGTTATCTGTGTTTGAAGAGATACATGTCAATGAAAAGCTTCACATTTTGGTTTTTGGAGAATCGCTCCTAAATGATGCTGTTACAGTGGTAAGTACTATCCCTTATGTTGGTATTTAGTGTACAGAGGAAGGATGGTCCTGTGGCTAGTGCTAGCCTGGCACTCAGGAAACTCACATTCAATTCCCTGTCCTGCCAAAGACTTCCTGTATGACCTTGGGCAAGTCCCTTGTTGTCCGACATCTCTGCAAAGCTCCCCACTTCAGGAATATTCAGGGTCTGTTGCAAAGCCCATTGATGTCGATGGAATAATTTGCCTTGACTTCAGCGGGCATTGGGTCCGGTCCTATCTGCATGCCAGAAAGTTGGTACACCAGATTCACCACTCATCATAGTGCCCTCATTGCTTTCAGTGATTGGTATAAGACTGCTGGTATCATTGGCTGCATCAACAGCCTGATGTACAACCAAAATTTGACTTGATGGAGTTACTGTTAATGTTTAGGATTTTAACTGCACTGGCATGTGAGTAAAAGGAAGATAGTGAGAAATAGTATGTATTTAAATGCTTTGATTATAGATATACAATATCAATGTGTCTGTATTTATAATCCTTCATGGAGCAGCAGCAAAGGTAGGAGTTCATCTCTTCCCCCGTTCATTCATATGAGCGAGGGGTGAGCTTCATAGTCTAATTGGAACCATTAAATTCAGACGTTTTATCCCACAGGCAAATTCTTATTGCTAGTTTCTTTCATATAACAAATCTCCAGTGGAGACTTAGAGGGAGAAAATCTCCATGAAGATCTCCTTGCAGAACACCCCTTTGGTATCATTCTATGGGAAGGATGGGGTTTGTCTCCCATGTGATAGGCCGTGGAGAAACCCTGTTATTCCCCAGGGATCCGCAGGGGGTCTAGGGCAGCCCGTGAGGAAACTGTATGCCTTTACACCTGACCAAGCTCCTGGTAGGGCCTCCCACATCCATTGAAGCCCCAAGAACCAAGGCTTAGGCTGCTTTATCTTTTCTTGGAAATCCTTGCAGGGCCATAGGGTAGATGATGTACTTATGAGGCAAAACCCATTGGGGTAACAAGAACACAGTGTCTTTGTCACAACACTAGGGAAGCATTTCACCACATTGGCAGAAGCGTCACAAACATTTAATGGTGTGTCTGTTGCCTGCGGTCATCTCTAACTAATGTTTGTTTCTCTCTCTTCTTCCTTTTATTTTTCTTCTAGGTGCTGTACAAGCTGTTTAGATCCTTTTGCGAAATGTCAACGATCAAAACTGTGGATGTGTTTGCAGGAATTGGGAAATTTTTTGTGGTTGGAATAGGAGGGGTCTTGGTAGGCCTTTTATTCGGGATGATTGCTGCCTTTACCACACGATTTACCAAGAATATCCGTGTAATTGAACCCCTCTTTGTCTTCCTGTACAGTTACCTATCCTATCTCACTGCAGAAATGTTTCACCTCTCTGGTATTGTGGCGTAAGTATATGCACGGGTTTTCTTATTCATGCAATTAATGCTTTTGGCTATATTCAGAAAAGAATCAGTCATGATTACATCAGCATCAGAGGGGTAGCCGTGTTAGTCTGAATCTGTAAAAAGCAACAGAGGGTCCTGGGGCACCTTTAAGACTAACAGAAGTATTGGGAGCATAAGCTTTCGTGGGTAAGAACCTCACTCATGAGGTTCTTACCCACGGAAAGCTTATGCTCCCAATACTTCTGTTAGTCTTAAAGGTGCCCCAGGACCCTCGATTACATCAGCGTTGCTTAGTGTGAGATGTATGATAAACATTTATGTACTAAGAGAAACAAAACAATATAAAAGCCTTTGAAATAGTACCGGGACATAACCACATTGCATGCATTATACAATTCCACATAAATGGTGATATGCATTCTTCAAATGCGCTCACATTTTCTGAGGATTTAAGAGACAAAGAAATGGCCTTAGCAGTGTTTCACAGAACAGATGACATCTGACTTTAAATGATTTGAAATGCTAAAGGACTTAAGCTGAAACAATACATTTCATGATGTAGAGATCGGAGCGAGCTTGTGTATTTTAAAACTGGAAATCATAAATAGTCTTGATTAGAGCTGGACAAACTTCATATGGTTCATCAGTTCAGTCAGACATCCAAATGTTTGAATACTTATTCAAGCTTGGTTTAGTGTCTTTGGTCTGGAAAACTTGGATGGCCAGTATGTGTGAGACTTCCAGTGCTTTGTGGTTTTGGCTGGGCCAGAACAGGCTTTCTAGCTGTCTTTTGAGTTCCAATCAATACCAGGATATGAAGAGGTGCATTAAGTAGTTGATTGGACTCTTCGAACATCAGAAAAATTTGGGTTTGATCTGGGTTTTGGGCAAGACTTGAATCCATTCTAATTTTATCTCCAGTGATTTGCCCATCCTTACTGATTAGCTTATATAGGTCTATATCCTGCCTTTAGTTTCTGATGGTATGATTGGGCAGGCAGGATTCCTCATGGTGACTGGGATGACTATGTGGTAGGTTGCACACTGCTTCTCCTTTTAAAAAAGGAAAAGATTGCACACCTTCCTCCAGCATACATGATATCTGGCCAAGACCTAGCTGCATCCCTGACCAGCAACCCTTGGCGCTGTAGCACTTCAGTGCACAGGAGCCAGTCCTGTAGCACTCCATTTAGTGTTCGGTATCCTGCCATACTGTTGCTAAGGTGATCAGCTCAGGTCCCACCACCATCTTCTCCCCCCAGCATGCCCCTGCTCAGCCCAGGGCAAGAACTGGCTCCTTGTGTTTTAGCTTAGTTTTTCTAGATCGAGTCAATTCACAGGTATACTTTCACATACCGTGAGTGTCACAAAACAGCATCCGCGATCACCAGTTTCCCCCTACACTTAGATTATGAAGTGGCAATGTGCATAATGACTCTTTGATTGTAGGTAGACAGATAGACAGACGCACACCCAGTGACCTTGATGTTATCATGCATGATCAGGGGCTGGATTTTTCTTTCAGTTAAACTGATGTAAATTCAGAATAATTCCACTAACCTCAGTGGAATCATACCTGATTTCAGTGGCGTAACAGAGCAAAATCTGGCTTGTAGCGTAGTGTGTATGAAGTAGGATGAGTGTGTAACTATGGGCTTGTCTAGATGTTGGGGTGATGCGCTTTACGGGGGTGTGATTTGTTAAATATATATGGAGATATACCTATCTCATAGAACTGGAAGGGACCCTGAAAGGTCATCGAGTCCAGCCCCCTGCCTTCACTAGCAGGACCAAGTACTGATTTTGCCCCAGATCCCTAAGTGGCCCCCTCAAGGATTGAACTCACAACCCTGGATTTAGCAGGCCAATGCTCAAACCAAATGCAGTGTCATACTGCACATTAAGTGGTTTGTGTAGACCAGTGGCTCTCAACCTTTCCAGACTACTGTACTCCCTTCAAGAGTCTGATTTGTCTTGTGTATCCCCAAGTTTCACCTCACTTAAAAACTTACAAAATCAGACATAAAAATACCAAAGTGTCACAGCACACTATTACTGAAAAATTGCTCACTTTCTAATTTATACCATATAGTTATAAAATAACTCAATTGGAATATAAATACCGTACTTACATTTCAACGTATAGTATACAGAGCAGTATAAACAACTCATTGTCTATGAAATTTTAGTTTGTACTGCCTTTGCTAGTGCTTTTTATGTAGCCTGTTGTAAAACTAGGCAAATACTGTATCTAGCTGAGTGGATGTACCTCCTTCACTGGTGCTTCTGCTGCTTCTCTTGACTGTCATCCTATGTTGCATTCCTGACTTTGGCCCTGATCCCCCAGTGAGCTCCATATGATCAGACCACTGTGCCAATGTGAAGCCCTGCAGCCACTGGGACTCCATGCAGTCTCAGGGGTCAACCCATGCAGGATGTTTGGAGATTCCCAACGCTTGTGATTTCATCACAAGTCTCTTGGTATTCAGTAGTTTTTGTAAAGTTCCAGCACCTGGAGTCATAGGATTACTGACTGTCAGTAGAAAACCAAGGGATAAATAAATGCATGTTGTTCAACTTGCAGTTGATCAGCCCAATGCAAGGAGCGCTGAGGATGCCTTCTTTAGAAGTGGAGAAGGCATTTGACCATACAGAAATAAATTATCTTTTCCATAACTGAAAGTGCATGGGGAAGTGGCAGCACTGAAAGGTCACAAGGCTATTCAAGAGGAGCATGGTATTTGTTGAACTATCTATATCTACATTTTGTTTCTGAAAATATTGGAGGTTGATAGCCAAGAAGATAAATGCAAAATATTGATGTCTGATCTACAGTTAAAATATATGGCTCCTTTAATCAAGATTTTTAAAAATCAGAAACTATTTTTAATTAAATGTTGCAAAATCATTTCTGTACATTCGTTTCAGCATCAGTCTAACAAAGAATTCAAGAGACTGACTCATTTCAGGAATGGAGATACTTTTCCTTTACAAAACTCCCCTACAAGTCTCCGGGGAAGCTAACTGGAGCTATCAAGGTTCTTTAACAGGTTTCAGAGTAGCAGCCGTGTTAGTCTGTATCGCAAAAAGAACAGGAGTACTTGTGGCACCTTAGAGACTAACAAATTTATTAGAGCATAAGCTTTCGTGGACTACAGCCCACTTCTTCGGATGCATATAGAGTGGAATAAATATTGAGGAGATATATATACACATATACAGAGAGCATAAACAGGTGGGAGTTGTCTTACTAACTCTGAGAGGCCAATTAAGTAAGAGAAAAAAAAAACTTTTGAATGATAATCAAGATAGCCCAGTACAGACAGTTTGATAAGAAGTGTGAGAATACTTACAAGGGGAGATAGATTCAATGTTTGTAATGGCTCAGCCATTCCCAGTCCTTATTCAATCCTGAGTTGATTGTGTCTAGTTTGCATATCAATCCCAACTCAGCAGTCTCTCGTTGGAGTCTGTTTTTGAAGTTTTTCTGTTGTAATATAGCCACCTGCAGGTCTGTCATTGAATGACCAGACAGGTTAAAGAGTTCTCCCACTGGTTTTTGAGTATTATGATTCCTGATGTCAGATTTGTGTCCATTAATTCTTTTGTGGAGAGACAGTCCGGTTTGGCCAATGGCAGAGGGGCATTGCTGGCACATGATGGCATATATCACATTGGTAGATGTGCAGGTGAATGAGCCCCTGACGGTATGGCTGATGTGATTAGGTCCTATGATGATGTCACTTGAATAGATATGTGGACAGAGTTGGCATCGAGCTTTGTTACAAGGATAGGTTCCTGGGTCAGTGGTTTTGTTCAGTGATGTGTGGTTGCTGGTGAGTATTTGCTTTAGGTTGGGGGGTTGTCTGTAAGCGAGGACAGGTCTGTCTCCCAAGATCTGTGAGAGCAAAGGATCATCTTTCAGGATAGGTTGTAGATCTCTGATGATGCGCTGGAGAGGTTTTAGTTGGGGGCTGAAGGTGACAGCTAGTGGTGTTCTGTTATTTTCTTTGTTGGGCCTGTCTTGTAGGAGGTGACTTCTGGGTACTCGTCTGGCTCTGTCAATCTGTTTTTTCACTTCAGCAGGTGGGTATTGTAGTTTTAAGAAAGCTTGATAGAGATCTTGTAGGTGCTTGTCTCTATCTGAGGGATTGGAGCAAATGCGGTTATATCTTAGAGCTTGGCTGTAGACAATGGATCGTGTGGTGTGTCCTGGATGGAAGCTGGAGGCATGGAGGTAAGTGTAGCAGTCAGTAGGTTTCCGGTATAGGGTGGTATTGATGTGACCATCGCTTATTAGCACAGTAGTGTCCAGGAAATGGACTGCTTGTGTGGATTGATCTAGGCTGAGGTTGATGGTGGGATGGAAATTATTGAAATCATGGTGAAATTCCTCAAGGGCTTCTTTTCCATGGGTCCAGATGATGAAGATGTCATCAATGTAGCACAAGTAGAGTAGGGGCGTTAGGGGACAAGAGCTAAGGAAGCGTTGTTCTAAGTCAGCCATAAAAATGTTGGCATATTGTGGGGCCATGCGGGTACCCATAGCAGTGCCGCTGACTTGAAGGTATATATTGTCCCCAAATGTGAAATAGTTGTGGGTGAGGACAAAATCACAAAGTTCAGCCACCAGGTTAGTTGTGACGTTATCGGGGATACTGTTCCTGATAGCTTGTAGTCCATCTTTATGTGGAATATTGGTGTAGAGGGCTTCTACGTCCATAGTGGCCAGGATGGTGTTTTCTGGAAGATCACCGATGAATTGTAGTTTCCTCAGGAAGTCAGTGGTGTCTCGAAGATAGCTGGGAGTGCTGGTAGTGTAGGGTCTGAGGAGAGAGTCCACATAACCAGACAAGCCTGATGTTAGGGTGCCAATGCCTGAGATGATGGGGCGTCCAGGATTTCCAGGTTTATGGATCTTGGGTAGCAAATAGAATACCTCTGGTCGGGGTTCTAGGCATGTGTCTGTACAGATTTGTCAGGGAGTTTTTTTAGCAGATGGTGTAGTTTCTTTAGGTAATCCTCAGTGGGATCAGAGGATAATGGCCTGTAGAATGTGGTGTTAGAGAGCTGTCTAGCAGCCTCTTGGTCATATTCCAATTTATTCATGATGACGACAGCACCTCCTTTGTCAGCCTTTTTGATTATGATGTCAGGGTTGTTTCTGAGGCTGTAGATGGCATTGTGTTCAGCATTGCTGAGGTTATGTGGCAAGTGATGTTGCTTTTCCACAATTTCAGCCTTTGCACGTTGACGGAAGCAATCTATGTAGAAATCCAGTCTGTTGTTTCGACCATCCGGAGGAGTCCACGCAGAATCCTTTTTTTTGTAGTGCTGGTAGGGGGAATTCTGTGGGTTAGTATGCTGTTCAAAGGTATGTTGGAAATATTCTTTGAGTCGGAGATGTAGAAAGTAGGATTCTAGGTCACCGCAGAACTGTATCATATTCATGGGTCTGGAGGGACAAAAGGAGAAGCCCCGAGATAGGACAGACTCTTCTGCTGGGCTAAGAGTATAGCTGGAAAGATTAACAATATTGCTGGGTGGGTTAAGGGAACTACTGTTGTGGCTGCTTGTGGCATGTAGCAGTTTAGATAGTTTAGTGTCCTTTTTCCTTTGTAGAGAGGCAAAGTTTGTCTTGTAAATGGCTTGTCTAGTTTTTGTAAAGTCTATCCATGAGGAAGTTTGTGTAGAAGGTTGGTTTCTTATGAGAGTATCCAGTTCTGAGAGCTCATTCTTAATCTTTCCCTGTTTGCTGTATAGGATGCTGATCAGGTGGTTTCGCAGTTTCTTTGAGAGTGTGTGACACAGTCTCTCAGCATAGTCTGTGTGATATGTAGATTGTAATTATCACTTCAAAAGTTTTTTTTCTCTTACTTAATTGGCTTCTCAGAGTTAGTAAGACAACTCCCACCTGTTTATGCTCTCTGTATGTGTGTATATATATCTCCTCAATATTTATTCCACTCTGTATGCATCCGAAGAAGTGGGCTGTAGTCCACGAAAGCTTATGCTCTAATAAATTTGTTAGTCTCTAAGGTGCCACAAGTACTCCTGTTCTTTTTAAGGTTCTTTAAGTACAGCCTTATATAGTAATTGAGAGATACTAGTTTTTAATGTGAAGAAGTTGACTTTAGCCTTTAAGAACACGATTAACTGTGGGCTAAATCCTTCAAACTTGAATCAGACACCAAAACTCCCACTAACATCAATAAGAACTGTGCCTGAGGAAGAAATGATTTAGCCCTGCAAAACTGGATCTAGTATTTCTAATGGACAAAGAGATCTTACCTTAGAATCAAAGACAGAATAGATGGAAAAGACTGCATGAGGTCATCCAGTCCGTCTCCCTGGCACCGGTTGCAATCTACTAGCTCTGACCCTGACTCAGGAAACGGACTCATCTAGTGCTGACAATTGCAAAAGTAAAGATATTTAGTATTTCCCTAATGACTGTAAAGTGCACCTAGACTCCAGTGATATTTGCCTTATAGACAACTCCAGTATTGATAATACCGATGATGAGAAGAAAATGAAAAATTAAACATCCAGTTAAATACAGCAGTATCTGGATGATCTATTTTGAAACCAATGGTACTATGTTGTATATAAATAGGAATCTTTTATACTTTGCAGACTTTTGTTTCCTAGAATTGCCAATACAAAGCAATATTTCACTATTGTTGAAAACAATTATAGTTCATGGGAAAACAAACTAAGGGTCTGTTATAGTATCATGTGACTGAACAGTGAAAGAAATATGCTGCATAATCAGCATGAAAGGAGAAGGCATTCAGACTTAATGGTGTTTCCTTCTGTCACAATGTACTGTACCCAGTATGGAACCTATTTTCTTTTCTTTTTAATAATGCATTGATTCTGGATCAAAATGATTGCTTGGACAGCTAATTCCTTGTCATAAGAAATTGACATTACAGATAGCAGTATATTTTAAGATTTAAATATAAGTACTGTGACAAAGTTCCTCCTCTATCTTGGTGGGTCCTGCGCTTATTGGCGGATTTTCTTGCCTCAGAGATTCACCATGTAGGTTGGGGGAACAGCCCAGAGGCCTTCCCCTCTGGAAGAACCCACAGTCCAGGTCAATTGGGAGAAACCCAGGCCCACCCTCTACTCCAGGTTCCAGCTCAAGGCCCTGTGGACTGCAGCTGTCTATAGTGCCTCCTGTAACAGCTGTATGACAGCTACAACTCCCTGGGCTACTTCCCCATGGCCTCCTCCAAACACCTTCCTTATTCTCACTACAGGACCTTCCTCCTGGTGTCTGATAACGCTTGTGCGCCTCAGTCACCCATACCCATACCCATACCCATACCCATACCCATACCCATACCCATACCCTGCACCTCTTGCTCCCAGCTCCTCACACTCACACCACAAACTGAAGTGAGCTCCTTTTTAAAACCCAGGTGCCCTGATTAGCCTGCCTTAATTGATTCTAGCAGCGTCTTCTTAATTGGCTCCAGGTGTCCTAATTTGTAGGATTCTAGCAGGTTCCTGATTATTCTAGTATAGCCCCTGCTCTGGTCACTCAGGGAACAGAAAACTACTCATCCAGTGACCAGTATATTTGCCCTCTACCAGACTCCTGTACCCCCCTGGTCTGGGTCTGTCACAGTACAAAGACGCTTATGGCTCATTTGTGTTTTCTAAGCCTTTTAAATTTTTTTGTATTGCTCTCTTGTTTTTGATACCAGCTTAGTATCCTGAAAATATTTTCCCCATACTAACAGTATTTTTATTTTGTGCTTTGAAATGAACTGTTGTAGTTTAACTTCATTGTTTTGCTCTGGAAATAGCTGCACAGCTGGGTCAATAAGAGTTTGTTAATTACCTGCTGCTGAGCCAGCAGAGGGGGAATGATCACAAGAAGATGAGCCTCATTTTGCTCTTGCTAACAGCAGGACAAACCAGGAATAACTATGCTGAAATTAATGGTGTTTTACTAGTAGAAGAGGACAGAGGAGGCTGGTGAGAGGAGAATCAGGCTCTTTGGTTTTCCATGGGTTGCAGAAAAATAGTCAGGTGAGATCTCATCTCATGGAAACCTTGGCCATTGCTGCTGTTGTCATCCTTCTGTTCAGTTGTTGAAACACACTATTTGCTGCCCTTACAGATAGTGCTCCCTACCCATGTTATTAATGCTCAGTACAGATCTGCACATCCAGGCTTCCCAGTGGCCACATATTTCCCCTACTTAGAAAAATTGACAGTTTCCAACAGCAAATGATCACATTTATTCCTGAGGCCCACTCTAGTCCCACTGTGCACTAGGATGTACTTTGCCCAACATTTTGGCAGTGAATACAGAAAGGACGGATGAGCTCCTCTCTCTGCCTCATTTCGCTGCAGGGAGTTGCAGTTTAGAAGTGGAGGCAAAAAAGTAGTGGGTTACTTTTGTCGATTTCCTGGGACTCGCATATGAAATAAGAAAGGATGGAAATTACAGGTAAAATAAGACTTAAAAATGATGAGATTAAAATCAAAGAGAGGGAGGGAGGGAGGAGAAAGTTGGACAGAAATGTTCTCATTTTCTCTCTTTTTCATGCCCATAGCTGCACTGTATATTCACTGGGAGCTGGCACACAGTTGTGACTTTGCCAATAAGGCCCAAACACCCAGTCAGAATGTGTTTTTTGCAATCAGTGTCCAATGCTAATCTCCTCGGCAGTGTCTACTTCTTCCCATGCATAAGTTTGTCATTCTGTGGCCCCTGTATTATATGCTGCATGACCACCAGCTGAGAGAATGAACTATGAATAGAATGGACCAGCAGTAGCCAATGGCTGTTTGGAAAACTATGGAGTGGCAGTCACCAGTAAAGTAAAATTTAACGTCAATAGGCTAGATCCTATGTACATCACACCAATTTATCTCAGTGTAATGCTAGCAGCTTCGGGGGAATTACTCCTGATGTACACGGATGTAGATTAGAAGAAAACCAGGCCCTTTGCTTCAGAGAGTTGTTGTCAAAATAGCAATGGTGACCAGAATTCAGAAACTGATATTTGTCTTGCCTTCAGGAGTTCAACCGGTCCTTTAGTACAATGTGTTTCAGTCAAAGTAACATACCCCTCTCCCCCCAGTTCTTTGACTCTTTGATTTCAATTGCTTTGACCTTCTGAGATTGCTAGGCTGAAATTATGCTGATTTGAAAAGATGATGAATTATGCTAACCACATGTGTCCTGTAGTTTAAATAACCAATTATCCATGAACAATTAAAGGGTAAAAGTTTTAATTGGTGCTTCGCACTTCTAAAATGACCTTGTATGTACAATATATGAAGAGGTAAAATGTTACTGCTGTAGTAACACTCTCTAATTTTCTCAGAAGCATAGTGGTCCCGTTGAAGGCCTGCTCTGTGTTCATCACACAGCCTAGTGAATGTTCAGTAAGATTTCTTTGATATTAGTTGAGCTCTCTGTAGTCCTTCAGCTGATTTAAGGGGCCAGCTCCTCAGCTGTGGCCAAAGAACATAGCAGCTCAGAATGCGGATGAGAATGTAAAATGTGCTTCCCCCATCCTGGGCCAGTCCCTGGTGTTAGTTAGAGCGGCTTGCAGGCTACTCTTATGCTATGCTGGCTGCCCCTGGCCCCAAGAGTCTGATACAGCAGCCACAGATCAGCCGGATTTGAGGAAGCCCTCTTCACACCCCTCATACCAGCAGCACAGGAGCTGCTACTTCAGGTCTCTGTATTCTGAAGATCCCTCCATACTGGGATGATCTTCCTGTGGCTGATTATGATGGTTTTAGGGCCAGAATTCACCAGATAAGCTTCCCAAAGCATCAGAGAGCAGTGCAGAATCTGGGCAAACATCTTTGTGCGTGACATTTTCCTCCTCATCACAGGCTACTTCTCAGTGAAACCCCCAATGTGTGGAAGCTGTGAAAGGGCAATAAATGCTCAGCTCATTAGCATTATTCTATGTGCCATACTGATCTGTGAGTTAGAGCTGGTTTCTGTGGGCACATGGGATAGCACGGGAGTGGAGTTATAAAAAGACACAATATACAGAAAACACTGGAAAAGCTCTCAAGATTTTTTTTAAAGGAGGTCACTATTATGCTTTTGAGAGATCAAAATTTTACGGGCCAGATTCTGGCCTCATAGTGGTGTAAACTCCATTGAATGAGCTGAATTACTTCAGATTTACACTGATGTAACTTATGTTGGAATTTGCTCCTATTCCTTTTCTGTAATTCTTGTCTCTTCAGTATTGTCTCATCATTTCCTTATGCTCCCTACTGCCAGTTTGCTGCATCCACCCATTGTCTCTGGTCTTGCACTTGGACTGCAAGCTCTTCAGGGCATGGACTGTCTCTTTTTTATGTGCTTCTACAGAGCCTAGAACAGTGGGGCATGATCCATAACTGGGACCCTGGGGCACCATGGTAATACAAATAACAATGTGTACTGCAGGGAGCAATTTTTATTGTGTATATAGGGAACAGTCCTGCTATGGCTGGGAGATGAACTTGGTTATTATCTAACAGGCCTTTTGCATTTCTAATATTTACGAGTCTTTGATTCCAAAAATTGAGATTAAGTCTTGATTTGAATCTGTCACC
Source organism: Malaclemys terrapin pileata (assembly GCF_027887155.1). Taxonomy (NCBI): domain Eukaryota; kingdom Metazoa; phylum Chordata; order Testudines; family Emydidae; genus Malaclemys; species Malaclemys terrapin. Next base: position 27,636,215 of record NC_071513.1, read on the forward strand.
GTTGCACTGCTGATGGCAAACAGATGACAGGAAGTGGATATATGCAATATGTTAATAATGATATGTAAAGCTACATTAAAAGAATGTTACAAAGTTGCAAAGTAAAACACTCAAAAGCTAGGAAATGCTAGAAATAAGGTGGCCCATGGAGGAGGTGCTAGATCTTCTCAATGAAATGTTTATAAGAATATTTTAACATAAGCAAGCCAATGTATTTTTTCCCCTAACCTCACTCTGAGAAACAGCTGAACCTTTTTTGCTGAAATTTTCCAGAAAACATCAGCCTGAGGCAAACACCCAGGATTGAAAATTTCAGCCCAAATGGTTAAAGTTTGGCAAACTTATAAGGAACTGAAAACAGGGTCTTATAATGGAAAGCATTGGGCAACATTAACTATAGGTGTCGCTACCTCCCTACAATCAATGTAATAACTTAGCATTTATTTATTAAGGGCCAGATCCAAATACCCTTACTCACACAGAGTAGTCTCTTTCTGCACAAGTAGTCTCACTGATTTTTAATAGAATTACTTGGGGAGTAAGGTACTACTTAGTGAGTCTCAGCATACCAGAATCTGACCCAAAACTTACATTGTCTTGGAAAGGCTATGATATAATTTTTGCCTATCTAGCATGTTCTGCCAACCAACCTATGTACCATATGTAATTGATTTATTTTCTTTCCTCAGTATTATTGCTTGTGCTATGGGCATGAAACGTTATGTGGAGGCGAATATCTCTCTAAAGTCTCACACTACAATCAAATACTTTATGAAGATGTGGAGCAGTGTTAGTGATACCCTTATCTTCATCTTCCTTGGGGTCTCTACCATTGGAGACAACCACGAGTGGAGTTGGTCTTATATTTGCTTTACCGTCATTTTCTGTCTTATTTGGAGAGCACTAGGTATGGTGAAAAACTGATTTTTCTTTGTGGCAATGACATGTACAATCTCGGAGTTTATTATGTATCTCATTTAAGCGTAGGAGTGGAGTGACTCTTTGAAAAGTACTGGTTGCCTAACATTCAGAACATAACTTTAATTCTAACTGCTGATTCATTTAGTACTTCCATTTGTATTTCTACCATGTTTCCAGTTCACTTTATCACAGCCTTCAATGGAAAATGTGATTGACTCCCTTTGTTCCTGTATTGGATAAGATAAACTGGTTCTTTAGCTAATAGGGGGGATCTTGTTTTTGGAGCTGATCATCTTAAGCATGAATCTTATTGTCTCTTCTTAACGTGGTTGCAGGTATCTGGGCACAGATTGATTCAGATGAGTGCCTCAGGATTGGCTTGGACTCCTGAGTACTCAACTCCTCTAGAGTGTATTCAAGGGCAAATGCTGTCTTAACTGGAAGAAATAAGTCCTGTATTGGCTTGGTTGCATGTGAATCATTTCCCTTAGATGGGAAGGTGATGGACTGGATGTTATGTATAACCAGTTCTCTCTGCTAGCTGAGCTAATGAGCTGTATTATTAGCAGGAGAAGCAGAGGCCTGTGTTTTGTAGTGAAATGTGAATCCCCATGCGCATCTATGCAGCTGGGCGATCAATCCAGAGTCCTTATACACAATGTGTAGTCATCTCTTTCAGTAGATGTGGGATGGAAGTATTTTAAAATGACAACAGTAACTTTACTTAAACCCAGGACAGATTCCGCCTGGCCATTATCTGGGTACAGTGGGCAGACAGCATGTGAAAAACTCATCACTTGCTTGTTTGGTAACAAGAATTTCAGTTCCTGCACTCACAGTAGCACAGGGACTGCACCCTCCTACTGCCCTGGGACTTGCTCTGTGCCCCAAAGAGGGTAGGGAGGATGGAGATCCATGACTCCATTCATCTGTGCACTGTCCAGCAGAGCTGGCTACCTATGCAGGAGGAGCAAACTGTATCCCATAAAGGGACATCACAGCCGGCACACAGGATCTCTCTGTCCTGGAACTCCTGGGCCATTCTGCTTCCCTGTGGAAGAATGTCTTCCACTGAACTGGTATAGAAGAGCACTGGGGCATTGAAATGGAGGCGGCCAGCAAAAATGTGAGAAGCCCGGGGTTTGGTAAAGTTTTGAGTTAGCATGTCTAAGAACATAAGCAAATGAGGGGCGCTGCAGTTACATCAAGTTATTTTTTGTAGAGGATAATCCACACTCTCTGCAGCACAGGAGGGAAATGATATGAACCAAGACCTCAGCAGCTGTAAATTCTCCTGTAGGAACAGCTGGAAAATGTTAATGGGCAAATGGTATCCTGGAAACAGAGCAAAACTGGAGATTAATCTAGGCTTCAGAGCTGGGCACTGCGATTTTCAGAATAAGATTCAGTGAATAACAAATAGTGGATGAACGCTTCCCTTGATGATGATGTAGAGGCCCCATGATTACTTTTTCTCTCATCTTATATTTTTAAAGCAGAGGGCTAGACCTCTCCTTTACTCAGCAACCCTGGGATACTCCCAACATTACTTTTTAGGGATTCTTCCTTGCCATCAAGACACACAACACATGCTCCTAGCCCAGAGTTTGGAGACAATATATAAACAAATAATATGCAAATAGAGAAACTTAATATATAGCCTAGTATTGTGCCCTATTGTTCTATGTCTTTGTTCTTGTTTACCTACCTGAGCACAATGTATAGGAATACAGGAGGGATTTTCCCTCTCACTATGGCCACTCTTTGCTCCGTAAAAGCCCCTTGGCCAGCAATAGGAGAATTCCCCCCGTGCAGTTATGGGAAACTTAGGGTCCCTTGCCAGTCCCAGTATGTTGGGGTGCATCATGCTCCAGCAATTCCGAGCAGCTCTGGCTGTCTGTAACTTAGGGCAGCTCCTTCAGACACCTAAATAATGCTAGGTACTCACCAGCCCAGAATACTAATGATGTAAATGTGGCTTAAAGCCTTAAAGTGAGGAAATTTACACTGCTGCTGCCCAGGCATTTCCTAAGCTGTAGCTAATAAGAGGACTTCCATTTGTGGGTTTGTCAGTCAGGCACCTTTCACAACCACTTCAATTCATACAGACAGTTTGTTAGAGAAACAACACACCTTTTTTCATATAGAGGCACAACAGCTAGAACTCAGGCACGCTAGGGAAAGGTTTGCCATTTAAATGGGCAAGTTAAACAAGACCCAGGGCTAACTTGCTCTCCCCGTCACTAGCTTATAAACCCCCACCTGAGAATACAGAGTCACTCATGGGTGGGGAGACCAAGACCAAGTTCTAAATGGGAGGGTAGGGATAGGCCCCCAAATCCTTTCCCAACACACTTGGAGTTGAAAATTATCTTCTTAAATCCTGAAAAAAGGCTGTGACCTAGATCTTTGATGACTTTTACAGTAACCAGACAAAAAACAGACCACATGTAAGCAGGTGCAACCCCCAAAGACATTTTCCAGTGTTTGTAAATGGTCAGGACAATGGGTGAAAGTAGTAAAGAAGTGTAACTTGCACTGATTTGATGTTCAGGGAGCATGCTTCTCCACTGCCCTGCACCACATGGAGTCACTGACATCTGTGCAAAGTCGAGGAGGGGTGTTTGACAACCACTTTGCACAGGTGGAAAGGACCCCACAATGGAGTGGAGAATCAGGTCTCTTGATACTGGGATTTAATCCTGGAGCCCGTAGCTACGTGCAATCTCTTTTCTCTTCTAGGGATGCCTTTTATAACTTAATCTTAAATTAATGTCCAAAGGTGTCACAAACATAGTACATTTTTGAGAAGAAAGGTGGCACCTAGAATTTGTGAAAGCTGCTTCATGGGGTGTCTGTTTACAAACCACTAAAGCAACCAGAAATACCTTTGTGGTTAAAACTTGACCTGAAGTTTAATAGGCTCATTAAACGAATTACTTAAATTGGATTCTCAGTGATTAACAACAAGACATGGCAGGATGTGCTTTATTGGCTATTAACACATGACTAGATTTGCTGTTAATAACTGAGTGCCATAAATGTACCTGGAAGCACATTTATTGGTCAATTATGCACACCCTTGAGTGTTTTACTATGAGAAAATGGTTTCCTTTGTTTAAAATGTTCGTTTTCAATGCAATGAAAAAAGCATTCTGAATTATTTGAACTCCCCTTGTTTGAAAATAGCTCATGGCAGGAGGATAACAAACAATGTCAGTAACAATCATTAAGGCACCTAACAAACTGCCCTGGTGTTCCAAGAATAGGCAGTAAACCTCAAATTCTCTATTTACTTATCACATTACCGGAAAGGGTTTAATATTGTAAACAGAAAGAGCAAAGAAGAGATGACATCAAAATCAGCCCTGGAATAATAATTCCCTTTGACTTCAAAGGGTGCTAGGCCCACATTCATCCAGGGCTGAATTTCATTCAACATTTTGGTCTCTGGCTCACCTATTTACAATATTTAGGGTATGTCTGCACTTGGAGCTCAAGGAGACATACTCACACTAGCTCTCATCAAGCTAGCATGCTTAAAATAGTAGTGTAGTCATGGTAACTCGGGCAGGGGCTCGGGTTAGCACCCCCAAGTGCATACCCATGGGGGCCTGGTGGGTTTGTACTCAGGATGGTGAGCCCCTCTTGCTACTTACCACTACTCATGCATCTTTTATTTTCTGTAAGAACCTTTGTTGCTGGTTTTTTTTGCAACCTGAGGACACTAAACCTGAGAATAAAGCTCTTGTGAAAAGGTCTTTGTGGCGAGAAGTTTTTGATGTTATTGGAGCAGCTTGGCCCTTTCCACCAGGTTCCAGGACCTCATCCTACTAGTGGAGCCACTCTGATTCTCTCACTTACGCTGCACTAAATCAGGAATAACTCTATTGAAACCAGCTGAGTGGAGTCACACTGGCATAAGTTGGAGGAGGTCTGAAAAGTGCAGAAAAATGAAGCAATTGAGTGGGTGACAGCAGGCCCCAGGACACCAATATTTTGCCATTCTTTAAACAAGTTAGAATTTTCTGCTATCTGTTTGTTATGGTGCTTCTCCAAAAGGAGAAATATTTTGGCCCAAATAGTTAATCATATGCTACATCTTCAACCAAACAGATCCTGAGTTAATTTAAGGGACATAAATGATAATTGACTATATGGATGGAAAATGTATTTATTACTAACCACTCCTACTTAAAGATGGCACTTGAAGGCTCTGGTCTAGTTGTGAAATATGTTTCTACGTAGCATTTTTTCAAACTAAAAGTGTTATTGTCAGTTAGCTAGAACATTGAAAATGAAAACTGGAGTTCTTGTCATCATCTGCTCCTCTTGGCCTTAATTCCCGGGCGCTCCTGGAGCTGGGAATACATCATTGCTACAGTTCCCCTTAATCATGTTCGCTATTACTGAATATTCCAAGATTTCTTGCCTTTTCCAAATTGTTCCTCTGTATGAGAGAAATTGGTTATTCCTAGTTATTAGAAGTGTGTGGGGAGGTGTTTGTATAGTGTTGTTTTTAAAGTTTATTTCCCAACAAATGAGGTGGATAATGTCTTTAAAACATTTTAAAAAAAAGCTGTAGTGATGTGAGGGGGCAAGGGAGAGAATTCATGACCCTCTTATGTCATCAATTCTCAAGCTAGCCATTAATCTTAAAGATTAATCTTCAAGAAATGAAATGTCCAGGGTCTCCATTGTTATTGCTTAATTATAGTCACTGTTTCAGAGTTTAAGGGCCTGATTCTGATCTCATCTGTACATGTTCCATTGGTGTAAATGGAGTAAGGCCCGATTTACACAGGTGTTAATGAAGTCAGAATCAGGCCCTAGAAGTTTAGAGCCACGTATGTGTTTCTTTCTCAGTTTCTGTAACAGGGATATTGTCAAATTAATAGACCCACAGTGTGACCTACTGCAACTTTTTGCTTCTGTTTAATTGCAAATGATTATCAATTGCATCAATTGCTGTGGCACCTTTCGTAAACTTAAAGTTCACACAGTATTAATCTCTATGAATTAGAGACTGCCAAATCCACAAGCTTAATGCAATTACAAAACATAAAATATTTTGTGTGCCCTGGCTGTTGCTTAAAACCAAATGCAGTTCAAAAGGTAACCTGTAACTAAATTATTAAAATAAACCAAATTGCCAGTTTGCCCTTGAAAGAGTATTTATCACCCAGAAAATCCAATAATTAATTACCAATTAGAATGAATCAACTACTGTTTAAGTCAATTCCCAGGGTCGGTTCCCATATTATTATACTAATGAATATGAATTCTTGGACCTGTGCATTACTGTTAATATGAAACAAAGAGTGACTTTTAAAATATTTTTTTAAACTGCCATCAAAACAAATACGTTAATACATTGTATTGTATTATAATAGTTTTATTTATTAAATACTCAGTTAATACTTAGCACTTATTCACTAACCGAATTTGTATATTTTAGGAACACCTCAGTGATGGCTATGTACATAAACTAAAACTCTGGGTCAAACCTCATTCTTGTTCTAAAAGGAACCCCAGTTTCAAGAATAGATCTTGACGACACATAAGGTTGATAGTATCCAACATGGGATATTACCAAAATATCAGTCTAACGTCTTATAGGTCTTACGAGACCTACCAAACTGTGGCCATTCAACACCATTTCCTGTCTCCTCCAAGTCAGACATAACTGGGTTTGGATTCTTAGCTATTCTGGGGCTAGTATCAGACAGATAGAAACCCAGTGGATCTGGCCAGTGGAGGAGTGTAGTATGTTACCAAAGTCTTCCCTGCCCTATTCCTACTGATGTATAATTTGTTCACAGTGTAATAGCCACTTATTTTAATGCTGTGTAAGTTCTCTTCTTGCTTGCTAATTTCTCATCTTCTTTCCTACTTTAATAGGGGTTCTTGTATTGACTTTCTTCGTGAACAGATTACATGTGAACACTGTTACCAGCAAGGATCAGTTTATTATAGCATATGGGGGTCTTAGAGGCGCCATCTGTTTCTCTCTGGTTTTCTTGCTCCCTGACTTCCCTAGAAAGAAGCTCTTCATTGCAGCCACAACTGTACTTATTCTCTTCACTGTGTTTGTACAGGTAAGGATACTATCCATATGGTAGAATGCCTACGTCAGTCCAATTATTACATAGTGCATGACAGTGTTTTTGTTTCAGATACATGGCTGATGCTGACACTCTTTAGATTTAGTGTGGACTCTAATTGGACAAAAGAATTGAACATAAAGCTATCAGACCTTTCCTTGTATCAGGCGTGCAGAGGTTAGAATTCTTATTGAACGAGGCAGGAGTTGGGAGAATGTGTCTTATATTTGTGTGGTTGACAACAGTCGCTGAGTAACACTGTTAGGCCTTGTCTATGCGAGTCTTTTCCATGTTGACAACCCACATCTTTGCACTGGTGTAGCTCTACCAGGAATAATAATGGTGAAAAGGTTAGTAGGAAAAAGCTAATGTAGATATCCCTTTAAAGCAAGGCCCTTAGGTATTTTACCAGGAGCAGAATGAGCACCAAAGTAAAATACACTCTAGGATTTGATACCCGATTAAGGAGAAAAACAGGTGTTATGTTGGGTATTGTCACATGGCTGCCATCTCAGAGCACCCTCTCCTGGCATGGGATGACCCTGCAGAAGCTTTTACCTCAGTTTCCCCTTCTCAGGGCTCCTCAAGAATATTTCTCCAACACACTCTGGACTATGAGATGGGTTAATTTATTAATATCAAATCACAAAATAAACATCAATGCCATGACTCAAAAGGTTCTGGCTTCATTGTTTTTGGTGACCTGAGGCTCTTTGTCAGTCTCAGTTGTACTTTAGGCTGGAGGGCTCTCATGCTTCCCCCCCCGGAGTCCCCCACTAGAGTTCAAAAGCTCAAATGAAGCAGTAACACAAACACCGCCCATCCGACCTGGGCTTAATAAAAGCCTCACATTCCTCCTGGGCTTTTCTCAGTTCCCTGCTTGTTGTACAGGACAGGGGCCACAGGGGCACTCCCCAGTGCTCCCTCTTGCTCCAGCAGCTCCTTCTCCCATTCCCCAGACCACCCAGCTAGTGTCCTGTCTCCCTATTCTCATGGAGTGCCTGCAGAGCTTTCTGCTCTCTGCATTAATTCTCTGAGGCAGTGAAAGCCCCACATCTACTCTCTCTGCCCTGACTCACCCAGATTCCCCTACCCTCTCCTAAACCCTCTGAGCATCAGGTGACCGTCACAAGTGCACCAGCCTCTTCCCTCTTAAAAGGCCAGTGACAGGCATACCTGGATTTTGTAGTAATATGGAACTTTAGTTAAACGGTCCTCCAGACGAGGTCAATTCTCACTACACCAGGGGAGAGAGCAAAGAAATGGATGCATTCTAAACCCACTTAACACTAAGAGCAAGGTTTTTAAAAGTAACTAGTGATTTTGAACATCTCAGTTTTTGGCATGAGACAACTTAAAGGGGCCTGATTTTGAGTGTGTGGTATCAATTTTGAGAGGCTCAGTATCTTCTGAAAATCAGGTCTCTTTATGATGCACACAACAACTGGGGCAATCAGAATCAGTAGTCACTGGAAAATCTTGGCGTTAGTATATATGTCAGAGATAGCTTCACATACATACAAAAGGCTAACACCTGTTAGCACTTTATGATCAAAGGTAAAGGAGGGGGAGTAGCATTGTATGTCAATAATGAAGTAAACTGTAAAGAAATAATAAGTGATGGAATGGATAAGACGGAGTCTGTCTGGGCAATACTCACATTGGGTAAAAGAACTACTAGAGCCTCCCCTGGGATAGTGCTTGGGGTGTGCTATAGACCGCCGGGATCTAGCCTGGATATGGACAGAGAACTCTTTAACGTTTTTAGGGAAGTAAATACTAATAGGAACTGTGTAATCATGGGAGACTTTAACTTCCCGGATATAGATTGGGGAACAAATGCTAGTAACAATAATAGGGCTCAGATTTTCCTAGACTTGATAGCTGATGAATTCCTTCATCAAGTACTTGCTGAACCGACGAGGGGGGATGCCATTTTAGATTTGGTATAGGTGAGTAGTGAGGACCTCGTTGAGGAAATGGTTTTAGGGGCAACCTAGGCTCGAGTGATCATGAGCTAATTCGGTTTAAACTAAATGGAAAGATTAACAGAATTAAATCGGAGACTAAGGTTTACGATTTCAAAAGGGCTAACTTTAATAAATTAAGGACTGGTTAGGGAAGTGGATTGGACTAACATATTTAGGGATCTAAAGGTGGAAGGCGCCTGGGATTATTTCAAGTTGAAGTTGCAGGAGCTGTCGGAGGCCTGTATCCCGAGAAAGGGAAAACGGTTCGTAGGCAGGAGATTTAGACAGAGCTGGATGAGCAAGCGTCTCAGAGGGGTCATTAAGAAAAAATAGAAAGCGTACAAGGAGTGGAAGATGGGAGGAATCAGTAAAGAAACCTAAATTATTGAGGTCAGAGCATGTAGAGATGGAGTGAGAAAAGCCAAAAGCCATGTAGAGTTGGACCTTGTGAGGGGAATTAAAACCAATAGCAAGAGCTTTTATAGCCATATAAATAGGAAGAAAACAAAGAAAGAAGAAGTGGGACCGCTTAAGACTGTAGATGGAGTGGAGATTAAGGATAATCTAGGCATGGCACAATAGCTAAATGAATATTTTGCATCGGTATTTAATAAGGCTAATGAAAGGCTGAGGAATAGTAGAAGCGAGACTGATGGGAATTAAGGAGTGGGGATTGACATTACTGTATCCGAGGTAGAAGCCAAACTCAAACAGCTTAACAGGACTAAATTGGGCAGACCGGATGATCTTCATCCGAGAATATTAAAGGAACTGGTGCGAGAAATTGCAAGCCCGTTAGCGATAATTTTTAATGAATCTGTAAACTCGGGGGTGGTACCGTTTGACTGGAGAATAGCTAATGTGGTTCCTATTTTTAAGAAGGGGAAAAAAAGTGACCCGGGTAACTACAGGCCTGTTAGTTTAGCATCTGTAATATGCAAGGTCTTGGAAAAAATTTTGAAGGAGAAAGTAGTTAAGGACTTGAGGACAATGCCAATTGGGACAAATTACAACACGGTTTTACGAAAGATAGATCATGCCAAACCAACCTGATCTCCTTCTTTGAGAAAGTAACAGATTATTTAGATAAAGGAAATGCGGTGGATCTAATATACCTCGACTTCAGTAAAGCGTTTGATACGGTACCTCATGAGGAATTATTGGTTACATTGGAAAAGATGGGGATCGATATGAAAATCCAGAGGTGGATAAAGAACTGGTTAAAGGGGAGACTGCAGTGGGTCATACTAAAAGGTGAACTGTCAGGTTGGAGGGAGGTTACCAGTGGAGTTCCTCAAGGTTCTGTTTTGGGTCCGATTTTATTTAATCTATTAATTACTGACCTCGGAACCAAATGTAGGAGTGGGCTGGTAAAGTTTGCGGATGACACAAAGTTGGGAGGTATTGCCAATTCGGAGAAGGATCGGGATATCCTGCAGGGAGATTTGGATGACCTTGTAAACTGGAGTAATAGTAATAGGATGAAATTTAATAGTGAGAAGTGTAAGGTTATGCATTTAGGGATAAATAACAAGAATTTTAGTTATAAGCTAGGGACGCATCAGTTGGAAGTAATGGAAGAGGAGAAGGACCTCGGAGTCCTGGTTGATCGCAGGATGACTATGAGTCGGCAATGTGACATGGCTGTGAAAAAAGCTAATGCGGTCTTGGGATGCATTAGGCGAGGTATATCTAGTAGGGATAAGGAGGTGCTGGTTCCGTTATACAAGGCACTGGTGAGACCTCATTTGGAGTACTGTGTGCAGTTCTGGTCTCCCATGTTTAAAAAGGATGAAATCAAACTGGAATGGGTACAAAGAAGGGCAACTAGGATGATCCGAGGAATGGAAAATCTGTCGTATGAAAGGAGACTCGAGGAGCTCGGTTTGTTTACCTTAACCAAAAGAAGGCTGAGGGGGGATATGATTGCTCTCTTTAAATATATCAGAGGGATAAATACCAGGGAAAGAGAGGAATTATTTCAGATCAGTACTAATGTGGACACGAGAACGAATGGATATAAACTGGCCGTGGGGAAGTTTAGGCTTGAAATTAGACGAAGGTTTCTAACCATCGGAGGGGTGAAATTTTGGAACAGCCTTCCGAGGGAAACAGTGGGGGCAAAAGACCTCTCTGGCTTTAAGATTAAGCTTGATAGGTTTATGGAGGGGATGGTTTGATGGGATAAAGTGATTTTAGTCATTAGGTCAATAATGTGCCATCGCTGGTAATTAGCAACAATGGTCAATGATGAGATATTAAAAGTTACTACAGAGAACTTTTTCCAGAGGGTCTGGCTAGACAATCTTGCCCGCATGCTCGGGGTTCAGCTGATCGCCATATTTGGGGTCGGGAAGGAATTTTCCTCCAGGGTAGCTTGGCAGAGGCCCTGGAGGTTTTTCGCCTTCCTCCGCAGCATGGGGCAGGGGTCGCTTGCTGGAGGATTCTCAGCGATTTGAAGTCTTTAAATCATGATTTGGGGACTTCAACAGCTGAGTCAAGGGAGAGAATTCTTCCAGGAGTGGGTGGGTCAGCTTTTGTGTCCCGCATCATGCGGGAGGTCAAACTAGATGATCAGAATGGTCACTTCTGACCTTAGAGTCTATGAGTCTATGTTTCATTGAAAGAAGGCCCTGCCGTTGTGATAGCTTTAAATTACCATATTGTCTAGCGTTGAAAAAAGGATCGGGGTGTGTGACTAGTTACATAAGTAACATAAATCATAAACAATCAAAATAATGGTTCATTACAGTCCACTTCATGGAAAGAGTGGATTTTTAAGGAGTTTACTATTCCTCAAGAATAATATGACAAATAAGATGATACCACTCATGTTAGCCAAATGCTCTTGTCTTACAGCCCAAGGTAGCTCAAATATATTAGCTTGCTAGTAAGATAAAAAGATAGAAACTTCACCAACCAAACTGAGTTTGGAAGCATTCTAACTTTATCTAGATGGTTTGTAATGATAAGAAATGGAATTATGAAAAAGAATCCAGTGAGCTAACTGCACAATCTCTGCTATCTCACAAATGATGTAATTTTTCATAGATGCTTCTGATTAGGGTGACCAGATGTCCCGATTTTATAGGGACAGTCCCGATTTTTGGGTCTTTTTCTTATATAGGCTCCTATTACCCCCCACCCCCTGTCCCGATTTTTCACACTTGCTGTCTGGTCACCCTACTTCTGATTAAGGTTCAAAATTTGTTTCCATGTGTATTTAAAGTGAGGTAAATTAGAGAATCTGCCACTAGTTGCCATGCACTGAAGTTAGTCCTGCTCCTGTTCCTGCAAATCTGCAGATATCTGCTTTATATCTGTGAATATCCCGCATTCATGGACCATGTTTGTGGATCATGGAGGGGTGCAGATCCAAATTTTATATTTAGAGCTCCGCAAATCTGTGGATATCCCCTTTATGATGTGGATGTGGATATCCGCAGACCATGTTTACAGATTGCGGATTGGATGTGGATACAAATTTTGTATCCAGGCAGTGCTCTACCTATTTAAATCAATGGAGGTTTCGTTATAGACTGAAAGAGAATGGGGATCAGGTCCCTTGAATGTTAAGAGTAATTAAATGGCCCTTCTGTTAAACAGGGGTGCTGGAACAATTTGTATAGAGGGAGTGCTGAGAGCCATTGAACCAAACTGTAAAGCCTGTATATAATGAAGACCACTTCAAGATAGGGGGTGTGGCAGCACTCCCCACATCCCAAGTTCCAACACCTATTCTGTTAAATGATCTAATTTTACATTGGGATTCTAATGGCAATCTTTTTTAAAACGTTAGTTTCAAAATACTTCTATCTATATGCAAAAACAATGATGAGTCCTTGTGGCACCTTAGAGACTAACACATTTATTAGTCTCCTCGTTGTTTTTGCTGATACAGACTAACACGGCTACCACTCTGAATTCTATCTATATGAAATTTCTTGCTTATATGTTTCTGTTTCACTATATGTTGTTCTCTCTTGTTTACAATGTCCCACTTTTAGTTTAAAATGATTCCTAATTCCCCTTTCTTATATGTAAATGAAGGTCAAAGATTTCCCATCATTTTAGTCTATGCTAATACTGAAGGTTATTAAGACCTACTTTGATTGTGGGATCCGTTTATAACTTGTGTGCTTCTCTTTAAGGAAAAATGCACATCGAAAACATCTCTTGGCATTCAAGTGCCATCTAGTGGTTAAAATATTCCTAGACACTTTTAGTTTGCTAAAGATTTTGGCTCCGATTCTCTGCTGCCCTGCACCCTGTGCTATCATCAAAGCTGCTGCAGCAGTGACTCCATGGTTGCAGCAAGGTTCCTGATTAAAGCCCAAATTTCATACCTCCCTAAAATGCACTTGCACAGTTAGTTCATCTTGAAGACTGGTACGTCAGGTCAGGGCCCAAGGTGAGTTTGTGGTGGAAATTTGGGATTATCTGGTCAAGGAACTCCCAAACTGTCCTATTTTTAAAAGTCCAGGGTTAGGTTCAGGACCTTTATTTCTGGGTAACTGCTTGTGGGAAGCACATGATGCTGATACTCTTGCTTCCTGGAATAAACATAGCCTTATCTTCCCACCTTCCCCCATTCTATTGGCAGAGTTGGATGAGCAAAGCAGCACAGTAGATCCCAGGGCAGTTCTGCTGCATGAATCTATATGGGGGCAAGATTCAGAAGGTCAGTGAAAGGGGGGCACCATTTAGTACAGCTCCATGGGGGCTTCTTGCACCTGTGTGCACAAGCTCCATACAGATTCACCAATCCAATGCCTGCCCTCCTCCCCCCACCCACTTCCCACCCTGTAGAAGGTTTGAAGCAGCTGTTGAGGCTTCTGAAGCCACATTTAGAGGTGCAGAGTGGCTTCACTGCTGATCCACACCCGGTGGGAGAGAATTTCTTCCACATGGACCCCGCTGAACTCTCCAGCACACTCATGCTCAGGCTGCATACGAGGTGAAGATTCACACTGGTATGTTTTACAATTGACCTCACACAGCAAAGCTCCTCATATTTGATACGATCAATTGGGCAAAACCAGTAATGATCTTGATATGCCAATGTGACTGGGCCTGGAGTTGAGTCAGACAGGCAGCTGGATCTCTATTGTGGAGCAAAATTTCCAATCCTATCCGGCAGACTGAATGGAGTGAGCGGAGGCCAGGGGGTGGGAAAAGGGGAGTTGGGTTCAGGTTGACAGGTTTTAAGATGCAAATGTGGGTCAGAAATTGAAAAGATCCGGTCACTTGGCAGGACCGCTCCTGCAGAGAGACTCGGAGTCCCTGACAAAGGTTGCTCTAAGGCAGTGGTTCCATTCCACAGAAGCTTCGTAAAATAATTCTCAGAATGGTGGAAGGGCTTTTGTGTAACCTCAGAGCTCAAATGGTGATGTCATCTCCATGCGAAAGGGTGGGACTCCCCTGTGGGTATGTGTCAATAGAATGACCCTTTGACCTTGAGTCATTCAGCAGACACTTAGTATTCATGAAGACTAGCTTGATTCAAATTCTGGGTACCTGTGGCACCATTTAGCAGAGACAGCCAAAAGAATCAGAAACATTTAAACTTGCTTAAAGAAACAACAACCTTGACATGCCCCAACGTAGAAAAAAATATAAAAATGATAGATCAGATATTAAAGACAACCTTTTAAAAACCACGGAGTGTAAATTGATCCCACACCCTATGAAGTGAAGGGGAGTGTTTCCAGTTACATCTGGAGCTGGGCCTGGAGATTGCTTCAGTGTCCCAGCATTCTTCATAATGCATTTCACCTTGGATGGAAGGGGGAAGAAATAAATGATTTGTTAAAAAATAACATTCATGGCGCTGTTGTTTTTAAAGCTTTTTCTTTATTGATGTACATCAGCAGCTTGTATTAACAATGGTGCAAATCCTGACCTCAGGGAGCGCTTTTGTGTGAGTAAAGACTGAGTAAAAACTTCAGGGCATAGTGTAGTTGGCCTTGATGCTGGTGCAGAGGGGTAAAGGGATGTGTAAGGAGTCTTGAGGGAGCTTTTTTCTCTTGGAAAGCCCCAGCTGATTATCTGGCAATGCCTTTACTAGACCTAAAATA
Organism: Malaclemys terrapin pileata; assembly: GCF_027887155.1. NCBI lineage: Eukaryota > Metazoa > Chordata > Testudines > Emydidae > Malaclemys > Malaclemys terrapin. The sequence continues at coordinate 27,651,287 of NC_071513.1, forward strand.
TGATATGTAAGCAGTTAGGTGTGGCCATGCAGTATATAACCCAGTTACAATGTCTATTTTGGTCTATCTGAACCTGTGGCAAGAGTATCTTCATCATTCCTGAATTTACACAGCAGGAGTGATCAATAATTTTGTGAAATTTTTTTGGCAATTGACAGATGCTCAGTGCTCCCAGACTGGCCTGATGGATGCCACTTGCACCATAAAGTCCTCAAAAGAGCCTTTGGTTTGTCTTGAATGCCACAAAGGAGCATCATTGTTTTTTCTCTCAATGTCCTTTAAAAACTAAATGCCATGTTCTCCATTTATAGTTCACTCTCTCTGCCTATTCAGACTGTGACCTCCCTGGTGAAATTGCTAAGAAGGAACTGTTAAATTGTGAAGGTTTTTGTTTTGGGTTTTTTGTGTGATGTGGACACTTATCCACCAGCAAGTCCTGCTACCGGGTTTTGGCTGCCCCAAGCAGCCAAACACAAACAAAAACAAAAAAAGCTGCGATCGCGATCTGCGGTGGCAATTCGGCGGAAGGTCCTTCGCTCCGAGCAGGAGTGAGGGACCGTCCGCCAAATTGCCGCTGAACAGCTGGGCGTGCCGCCCCTCTCTGGAGTGGCCGCCCCAAGCACTTGCTTGGTAAGCTGGTGCCTGGAGCCGGCTCTGGACACCAGGAATACATTTCACACAGGTTATATACAGCCATCAATCAGTACTAAGGCCACGATCCAGCAAGTTTATCCATGTGGCTGCAGGAGTCTGCCCCCGCCCCATCTCCCCACCAGAACTCTGTTGAAGTCAATGGGGCTCTGCACAAGCACAAGGGCCTGCTCATATAAAACAACACTCAGGATCAGAGACATAGAAATCTCTTTCTGTGTATGTGAGAAGTTGGGAGTCATGGTCACAGAACTCAGTACTGTCAGTTTAAAATGAAAACAAACCCAGCTGATTATCCAGCAAAAGACAAGAGGCCAAATTACATAGGCTCTGCTTAATTAGCAATATGTGTTATTTCTAAATTTGTAAGATTTATATTATTTACACTGAATGTTGATGAATTCTGTATTGACATTAGTGATTAAAATGACACATTAATTGTTCTTGCAATTAAAGCTGTCCTCCGTGCCAACTCTTGTGACATTCAAGAGAGTCATGAGCATCAGCTACTGTATCATTTCTGCTGCAGGCATAGCATAGGAAAGTAATTTCTTAAAGTGGCAAACTTAAGAGATATAATGGATTATAATCACAGCAGAACTTCAGAATTTCTCATTCATGAGTTCCATGGAAAGATTTTTTTAAACTCCCCTCCCTCCCCCCCCGAGTTAGAGTCATAGATAAATCAAAGATGCTGACAGTAAGACTCTTGCAAGGTGCTCAGAACTGTCATCAGTTAACAATTTTACATTTCAACTAGAGCTTTTTCTACAAGACATGCTAGCACTCAAGCAGAAGTTATAGGCTTTACAGCTGAGTGAAATTTGTCATTGGAATATTTTATTCACCAAAACAGGAAGTTTCAGGGTGACCAAAACTGTTTAATGGATTCAGGTTAAATTTGCAAATAGTTTTGGCTGAATGAAAAATGAAAAAACGTGTTTTTTTTTAAAAATCACAATGAGCTTTTCTGACATTTTTGAAATATCATGCTTTGACTTTTCATTTGGAAATGATATTTTCGTTCTAAATTTAGCTAGATTTGTTTGATCTTTTTGCAAAGGGTAAAAAAACCCACCTGAAAATGTAACACAGTAGAATGAAAAAAATTTTTTTTGGATTGAACAAAATATTTTTGGATTGAACAAAATATTTTTTGTCCTGAAATGGTTTAAAAAAAAATCCTTAAGTGAGAAAAAAATAAAAAAATCAGTTTCAATTAGACTCCAAATGTTTGTTTTTTTCTCCCAGATTTTTTCAGTTTGGCCACCAAACTGAAAAAATCAATTAATTGTGCAGTTTTCATAGACTTGAGGCAGAAATTACTGGGTGAGGTTCTGTGACCTGTGTAATGCAAGAGGTAATGCAAGTCCCTTTAGCCTTAAAATCTATGAATGTGTGAGAGGACTGGGATCGTTAACATAGCTTGTCTGTTGGTAAATAAAGTTTTTGGGTTGCAAACAGGTACAGAGTTTTTCACAGATAGTGGCTTCACATATTGAAAAGAGCAAAAAAGCTGAGGAGAGAGACTGGCCCAAAGAACTCTTCTCACTGGAAACAAGTCAGGATTCAGTGCAGCAGGAACTGGGTTGCTATGCTAATTTTGTGTTGACGTTGGTGATGCTGTTCAACAGCAAATTTTCAGCACAGGCTAAAAGATACGTAACTAGAAAACATGCTGGTCCTTTGAAAAGTTGCTGTGTTGTGAAGAGAGCCTGATTTGTGTGCATGTCGTTATGCTGCAGGGAATGACCATCCGTCCTCTCGTTGACTTATTAGATGTGAAGAGGAAAAGAGAAAGTGCGCCCACGGTAGGGGAACAGATTCACATCCGGGTAAGTGGGTCAGCTCTTTATGCCTAGCCAAAGGGTGGGTATGATTACAGCATTTCAATTTGCTTTGCTAATAGGACTGATCCTGCCAAGCAATTTGCCTGTGAAGACCCTTGAGCCCTTGCAGAGTCCTATTTAGTTCAGCGGGGCTTTCTGAATGCAGATTCCTTTTCAGGCTCTGGGTCATACGAAGGTAGTAAGCTCTGCTATTCTTATTGCAGTAGCACACAGGGACCTGATCAGGGTGCCATTGTGCTAGGTGCTGTACCTGCCCCAAAGAGTTTACAGTCTAACCTAACCCGGTCTAACCTGGTCCTTTCTGCCTGTCTGGAAGGGATCAAGGAGGCAACGGGGGAGGGGGTGTGTGAGCTTTCCTAGTTGGGGGAATGACCTGGCATTGGTGCCCTGTGCCCCAGCTCTGGACCTAGTGGTAAGAAGTTAGCATATAGGCTTAGCTGTAGTTCTGTTTTTTGTGTTTCTGTGGGGGTTCTGGCTGGCCACTAATAATCACCAAATGCTAGAAGGACACCCTCCAAAAGAAAAGAGCTGACACCAAAGGAAAACATAGCCCCAAACGTGGGCAGAGCTCTGAGTTGCGGGGGCTGGCTGGGACATGATAGCAAGTCTAGTGGCAATGTATTTGGATATATTCATATACATGGCAATTACATCTCTCAGCTTCCGTCCCTCAGCAGCAGCCTGCTCCAAAGCCCGCTGAAGTCATTGAAAGGACTCTCATTTGATTCATGCTATAGAAGTAAGAGCAATTAATCCTATACTTGGGGTGAAGATACTCCTGACACAAAGAAGGGCTGCTGTGTAGTAGTTTTCCATGTCCATGTAAGTTGGCTTTAGCCCACATAAGCACAGATACCCAGCCGCCCACCCACCCAAACATATGCATCGGAAATGCCCACGTTACAGGCTTTGCAAACATAGGGTGGGCAGGGGCTGAGAAATCCCTTCACCTGGATTATGCAGAACAGCTACCACACTATTTACTACCTTGCTTGTGTGCACAAGTGCTGCACAAATAGCCTGCATAGAGTTATCATGTGAGCCCCAGAGCAAGACTGGGCCCCGAGGAAGTGGTAAATTTAATTGGATGTTAATTGGTAGCTTCAAATTGCAAGGGATCATCACACTCGAAAAACCAAACATACCTTGTTTCCCTAACACAGTGGTACAGAGTTCTAAACTAATTTAATTTGGTGGATTTGGCTCACTTCCTATTTGAGGTTAAATATCAGCCATTTCTATGGGCCTTCATGTAATTGGAAAACTTTATTTAGTGTGTTTCAGCATTGGTAGAGATGATTTGGTGTAATATTCACAGTTTCTAGAATGTGAGAGGTGAAAGCACTACAATTACAAACATACCCTACCTGCGGTCACTTTTGAACAGCTACACAGGAGAGAAACAGGCAAAGAGAGGCTAAGTGACTAGCCCATAGTCGTGCAGCAGATCAGTGGCAGAGTCCTCGGTAGACCCCATATGTTTACACTCCCAGGCCAGTTCCTTTATCTACTGCCTCTAGGACAAAATGGGCTACATCCTCAGCTATGACAAATTGCAGCTCAGAGCAGCTGTAGGGAATGTGGGGAGACTATGTTGGCTTTACACTTGGCCCAATCTCAGGGCTGGTCTAAGTCCCCATGGGGTTGTTATGCCAGCTGGGGATTGCTGGAATGCAGCGTGCTTTGGACAAGCTCCCTTCCACCTCTGATATGCCCTCATTTTCAGGGGCCAGTTAGGGGTGATGTAGAGTTGGCTACACCAGCTACGTGGACAGAGGATTCCAGCTTGCCAGGGGACTGCTCAGCTGCCCGTTTAGCATAGTAGAGTACCTTCGTACCACTGCAGCAGCCAGAGGGACTGCAGTGTGGGCCAGAATCTAGCGCACTGTGTCTTACATATCACAGCAAATAGGATGTTTAAACATCATTTGGAATCTAGTCAGTTTAAAAACCTGAGTCCAGGTAATACCCCTGTTTCTGAGTCTCACTGCCAATACTGATGGTATTACAAACACAAATCAAACAAATAGGGGAACTGGTATACCAGGAAAACAGCTAGTGAAATTACACAAAATGCTGCCAAACTCACCCATGAAACAAACTGGAGAGGCTTTGTTTTTTCTCTGGTCATCCGAAGTGTTGGTATTGTGGCAGTGGGATTTTTTACTTGGCGGTGTCCTTGAAGCATTTTGTCAAAGGTAAAGTATTAGTTATGAATAGAATTTTTTGATGGCAAATCATTTTTACCTGAGTACTAATTCCTAAGGAATATTTCTTTTCTCTTTTTGACAACAACAACAAATAAAATGAAAACACAGGTGTTTGCTCTGAAAGCACTTGTAGGAAACAGGCTTGGCATTCTCCCAATTAGTATGTATTATGGGGCTTTGTCTAAGGTTAATGGAACAGTTCAATAGGCTGAAGAGGCTTTTCCTATAGCAAACAGGAACCACTTCCTTCTTTTGTTAGAGCATGAATGGTAAATCATCTCTAAAGATGTGTTTATTGGGTAATGTGAGCTGAAAACAGCTATGTACTAATTAAGTAGACATGGTAACAATACAGGTAGCTAGAAAGCAGGCGCTCAGGAACCCAGAGGAAGCTTTCTTCCTTTAATTTATTTCTTCAGAGGGGATTATTGTAATGCTCCGTCTGGGATCCTTTTTACCATTTTGACTGAAAGACACAATTTAGGATTTTTTAAACTAAATATTTGCGGTGTTAGTGTTACAATGAGTGGGCCTAATTCTGCAGTCCTTAGACAGCCTAAACTTTTGCCTATGCAAGAATGGAAATGGATGCCCATAAATGAGTAGATGTGCTGATCTGCTGCCTTGGTGAATCAGTGACCTCTCTGTGACAGTGGCTTAGAGTGAACTTCACCCCATCAGCAATGGTGCTGCACAGTCACAAACGGAGAGCTCCCTACTCCTGCCTTGCTGGCTTGGCCTGGCTGCCCCAGCATCTTCCCATTGTTCACCTTTTTCACTTAAAGCTTCCCCTGCGGGTTGTTCACCCTTCATGCTGCAGCATGCTCTCGCCTACCTCCACTTTTCCTGCCCCACCAACAGGGCTGGCTCCAGGCACCAGCTTACCAAGCAGGTGCTTGGGACGGCCACTTCGGAGAGGGGCGGCACGTCCAGCTGTTCGACAGCAATTCAGCGGACGGTCCCTCACTCCTGCTCAGAGCGAAGGACCTCACGCCGAATTGTCGCCACAGATTGCGATCGCGGCTTTTTTTTGTTTTTGTTTTTTTGTTTAGCTGCTTGGGGCGGCCAAAACCCTGGAGCCGGCCCTGCCCACCAATCCCTATTTCTTGCTGTTTCCTAGCTGCCAGCTCCCCCTAGTTCTAACTCCCCACAGGCCAGCAGCCTTTGAGAAAGAACTGCCTCTCCCCCTTGACAGTCTGCCCGCTCCTCCCCTCCCAAAACCTTTCCAGCCAATGGACAGAATGTCTTGTAGCCACCCTACACTGGGGATCAGTTGTCTGTCAGCACCACACTGCTGGTGCTGTACAAATAAAAATAATTAATAATTAATACCTTCCTGTCAGTGATTCTGGCTTCTGATCCTTGTTGATTTGAAGGCAGAAAATGTAAAGACGGGACAGAGACGTAGTATTTGTAGACATCCTTTAAGATTTAATGGGTATATGATTCACCTAATTATCCAAAAAGCTGAGGGTGGGCAATATACCTATCTCATAGAACTGGAAGGGAGCTTGAAAGGTCATTGAGTCAAGTCCAGCCCCCTGCCTTCACTAGCAGGACCAAGTACTGATTTTTGCCCCAGATCCCTAAGTGGCCCCCTCAAGGATTGAGCTCACAACCCTGGGTTTAGTAGGCCAATGCAAACCACTGAGCTATCCCTCTGATTCTCAAGCTTTTCTCAAAACATTGGGTGTATTCGTTACTCAAACTAAACTCAGCCTGGGAGACCAAGTATTGTCTCATTAGAATTTACTACCACTAGCAAAAGGGAAAAATGAAGCCCTATAAATGTAATAGGAGAGAAATGAGAAGGAAAACTTCTCTGGCAACAAATGTCATGGACTCCCCCTCCCAAATCACCTTTTAAAGGTCCTGGTTTGATGGGCAAAAAAAGTGTGCTTTTCAGTTGTGTTAGCTCAGTCAAGTTAGTTTAATGTGACAGGGTTTGTCTAGAATTACCAGGGGATTGAAGCATGGCGATTGATCCACGGGTGGTCGATTTAGCAGGTCTAGTGAAGACCTGCTAAATTGACCGCAGATCGCTCTCCCGTCGACTCTGGTACTCCACCTGAACGAGACGATATAAGGTAAGTCTACGGGAGAGTTTCTCCAGCTACGTCAGTGGTGGACAACCTGCGGGCCGCATGCGGCCCATCAGGGTAATCTGATTGCAGGCCGCGAGACATTTTGCTAATGTTGACCATCCGCAGGCATGGCCCCCTATAGCTCCCCGTGTCTGTGATTCACCATTCCTGGTCAATGGGAGCAGCGGTAAGCGGCGGTCTGCAGGGACATGCTGGCCACCGCTTCCCGCAGCTCTCATTGGCTGGGAACAGAGAACCTCAGCCATTGGGAGCTGCAGGGGGTGGTGCCTGCGGATGGTCAACATCAGCAAAATGTCTTGTGGTCCGCAATCAGATTACCCGATGGGCTGCATGCGGCCCACAGGCTGCAGGTTACCCACCATTGAGCTACGTTAGTCACGTAGCTGGAATTGCGTAACTTAGGTCAACTTAACCCCGTAGTGTAGACCTGCCCTGAGAAGCCCCAGTAAGGTGCAGTCTAACACATCTGAAGCCATGTTAGGTTGCTGTGTGTAACCTCAGGGGAAGTCAAAGAGTGGAGGAGGCTGGTTAAGCGAGCACTGTCACATGATTAACACCTACTTGCTGAAAGCTTAGTATATCTCTGTGTGCAAAAGGAGATTTCTCTAATTAGAGCTGGTTGAAACTGCACAGGAACATTTGTATGATGGGGGTAATGAACAGTGGCATAGCAGAGTCTGCTGAAGGTTGTACTGGTGACAACAGCTGGGGAGGCAATTTGGGAAATTCAGGAGACTTTTTAAGGTTGAAAATGTCCCTGTTCAGAATTTTTAACATAGAAATAAGCTGCTTGTGTTTAAGATGCAGTGTAGTCATTGATTTTATTTAGTAGCAGGGGGTATTTATTATTCCAGGAGAAGCTCCAGCCCTATGTAGTCAGCACCTATGCACCAAATATGTCTCATGAAAAACATTGCTCTCCAAACATTCAGTATGAGCTTCCAGTGTTTGTCAAGTCGCACTATGCAGGGCATGCAAGGCATTGGCCTACCTGCATGTTTAATAAAAAACAGATCCATGTCCCTCAGTGATTATTCTCTGCTTGTGCACACCTGAAAGAAAGAAGCCTCATTGCATTTTAGAACCAAGGATGATTGAATGGGGAGTTATGCAGACAGCTCCTGTTCTTGTTTACTGATTACTGAACCTAGCTGAAAATGTCCTTCATTTTGTCTGCTGGCTTTTGATGTTATCCAACATAGTTCATCATATATGCAATGATACACCGGTGTATAGCAAAATCCTCTCTTCTGTTTAGTTCTTGGATCATTTGCTGGCTGGCATAGAAGATATATCTGGACACTGGGGACAGTATTACTGGAAAGACAAGTAAGGATTTGCCAAAAATACAACTGTGTACATGTTTGAAAAAAAAGAGTCTGGTTTCTGTTTCCATACCGTTCCACTGGGGATAGCTGAGCTTCATTCATCTGTGTGTCATAAACCAGATGACAGCCACAAACAAAGAGGGACAGCTTTTCTTTTCTTTCCTTAAACTCAAAAGGTGGACTAGGTTGTCTGGACACCAAATCAGAACAGACTTCTCCATGTTCCTCTTTCTGTCCTCCCCGCATTTGGATGTCATACATGGTGGTACTTCACTGACAGAGGACTCCTTTCTTCTCTTCCCAAAACCTGTGTTTCATGGCCACTTTTTTGCAGTTGTATGGATTACTGTGGGGACACAGTATGTGGGGACTGTGGGGACACAGACTGTAGCTTATTTTTCATCCTTTTAAGAGTTTTAGTTTTGGTTTTAATGGAACATGCATTTCCTTTAAAAATAAAAACTAAAGGTAAAGACAGAAAAGATAGGATGTCCTATCCACATTTGGTGATCCAGTATTTGACATACTCAAGTGCAATATGAAAGAATTAACCATAGCAGAGTCACTACTATACTATTTTATCACCGCTAGTGATGTGATAAAATGTAAATATATGTATTTTAATGAGGAGGCACAAATACAGTGGTATTATTAGTAGGGCTGTCAAGCGATTAAAAAAAATTAATCTTGATTAATCGTGCATTTATAAAAATCAATGGCGATTCATTGCATGATTAATTGCGCTGTTAATAATAGAACACAATTTATTTAAATATTTTTGGATGTTTTCTACATTTTCAAATATATTGATTTCAGTTACAACACAGAATACAAAGTGTACAGCACTCACTTTATATTTATTTTTGATTACAAATATTTGCACTGTAAAAAACAAAAGAAATAGTATTTTTCAATTCACCTAATACAAGTACTGTAATGTAATCTCTTTATCATGAAAGTTGAACTTACAAATGTAGAATTATGTAAAAAAACCCAACTGCATTCAAAAATTACCCCCCCCCCCAAAATTTAGCGCCTACAAGTCCACTCAGTCCTACTTCATCCAATTGCTCAGACAAATGAGTTTGGTTACAATTTGCAGGAGATAATGCTGCCCGCTTCTTGTTTATAGTGTCACCTGAAAGTGAGAACAGGCATGTGCATGGCACTGTTGTAACTGGCGTTTCAAGGTATTTAAGTGCCAGATGCGCTAAAGATTCAGACGAACCCTTCATACTTCAACCACCATTCCAGAGGATGTGCATCCATGCTGACGATGGGTTCTGCAAGATAAGGATCCAAAGCAGAATGGACCGACACATGTTCATTTTCATCATCTGAGTGAGATGCCACCAGAAGAAAGTTGATTTGCTTTTTTGGTGGTTCAGGTTCTGTAGGTTCCGCATCGGAGTGTTGCTCTTTTAAGATTTGTGAAAGCATGCTCCACACCTCATCCCTCTCAGATTTTGGAAGGCACTTCAGATTCTTAAACCTTGGGTTGAATGCTGTAGCTATCTTTAGAAATCTCACATTTCTTTGCGTTTTGTCAAATCTGCTGTGAAAGCGTTCTTAAAATGAACATGTGCTGGGTCATCATCCGAGACTGCTTTAACATGAAATATATGGCAGATTGCAGGTAAAACAGAACTGGAGACATACAATTCTCCCCCCAGGGAGTTCAGTCACAAATTTAATTAATGCATTATTTTTTTAACAAGCATCATCAGCATGGAAGCATGTCCTCTGGAATGATGGCCGAAGCATGAAGGGGCATACAAATGTTTAGTATATCTGACACGTAAATACCTTGCAACACTGGCTACAAAAGTGCCATGCGAATACCTATTCTCACTTTCAGGTGACATTTTAAATAACAAGCAGGCAGCATTATCTCCCGTAAATGTAAACATACTTGTTTGTCTTAGTGATTGGCTGAACAAGAAGTAGGACTGAGTGGACTAGTAGGCTCTAAAGTTTTACATTGTTTTGGTTTTGAGTGCAGTTATGTAACAAAACATATTCTACATTTGTAAATTGCACTTTCACTATAAAGAGATTGCACTTCAGTACTTGTATTAGTTGAATTGAAAAATACTATTTTTTGTTTATCATTTTTACAGTGCAAATATTCAATCAAAAATAATAATATAAAGTGAGCACTGTATAGTCTGTATTCTGTGTTGTAATAGAAATCAATATATTTGAAAATATAGAAAAACATCCAAAAATATTGAATAAATTTCAATTGGTATTCTGTTGTTTAACAGTGCGATTAATCACGATTAATTATTTTGAGTTAATCACGTGAGTTAACTGCCATTAATCGACAGCCCTAATTATTAGCATTGTTTGTTATTTGTTATCACTTAGCTTTTATCACTTCATATTAGGAATCTGTACAGTTGCATTTGTTGAACCTGCAGCTGTTCTTTACATTTAAGGTTTAATTATATTTACTTCTCCTTCCTTTCGCTTGTCCAACTCTCCTCTTTCCTGCCAGTGCTTCTGCTGTAAGTCATCCTTGTGTTTAGATCAGTGAAGGATTGTGAATATGAAAATGTAGCTTTTCCTTGTTTTTCTTGTCAATAACATAAGATCAATGCTGGTTGGAACAGTGATTGAAGACTGTTGTGTTACATTGAGGTATTGAAAAATAATGGACCATCCACTGAGATTTTCATAACAAAATGCCAAATTTTCATTAAATATGAGGTAAATTGTATTTACATGTGAATTTCGTTTTTGTAAAGAAAAAGACCTTTAAAGTGCATTGGTAATAATCTACCATCTTTTACTATTTGCTCTACAAACATGCACACATGATTTCATGGTAAGAATTCTCGTATGTGTAATCTGACAGATACTTCTTTTGTTAAGAATGACTGTTTTTGGAATGACCACTAGATGGTGTTGAAAACACTGTCTACTAAGCAACTCAGGACTGGCTCCTTATGAGTGTAGCACCTAGGCTAAATTGCTAGCTAGAGAGAGATATATGGGGCCAAACAATGGCCAAACGTGAGTATCTGTACTGGTATGTGAAGTGAACTAGATCTCTTTCAATCACTGAGCTAGGAGCTGCTTTGAGACGGGATTCTGGAAGCTGCTGGTTTGATCCCAGGCACTTCTGTTCGATCTAATGTAATAAGCAAAGGTAATGTAGTTCATGATCATTTTGGCCCCTTGGAGGCATTTTATTGCATTACAAATTGCATTCTGAGACGCTCTAACTTGCTTCATGTGCCACATTATGGAATTAATATAGAACACAACCCTGTGTTCTTTGCATACCCACAAAGCAAGGTGGGTAGGACCGGCCTCTTGACCCACTAGTTGCTGGAAAGCAGATGTCTAAAGGAACAACAGCCAATCTGCCAGAACCAGTTCTGGGTCCTGGGGAGGAAAGAATGAGACAGTGCAATTTTGTTCAAACAAAGAGCATTATAGGTTCAGCACAGCAGTGTTTTATGTTTGTTTTCTTCAAGTCATGAGCATTACTGTATCAGTACAGCAGTGTTTGTTTGTTTTTTGTTCCTGAACAGACTGGAATATTTCAACAGCAAGTATCTTCAGAAGTTCTTACTCCGAGAGTATGACCAGCCAAAATCAAGTATTGTGCTGCTCTACGAAAAGCTAGAGAGGAAACATGCCATTGAGTTAGTAGAAGCAGGGCAGTTAATTCATGAGCCGTCCCATACATCTTTGCTGTAAGTGTTTTCCTAGCCTGGTGTAATGACACAAAGTACTTCAGAAAGGCTGATGGGAGGTTGATTCCCTGCTTGGGAATCCTGACTGCAGGCGCACTGTGACCCTGCATGTAACACAGACATTAGCATGTTTGTGGCATTAGGTAAAATATAAATGACTAAAAGAAATATTTTTTAAAATTGTTAAATTTTGTTGACGTTTTCTTGCTTAACCATTTGAACCAGGTTCAGTCAATCCATATTTGGTTTATCCATACTGTGTGACTGGGGCCTTGAAAGATTAGAGTGCTAGCCAATCCCCTGGCACGTAATGGTTGTACAGTAACTTTATATCAGACCCCTTTAAAATCCTAATTGAAATGGAAATTGTCGTATGATTTGGAGTAGCTGGGTCACCAGGTCTGATTTGTTGTTTGCTTGGGGTGTTAACACAGACAGTTAATCTCACTTACGGGTGTGGAGGAGGAAAGAGCTTTGCCATATCCTGGAGGCAGGGAATGGGACGTGGGCAAGGAACCCTCACACATATCAAATCTTAAAGCAGCATTGCCTGCAGCTCAACCTTTTGCAGCTGCAGCAGCTGCACAGTGACTAAGCAGCACAGCTTGTGAGCAGATGATAAGGGGGCCAGGTTGACCATATTTCCATGCAGATGCCTCTGCATCCATTAGACAAGGATTAACCTTCCCTTCCCAGTGGATACTCAGGATCTGTGAGGTTGGGAATCTGCACTCACACAGCCCACCCCTCTGGAGGGAACAGTGACTTGGAAACCTGGCAGAGTTCCCTGACCCCTTCGCCCCTCCTTGCTGGTTGCTCCGTGAGAAGAGCTGGTGTAGCCCAGACAGATGTAAAGAAAATGCTTTTGGTGAACAACCCCATTGCAGTGCCAGAGGAGCTAAGCTCTCGGTCTCTGCTCCTGGCAGCGGTATGTGTGTAACTCCCAGCAAGTCGTGTTGCGGTTGTACCTGAACAGTCAACACTTACACGCATTTGGTGGCAAACTTTAAAATCATTCAAAAATTATGGAGAAAATAATGGCAAGTTTGGGCAATTGTCAGAAATTAAAGTAACTAGACTCTGATCCCATCTCCCCCTGACATTTCTGCTCTTCCGTGGTTCTTGCTGTTCACAATCCAATCTCCTTGTATTAGTCTATCTACTCAGCAAACAAGCTGCTTATTGTAACTTCAGCTTCATTAAGTGCCTTTGCAATTGATCTCATGCACTACGCATTGATGAAGAACCCAGGTGTTTTCTTTGCAGTGACAGCCACAGGTCTGCCGTAATGGTCAAAGAATCGGACTCTCTGAATCCAGATGTGCTGGAAAATATACAGAAAATATTGGCAAGGAACCTATACAAAATAAGGAGAACAGTAAGGTTTTTCCACTCAAGCTACAGTACAGTAGTTACATGAATTGTAAAATATTATTAGTCTGATTCTCAGCTGCATGCACAGATATTGGGATTATTTAGATGTGCTACTAAAGGTCTCCCTCGATGGAGAGCAAATAGTTGGCTAAGTAAAGTGAAGACTAACACTCAACTTGTTGGCATTCCTCTGTTTGTCTGTCTGTAATGTGGTAACTTTAGCTCTGTCCATCCTCCCCATACAATTTTAAAATGTTGACACCCTGAAAGAGAGAGAGAGAATGATTGGGGGGAAGAGGGATTGTGTGTGCATGCAGAGCCCCTGGCAGGGGGTAGGAGACTGTGGTATGGGGGAAGGAGGGCATGGGGGACACATAGCCCTTGGCATATGGCAAAGGGGGCAATGGAGGAGCACACAGAGCTCCTGGCATAGGGGGAGGGGAAAATAGGGGGCCACACAGAACCCCTGGTTGGGGAGGGGGCAATGGAGGGAGAAGGTGGCGAGTTGGGGAGTCCCTGAAAGAGAAGGGGATGGGAGGGTGATACACATTGTTGGGGGAGAGGGAATTGCAGTGATGCAGGGAGCCCCGATGTGTGCAAAGAGCTTGGCCAATAGCAGCAGCAGATGTATGCCCCTATAGTAATAATTAAAGGAAAGATGTTTTAAAGCCATTCAACAGTTTTGCCATGAAACATTTACCATTGGAAGCATAGGAAATCCTGCTGTTTGCAGAACAATTGCACTATACTATACTATACTATACTATACTATACTATACTATACTATACTATACTATACTAAGCACTGTTTATATGGTGGTATGTGGAGCCTTATCTCTTAAATGCAACTAAAGCCTTTGCTTTCTTGGCTTAGGCATGAAATGCCAAATCATTAGGAATGTGGCTAATATGGGCATCCTGGCACAAAGCTACCACCTTTTGTCTTGCTGCTGTGCTGAGGAGAGGCAACAAGATAAGACTTTTGGGGAAACTCTTTAAAAAGTGGGCGCAAAAGAATCAAGGTCTGGTTATTGCTACCAGTCTGAAGCTGGAGTATGTCCATTGTAGCCAATGGAGATACTCGGGTCTACACCAGGGGAAGTGAGAGCAGAATTTGCCCATAAAAGTTGACACCCGGGAAATTTATTTTTGTGATGCTACATATGGGGCTGATCCAAAGCCCATTAAATGGAAAAACTCCCATTGACTTCAGTGGGAGCTGGATCTGTATGATTTATGATTTATGTGAGCAGGTGCCAGCATATAACAGGCATACGCTTCCTGGAGAGAGTGGGACAGAAGAGGAGGCAAAGGAGATCTTGATTCTCAGACACAGGAGCCTTCGAATCCATATGAACAGAAGTGACTCTGATCACTCTAGAAAGGAGGTATGGAGGGCTGGGAAATCTTTTCATTGTAAAGAGGCATGATGCATGATTCCTTTTCACACACTTGTCTATTCAGTGGTGAGGAGTCTCATACTAACACATGTTATCACCAAACTCCAGAAAGTTGTTATCTTAAAGAAAAGAGATTCTGGTACCTTTTAATAAAAGTGTCTATTAACCTTCATCTGAATATTAGTGAGTACAATACTGTTAGGGTTACCTGAAAAATTCTGATCCCTGGCAAATAAATGAGCAGTAGTCCATCATACCGCACAGATCAGCTCACAGTTATCAGATATTCTATCAGTGTTCGGGCAGTTATTTACTTAGCAGTTTTAATGAATTGACACTTGGCTTTTCTGTTATAAGGGCCTGTTTTTCATGCGGGGAGGAGTTCTGGTAGGGTTTCATAACAGGCGGAAACTTGGGGACACAAGTTGTCATCAACCCAGATGTATTGTAAATATTTTTCTTTTACAACTTTTTCAGAAAGACAGAGCCATTTTTGTAAGGCTTTTATATCACAACGTTGACATTATTTTTTAAACTAGTTACAGTTTTGAGACGTCTTCAAGAAATAAAAGCAAATCAAAAGAACTATAGTATACCTAATTCCTAAGAGGCCCACTTTAGAGCCAGATTTACTATTGGCATAATTTAATGACCCATCATATTCTGAATTAAAAAAGAAACTGACAAACTATTTCACTTTGACTATTAGTTCCTGTGCATGATTCAAACACCTGTGTCTACTTGATGGCATCCGTTACTTATATTGACTTCAAGCAAGCGAGCAAGATCAAGCCCACAATAGTTAGCTTCCAAATCCCCAATTCAGTGGTCCATATCTACTGAGCAAAGCGCTTTAGCATGTGCTCAGTGGGATTTAAGCACATGCTTAAATGCTTTGCAGAATTGCTGTCAAATGTCCAAGGGCAAACTGTGGCTCCTAATGTGTATGAACAGAGGAGAAAAGTATGGTATTTAAATGATTAATGTTTATTTAGCTAGTG
This sequence comes from Malaclemys terrapin pileata, assembly GCF_027887155.1. Lineage (NCBI taxonomy): Eukaryota > Metazoa > Chordata > Testudines > Emydidae > Malaclemys > Malaclemys terrapin. The sequence continues at coordinate 27,666,913 of NC_071513.1, forward strand.
ATTTCCCTTATAACATAGGAAGCTCTAAACCACCATGAGCTTTATTCCCCTCAGATTTCTTTGTTGAAAATCCAGTCACTGAAGAGCTAATCAAGATATCAAGTAATCTAACAAATGCCTCTACTTCCAGTCCTTCATTCACAGAAAGGTGTTTCAGCTGTAGAAGCAAACAACTGAAAAGATTTAATTTGATCATTTACATGCTGATTGATACTTATAATTCAAAATAGACGACAACATGGCATGTTCTTGTAGAACATTTGGTATAATTAAATTTAAAAAGAGCTACGTTAAACTAATGGTAATGTTGTGAGCAAGATTACATATTTTAAGTAAGGACATTCAGGGATTAACCCTTTCACACCATCATAGACATCATTTGTTGTGCCTGTTAGATAGTGCAGTGCACATGATATTAAACTTGGGAAGATTTTTTCCCTAAATAATTCTATTGGGCCTTTAAGGTGACTGAACTCTGTTATGCCCTTTAGTAAAGGGAGCAAAAACCAGAACATTTGTGTTGTATCTGGTGAGTAACTTATGGGTAGAGTCAGCAAAATGACTTGTACTGTATTCAGGCTCACTTTGCAAACTTGTGAAGGAAGTAGGTACCCCACGATACAGTCAAGGCACTGATCCTGCAATGGGATTTGTGCAGATAGAGTTCATTACTGGACAGGGGACATAGTTAGCACACTTCAGTGTAGCCTGTAGCACTGCAACACGTATCTTTACATTATGTTAATTGTAATATGAAACTGTCTGAAAGTTAACTGGTATTTAACAAAGTTAAAGTTAACAAAATGTTAATTTTATGCTTAAAGTGACTGCCATGTCACCATGTTTTGGTGCTACAAATATAAATACTTAGGCCCTGATCCTAGAAACACACATATGAGTAACTTTACACACTAGAGAAATCCTTTGCAGTCAGTGGGACTACTCATCTAGGTGTTTGCACAATCAGGACCTTTTCTTGGTAATTTTCTGATGTCATTTTTATAGCAAACAGAAATGAAAGAAATGTGATTAATGTCTGAAAATTCTAGGAAGATGTCTCGTATGTGTTCTCAAAGAGTCTCAGTGTAGTAACTCAGAAGGATATGGAGTGACAAATTATAGCATTTGATTGCATACAAATGCACATTTTTTGTTGGATTAAATTAAAAATGCATTGATAAAAATAGATTAAAAAAGCCAAATATTTTCATATTATGTCATTTAGGCTTTTTTACCCAAGTTGATACACACAGTCCATATTCCTGAAGAAAGGATTAATTATTGAAAACCCTGTAGAACTCTAACTAGGAACTTTTGAGCACTAAAGTGTAATTAAGGGTCACATACTCTGCTTTATGTGGATTCCAGGGAAGAATTTAACCCTCAGGATTTTATTTGAGACAGATATAGACCATTATACCAGAGAAAAGTATGTGCTCTTGTTCCATGCAGTATTCTATTCTGCATTTTACCACAAGATGGAACTATTACAATTATACTCACCGACCAAACCTGAAATAAAAGAAACCTGAAACAAACTTGCTTTGTATATACCCTCTGACTGATAGCAAGAATCTGAAGAATTAAGAGGGAAGTAGGAGCAAGGTACAAGGGATCACACTAACACATCCAGTGCTGGTGGAATTTGCATGTCGTCTTCCATTCACAGTCTAGTAGAAAAATATTGCCTGATGTAGCAGAGGAATCCAACTAGGGAAAATTTATTTTGAATCATATCTCAACTCTTTTAACAACTTAGGGGCTTGATTCTTCAACCACTTAGCACCTTTTTTCAGGAAAAAATAAAAGGCAGATGCATTTAAAAGTTATTATTCATTAGAGCTGGATAAAAAACAGGTGACTGATTTAATGAAAATTTTCAAAGGTGTCTATTTCACAGGGTTCGAAATTGACCCAGTTTCTGTTTTTTTTTCTGATTTTTTAAAAAAAAATATTCTTATGACAATAGTATTTAAAATCATTTTCAAAAATTTTCATTTACCAAAAGCCCAGTTTTCAATAGCAAAATGTGGATTTCAGTGAACAAAAATGTCTGTAGAGATTTCATTAAAAATTTTTGGAAACTTTTTGGTTAAAATATCATGGAAATTTTCATGTAAAATGTCAGTAATGTTGACATGTTTTTTGTAAAGGCCATTTTCCCCCTTGCAAAACACTGTTCATGCAAAAAGTTTTTACCAGCTTTGTTTTTTAATTCGAGTAGTTCTACAGTAACAGCTAATGAGCCAGGCCCCATTGTGCTGGTCACTCTACTTATACTGCACACATATATATAAGAGTCCCTGCCCTGGAGAGCTTACAGTCTAAATAGGCCAGTCAGATGAAGAAAGGAAATGTAACTACCCCATTTTCACAGGTGAGCAACGGAGGCACAGAGAGATTAACTGATTTACCCGAGGTTACAAAGGACATCTGTGGCAGAGCTAAGAATTTAACCCAGATTTCTTGAGGGCTAGTTCAGAGGCTTAACCCCAAGACCATCCTTCTTCTCAAAAAAGTTCAATTTCAGGTCTTAGTTTCCCTCTCTCTCAGGGGACAGAATCATTGAAGAGGGCTGACCATTCAGGGATAAGGTTTCCTATTACAGTTTGCTGTAGATATTTATCACAATGCACGCTCTATATTACTGTGCATGTTTTGGGCTTCTTTGTACTACACATCTGGGATATGATCCAACCCAAAATCTCATAGGTGTTGTGGTTTCAGAGCCTTAGTACAACACCTAATTATTATTCAGCACCCAGAAAACACTTGCACCTGTAGCCCTGGAAATTTGCACTCACTCTTCCCTCTGTTCTTTTGCCAACACACATATAGTCCCCTCTCTCCTTTAAATGGCTTATTTGGAGCTGCCTGTAAGGCATGGCCATAAATTACATATTGCCTTTAGTAATTGTGTCAGAGGGACTGTATGGAGCATGCTCTGAGAGTCCTTGGATGCCCTTGGGGATGGCTTTCCAGGGAGCTAGGCCACTGCTGTTCAACCCTGGAAGCCATTGTTACTAAAATAGTCAACAAAACTGCAAATAATGGATTGAGGGCATCAGGTCCCCTGGTTAAAGGGAAAAAAGAAAGGAAACAAAACAGAAAACTGGTCTGGGAGGTGGCCAGAAGTGATTTGGCAGCATGGGTTTCTGGACCTACAAGCCAAATCATAGCTGCATAAAGGACTTATTTCCTGTTAAAACAATACCAAAGAATTCTAGCTGCATTGTGCTAATAGAAATTCCTGAGGAGTGCAGATTAGTGCTGAAGCAAAAGGGGAGAGCACTCATTAGCATGAGCTCGCTACCTAGCAAGCTTTCCACTGGCTACTTGGCATAAAGCCAGGGAATAAATGTATGTGGCCTTGCCAAGTTTCTGTTCATTCACTTGGCTGGGTCCTCATCGCTCCAGATCTGCTGCTTTCAGATCGTATCTGCTAAATCGCTCCCTGAGAGTTCAGACCACTTTCATCAACATGAAACAAATAAGTGTTGGTAAACATTTCTTCCCAGAAATCTATGCTGGGTATTTAATCTATTTTTAGAAGCGTTTATTTTTGTTTTTCTTGTATTCTCTTGGCAAAATTAAAACAAATAGAAACAGAGTGCATGGGGATCGTGAATGGCTTGTGTATGAAATATGAGTGTCATTTATAGACTTACAGGCTATTGCCATAAAAGTCCTAACCTACTTTCTTTCATAATCACAGAAGGATGACTCCTATTCTGCACATCATGGATCTGACACAAAGCCTAAACTGCACCGGTCCTTAACTGGTAAGTGGGAAATCATATGACTGACCATGCTGATGTTTTCCCCTATGGTATATTCAAGAAGAATAAATTGTGTTACATCAACGATTCATTAGTTGGGTTGTTGGGAGCATTGGGGGCAACATTTTCATTTTTGTGCACTCTCTTTTCCCTGAGGAACTGATTGCACTTAATAAAGTGGGTGGGCAGCTATTTTACACAAACATAGTCAGTTATTAGTGCATTGAAATGAGGCTGTCAGTCAATCGCCTACCCAATTTGTATGTGCCAATCTGGGTTTTTCACAGGTAAATTAGGAACATGCCCACTCTTTTGGTCACAGTCTGAAGCATACACAAACAGAAATGAGGGCTGTATATATAGTAAATATGTATAGTAAAATAGTCCTACTGTGTAGAGATTGGAAAATAAAATATGCAGCCTTAGAATGTGCACTACCAGCTAAAATACACCGACACCAGATATCTAGCTTTCCACTGTCTCTGAATTATAGGAGAGGGGTTTGAGGATAAAGATGGGGCAACACTGCTTCTGATGTCCACAGCTAGGGCGGATATGAAAGGGTGGGACATCACGTATTCACTCACAGCTAAGTGTTCAGGTAGTACCTACTGCTGTTTGTATTGTCTCCTCCATTGTGGGGCAAAAGTCGACAGGCAAGGAGTGAGAATGTGACCTGGCCCGAGTGAAGAACAGTAGGTGAACAAAAGCCTCTTCTGCGAATCTGTAGGAGAATAACATGAAGACTTGGATTTGGAAAGTTACTGGGAACCCAAGTTTTGAATGTGGGCATCAAAATGAGATTCCCAGTCCTTGTGCAGGGATTCTCAGATCAGTACCTAGGCACTTAAATGTCAATGAATGAACATGCTAAGTAAGACAGAAGATGTGTCCTTCTGTGACATTTAACCAGTGATATGAGGGATGCTGAAGTCACCCATTATTATCATTTTATTCAATTTTCTTGCCTTTTTATCTTCCTCAGCATTGTGTACTCAATGTCCTTTTCATAACCAGAGGATGGTAGGATATCACCTCGCTAGTATGCTTGTATTCTGTTACACAGCTTTCCCCCTCATTCATTACTTATGGGTCAATACCCTCATCTATGGATGTCGGAGACAGTCCAGGGCTATCGTTGGAGGCTCCAGGATTAAGCTCTGCCCTCAAGCCCAGGCCACCAGGTTTTCTGCCTCTGGTGGTAGAACCAATTGCTGGCTCAGTTTCTCCCAAACATTTTGTTTTAAAACCTCTATTTGTAATTGTTTTTGTGCAGTTATGACTTATAATCTTCTTCCTCCTCCTCTTCCTCCCCTCATGGATCAGGTAAAGAGCAGCATGGTGGCGTCTTGGATTTACTGCTGCAGCACCTTCCTGTCTGAATTCTCTGCCCCAACTCAGGCATGGAAGAGTTGTCCTGCAAACAGCTGTCTTAAGTCTACATGGTGTCCCAATGATGCCTCCTTTCAGAGCCTCATAAGATCCAGATGAGGATGTCTGATTTAACCAAATATTAAATTGAAATGTTTATATAAAAACAAAGAAATTCTATAAATGTGGGGAGCCTAAGGTTGGTGCAGCCATGGTCCCCTCTCCCCCAATGAAAGACACAGTCAGACCTTCAGAAGGCGATTTCCTTTCAAAATACCCCATAGACCAGTGGTGGGCAATCTACGGCTCGCGGGCCTCATGCGGCCCATCAGGATAATCTGATTGCAGGCCGCGAAACGTTTTGCTGATGTTGATGGTCCACAGGCACTGCCCCCTGCAGCTCCCAGTGGCCACAGTTCTGTCTTCCCGGCCAGTGGGAGCTGCAGGAAGCGGCGGCCAGCACATCCCTGCCATACACCATAAGAATGATGACACACTGCACAGCAATTTCAAAGCCTCAGCTCTAGAAGCTATTCAGGACAAAGTTTTTCATATATAGATATATATATATATATAGTAAGGAAAGCCTCCTTCATGGTAAACAAACTGCTCCTCATCTCGGGGTATGATCCTTACTTGGAGTGAGATGTCTCAGGTGCTGCCTTGGTCAAAACAATGACGTGATTTGTGATGAGCAATGGATTCTAAGCTGGTGGCTACAAGGAAGCCATGTTACATGCATGAATAGCCATTGATCATTCTAAACAGGTATCTTGTGCCTCCAAACTTACAGGTGTGGAGCTATAGGAGGAAACATTAGAGAGTTTAGTAGCTGAGATTGCAGAGAGGCCTCAACCCTCATTATCAAAGCTAGCATAGCAATCCATTGGTAGCTGCCAACACCCTGGGTACTACCGAAGGTACTGTCACCTGGTAGAGAGGAAAAATCTGGAGCAGAAGCTTCCAAGGAAACCTAGATGAAATTTCCTCCAATCCTCAGCATTTCAAAGACAAATGGAGTATTTGTGTAAGAGAGCTCACAATTCCTGTACAAGACTCTTCCTTCTGATCTGACCTCTGCAATATCAGTGGCTGTTAGCAGTCACAGCAAGGCACAGGTCACACACCACACACCTACACCATGCAAAGACAACATGTGGATAAGTACCCTGCCCAGAGAAACAAACTTATTCATAACTGGACAGTTGCTGGAAAGGATTCATAGCCACCAGCTCGTCAAAATCAAGAAAAACTTTTTATATCAATGCAGAGAATAGCTCACCCAGAGGTCAAAACAGACTTGGTTCTGGCCATAATTTGACCATAATGGTAAAGATTTGCAGAGATCCATCACTGCATAAGTAATTTCCTGAGGGGTCATCAGTAGCCAATTATCTCCAATGACTAGGATTGCTGGTGCATCTCAAGGAGGTTTCTCAAAATACACCTGCAGAAATTCCTTCTGAGGACACAGAAATATGCAATTGATGCAATCCAAATTTAGGTGCCATTCTCAGGTTGCCTCTGAATTCCACTTTATGGTCAGGTAAGTACAAACAACATGCTGAAAGTGAGCCCAATGTTCACTCTAGATCGTTGTGTATTCACTTTGGAAACTAGCATACTTGGAAGACAAATGTTCAAAATCTCATGGTACACATCATTTTAATTGATTTTGATACCTCTACCAGGGTGTGTCTTAAAGGGAAAAAAAAAGCAAACTCCACAAACATGGCCATATGGGATTGGAGAAGTGGTCCTTCAAGTTTGAAATCTTTTCGATGACAGTAACCAGTGCCAGCTGCATCAGTAGAATATGCAAGAACTATGAAGTAGGCAATTAAGATACTTGCAGAGGAAGTCTCCTCCTGCCTCCCAGTAGAGGTTGTCTTATGATTCAGGCATGAATGTTTATATCCCTTCTAAAACCAGGGAGTAACCAGAGGTCAAAGCTTCTCCATGGCAATAGAAATAATGTCCTGGGCTGAAAAGAATCTCCTGCCTTTCAGGACAGTTCTCATAAAGGATGCAGAAAAATGGAAAGGGGAGAGTTTAAGTTCTCCTTCTTGTCCTCCACTAGCCTAGAAGGCATTTTGTACCTGCAGAAAATACAAGACTTCCTGAAGCAGGAACTCCTTCACTCAAACTGTGAACACTTAACAACCTGGACATCGGAAGAGAAGTGTAGTTCAGCATGGATTCTCCATTAAGCTCTGATATAGTGAGGTACCCAAACAAAACTCAATCAGGATATTTCATTCATTGATCTGGTCAAATTTACATTTCTGGTGTGAGGGGAAACAGAAAGCTCTTTGGTGGCACGGATTGCATTTTGTTTATGCAGTACCCAGCCCAATGGGACCTTGACCTGTAGGTGCTATTGTAAAACAAATGTAATAATAATCCAAAAGTTCTGGTGATCTCATTCACATTAGAGTTTCTCCAGGAGGCTTGGTTGGAGTCCTGCATCTATGCACCTTATAAATGTGAGTACTAGCCACAGTGACATTTTGAAGACAGGCACATTGGATTCTCTATTTGAGTATCAAATGCCAGGTTTAATCAGAGTGACAGATTAGACAAGCCTGTGGCTGGCATTTCTCATCGCCATTACCTCCAAAAGGCAAGTTTTGGAATTAGTTCCTGGGTCATTACAAGAAGCACTCTGTCTTTGTCATGAGGAAAAAATTATTCTTATAGCTTCAGAAACTTTTCTGTTGTTCAAGGTAAGTTCTCCCATAATATGGTTCTAACCCTTGGAAGGTTGTGCCATAAATGGGAATTCCTAGAGCTCTGAAGATATATCATATCATACATACCCCAATTGTACTCTGTTCATTTCATGCAATCCAAAATGCCAGAGCCTTAGAGCCTCAAAGTTGCTGCAGGCACGATGTAAAAATCCTACACCAGTTGGCATGTTAGGCACCTGGGAAATTATTCACTGCAGTCCGTAGAGTCACTGCAGGGAATGTGTATGATCCTCATCTAAGGAAGATTTGCAAAGTAAGTTTTTGTTTCTCTGCAGGGGCATCCTTTGGTAAGAAGGTGCTACTGGGTTGGTTCCCACATAATTCCTTAGTTTATAAAACTCTTGCTTTATATGGGGGAAAACTTTTATTCCTACCTATTATTTTGCTATAATAATTTATCTCTGCTTATCCTTTCCCCGCCACCCCACTGTGACTCAGTGCTCGCTACTCCCCATTAGTAATGAATGAGGAGAGAAGCTGTGCAACAGAATGAGAAATTTCTTATCTGATAATTTTCTTTGTTAGCAGCTTCTCTCCAAATTCAACCTATACAGACCAGTACAGACATGGACATTTTTCTCTAAAGGGAGACTTAGACTTATATTGTCTTAAGGTTAGTTTCATACCTTATATTGATTTGTCTTAGTGCTAATAATTGGTTGCTGCAGTGTTCCTATAGCCGTGGAAAGACTCTTCTAGTGGCCAGAGCTTAGTCCTGGACTCTCCAGCAACATTAGATCACCTCCAGATTCCATAGGTGGGGGCATTAACCCATTAATAATGAACTCAGAGACACTGCTAACAGAAAGAAAGAAAATATTCAGGTAAGAAACCTGTCATTCTTATGAACTTGGACTTGTCTGCATGTAGATTCACTTGCAGCATGTTGTCTGTGTGGTCCTCTCCACCAGGAATACTATGAAATTGGGTTCTATGAAATATTTTAAAAGCAGTCCTATTCCCCTACCTCTGTGACTTATTGTGTCACCTCTATGACCTAATCTGCCATCTGTACAACGTTAATAATGCATTTATAATGAGTACAGGAAATGCCCAGGCTCAAAGATAGCCTTATCAGTGTCACCCAAGTTAATTGATCCGTTACCCTGAAAAAACCCCTCAATATGATAACTAAATTACAGCTCCATTGGGAACACTTTTACTAACACAAAAACTGGAGGTAACACTTCCTGGCAATGGCACAGCTAACTGTGTCATTACTGCAGCTTTCTCCCTTCACAAGAATTTAAAAGAAAAATCCTTATTAGTTATAGTCTTGAATCAGGAAACCATCCCTATTTATAGGGTGACCAGACAGCAAGTGTGAAAAATCAGGACAGGGCATGGAGGGGTAATAGGCACCTATATAAGACAAAGCCCCAAATATTGGGACTGTCCCTATAAAATCGGGACATCTGGTCACCCTACCTATTCAGCAAAGCACTCATACTTGTGTTTGATTTTAATCACATGCTTAAGTCCTATTGAAATCAGTGGGACTTAAATATATGCTTAAAGTTAAGCAGCTACTTAAGTGCTTTCGTGTATTGTTGTTTAATTTTGCTAAGTGCCAACAAGGTGCTCTTTACAAGTTACCAATACCAAGACAGTCTGTGGCCTGATGGGCTAGTTTAGAATGCAAACATAGAAAGACCAGAGGCACCTGGCTTTGTGTGTTCTCACAATCACACCTGTAGCCCTCAGGGAGCTGAAACCTTATTTTTCTCACTTTTTGAATGTTTTAATGTTAATGAAGAATCAAAGAAATCTACATTGCTATATAAAGAAGCTCAGGTTCATTCTATCTGGAGGAAATATAAAATAAATCCTTAAGGATGCAGAGAACAGTATCCTTTCATGCTTTGAACCACAATGTAATGTTCAGTTCCTAGGCCTACTACAGATACTTTGTGTGAGATATTGAACACTATGAGTTTTCACAGTGCTTAGCACAAAAGTATTTAGCACGAATGTTTCTGTATAATTCTGTGGAAAATTTTGTGTTTATTGACCGCTTGCTTCTTCCAGCACAATGAGTGTGTTTCTGTGGGGAGGGGACGGGTCTAGTTTTAGTATACAGAGTATTTCTTGTACAAAATATCTACTGTAAGAATATAAGCAAAATAAGGATATTTCCTTATACTCTTTGCTTCTTTCCTTATCCTACTGTTTTTCTCCCCCTTAATTTAAAATTTTGAAGCAACTTAGTTTACTAAAACAAGCTGATGGTATGGTAGTCATCCACCTTGTAACCAGATGTATTAGCACTGTGTTCTGGAATGCTGCAAGAGGGGCTGAAAGGAATGCAGTCAGTTGTGTGACATTTGTGAGTCCATAATGTATTCATCAAAATGTGCACTCATTATATCCTGTAGGCATTTTAACTTGTAGTTTATTTTAGTTATCCAAGCAGCATTGTTATTACCCAGAAAAAACGTGGCTGTGGTCTAGTGATCAGAGCAGAGCGGTCGGAGCTAGAATTCCTAGGTTCTGTTCCCATCTCTGTCATTGAGTCAAGTATATGCACAGTAGATCTAGGTCAGGTTCTCAGGACAAATTTTTTGGTGGCCTCAGAATGCAGCCACCAACTCTTGCTGGTGGCCACTTTCACACTTTTTCCTAAAATACTTAATTAACTTTAGGAAAAAAGAAATAAATATGCACATATACACATTCAAATCATTGTAATTTATTTATTGCTAGCTAGTAAGTCTGCTGTGAAAAGCGTTATTAACAAACATACAAGTATCACGTTTCACAGCAGCCTTACTCAGCCCTGGCAAGCCTATGGACAAATTAAGCCCTGGATGGGGATTAAGGGGAGGCAGTGGGGAACTGGAGCCTGAAGCCTCATGGTCAGAGCCCGAAGTCCTCCGGTCGGGGGATGGAGCCTGGGGATAGAGCCCAAAGTTGTGCAGCTGGAGCCTGCCACGCCGCCACCCCAGGACTGAAGCCCAAAGCCTGAGCTCCACTGCCCCTGGGACGTTGGAGAACTCACTGGCTGCCTGCTTCTCTGGTGCTGTACCCCAGGTGTCTCCAGAAGGGGACAGGGTCCGACCCCTGCTGGTGGACCCAGCAACCAACACCAAAGTGGTGCATCCAGGAGCAGCAGAGAGGGGCCACTACTTTGACCCTCTCCCCTCCCGTCACAGCCCAGGAGACTGTGGCTCCAAGAAAAGCTGCATGCAGCCACGGTGACTGTATTTGAGAAATGCTGTCATGCAATTGCTGACAGACCTGGAAGAGAATGTAATCCATCCAATCCATTAGTTGTGCATCTAAGTGCCCATATTAACATGGCTTGTTTTGGAGGTACCCAAAATAAAGTTTTCTTCTGCCATAAGATTTGTAGAGAACATCTGTTTCTTTAAAATGTTATTAAAAATTGCTCATTGGCATGAATGACGGGTCTTACAACACTCTGACTAAGTATTCAGTGGTTACCAGTGGGGACTGACAAAAGAATTACAGTATTTGATTCCGGTTAAATAACATATTTCAAAATTCATAGCAGCTTTAAGGTTGTATTTTTCCTTCTATCAAAACAGTGCTGCTTGCCTGCTAATTGTTTTTGTAACTAAAAGATAATCATTGTAACTGGATAGTTCAGCCCAGCGTACAGGTAATAATTTAATCTAGCTTTAAATATTTCCTCATTACCATTGACTGACAAATGGAAAAAATTCTCAACAGAGTCTGTGTTTTCCTCCTCTCATAGTAGGGGATGCAGAAAAAGTACCAGGTACGAAATGCAACCGATCAAAGTCTATGACCTTCAGCTCACCTCTACAGCCTGGCAGCACTGAATTGGTTAATGAAGAAGAAACAGGAAAAGGGTCACATGCAGAAATGTAAGAGTACATGCTTCTGGCCTGGATCTGACTCTGTTCCCTGGCTGTGTAGAAGAAAATCTGTTCACCTTAGTTTAGAAAGGAGTCAGCAATGTGATGCTGTTGTAAATAAGACTATGTGTATAGTGGGCTGTAATAATAGGTATATTACATATAGAGGAAGCAACCTGCTCTGTGTTAGTTGGATCTCTGTTAGAACACTGATTTCAGTGCTGGACACCACATTTTTAAAGGGACATAAAGAAACTGCAGAGAATTCAGAGGAGAGCAGCAGCAACGAATGATAGAAGTCAGAGGGAAGCTTAAGAGAAATTAGCATGTTTAGTCTGAAAAAGGCAGAGGGAAAAATGCTGTAACTGCAAGTACAAAAATGGATATTTAAAAAAAGAATAGGGATCAATTATTCTCTGGAATCAGTGGGGACACAATGAGCAGCAGGGAAGATTTAGATAAAATGTTAAGAAAAACGTTATAGGGAGAGTTTCATTAGGCAGTGGAACAAGCTGGCAAGGGAGGCAGTGGAATCACTAATAGTGGTGAGATGTGGGATTGCACTTCTCACTCATCGGTAATGAGTGGTTCCGGAATAAGGAAATTAGTCCTGGAACATTTGAACACTAGCTGTGTCCTGAAGGTCAGGTGCCATGTCTTACTGGACTGGCATGTTTCACAAACACAAAACTATTAAGGGGAATCTAACACAACAGGGTTGAAATTGAACAAAGTTATTCTTACTGTTTTTCTAATGTATTTGGGGCAGGGAGTGAGGGGACTTTACTGTATCAAATGTAATATTTCCTGCAGAAAACCCTGGTTATATTTACTTCTGATATTTTTTAATACAAAATTTGTTGCAGAGAAATATACACAAAGGAGAGATAGAGAGCGAAAGAAGTTTGCTGGACTGAGGTTCTCTTGCCAACAGCCACTGCACGTCTGCTGAGAACAGGCTCAAAAACCTGCTCAAGGAGAAATGAGAACTAACCCAAGTGTTTGTCCATGCCATGAAGCAAACCTGGAGTATTCCCCTGAGAGAAGTCTCCCTCCTCTACCTTTTTGGTCATGGTAACTGCATGTTAACAGTCTCGGGGTTCCCAGCAATGATTCATAGCACCTGGGAAGCTCCAAATCCTGCATAAGTAACAGGAGAATACCAGCACACAATCACTTACATAGACAGAGCTAGGCTAGCACTGTTTCTGCTGGAGGAAAGGTGGCAAAGCCTCCCTCAGAAGATTTCCGCTCCTGCTGCTGCTATTGGGGCCTAGGGGCAAAGAAATCCTGAGTGAGGAAGCTCTTCTCAAAAAATTTTTGGAAGAGAGAAGTCCTCAGAGGCTCTGCTAAAAAGTGCTTCTGTCAGGGAAGGGGGATATCCTCCTCATAGCACAGGCAGAGGAAAAGGGAGAGTTTAAGGGGCAGGGTGTGAAGATAGAGGAAGTGGGAAACCTCGATACTTTGGGCAATGCTTAGAAACTCCAGATATGCATCCAAACCTTGGCGTTTTGCTTTGCCAAATCAAAACAAATCTCCAAATATGTTAGGTTCACTCATCACTAACATCAATCCTTTTCCTTCTCTGCCTATTAATCTGCATAATAGAAGGTATGGGGAGTTTAACAGAACACAAATAAATAAATAGATCCTTTATGAAAAAAATATAAAGAATGTACCAAAGACCTCAGTCCTCTTTTACATGGCATAATTGGACTTTCACAGTCTTTATCCTCCACGTACAGTAATATTCCACTGGGAAACACTGTACCACCAAACCAGATGCATAATTCATTTTTTAGTTAATCACACCTTACTGATTATAATTATTTTTCAAAGATTTGGGGCCTGTTTCTCATTACACTAAGGCCCGTTCACAGTGATCTGGCAGTGAAAAAGGCTTGAAAGCAGACATAAATAGACTTAATTTACTTCCTTTTCAAGGCCCCTTTTTTTTACACTGCCTGATTTGTATAAAATGGCCTTAATGCAAATAAAAATCTGATACTTTAGCTTTAATTTAATCAGGATCTGCTCTATATTTTATTTTATATATATGGTGTGTGTATATATAGCTGCAGTATGCAGTTATAGGAGAAAAAGAGGGGGTTAGTGGGTTACAGATTGTTGTATGCAGTTTTAATGGACCACTCTACCTTGAATGGTCCCTTATAATATGTGCTAACTACTTATGCTAAACAAACCGTTCCACCTTGCATTCTGTTGTGATGCCCTGAAGAAGATCTTTGTGTGGCTCAAAAGCTTGTCTCTCTCACCAACAGAAGTTGGTCCAGTAAAAGATATTACCTCACCCCCCTTGTTTCTCTAATACCTGGGACTGACATGGCTACAACTACACTGCTCTGTTTATTGACACTAGTAATCATATACATGTGCATGTGAGTTGAGAAGAATCAGAAAGCTAACATTTTGAAGGAGGCATATTCATTTACAGCTGATATCTCTGTTTTGATTCATTAGTGATTGAATTTTAATAAATAGTGAGTTCCGCCTTATTATTTACCTATAGTTTAATTTTTACATTGTTTAAATTACTATTTATGTTTTACATGGTATGTATAATTATATAAAGATTTACCAAGGTGGACGTTTTCAGGTTCTTTATCTGGAGAGCAGAAATGCAGAGAGTTCGGTGTTTGAGCCAAAAAACGTTGGAACCGAAGAATGGAAACTTTTGGAACCCCTTGGCTAATTGATTGGTATCTGTAGTGGTGACCGTATCATCTTTATGTCTTGTGAGGTACCTAGCACATTTTTGGGTACTGGATAAAAAAATAAAGAATGATTTTTTTCTTTTAAATTATGATTTCCATGTCTTGTCAAATAAATTATCTGTCGTAGTATTATTGGACAAGAAGCCTATTCAATGGGGTGATTTTTCACCAGTTTTGGATTTCTTTGCAAAGATGCAATATATGGTTAATAGAACTAATTGGGAATGTTCTGTCAGAATGATTTTCTGACAGAAAATTCAATTTTTGCAAAATTGAAATTTTCTATGGAAGACAATCAATTTTGCCCCCAAAATTTCATTTGCCATCAGGAATATCTAAATAAAATATTTTGTTTTGGGTTGGTTAAGAACATCAGAATGGCCTCACTGATTGAGACCAATGGTCTGTCTAGCCCAATAGCTTGTCTTCCAACAGTACCCAGTACCAGATGTTTCAGAGGGTGTGAATCTAAGCGCTCCTGTATTCACACCTACACACTTCTGTATTGATGTCAGTAGAAAATATGCCTTGTAATATAATATAAAATGCATGTGTTAATCTTATATGGGAAGTAATGAATTATCGCTGTATAATGTTACTAGAACCTATTTAAGAATACAGACTACCCTAGGTAAAGGTGATAAACGGACAGAGGGATGTGGATGTACCTTAATTTACATATTAGCTGTAAACAAAGCTATCAAAAAACCAGTGGGGGTGTCTTGCGCCTGAACTCGAGAGACAAAGAATTAATATGGCTCCTGCACCCCAGAGAGAGACAGGCGATGGAATCCCCCAGAGGTCTTCCTGACTTTGAGAACAAAGACAATTCTTTGGGAATATAAGGTCCAGAGAGAGACTCCATCTTTAACTTTTGCCTAAGAAGACAAGGAAAACCAGTACCTTGTAGTTCTGTGGAAGGTAATGACCAAGAGACGGTCAGACATGCTGGACAAAGAATAATTGGTGAGAAAAAACATCTTACTAAGACTGCACCTTGCAAGATTAAGTTTTAGAATTTTAGATTTGTGTTTTCACTTTTATTTGCTTTTGATGATCTCTGCCTTTATTTCCTTTACTTGGTATCACTTATCTTACGTCCTTCTGTTAATAAACTTGTTCTATTTTAATCTAAACCAACCCAATGCTGTGCTTTGAACGGAAGTAATTGTTAACGCCAGGTAATGTGGCAAGCTGCTGGTATTGTCTCTTTAAAGGAGCAAACGAACCTTATTATTTCTCCAGTATTTGCCAACCCCAAATGTTGAAAAATTATGAGTCAGACGCACCAAAAATAATGAGACTGGCTTTAAAATCATTAGATTATGTAAAAATAATAGATTTGATGTTCTATTTGCCTTCTACTTTTGAGCCTATAGAGTGCACTGGGGTCACATTTTGAAGCTTTTTCCACAGCCACGAGGGCTAGAAACTTTTGCAGGATTGGGGTTGTAAAATAGATCTCTGTTGTATTAACATTTCACGTGATCTGCAGAAAAGACAATATTTTATACAGTGCATTTTTTCCCAGTGATTCACTCTGCCCCAAATTTAACCTTCCAGAAAGTATGGAATATTTTTTAAGCTTAAGTATAATAGCTCAGCCAAAGCTTTCATGAAGTATTTTCCAGTTGCTCAGTGGCCCTAGACTTATGACCAATATAAATTCCAGCCTAGAATACACTTGATAATCTTTGCCCGTATCCAGTGTTGGTGGTCTTGAAATCCTACAATTGAGTGGAAAACTGTTAAATGCTTGGGCTTCAGTGCATGGCTAATTAATTCTTTGCAGAGTTTTAGTCCTTTAAAAGTGTTTAAAACATCGATTCACTGTATCATTGAATATTGCACGGTTTTGTGGAAATAAATTGTAACTTCCCTAAGCAGTTCATAGAGTTATTTCTCTTTGGCTTACACAGAAAGTGTAGAGCAGTCTTCTAAACGTTAAGGTCAAAATATTCAAAAGTGGCCACTGATATTGGGTGCCACCCTTCTTGGGTGCACAAGACACCTTACATGACACCCAAAACACTGAAGCACACAATGGCAGTGGTCGCTTTTAAAAGTATGGCTATACATCTTTTTCACACTAATTCCTCTAGGAATTGGGCACAAATTTCATAATTCATAAAGATGTCTCTGAAAGGTGGCTTCTTTTTTTTATTGGCCTCTTGTTCTTTGGAGACAGCATGATTATTACAAGGATGCATAATATTACAACTAAGGCTGTCAATTAATCGCAGTTAACTCACGCGAATAACTAAAAAAATTAATGGAGATTAATCGCAGTTTTAATTGCGTTGTTAAACAATAGAATACCAATTGAAATTTATTAAATATTTTTGATGTTTTTCTACATTTTCAAATATATTGATTTCAATTACAAACCAGAATACAAAGTGTACACTGCTCACTTTATAGTATTATATTTGATTACAAATATTCGGACTGTAAAAATGATAAACAAAAGAAATAATATTTTTCAATTCACCTCATACAATACGGTAGTGCAATCTCTTTATCGTGAAAGTTCAACTTACAAATGTAGATTTTTTTTGTTACATAACTGCATTCAAAAACAAAGCAATGTAAAATTTTAGAGCCTACAATCAGTCCTATTTCTTGTTCAGCCAGTCGCTAAGACAAACCAGTTTGTTTACATTTATGGGAGATAATGCTGCCCACTTCTTATTTACAATGTCACCAGAAAGTGAGAACAGGCATTCGCATGGGACGTTTGTAGCCAGCATTGCAAGGTATTTACATGCCAGATATGTTAAACATTCTTATGTCCCTTCATACTTTGGCCACCATTCCAGAGGACATGCTTCCATGCTGATGCTGCTCATTAAAAAAATAATGTGTTAATTAAATTTGTGATTGAACTCCTTGGGGAAGAATTATATGTCTACGGCTGTTTTACCCGCATTCTGCCTGCATTTCATGTTATAGCAGTCTTGTATGATGACCCATCATCTGTTGTTCGTTTTAAGAACACTTTCATTGCAGATTTGACAAAACGCAAAGAAGGTACCAATGTGAGATTTCTAGAGCTAGCTACAGCACTCAACCCAAGATTTAAGAATCTGAAGTGCCTTCCAAAATCTGAGAGGGATGAGGTGTGGAGCATGCTTTCAGAAGTCTTAAAAGAGCAACACTCTGATGCGGAAACTACAGAACACAAACCACCAAAAAAGAAAATCAACCTTCTGCTGGTGGCATCTGACTCAGATGATGAAAATGAACATGCGCTGGTCCGCACTGCTTTAGAGTGTTATCAAGCAGAACCCGTCATCAGCATGGACTCATGTCTTCTGGAATGGTGGTTGAAGCATGAAGGGACATATGAATCTTTAGCGCATCTGGCATGTAAATATCTTGCAACGCCAACTACAACAGTGTCATGAGAACATCTGTTCTCACTTTCATTGTGACATTGTGAACAAGAAGTGGGCAGCATTATCTCCTGCAAATGTAAACAAACTTGTTTGTCTGAGCGATTGGCTGAACAAGAATTAGGACTGAGTGGACTTGTAGGCTCTATGTTTTACATTGTTTTATTTTTTAATGTAGTTTTTTTGTACATAATTCTACATTTGTAAGTTCAACTTTCACGATAAAGAGATTGCACTACAATGTTTGTTTTAGGTGAATTGAAAAATACTATTTCTTTTGTTTATTACATTGCAAATATTTGTAATCAAAAATAAATATAAAGTGAGCGCTGTACACTTTGTATTCTGTGTTGTAAGTGAAATCAGTATATTTGAAAATATAGAAAACATCCAAAATATTTAAATAAATGGTGTTCTATTATTGTTTAACAGTGCGGTTAATCGTGGTTCATTTTTTAAATTGCTTGACAGCCCTAATTACAACTTTAACTTCTTCTATCAGCTCCGCAGAGCACTTACCAATAATGAGACAATCCCTTTAATACAGGGATCAGCAACCTTTGGCAGGCGGCTTCACGCAGCCCCCATTGTCTGGAATGGCAAACCCCGCAGCCAGTGGGAGCTGCGATTGGCCAAACCTGTGAATGCTGCAGATAAACAAACTGTCCCAGCCCATCAGCGGATTTCCCTGATGGGCCGCATGCCAAAGGTTGCCGATCCCTGCCTTAATATAAGGGAGGAAAATTAATTCACACACCAAAATTATCGTAGCTAATTATGAGTAAATTTATTTATAGAGAGATGGGGGTTTCAGATATGCCTAAGGCCTGGTCCCCACTAAGTCCCTACTTCGGACTAAGGTACGCAAATTCAGCTACGTTAATAACGTAGCTGAATTCGAAGTACCTTAGTCCGAACTTACCGCGGTCCAGATGCGGCAGGAAGGCTCCCCCCGTCGATGCCGCGTACTCCTCTCAGCGAGCTGGAGTACCGGCGCCGACTGCGAGCACTTCCGGGATCGATCCGGGATCGATTTATCACGTCTTAACCAGACGCGATAAATCGATCCCAGAACATCGATTGCGTGCCGCCGGACCCTCCGGTAAGTGAAGACAAGGCCTAAGTTAGTTAGGAACAGAAGTTAATCATAAGTCCCACTGACAGTCAATGAGATTTGTTCTCTTAACTCATTTTGGCACATTTGAAAATCCTACCCTATGTCTATATGAATGCTTGATGTGCCCCTGTTCTGATACAGTCTTTCTAATTATCCCATGGATAAATGAAAACAATTAAAGTCCTAAGCATGAATGATGGGGCATATTTTGAAAACACAAGACTCTCTTGTCTATTAAGATGAATGCTAGGAGTAAACGAGGGTCTGAGGCCTAGCACATAGTTTTGTTGTCTATCAGGTTCAGGATTTTTTCCAGACCTTAATGCTGAAGAATGCATGTATGGGGCATGCTGAGGAGAAAGGGAAGCTAATTAAACGGAGAGACATTCTGACATTCTAAACATAATCCGTATTCTGCCCATTAAGAATTTGGAAAATATTTTGCTGTATGCATAACAGTCTAGCTAGAGCAAGGACTGGGTGCTTACAATACTTTACCTCAAATACACACAGTTTTTCTGCCAAAGAGATTGAGTTTCAATCAGGAAACTTTCCAAATGGAAATGCATTAGCACTTTTTTAAAAAAAGGAACAAGTGCCCATATTGTGCTTTAACTTAAGGATCTTAGATAATTATGTAATGCAATCTGTAAAAAGGATCTCACATCTGCAATGCAAACCCATGTCTTAACTGAGCATTTTAAAACATCCCCAAGGTTTCCAACTCCAGTTATGTTCAACTTTAAGATATAGGTCACCAGTACAAAAGGGAACTGATTTTCCTTGTTATTTAAGACAGGTTTAACGAGTATTACATGTTAGTTAAATGGAAACTGATTTAAATTACATTTATTGAGGATTAATTGATGGATACTTGCCATTTTGCATTTAATTAACTATTTTCTATTCAATCTAAAGAGGTAATCTAGGTGCAATAATTGTTGCCTACAAACTAATCAGGTGATTCTAAGATGAGTAGATATTGCTGAGATTCACAACTATGTAAAAGTGTGCATGTGTGTGATGGATGACTAGGAATTGGCAGGAACAGGGTTAATAGTAAAGGAAAGGCTACAGTTGTGTTGCTTAGGTGCAGAATTGCAGGAGTAGCAGGGCTGCCAGCTGTTATGAATTAGATGATCCTTCCCAACCCTTTATAAGGAGCAGGTGAGGTGAGGGGAGTTGGTTTGCTGGTAGTTGGGACAGGTTCACTTTGGGCCTGAAAAGAAAGGAAGATACAAGCTCCAGTCATTTCTCTACATTCTTTCATCAAAGCAGACTCATGCTTTGGCTGTCCAGAGCCTTACTGCGCTTTCAGTAGAGAACTTAGCTGTAGGAATTTTGCTTGGTTTGATCAGAGATCTAAAACTGGGCTGAAGATACATGCATGTAATTCTTGTTGAAATGAATGGGAATGTCCTATATGCATCTCAAGGCAGAACAAACACCTTAGTTTAAACTCTGTGGGGAAGCTATTTAGGTTGGCTCCAAAAAGTTCTGATAATATGCATGTTGTTGGGAGTGAGAGTGCCTGGTGTGTGGGTCCCAATCCTGTTGGTGCCTCGCCTGACTGATCCTAGGACTATATGAGACTAATAATCTTTAGTGAATATGATGTAAGTGGCCCACAAGCATTGCTATCCATGGATGAATGCACTGAGGGAGAGAAATTACACTGAACAGTTATGACTTTTGAAAACAGGGCGACCAAATGTGCAAACAGAGAATCAGTGAGCAAAACAGGTGTAAAAAACCAGACGTTGTGGGAATATCTTTTGTGCTGTTCCAGAATCCTCCTCTCCAGCACTGTCAGGACAGCTAACGCTCTACCATGCTACTATTGATTCCCCTAATGGCAGTGGTTCATGTGACCTCATAGGGCATGCAAGGCACATAGCTGATTTTAACTTCTGCAGCAAACTGCAATGTAAATTCGGTGGGTTTAGGAGGGATCATGTCATGTAGGGTGGTGGGTCCGTGACTCGTTTCCCCTTTGACTGGCGTGTTGGGAGGGTGGTGCTGGCTACCCAGTGCAATGGTCTGAGACATGTCTCACTTCTCCTGAAGCAACTTTCCCAGCCTTTCTGTATGTAACATAGGCTCATCTTCCCCTCACCCCCGACCTCCCGAGCTGTGTGCTACAAGGGATGACTTAAGGCCTTATCTAGTTGCAAAATATTATCATGCATTTGGGGACATCCAATGCTGCTTCTATGCACTTGCTGATCATATCTTGCTGCCTCTTATGTTAGCGACTCTCACATCATTGTACCACTATCGAAAGATGTTCAACCATTTTAGAGACTTGATCAGATATAAAACTAATGTTCACAACCATCAGTCAGCTCCAGGCTATAGCTCAGGCCACATTGCTAACCTGCTCGTTCTGCTCCGCCAACAATGCCAGCCTCAACACCACTCCGGTGGCCTTCTTGCACATCTCCCTGCCCATTCCAGCCCCCCCCAGCTGTGAAACATTCTTCCAATACCTGTTTGTCTCTTTCATACCCTTCCTAAAAACTTATTTCTGTAGCATTGCTTCCACAGACTAACCTGGGGAGAATTAATGATGGGGATATAGAGTACATGGCTATTCTAATGATTGTATTATCTCATTCCTGTAAACCTGCCCTACTTTCCTATTATGTTTGTAGCCTGCCATGTCTTTAGCTAGAACGTGGGCTCTTCTGAGCAAGGTCCTATCTTGCTTCTGGTTTCTATAATGGACCTAGTACACATGTGGACATAAATAATTATAATGAGACACCGCTCTTGACATTTTACATCCAGGAACCAGATATCCAATATGTGATTTAAGAGCTACTCCTGAATGAAATATTTAAGGAATAACCATGCAGATGACACAACCTATCATTATCATTTAAAAGTTACCATGTTCCTAAAACAAGACAGAATAGATGGCCTCACCTGCCCATATACCTCATTGGATGGCTAAATCTAGTCAAAAAGAACTTATTTACCAAGAAATCCCCAGATTCTTATTGTGAGTTCAGGTTCTCCTTTAGCACTTAATTTTAATGACTATATAAACAGATTCACAAATTAATCTGGCAACACACATTACTTTAAGTATAAAGAAATTGCTTTCTTCTGTATGAAGATGGGAGTCTGTTCTACTACTGAGCATCAGGCAGAAGATTGTGAACTAGTTCTGATATACTCAAAAGATATGATAGCTTGCATTTTCTCAGGAACATGAATTTCTGTCCCTGTGCCAGCACTGTTGGCATGTCACAGGAATATGGAAATTGCCATCCTGAAATTATTATTCTCCTAGTCTGGCATCCTGTCCCTGGCAGTAATCTATAACAGATGCTTCAGAAGAAGACAAAAAACATTAGCATCCAAATGAGAATGAACTCTCTACTCATTAAGGATTTCCCCATTTCTGAGGGGACATTTCCCTCCTGGTCCAGTTAGATGTTGGTGGGACAAATTAACACCATAGTTGTACTCCTTTATGTGAGGAGAGTACAGAAGAGAATGTATTTTCAAGACCACCTAAAGGGATGGCCCAGTGTTGCTAGCTGTCCATTTGCATCTGATTTAAATGTCTATTTATGATTTGACTTAACACAGTCATATGGCATGATTATACTTGCAACAAGAGGTGGTACTGTATGAGCAGAATCACCTCTGAAACACAGAGACTTTAAAAGAGATATTGGCCAAATTTTAAATATTGCTTCTTGAATCTCTGCTTTTTTCATCTGAAATCAAGACTTGTGTTTTATTTTAATGGGAAGGTGAGAGCAGAAGGAATAAAGGAATAGTTTGGGGATGGTGGATGCGCCACCTTCATACTACAGTTGTGGCAGTGCAGCTAAAGATGTGCTGTAGAAGTGGCTATGAAACTTTCAGCTTTGACCATGCAGTTCACAGCCTCTCTGGCCACACAAACACAGAGCAAATATAAAAATAACCTGTTCACGCAGTAGGCATTACTTGGACAATTTTACGTAATCAATCCATAGAAGCTGCTAGACATCAGTCCAATAACTGTTTTTCATGATAAGCTCTCCGCATTGCTTTTGTAAAATGAATGCCCATATGTTTATTTGGGAATCTTCATACCTTAGCTCTATAGATAGTTATAATGTTTCTTTAATACAACAGCTGTTTGGTTGTGCCAGCTCATTTGCTTTTATTAGTCCTTTTGCCACTGCAACTCAAACCAGTCATGAAACTCAAACCAGTCATGAAACGATGCTAATCTATGTCCAAAAATAGCAGCCTCTCTGCATACCCCTCCTCTCAGTCTCCCCTTCAAACATTGGACATCAGTACTTTTATTCTTTTCTGAGTTTCAAGCTTACTACCTATTGTTGTTCCACCATGAAGGCTGGAATACCAGCCTTTATAGCAGGAATTCTTGGTGGCATTGGTGTTCTACTGTTTCTCATAGCTTTTGGGACAGATTATTGGCTCCTAGCAACAGAGACCTGTGGAATCTTTGAACCTGAAAATAAAACTCTACACACCACAAAGGTAAAAACTAGAAATCTTGTGATATTCTGCAAGTTAAAAAATACACTTTTAAAATAACTTGCTATAGAAATTTTTAAAACCAACACAAATGCTCTAAGTGTTGGTGCTGGTTGTTTTAAGCCAATGGTAATATGTGCTTATTGTATATACATTCAATGTATAAAAACTCAACTCAGCCTTACCTATAAAGTCACAACCTGCATCTCAATAAAGTGTATCATTGATAAAGACTTGAAGCAAAATATGCATAGGAAGCCATTACAGGAAACACTTCTGTATTCTGATAGCTATGGAGCAGAAAGTTGAAATGTGAAAATGTAATACATTTATTTGCTGATACTAGCATTAGCCACTAAAGAGAAACTGTATTATACTGAGCTTCATATAATAAAATGATATTTTATTGCTAACTTCTAATATGGCTCTTTAGAAACCCTGATTTTAGCTGAATTTGCTTATGGTGAAACTGTTCAATAAATGCTATGAAATAACAGCTGGATCAGCTCTCTAATTTTTTAAATTCTTCTTAAAAATGTTCATGCTGGTCAATGTGTATAGTATTATTAACATTTTTTCAGAAATATCCCTCTGTTATGCAGAATTTTCTTTAATGTCCAAACCAATTACGTTTGCTTTTTCTGTTTAATGATTCACTTTTGGAAAACTTTATGGTGTCAACAATAAGTGTCTTCAGTTCCAGGGTTTCATAATAAAGTGTAGGTTTTTGGCTGCATCAGCCATATTTCCAAATGACTCTTCATATAGAAAGCAGACATCCCAGCAGAAGTCATTGTTGTATAAAACAGTATAATAAAGCTGAAGAGGGCAGAGAGCAAGTTTCGCAGGAATAAAAGTCCAGCTCCATTTTGTTTCACTTAGAAATGACACATCAACATGAGAGGTTTCAGAATATTTTAAAATTACTCTGTTATCACTAGTGTGAAAAAGGTTCCCGGCTAGAAGTGTTGCACTGTCTTAAATAAAATAGACATCTCAAATATTCAAGATATGTGATTAGGCCCACTGTCTGCTTGACATAGGAAACTGGCCGAGGGATCCCGAAAGTGCCTGTCAGAGCAGCATTCACTATTGTTTCTGAGGTTATTGTTTTTATTTTAATCAATGGTTTTATACTTGGATTATTGCTCCCTGCTCTATGCTCCATGCTCTTCGCCCCCATAGCCACACTCTCTACCCCTTTTTAAACTGGCAGGCTCTACTTATGTCCATTGAGTGTCTTGATTGTATCTTAGCTATCAACAGTCATCAAAACTAGCGTAGATTTAACAAGTCAGCAGAGTCACTCTGTTGATGGCGTGTACCTCTTGCACATCATTGCAGTCAAGGCTCATAGCTGATCCTGAAAGAAGCCGCTCTTCCAGATGAGCCAAGGGAGTGTGTCTCTGGTCAACCCAATAGGACCTGTGTATTGATATTTGGTATGTAAGGACTCCAGGGCTTGGAAAGCTTTTGTGATGTCTCTCTGCTGGCCCCCAACTACGTTTCTCCCCTTTGAAATAAGGGGGGCTGACCTTGAGAGATGCTGAGTGCCTCAAATCTCATTTAACACAATACTTTCCAGGAGGTGTTCTGCCAATCATAGGATCAAGCTCTATAGCAGTAATCTTGATGCTCCATCAAACTGTATTGGCTAAAGATAAGTGTTTTTAATTACAGCTTTAATTATTTTCCTAACCAGTTAACTCACAGCATAGACGGTACAGTCCTCCTGACATGACTTGTGTGTCATTTTTGTAGAACTTTCATACAAGTTACAATAAATGAGAAATTGGTGCAAATTAATCAAGATAAGGGTGTGTCAGCAGTCATAGTTGAACTCATGAGGAGACTGATATAGACAAAGAGTAACTTCTGTCTGAGATAAACTAAGCACAGCTCCCACTGATTTGATCAGAGAGAGAGGGAGACCTTTCTGAGTCATCCAATAGAAGGAGTTAATGAGAGGTTTAGAGATGGTAGTAATTTTGATGCATAAAGACTGCAAGATGGGATCTGCACAGGATAAAAATATCCTTCTTTCTCAGTGATCTGAAGAAATGTTTCACTTATCAGAAAGTTAGGAAAGCCACAGATAAAGGCCTGAAGTCAATGGCATTCTGTATTGCCAAGGAGGTCTGTATTAATAGAGTCCAATTCAACATGCTAAAATGTTACTCTTGTTTGTAATTTTGACAATGCAACCCCCTCCATCCCAAAACACTCCCTGTCTCCCTCCCTCAAAAACTGACTTGCCAGCTTAGTAACTAAGCCAATAGTAAAGATGAATTCCATGTTATTTGTAGTTAATACATTTTCATAGGCTTGTGCTTTATTCTCTTGCAGGATGTGGTTTTGAGAGAGGTCAGAAAAGAGATCCTCACTTTCCACCATGAAGGTTTCTTTTGGAGATGCTGGTTCTATGGCGAGGATTATGAGGAGACCATATGGAACTTCTGGTTCAGTGAGTGTTACTGATACATTTTATAGCTTTGTTTAGCAATGTTTTAAGGGGCTGGATCTGACATCAATGGTCGTTTATTATAGTGTCCATGTTGCTGTGATTATGGTTGTGTCAGCACTTCTATTATAAAGCTCTAATTCTACCAGATTATAATTGAGCTATAAAAATACAATCTGGACTGCAAGTCAGTGAGGGAGGTCTCTCCCAACTGAGAAGCAAGCTGTCTTTACATTTATTTTATTTTCCACGGAATCTGCGTGGCCATTTTAAAATAGGAGAAAACCCAAAGCTATCCCCAAATTCCCCCTGATCAGGACACTCTGTGCTCCATTTAACGCTGAAATTTTTGGTCTCAGATGGTCTTTTACAGTCTTCTAGGAGCATAGCAACTGACCCATTTTCTCCCTTTTTAAATAAAATCTTCTCCAACAGGGACAGAGCTCCCACTCATACCCCAATTGCTCAGACCCCTATTCATGTAGTCACCAGAGGGGCTTGCTAGACTAGAACCCTGTGGCTCTCTGCCCCTTTTATCTTTACTATCCTATTAATGTCTTCATCCTATGAGGTATCCAGTGCCCTCAGTTCTCATTGACTACAGTTTGTGGGGCACTCTGGCCAATGCAGGAGATGCTAAGCACCAGGTAGGATCAGACCCATATAAATCGGTGTGTAAATGCAGGACACTTATTTTACAGCATTGTCTATTTCCCTTTTTTCATGGAAATTATGAGAATCAGCGCACCCACTAATAGTAAACACAGATGATAGCAAAATCCATCTTTTTGAAAGTACGCTAATTAGTTGGAAAACAACTTTAAGCAGAATGGAGAAGTCTAATCTTGCAAACCTCAGATTTGCCAGCTGGAATCCAGCTCATCTGATAGCTGTTAGGTGGTCCATGTGAAGTGAATTTGGTGGTCTCAGTAAGACAGGTGTTCACATATAACATAACTGCCATCACAGTTGGCACTAACTAGCACCCTTTGTTGACAGTACAGACGCTAAGGACTGAATGGAACATGAAGACTGACCTGTCTTTTCTTTCCTAGAGGTGGTTGGGTTCACTGGTGTGGCAGTACTTGTACTGCTGATGCCCCAGTTCTATCTGCTCTATAGATAATTAGAGGGCTTCAGTGTCCCAGGCTACCAAAACCTTAGATAAACACTAAAACGAATTTACTCAAACAGTCTCTGTAAAGCTTTAAAGTACGATATAAACCTAGGCTTCTAAAGGTCTCCCAGTCATACAGTTAACTGTCATTCACACAGCCACCATTTTCTGTGACATCTCTCCTGGGAGGGCAAGCCCTCAGGCAGTGATGCCACCAGACCTTAATTTGTGCTGGGGCTTGCTGGAGCTCAGCCCCAGGAAATGGCTGAGATGAGCAGTTATGAGAGTTTGACTCCTGGATGGCCTCTTTTCTTGCCGGGCACAACCCTAGCACCTCTTCTGTCAGTTGTGCAAGGTGCGACCTGGCATGTACAGTGTGTGAGAGGTCATGCTGTGCGCTGGATGCCATTTTCAGTCCTGGAACCTCTTTCTTTACAAATTAAGCACTGAATGTCACCAAGATCTGCCTATCACTGTTTCTGAGTCAGCAGTATCACTTTCAGGAGTACTGCATTAGGGTGGGGTATGGCACTTTATGGAATAACATCAGAGAAAACGAAACTGATGGGCATTCAAAGGCTGAGAAGAGTCAACAAAACAGACAACCAACTCTCAGATAGTTGAGTTATTCAATGTTCATCTGTGCCTGACGTTTCCTAAAGTGGTTAAGTCCCTCTCTAAACTACACGTAATTTGATCACCACAAAATGCGATCAAATCATAGCAAATTTACCATATGATCATGAAGTTAACAGTGCAGCTCTGTCAGGAACCAACAGTTACTTTACTACACGATGATCAACATTTCAGGTGATTCCTACTCTTTGTAAACTACTGTGTATTTTAGGATATGGTTGTCTCCATATAAAATTAGTATTTGCAAGAGTTGGTTGAAATTTTTCATACAGAAAGTGTTTCTGATAAAAAAATGTCCTGAGAAGATTTACTACCCAATTGCATTACATGGGAATCCATGATATAATATAATGTTACGTGAAGTAAAATGATGAAATAAATCACCAGTTGGAATCCTTTTAATAACACTATTATTAGATAACTGGAAAATCTGTATTATTTCTTTAGGTATTTATTGTAATAGGATTGATCATGGCAAATTAGTTTGCTGCTATTGTGGATGTACTAATTAATTCAATAAGTATTCCATAATTAATTTAGTATGAAGTAATGTCCACCTATTATAACTGTTCCTATGAGCTGGGGAACATTTAAAAATAAGTGGCCAATCATTAATTAATTCATTTAACATTAATTCTATTACCATTAATCACGATAAGCCTCAGTGGTATTAATATTGATGGGACACTTCCATTGTAATTGTGCTTTCCTTTCCCACAAACTGGAGATGCTATATGGTAGGTAGTTCTAGTATCCAATGTTTTTAATCACTTCTAGACAGCATGGAAAAAAACCTGGGCATGGGGAGAATTATTCTAATTTGAACAAATCCATATTCCTATGATTTTGTCTGGCTCAAGTTAATTTTTGAGGGAATTAAAACTGGCTGTGTAATGTTCTTAACTCCTGTTACATTCTATCTATCTCATTTTGCATTTAGAACATGTTTAACTTATACTTTACTCGTATCCCTTTTATGCCAATGAGTGTCTGTCAGGTTTTGCGGGATTGGACATTTTATCTGAGTATAAAGGTTGTCATTTTGCATCTAATAAAAATGAAATGCTATTTATTCTTCATTTCTTTTTCAGCTAGCCAAGCACATCCCAAGTATTGCATGCATGGCTACCTGTTTCCTATGCCCATTGCTCTTGGACCTTTCCCACATCCTTCCTATGATGCAACCGCAGGTTGGTACTTAACCAGCTGTGTTCACCTCTTCTTTTCACAGGGATCCAATAGAGTGCTCAGATGTGTGGATCTGTACTGTAATTACCTTGGTGGCCTTGACTTTATTTCCTACCATTACAAACTTGCATGGGGGCATAAGAGAAAGTGGGGGCGCATACCCCTTTTCAGAGGCTATATAAGTTCTGGCCGCAGCTGCAGCCCCATAATTTAAGGAAGCAAAGGGGGCTGTGCTCCAGATGCTTCCCTCTGAGACCAATCATATGGAGGGTATGTAGGGAGTAAATGGAGCCAGGACTCCAGCCCCTCAATGCATGCCACCCAGCACAGCTATTCTACACCCTTCTAATGAATCTAGTAAATTACTTCTCTCCAGTACAACTTGTTCACCTGCACATCTACCAATGTGATATATGCCATCATGTGCCAGCAATGCCCCTCTGCCATGTACATTGGCCACACTGGACAGTCTCTACGCAAAAGAATAAACGGACACAAATCTGACATCAGGAATCATAACATTCAAAAACCAGTAGAAGAACACTTCAACCTCTCTGGCCATTCAGTAACAGATTTAAAGGTGACAATTTTGCAACAGAAAAGCTTCAAAAACAGACTCCAACAAGAAACTGCTGAACTTGAATTAATATGCAAACTAGATACTGTCAATTTAGGCTTAAATAGAGACTGGGAATGGCTGAGCCATTACACACATTGAATCTATTTCCCCATGTTAAGTATCCTCACACCTTCTTGTCAAACTGTCTTAAATGGGCCATCTTGATTATCACTACAAAAGTTTTTTTTCTCCTGCTGACAATAGCTCATCTTCATTAATTATCCTCTTAGAGTTGGTAAAGGGAACTCCCATCTTTTCATGTTCTCTGTATGTATATATATCTCCTCACTATATGTTCAATTCTGTGCATCCAATGAAGTGGGCTCTAGCCCATGAAAGCTTATGCTCAAATAAATTTGTTAACTTCTGAGGGTACGTCTACACTACCCACCGGATCGGCAGGTAGCATTCGATCTATCGGGGATTGAGTTATTGGGTGTAGTGTAGACGCGATAAATCGATCCCCGATCGCTCTCCCATCGACTGCTGAACTCCAGCTTGGCGAGAGGCAGAAGCAAAATCGACGGGGGAGCTGCGGCCATCGATCCTGCGCTGCAAGGATGCGAAGTAAGTGATTCTAAGTCGATC
Source organism: Malaclemys terrapin pileata (assembly GCF_027887155.1). NCBI lineage: Eukaryota > Metazoa > Chordata > Testudines > Emydidae > Malaclemys > Malaclemys terrapin. Next base: position 27,697,020 of record NC_071513.1, read on the forward strand.
TAAGATACGTCGACTTCAGCTATTCTCGTAGCTGAAGTTGCGTATCTTAGATCGATCCCCCACCATAGTGTAGACCAGGCCTAAGGTGCCACAAGTACTCCTGTTCTTTTTGCAGCTAGAGACTAACACGGCTGCGACTCTGAAACCAGTACAACTGTGGCATCCTGGATACACACCCACTAATGCAACAGCCTTACTTGGACTACATGATAATATCATGATCTAGCGCTCCTTTGTGAAGGGTGTTTTCCATAGGATCTTACCTCCCTTGCTATTAATCCCTCAACTCTATCAGGGATAAACTAACACACCATGGTAGAAAGCACACTAGGAACTCACACTTGGACAGGTCACTGGAAACTCTCTGTTATGCTTTATTAGAAACTCATGATGAAAGAGGTGCAACTGAATGCCAGCAACAAAAGAGCAGCTTGTTGTTTTGTTGAGACCCCCAGAAGCAAACTGCCCACCAACAGGAATCTGTTATAGACCTGGGTCACACTGGTCTCCTTAGGATGAAGGCTCTGAATATAGACTTAAGGCTAGATAGATCATGACTTTATGATCCACCCTGAGTGAGGGGCAGCTGCAGCTGCACTGTTCCAGGAGCAGACCTGGGAACTGAATTGTGACAGAACCTGTTCCCCACTTGCTGCCCATCCCCAGGGAAAATTATTTCATCCCTTTATGCAGAGCAGTTTTCTCCCCCTTTATGGCAGATGGGGCAATTTCCTGCAATATTCTTGAAAAATCATGTTGAATTAAGTTTAGGTATATCTAGAATCCATTATATTAAATACGAAGGTTATTTGTTATTGTGAGGTCAGGATTGTATCTGACTGTCTAGGAGAGACGTAGGGTGTGAGCCCTGGGAAGTGTTATAAACTTCAAAGGACTATACTGAACAATGGGCCAGTCAAGAAAGAACTGTTGGACAAAGGTTAAGTGGTTTGCCTGGGGAATCTCAAGTGGGAGGTGAATGCAAATTCCCCACCTCCAGTTATGCAAAAAAGCAGCTTTTGGAAGCTCCATCTTACCTGCTCATGAAGATCCAAGGCCCAAGCTATATAAAGGCAAGATTAATCTATGTATAAGTGTGCTTGTTCTGAGCTAAGGCTGTTATGAATTTGTAACCACAGAAAACCCCTTTGTGGGGTTTGAAGGACTGACTCCTACCAGAGCTGTTGTGGAGATGGGGGGGTGATCTCTTGTTAAGCTGATTGGCAGGAGTGTAAGGTTCGTTCTTATTGTTTTTAACATGTTTTCTCTGTAATGCTTTTACCTTGAGAATAAATGTGTTTGCTTAGAAAGAGCTGTGTGGTAAACCACACACGTTTGCTTAGAAAGGACTGTGTGGAAAATTAGGCTGTTCATAGGCTCTGAAGAGAGAGAGCAAAGCACAGAAGCTGGATTGGTTAGGCAGTCTGACTTGTTGGGAGTATCACAGTGTAGGCAGGGAACTGTGCAGCCTCGAAAAACCCCAGTCAGAAGAGAGAGAGACATGGGGCTCTGCCCAAGAGAGCTGACAGCTGGGGGGAGCTGGAAGCCTAACAGTGGGTACCCTTGCTGGACTGTGGAGCAGGATATAGGTGCAGTTGCCCTGAACTGTGACGCCCCCTTCCCCTGCTTTGTTCAGCAGCTTACTCCAGCCAGCAAGTAAGTGCGGTGGAACCAACGCGTTCCTGCTTCTCACTGCTCTCCAACCCTCCTTGCCCTTTTCCTCCCATTGGGCAAGTAGCTCCTGCTCTCCCCAGTGCAACCGGATTTATGATCTGGGCAAGGAGTAATGAGCGTTATATTTACCCTTATTCCCCTGCATGGCAGAGTACTGGTGTGTGCCAGTCTAGCACTGAGTGATTCCCACAATGTCTGACTTAACACTGAATGAACTGTAGTGTTGTTGGGTTGGTTTTGTTAAAAGAAAAAGCACTAACAACTATTCTTAAAAGACTACATTGGCAAAACAAAATGAGCCTTTACTAAAATAGAGAAAATCTGTTAAACCAACACATTCAAATTGATTTCCCCCCAGTGTTTTTCCTGAATTTCCATCCCCATATATTTTTGGATTTTGGCAATGAATTAGCTGCTGTTTGGAATTTGAATTTAATTGGTGGCAGAGGACAGAATTAATCCACTAGTCTTTTTTAAAATTAATTGATTTCTTTAAATAGTACACATCCCTCTGCTTTACCTCCTGGGACCCGGGGCAGGTGTACTGTACAAACAAACATCTTGACCTTTTCCTTAGCCTTTAGCAATATCGTTTTTTATGGGGAATTCATTAAAAAAATTTGTCTGGTTTTTTTCTGTGCTGTGTATGATTTCTGCCCCAGGGAGCACACTGCAGTATAAAATGGATATGATGTGTTTGTTGACAGTAAAGTGAGTAGCACATTTCAGGCTCTATTGTAGACTCTGTATAAAAACACCATTGAGAGTTAGTTAAGTAGTAGTGTTTTTTTTTCTTTTTCTTTTTTTCTTACAAGAGACAGTCAGGGTTACCAGTTTCTGAATGATTTTACCAATGAACAGACTAACTTTTCTGAGCTAAATAAAGGGCCCTCAAGCTATCTGTTCCTGTCTGTCAGTCCTTGCTATGAAACAAACCCCTCAGCAGAATCTTTTCTGAGACTGACTTCTGAAAGGCTGTTAGATTACTTAAAGTGCCAAGTGTGAGCAAAAATTTATACAAAGAAATATCTTCTCCTAAAACCCTGTCCCTTAGTCTATCTGAAAGGAACGTGTTCCTCACCCCAGGACCTGTAAGATCATGTTGTTCTGTAGGAGCCACAGCGATAACACTAGAGAGGTGGTATGGGGATGTTCTCTGCATAGATTGTTAGCCAGAAGTGTGTAGTTCTTGCCCCATGTTTAGCATTCAGTCCTTACTGTGTCCCTGTCTATAGAGTTAGTCTTAATTATATAACCACTCACATCCAGGTTTACAACGCTATTCCTCACCTCTAACATCAGGATGTAATAATGCTTATGTATACAAAGGGTGTTGAGAAGCTAACTTAATTCACTCTAAAGTATTTGAGATCTGCAGACAGAAAGTGCTAGTTAAGAGTACAGTATTGTTTTCTTTCAAGTAAGAAAGTATTTATATGTAAAATACCATAGAGCGGGAGGATGCCCAAGGAAAGAATGACTGACTATGGGCCATATCATAGTGAATAGAATGTAGCTCAGGGCAGAATTTGGGGTGATGTGTTGTTAAGGTATATACATGAATCATAGGATTTCTTTAAAGGTTCAAGATTCTTTTACTAAATGGATTCCTTGTCAGACTGGTTTAAAATGAGTAAAATGTGTCTGCTGTATATCATTTTTATTTCATGTGTGAATGTTGACAGAATTGCCCATTTTCTCCCGCTTAAGTCAAATGGTCATAACTGCTGCTCCACAGACACGGTGCACAAAGTGGAAGACGATAGTATGAGGGGGTTGGATGGCTGAAGAGATTCGTGGTGGGAGCCTTTTCACCTGTTTGAATCTAGCCTGGGATTGTGGTATTCACTGAAAATTATTCCCATCAGATGGTGTTCAGTGAAATATGTTGGTGATCAGGCCTGTTCTTAGTGGGAAAGTGCCCACTGCACAAAAACACTACGGTTGGCACTAACTAGCAATGTTGCTTGAAGTCATAGCAAAAAATTCAAGACTCAATGGATCAAAGAATCTGAATCCCCTCCACTAGTTGTGATCCTTTTGGGTCAGGAGGGAAGGCAAATTAGAGCACTGAAAAGCTTGCACTGCTGCTTTCTGTGTTTCACCTGCTCTGTGGGTAAATATGGCTCAATTCTCCAGGATCATGAACCTGGCATCTTTAACTAATGCTAAGTAAAGGGAGGGGATGGTGGGAGAAAAGAGGAGATGATTCTATGTCTTTGAGTTTAGTTTCCATTTCTTTCTTTCCTACCCCAAGCTTGTTGCTCTCCCGCAAAGCTTGTGCCATATTTTACCCTGGCAATCAAAATCCTTTTGTGCCAGGCCTTCCTGACAACACACCCATTGGAGTTCTGCTATTCATCCTAGGCCCATTACACTGCTCTACAGCCAAAATACTTCTGAAATAAATGTAGTCAAACTTTACTAATTCTGGGGCACTGAGAACGAAAATGATGCTTAAAATTGTTGATTGGCTCTAGTTTTCAAGATATGCTATTGGGTCAGTATATACGACCCTTGACTTGGGAATGGCAGAGGATAAGTGAGTTCTAAAGGGAAGGGATCTCAATTTAAACCAGAAATGACTAAAATACAACTTTGACTGGATCTATGAATAAATCTATGACTGGGTTTGGACAGTACTTGCTTTTTAGGCAAAACAATGAATGATGCAATCTGAAGCTGGTATTGCATCATACATGATATGAATTGCATCATGTTATTCCTAGAAGTCATGGATGATGCAATCATAACGAAGCTTACATCACTCTGCTGAACAAATTGCCCTATATCAGCTCTAGAAATCATACAGTGTCGTGCTCTCTTATTTGTCAGTATTTGATTTTGCAAAGGGACACATTTCTGTTTAGCCAAAGTGAGCAGAGATGCCTCTTACTTGTGTGAACAGTGCAGATAACTTCTGCTATGTTTGTGGTGAAGTGACTTTTGCATTACAAAAGCGCAGTATAACCACTATGGTTAAGAAAGCCTATCACCTTTATTTTGGCTGCAAAACTGGAGATCAGGACAAGAGGTGGGCCCCACACATATGCTGCAACACTTGTGCAACAAAACTTCGCCAGTGGTTGAACAGGAAAAGGAAATCTATGCCAATGATTTGGAGAGAGCCAACAGAACATACCAGCAATTGTTACTTCTGCATGGTGCCTCCAGTTGGGAAAGGTGTGTCAAAGAAGAAAATGTGGACTGTGCATTATCCAAACATTCCATCAGCTATAAGCCCAGTACCCCACGGAGAAGGACTGCTGGTTCCTGATGCACCAGAATCATTCTCACTTGAGTCAGACGAGGAAGAGGAAGAGGATGAAACGTCTGGTCCTGAACCATCCATGTCACAGGACCCACATTTTCTCCCATCCTCCTTGTCTGAACCACACCTCATAACACAAGGTGAACTGAATGACCTTGTCAGGGATTTGGAACTACCCAAGAGTAAGGCAGAGCTGTTGGGCTCCAGACTACAGCAGTGGAATCTCCTGGCAGGTGATGTTAGGGTTTCCATGTTCCGTGACCATCAAAAGGATCTTGTCCCATTCTTCTTCATGGAAGGTGATCTTGTAGCCTGCAACAACATCGATGGTGTGATGGCAGCCCTCAACGTCGTTCACGATCCAGATAAGTGGAGACTGTTCATTGATTCATCGAAGACGAGTCTTAAAGCTGTTTTATTGCATAATGGCAATGTTTTGCCATCAATTCCAGTTGGTCATGCAGTCCATATGAAGGAAACCTATGACAACATGAAACAACTTTTGAGGTGCATAAACTATGACCAACATCAGTGGCAGCTTGGTGGCGATTTGAAGGTTGTTGCTCTCTTGCTTGGTCTGCAGACTGTATACACAAAGTACTGCTGTTTTCTCTGCAAATGGGATAGTCGTGCAAGAGATTCCCACTACATCAAGAAAGATTGGCCACTCCGACAGTCATTGGAGCCTGGGGGGAAAAGTGTTCAGCATCCACCACTTGTTGAATCAAGGAAGATTTTGTTACCACCCTTACACATCAAGCTGGGTCTGATGAAGAACTTTGTCAAGGCCATTGACAAAACACAAGCAGTTTTCAAATACCTCCATGGAAAATTTCCAAGGTTAAGTGAAGCTAAGATAAAGGAAGGTGTCTTTGTTGGTCCTCAGATTCGTGAACTTCTTCGAGATGATGCATTTGATCATGCACTGTGTGGCAAGGAAAAGATGGCATGGAAAGCCTTCCAGTTTGTGGCAATAAATTTTCTCGGAAACAACAAGGCAGACAACTACAGGTTGTTGGTGGAAAACCTCCTCAAGGCATACAAAAGCCTTGGTTGCAACATGTCACTAAAGATACATTTTTTGCACTCTCATCTAGATATTTTTCCACCAAACTGCGGAGCAGTGAGCGACGAGCACGGCGAGCGATTTCACCAGGAGATTGCAACAATGGAGAAACGCTATCAGAGCAAATGGAGCCCATCAATGCTTGCAGACTATTGCTGGACAGTGACAAGAGATGTTCCATTTAATGAATACAAGAGACAAGCCAAGAAGCGCCGAGTAGACACTGAATTGGACTAAACTATGTACATAATAGTTTTTTGCCTTTTATTTCCTAATAAATTTTATTTATATAACCCTTTTGCTGATTTTTCAAGTGTTACATAAAAAGGACAAGTATCAGAGGGGTAGCTGTGTTAGTCTGAATCTGTAAAAAGCAACAGAGGGTCCTGTGGCACCTTTAAGACTAACAGAAGTATTGGGAGCATAAGCTTTCGTGGGTAAGAACCTCACTTCTTCACTTGCATCTGAAGAAGTGAGGTTCTTACCCACGAAAGCTTATGCTCCCAATACTTCTATTAGTCTCAAAGGTGCCACAGGACCCTCTGTTGCTATAAACAGGACAGGTGAAATATTATCATGTAAAGCAACCATAAACACATGAAAAGACCTAGGTTTACAATTTATGATTAAAACTCTACTATCTACACAATATACATAGACATAAAATGTAAAAACTTAAATATCTTAGAAACAGTAGCCAATCAGTTGTTTTAATTGTCATATTTGAATTCAGCACATCAAAATACATAATAAATAGCACATTTTATCTCTGAAGCAGACGACTTCTCAAAAATTGTAGACCAGTGTTATTTATGGTATGAAGTACATGACAAATAAGCTAAACCTTTACAAGTGCTGGCCATATGGTAAATCTGAGGACACTAGGGAGTTAATAACATGCCTGATACAACTCTTCTCAACAAGAACAACTCAATAAGTCTAATAAAATATTTAAAAATTGTTCATAATCCTGATATTCATTACAGCAAGGTTATTATTTTTATGGTTGCTGAAACTGGACTTATATGTGTCAGTTTCACACATTCTTCTGACAGTTGATCTGATTATGTGGGTTTCCTTTCCTTTCCTATAACTTTATTCTTTCCCATTGTACAGTGTACAGAGGTTTCTGGACTGCATTCATCGTACTAGCTGTCGCTGCCAGTCTGGTGGGAGGATTCCTGTTGGTGTGTGGTGTGCCCTTTTTCAATGCTAGATTCTATAAAGTAGGAGGTGGATTCCTCATCACATCTGGTAAGCTGCCAAGTCATGGTAATTGGATATACTAGCGTCTGGAATGCTGAAACCAAGTTTCTCTTTGTGTGTGTGTGTGTGTGTGTGTGTGTGTATGAAAAGGGTAGGAACTCTAATCATGAGGAATGACAGTAGAAAGATATGAGCTCTAGTAAATTATGTATGAAAATTTAAGCACTGACTTTGGAGAAACTGTATTTCCCCTCCACTCTAAAAAATGAATTTTGTTTAATGAAGTTTTAGAAAGATATTGCTTTGCCATAAAAGACTTTACTTTTCAGAAATGCATTTTTTTTCTTCTTGTGTAAGGCTCCGATTTTGTTATGCAATCCACTGGGAAAGACCTCTGAGCCTAGATGGAGTCTATGACCATTGTATTATTGGACAGTAATTAGCTAGGCCCCAGTCCTGCAATGCAATCTTCTAATTTGGACCACTGTTGTATATTGCCCTCAACAGTGAACAGAAATAAACATTTATACACTATTAATAAAAATCCACTGTGAAATAAAACTAGAGGGACACATTCAAATAAAATCTGAAAATTATATAAAGCAGCATCAAGTCAGGAAAATGAACTAGAAACATTCATTTATTCACCCTTCATGGTAATCTTATTAATCACTCCACTGTAGTGTTATTAGAACCTAGAATGACAAGACATTTTTTCTCTTTCTCTTTTTGGGATTGGTGGGATTATTTTGGGGGGATTTGTTGAGATTGGTGAATTTGTTTAACTAAAGTAAATCATTGTTTTAAACCTTTGTCCAAAAATCATAAACCTTGTAAGCAGACAAAAGTTTGGTTAACTTCTCTTTATATATATGGCACTCTTTGTGGGATCAGGGAAAACCAATGGAATTGTCTTAATTTTTTTCAGGCCCTAATTCATTAAAACACTTAAGCACATGCATAATTTGCAGCATGCAAGTAGCCATTTGAAGTCATTGGGAAATACTCTGTGAAATAGGCCACTATTTCAAAAAAAGTTGAATAGATTTTAAAGGAAGTAAAATTCTATACTTAAAAAAGAAGAATAAAACTAACTCACTACATTTCACTGTTGGTGTTTTATTATAGTCTTTAGTTGACAACTTTTTCATTAAAAGCCAGGACATAGAATTTCACAGTTCTTAAAAAACCTGATTGTGCACCACATAACCTCTTGGCTTTCGCCAAAGATATTTCTCTTAAATAAAATTTGTGCTAATGCTGTCTCAATTTAAGCAGCAGTCATTATTATTACCTATCATTAGACTAAATCAGTTCCTTAGGAGCTGTCCTAGGAAGGCAGATTTCTTGTTAAGTGATTTATCACTATACAGGTGCGTCTCATGTTACGTGGGGGTTCCGTTCCGCGGTTAGCACATAAAGCGAAAACCGCATATAGTCAAAATTACATTGAGTTGAATGGTGGGCGGAATCACCCGCACTACAGGTACAGTATTAAAATTGTTATTTTTCTCTTTTTTGTTGTTTTGTTTTTGCTGACCGCGTAAAGCTGAAATCGGGCATGTTAAATGCACGTAAGATGCGACAGACCTGTATTTTTTATGCAAACGAGAACCGAAAGAAGGGACAACCTTGTAAAAGTGATCATTCTTGTGACATTTCCAGCAAGATTTACTCAGTGGTTCATCAGATGATTTTTGATAAACATCCAAAATGTCTGTATTCGTATTGAAACTAAGTCTCTAAAATATGTGGAATGCATTGCTCAGTAGTTATTTTCTTTGTTTCCATAAAATTTAATCCGTTCTGAAAATATCTCGGTTTTTGACTCTCTATCGTTTGGATGGCAGGATTTGGTCTGATGGTACAAGAGGAAGCTGGCATTGCCTTCTACTCGTGGCCTGAAGCTCAATTTTAATTAACCTTCTTCACAAAATGCTCTATCTTCTCAGAAGTGTGAAAACATTTGTAATTGATAGAGAGGAGTGTAGTCTAGAGATTAGATTTTGAGATTAGAAATCAGGACTCCTCAGTTCTACTCCTGCCTCTGCCACCGATTCCCTGTGTCCTAAGGAAAGTCATTATTTCATCCTTAACCTCTGTGTGCTTCAGTTTACTCTGATAAGACTTTCCTACCTCAGAGGTATGTTAGGAGGCTTAGTTAATGCTTGTAAAGCAATGTGAGATTCTTTCCTGGAAGACTCCTAATCTAACATAGATGTAAATATGCTGCAAAGCACTTTTTTTTTTGTAAATCAGATGTTCCTAAATTTCTCTTGCAAAGCAGAGATTTTACCTTGTGCATTTATTATTTATTTAGATTGACAGGACCGTAATGGGTGACTGACACTCTAGATACCCCTAACAACTACCAGTAATTAAAAATGCAATCTATGCCATCAGTATCATCTATAGAACTGAAAGCTATACTTTAAAACACACACGGCAGGAAAGAGAACCTAAAGGATGGCTTGGCTGTTTTCCTTGAGGGCAGTACTGGCACTGAAGATGAAGCCCCATCTCTAAATTATTCCATTGGCACCAGCAGACCGTGTGTCCCTACACTGCAGGGGAAATTCAGTGTTTCACAGTGAAGTTTTTATCATCCCATTGGATTCCTTGGGTTTGCTTTCCAAGAAATGGCTCTCATTATTTACTGTACTTTCAGAGGATGAGTCTGATAGCCTGCCAGCTACCATAACAAATCTTGTGCTCTGTGGGTGGTAGTCTTGAGAGCGCTTTCAGAAGAACCAGTTCATTTTGCTTGATTTATTCTCAAGGATAACTCAGTAGATAGAACCGGAAACTGCTTGACGTTTATTGCTAGTTTCATTTGTAGATCTTTTCCCCCCAAGTTTAACAGTTGTCCTTGCCAACCTGCTTCCAAAAATGACTCAAGCACACAAGCAGCTAACCAGGATATCATCTTTCTTTCTAGAATTTGACATGCTGTCAATAGTTTAAAGGCATCCTCTGGGAAGAAAGACACTAATCGATGGCTAGTTTTCACTTGTTTCAGTAGTCAGACAACGATGTAATTAATTATAATTACTGTGTCACCACTAGGGCTGGGTGAATACTGCAAAATATTTTGTGAAAACATTGTTTGTATTTTGAAATAAATTCATTTTGACTGTATTTGTGCCCTTTCTGTTTCAGTTCCCATGGATAATTTAGCAAGCAAGTTTAATGGTAAGAACGTATGAGTCTGATCCAAAGCCACTGAAGTCAATGGTAGGTTTTCCATTGACTCTAGTGGGCTTTGAATCAGGCTCTAAAATGGTAGGGTTAAGAGAACACGTGACTTGTTGCCCACATGCTGAGTTGAGGAGAGGCAGGGAAGGGATTGTTGGGGAAATAGCAAAGACCTGCTGCAAACAGTAGAGCTGTGAGACCTTCTCAAAGAAAAGGACAAGAATACATGATAATGGAAAGTATTTGGCAACCTAAATATAGGGGTTGGTACCAGCTCCCCCATAATAGAACAAACAAATACACAATAATCCAATACGTCTATATTTTTCTCTCAGCCATTCAGATCAGAATGTTATTATATAGGATTCCAAATATTGTTGTGTGATTCCAGCCTGTTACATTTTTACACAAACGACCTGAATATTTTAACTGTGGAACATTTCTAATAACCACTCTTCAATTAAGAGGAACCATTCCAATGTTATAAGGTAATTCTACTGTGAGCAGGATGTCTGAGGTTTTGTGTGTGGTAATCTGTTCTGTAATACTAGTTTATTACAAAATTAACGACGAACTCTATGCCAATCTTATGGCTGGAATTCTTTGTATTTTATACTCTAATTCCGTTTTTCCAAAATGAGAGCTCCACATTCAGCAATCACCAGGTATTTTGTTTATAATGCATGTATTTTGTAAGACAGGTGAAAGTCAGCAGTCCATTTTCTTACCATAAGGTTCTTTAAAAAACTAGTAGTCTAGAAGGTGAATGAGACACGGATAGTTAAAGTTCAGTTTTCCTATAACTAGCAGATTGAATGAAAACTCTTTAGCTTCCAAGGAATAAGAGTTAGAGATTGAGTTCTTTCATCTATCCCTACAATTAGCTGCTATAAAGGTGTCACAAGCATATAAAACAAGAAAAAGAAAGTCACAGAGTTAGACTTCAATTTACTCACAAAGTGCTACTATCCTTTAGAGTGGGAAGACACAGAGTCAGGGGTTAGTTGTCTTGCAGTTAGCCCCTAGCTGGTGTCATCAGGGTATGAAGGAGAAAGATTTAATGCCACAAGTTCAATTTTCTTGCAATTAGCCACTCCCCAGAAGATGCCATTGACCTCATCAGTACTGCGACTGAGTTTCACAGTTAATTTTTTCCATACCAGCCTAATGAATAGAGGCAGAGGGAGAAAAAGAAAGAGATCACTCTGCTAATTTTCTAGCCAGCAGAAACCACAGAGCTATTAAGAGGAGTATATGGACTGTCTCATTTGACATGCCTGTCACTTATACTTACCAGAACCCAACACACAACAGCAGAGACAACACTGCTGCATGTGTAAGCAGGAAGATTGTCTGGTTTAGTAATCTCCTACCACTGCACTCTGCCATCTTGTCCCCACACTTCTAAATACTGTATTAACAAAAAGCCTAACTGCAGCAAAACAATCCCCAATCCTTAACTTGTCCCCCAAAGTGGCTCTTTTATTTGCTACATTACATAGCCAGGCTCCTCGTTTCATCTTTATTATGCAAGTGGCATATAGCTTTTTACAGGCACTTGCGTAAATGTCAAGGGTCTAAGGGTCTGATCAATTTTTATTCATCCCTGTTTGATTTCTGCAGTTAAAATCTTAGGACTTCTATGTCCCAGTGACCTTTTTGTTCCTTCTGATGGCATCCTGAGGCAGGGGTGTTAACTCCAGTTTCAGTTCTCTGCACTTCCTCTTCTATTTTCCTATTCCATTTGTCCTCTTCATTTTGTCTTCTCATTACTGTGACTGTAAATTCCAGGGACTCTTCTCCACCTCATTTGTAATTATTCTGATGGAGAAATTGCTTATTTTACTCTCTTTTTTTGTCACATTCAAAGAGTATGAAATTGTTCTTAATTTAGATTCCATTGTTAGTCTGGTGCCATCATCTCCAATACTTTGTTTAATAACAAATCCTGAAATGTGAAGAGCTGGTGCTTTTTCTAGTGAGGACTAAGGAGACACTTTCCTATTCAGCACTCTGGGAACCTGAATGTTGGATGTCATTCCTCTTCATTGGCCGCTCATGCTTTCCTGTGTTGTTTATCCAGTCATCATCCAATGATAGTTATTTTCTTTCATCTTTATAGTGAAGGTATGAAATTTTCTTCTGAATATGTATATTAAAAGAGAGTAGATACAAGCTAGCTCTAAATATGTATGTTAGCATATCACTGTCCAATGCCCCTCAGGAATATATTTTTTTATTTAGGTCTATTAAGGTAGATATTGTATTTTAATAAGATATGAATTGATCTTAAGAAGGATGCTTACTGAGGTTCAGTTATTATCCAATTAATTTAATTTTAAATTACATTAACAATAAAGACTTAATTACATTCTTATCAATATATTGTATTTTGTGAAGAATGTGTGACTATTAATTTATACATACAGTAATTTCCTTATAGCAAGATAATTGGTATTTTAAGCATATAACTGTCATATTCCATGTAAATTACTTATTTGCGACGCTTAATTTAAAGTGCTACCAAAAATTATAATGAACATATGGGTATTAGAACAGATAGCATTTAACTCCTTGACAGCCAGTCCCAATAGGCAAAGGGCCTTTTCCTTATAAGTCTAAAACATTAGAAAAATATAGCACTCCCCCAGTATGTTCATAGGTTCCAATTCTAAGGTACTGGAGAGATGCTCTGCAATTTTTAAAAAAGTAAGACAAATCTAATGACTTAGCGTTCATTCATACACACACACACATTTTGTATATAACACAGTGTGACTTAGCTGAAGATTATTTTGGATCCTATATATCTTCATATAGACCTTCTGTTAGGCTTTGATGCAGGAAAGCACTGAAGCATAATCTGACTCATTACATTTCTTTATTTAATGCTAACTGTCATTGGCTTTACCATTGAAAAGGCACCTCTTACCTACAGTTAGCATACAGCAGTATTTGAGGTGATCTAGGTTATTTCAAATCTGTGGTATTTTACAAAACTCTGTGTGATAATGTTGACTGTCTAATGGAGACCACTGCACTAATTGTAACATAATAAAAATATGTTTCTATGATATTTTGGAGCATGACATGGCCGTGGGCTAAACTAGAGTTTTGTGACAGTGGAAGGGGTCTCCTCTTTTTCAAATAATCCAGCTACATGATAAAGATGGGTCATACTTTGGAATCTTAAGTCTCCATCTTTTGAATTTGGGGAAGGAAGTTTCTGATTAGAATACCTGGATGTAAACCCATTCTGGGTTGGATCCAGATCTGGTAGGCAACTATTTTCCAGTTCTGTTTCAGATGCAGCTGGAATCTCACGAAAAAGCTGACCTCGTGGTGTTTTCCCCATTTATGAATGTGGAAATCTAATGAGATCACTAGGTCTCATCTGACATTTTGAGCCAAAGTATTTTAAAAACACCTTGCAAGATTTTTGTGGCAACAAATAGGAGCACAATTTCAAAACCTTCTCCTGATGTGGCAATGAAGCTGAATACTAACTTAACCCAACATCCAGATCTGACTGTGATCTTAGTCCATTTCTGGCAAGTGTCTGTAGAGGAGGCTTATCAAGATATTGCTTGAGGAAATGGGTAATACTCCCCCAAAACTGTACCATCCCCCAAGAATTCCTACCTTCATAGACTTTTCTAGCTGTGGTCTAAAGTATTTATTTATTATTATTATTATTATTAAACAATCTACCTGAGATTATGTAGAATGGCTTTACTTGACTTTTCTATGTTCTTATATTGTATTTCCTAGTGAAATACTATTTTCTAGGCCCAGTGTCATGTGTTTTTTTCGATACTTTGTTCCAATGCTTAAGAAAACATCATACAAGATGAAAAAAGGCAGTTCACCAGAGCTTGTAGCAGCCACTGCACTTGGTCTATCCATCATGGATTCTGTTTTCTCTGTCCGGCCACGGAAGTAACTACAGAGCAATGTTATGCAAAATGATTCTCACCATCAGTAAATTCATATCCCCAAATTTTTGCATTTCTTGTGGAAAGCAAAGCCAGTTCTGGCTGGAATGTCTGATTTGTTCTTTTCGAGAAAATAAAAAGAAGTTTTTTTGTTTTCATCTTGGCTCATGTTTCATTCCACTCTTGCCAGGCAAAAAAGCCTCTGATGAAAATGGAAATGATACACATTTTTCCAAATTTGGATCAAATATTGCAAAATTTATCCATTTTTCAAAATTAACATGGCTCTAGATCCTGTTCCCACTGAAATCAATGGGAGCCTTGCAATGGCAATGAGTGAGTAAAATGGGAAGACCATATTAAGCATCACTTGTAAAGACGCACTGCACAGAGCTGAATTTTACCCAGTGAGAGTAGGCTCAGACCCCATACAGCGCTATCCTAGGGGCAATTTTCTAACTAATATCCAGCACTAGACTCTCATATACGGGAGCCAAAAAGTGTGGCCTGAATGACCAAAACTGAGTGGTGAGTGTGGTTTTATGTAAATGTTCCGTTGATTCAAAGTAAAAACATACTTGGGAATTTCTATTTATTATAAAATGTAATCAGAACTTATAAATATAAATAATCTGATATAACATTTTGCACTGTTTTAAAGAAAAGAAACTCTTTACAAAGTTTGCTGCATGGTTTGAAAAGCTCAAATGCCCGTTTTTCATATTCAGTCTATTTAGTGAATGACAAGCAGCTTTAAAAACCAACACTGACATAGCGCCAGTAAAAATTCATAGACAGTATTTTGTTAATTTTATTAATGATTTCATATGCTGATCACACTTGGAAAATAATCGATCTTTGTCTCTTTTCAGGAGGTTTATTTTTCCTGCTCATATTTCTCTTTGTGATGTGGAAGGAGTTTGCAGCTGATCTCCAGAAATACATACTTCTGGAAAGAAGTGAAAAATGCATGGACGATGACCCTGTAAATGTGTATTATGGATGGTCATTTATGTTTGCTGCAGCTGGGGTTCCCTTGGTTTTACTTTCTGGACTTCTCTTTTATCTTGTTGGCCGAAGCATTCTGCCGGCAGTGGAGTAAACAAGCTGTTCGGCTGAAAAATCCTCTGAGAAGATCTTTGAAACCACTTGAAAATGAGGACATAACTGTTTGGGGGACTAGACAATTTTTGTAGCTTAGGTGCTTGATCGAGGGTCATTGTTAAATGATGCTAAGGAACACTGGAAATATACACCCAGTCATTTCAAATAGAGCTGATTCTGAACCAAAACCCCAGTGCCAAAATATCCAAGTAGCTTTCCCATCCTTCTCATGGGAAAGACCAAAGGTCCAGATACAAACATGTAGACCTGTAAAAACATAAATGTTCAGATTCAGACCCAAATTTTTCAGCTCTGATTCAATTCTCACTTCAAAGTCAATGTAATACTCTTCATTTTGTAATAGACTGGGCATATCTAAAACCTGGCTGTGGGCTTCAATATTTATAAATATTCAGCGGAATAGGGATAGTATTTTGACATTTCTAGCACCCTCATTTCTTGTTAAATGTAATCAAATCTGGCTATGATGTCTTTTTGTGAAAACTAATTAGGATCATTTTTTGAGTGAGCAAGCTCTCATTGACATTAAAGGACAACTATTACATGGCTTTTAAATACAACAGGAAAATGATTTGTCAGGAAGGTACAAGAATTTTTTGGCTCTTTTTAGGTCCCAAACCTGCAAAGACAGATGCACATACCTAACTTTAAATATGTGAACAGCCCTCCACCTGTTACATGCATAATAAAACATATGATTAATATCATTTATCAGTTATTTATGGTATTACCCACTGTGTGCTAGGTGTTTTCCAAACACTCAAGAAATATTGTCGCTGTGAAGAGTTCACAGTCCTAGGACAGAGAAGTAGACGGAATTTAAAGAAATGGGAATGGGCACAACAATATTATTATTAGTGTTTGTTTGTTTCAGTAGTGACTTGAGGCCAACTGAGAACAGGCTCCCATTGTGCTAGGCGCTGTACAAACACAGAATAAGAAACGGTCCCAAATAAGCAGATAAAAGATTTTAAGTGTCTGGATTTACTCAAGTGCATAAGGTTTGCAGGTTAGTTACAGTAAAACGTGCTAATTTGAATGCACTGTATACAAGACAATTGAGATCCAAAAGGCAAACTAGTTTATATTTGTACTATACATGAGGCTTTGTAAAAATATTGGAGTAATGGCAAGATTTGGTGCTGTCACTATGTGTTTTGGGTTTGATCTCAATGCTTTGAAGTAATTTTTGCTAGGCCCTTGCTTGTTTTAACAATTTGCATAATGTTTGAATCAAACTTACAAAATTATGTGCTGAATTCATGAATGCCATTATTTGTACTAAACATATATCTTTAAGCTATATGCCATGCAATTGACTATATGTAGTTAATTAATAATGTGATGGAAATCTGTTGTAGAATGCAGTGAAAATTGTTGGAGATACACATTATTTATTATTACTCTTCCGAAAATATTATGAAAGTCGCAGGAGCAAGTTCTAATCACTCATTTACAAAATCCATGGTAATTTGTAATTCCAATGTAAAAAATAATGAATAACAGACTTGGTCTGTAGTTCTCACTTAAGTAAAACTCTCATTGATCCCCATTAATGGGAGCTTTGTTTGAATAAGGATGGAGATAAACAATATCTCTTATCCTACTCCAGCAAATAGATATTTCATGACATTTAGAAATACACAGGTATTTAAATGTTTTATTTGTCAATTTTAAAGGTTTTTTTAATTATATTCATTAGAGTTATGCTTGTGCCCCATCGGTTCTTCAGGTGATAATTTCTCACTATAAATTCTCTCTCTTTGGATAATTTTTGTCATTTAATTATCTAGTCAGTGGGAAGCTGAACACTTATGGCCACAAAGAATAAAAGTATGTAATCTGGGAGCAGAAGAGGTCAAGATTTACAGTCACTTGCCTTTTGCTGATCCCATAAAACAATCCAAGCATGCAGAAATGATGAGCCCATACGAGACACCAGGGCAGAAGTACGAGAATGCAGCAAGAAATCCATCAGACTTATTGATATCTACGAAACAAAGGATCCCTGAAGTTGTGAATAGAGAAGTGAATTTTATAATATAGAATGAAATATTTATTAACTTTCTCCATCTGTTCTTTAAAAAATTTAGTTTAATGTCATCAAGGCATTTATGGAATACATTTAGTTTAATCACGCATTCATGCCTTGGGGAGTAACCGTCCCTTGGAGACCTACTCATTCTGGATCAGTCTAGAACAAGCAGTAGTTTAAAACTCAACCACTCTTTTAGAAAACACGTGACTTAGACTCATGTCACAATAACTTGGGTTTTAAAACTTTTTGTATTTCAGGCATTGTGAATCATGAAGCCAAGGCAATAGATGCTATATACACTCGAGAAACAGAGTAAAATAATGCATTAGATCCTATGTTAAAATGCATCATTTATGGCTGGCTTATATGTTGACCAAACATGCCATTCTTTTGGGCTACAGAAAAGATTAGTTTATTTCTCAGCTCTTGTGTTGCCTAAGCACAGGATAACTTGTCTGGACAAAATTGTCGTTCTGAGGAATTGTTTCTTCTGAAGAGGAATTTTCAGAGAGAATCTCATGGGTTCAGCGACATAGTTTGGAAATTATAGGTTCCTCAATCTCTGTTATCTGTTGGATTTGAAGGCGGTTGATGAAAAGCTTAAGTGGTATGGTAACAAGGTTATGGGTTTGATTCTGATCTGACATGCACCGGTGCAATTCCAGTGAAATCAGTGGACTGTATAAAATTGGTATAATTGGATCAGAATCAGGCCTAATAAATACATTTTCAAAAATGCATAAATAAACTTGTGATTTCATATCATGCTAATGAATTTTAGTCAAGGTTCTCTTCAAGGATGCTTTTCTCACATTAGCATTTGACATTAGTAAGCAATGAATAATTCCATTTTTTCTTTCTAACATCTGGGATACTTCCTGCTTTATTTGCTAGTCACTCAACAGTCTGCAGGAAATATTAATGAGTCCTAGGTGTTCAAATACAAGCCCTATTGATCATAGTCAGGAGGCAAGGTTACATCTGAGAGGTTGTAAACGTTCCGATTAAGAGGCTTGTTTTGGGGGAAATGAAAGGTCAGTCAGTGTAAGGAAAGGATTAGTATTAGTGTACAGAAATGGCCAGTGAGGTGCCCAAAAATCACTAGAACACTCCTGAACAGGCCACCACTGGACTTCTATCTTGAAGTCTGTGGCATCTTTCATGCATACTGTGTATTAGAGCTGAATGCATGTGATATACTTCAAATATATTTCTGGCCCTGCTCTGTGATAGTCAAGGCAGGATTATTGCCGCGCACACCACTAGACAGAACTCCTTCCTACATTGGCCTACATCCACACTAGAGAACTGAACCGTTGATGTCTGAAGTGGCAGGATTCACAGAATCATAGAATATCAGGGTTGGAAGGGACCTAAGGATGTCATCTAGTCCGACCCCCTGCTCAAGGCAGGACCAATCCCCAACTAAATCATCCCAGCCAGGGCTTCGTCAAGCCTGACCTTAAAAACCTCTAAGGAAGGAGAGTCCACCACCTCCCTAGGTAACCCATTCCAGACACCACCCTTCTAGAGAAAAGGATTGCCCCATTGCAAGTGCCAAAGGTGCATTGCATCTACACTAGCCATTCTGTTTTAGGTGCAGGTCCCTCCCGTGTTCATGTGCAACACTGTAATGCACCATTAAATTTGCACTGTGCTCTGGGTACCTATCTCATAGTGCTGCCCCAATTCCTTGAGGCATTAGCTTGTGGGAGATTTTGGAGGCCATCCAGGAGTCAAAGGCCCATAACTGTTCATCTCAGCCATTTCCTCCATATCAGTTTCTTAAAATGAAGGCATGGATGAATGATAAAATTGTGCCGATAAATGGCTGTTGGTGTCTCTAAAAGTAGTCTCCAAGTTCCTCAGGTAGCCAGAAGAGCTGATTGAGTGTGTGCCAGCAGGGCCTGCAGGGAGCTAGATTAGAAGACCAGCAGCTAATATAACATGTGTTGCAAGGCTCGATCACCCTCCTGAGAACCTCTGTAGTAACTGGCTCTAAGTATAGCTTCTGGGTGAAGCCACAGACTAAAGCAACACATTAAATCAGGACTAAAGACTAATGGGACCAAGTTGTTCTTCTGACTTCGAGTGAACAACAGTGGCTAGAGCTTCAGAATGAGGAAGGAGACTTCTCTAGAGCGTTGAGCCCAACACTACAGCACCAAACCACAAGGATGAAAATACTGTTGAATGTGGGAGAGTGATGATAACTGGCACTAACCTTAGATAGTTACCCATTGGACAGCCACCAGTTTGGGTTGGGAAGCCCATGGTGCATGCTTCTGTGGTGAGTGTTTGTGTATCGCCAACAGACCCTGGTCGGCAAGATTGAACCTGGGACTTCTGGAGCTTAGTGCATGAGCCTCTACCGCATTAGCAAAAAGCTAACTGGCTGTTAGCTAAGGCTGTAGAGCAGACTCATAAATCTCTTTCTCTCTCTCTCTCTCTAAGTGGTCTCGGTGCCACTAGATGGAACAGAACACCACACCCCGAAGGTGTGTGGGTTACATTTGCATAGCAATATTTGCTATGTTACAGTGGCATGTGAAGTAGGTAGCAAATGTGCCAGAGATTGCTGAATAACTGGGCTTCTCTAACTGTGCAGGGGCTACAGAGGAAACTCACGTGCCCATTCTGGGCTTCCCAATCTAACCCAGGAATACATTAACAGAAAAGACCCTCGCCCCTTCTCCCCCTCCCACCCAGATGATGGAAGCCTTAGTGGCCATCATGGCAAGTGCCTGCATGTGCAAGCAAAATCCACAATGCCAGACTTCTTAAAAACTCTGGATTTTTCCCACACCACAACATTGAAATTAATGGTGTCTCCATCCCTATCATGATTTGCTGTGATCCACCACACTTGTTGCTGCTTGGCACATAGAGCCATATCTCAGTTACATGAAACCAGTCAAGACCGTGATCTAGCTACATGCTTCACCATTGCAGGCTGGTGGTTGAGCATGCTTTCAGCCAGCATAAAGTGAAGTGGAAATGTCTATCGATACATGTGACAAATGTGGGGGTTCTGTTTAATAACTATTAATACTGTTTCTGTACCATGTATAGGGGATGTGCACTTCCCTCTAGTCTAGGGGTCTGCCTGGATAGCAGATCCAAGGTCAAAATCAAGGGGAGGCCCTTTCTAAGAGCTGTATAACAGCTGACACTTAAGAATCACTGAGAGATAATCCCAGAGCCAGCTGCTTACTAGCTTTAACCCATTCCTCTAGGCAGTTTGAATTGGGAAAACTAGCCCAAGAGACCCAAAGATACATAGAAGGATTTTGTTGTTAAAGACAATTTGAGTCGGTTCAGGTCTATTCCTATAATTTACATGGAAAGCCTGTCTCGCTTAGCTGGTGGTGAAGCGTAGGATTAGATGAGACTAAATATGCAGGCAGGCTGGTTGCTGTTTTAAAATCTGCTAAATAAAACTGTTAAATAAAAGTCATTTGTTTAAAGAGGATCTTGCTCAAGCTCACTGGTCACAAGTTCCTGAAGGGAGGAAACACAGGTGCCTAAACCCCACTCAGACCTGCAGGGCAATAAGCAGCATGCTCAGGTCCTGGCCTAAGGCTGGAAGACTGGAGAGATTCTGTCCTAAGACAGATAAGGGCAAGAGGCTTACAATCTGAGGGGATGTGCACTCCGTGAAACCAGAAAGGGGACAGAGGTGTCGCTACCCCCATAACTGTGACCATACATGACAGTGTCATCAGCAATGTGGCTCCATCGGTATCTGCCTGTTGTAGTCTGCATAAAATCTATCCAAGCAAGGAAGAAAAGTGTTCAATAAACTGTGGAGTGAGTAGGCTGCAAGACTTGTACAAATTATGCACTGCCGGACATGCAGGCTGCAGCACCTGATGCCATGACTTGTGACAGCAGACTTGTAGTGAGCATGAGTACCAAGTCAGGTGTGCCTTGTGTGTCTAGTTTGCAATTAAAAGGCGACTGCAAGAGGTTGCGGATGGATGTTAAAGATATAGATGAATATTTGTTGGTATTGCACTTCTTAGTAATTGCATATCAGACGTTGTCTTTGTGACGTTGCAGTCTATATGGTTTTATAAAAATATGCTAATGAGTGAATATAATGTAACTGGAATATGCTTCATGCAAAAGGTCTCTTGTAAGGTATCATTACAAAGCTTATAATCTACTGAGTGTGATCATCCTATTTATAGAAATGTACCACTCTTGTATCTGAAACTAGAAATATGAAATATAACTCTGAGGGCCTATTGTAATTATGCAAAGTGTGGGCTATTAATGGTGGTTTGGAATCTTGATGACTCCCATTAACCAGGACAATTGTCTGCAGATGGGTGTGTTTTACCTGTAAGTCTTCCTGTATATGTGTGTGCTGGCAAGTGGGCAATGAAGTCTTGCAGTGACATGTGATCATGTCACCTGAACTGGAATCCATCTTTAACCTGGTGTCTTTCCATTGAGAAGGAGGGGATGAGAACCCAGAGAGGGACAAAGGATTCCCGCCTTATGCAAAAAGATATATAAAGGGGTGGAACAGAACAAAGGGAGGAGAGGAGCCATCATGAAGAATCCCCTAGCTACCACCTGAGCTGGAACAAGAGCTGTACCAGGGGAAAGAATTGTGCCCAGGCCTGGAAGATGTCCAGTCTGAGGAAAAAAAACTTACTGAAGCATCTCTGAGGGTGAGATTATCTGTATTCAGTTTGATTAGACATAGATTTGCTCATTTTATTTTATTTTGCTTGGTGACTTTGTTCTGTCTGTTACTACTTGGAACCACTTAAATCCTACTTTCTGTATTTAATAAAATCACTTTTTACTCATTAATTAACTCAGAGTATGTATTAATACTTGGGGGGAGCAAACAACTGTGCATATCTCTCTATCAGTGTTATGGAGGGCGAACAATTTATGAGTTTACCCTGCATAAGCTTTATACAGGGTAAAATGGATTTATTTGGGTTTAGACCCCATTGGGAGTTGAGCATCTGAACGTTAAAGACAGGAACACTTCTGTTACCTGCTTTCAGTGAAGCCTGCAGCTTTGGGGCAAGTAATTCAGACCCTGGGACTTTGTTGGAGAAGACGGGAGTGTCTGGCTCAGCAAGACAGGGTGCTGGAGTCCTGAGTTGGCAAGGAAAGCAGGGGTAGAAGTAGTCTGGGCACATCGGGTGGCAGCTCTCAGGGGGTTTCTGTGATCCAACCCGTCACAGTCTTATGCCCTGTAATAATAATGGAAATTAAGGAAGCATAGTCCAGTCTATTTAGGAGTGCTCCTGGCTACCATGCTCTTGCTACCATCTTTGGTTGGCTAGGAGACTTCCCCCCATCCTGGAGGACAATGACTTGGCCTGGTATTTGTGTCTTCATCACCTTTCAGCTGGACTATCACGATACAATACATCTGGGCACGAAGTCATCAACCCATAGGAAACTCCAACTAACACAGAACACTGCAGTACATCTTCTCAACAACAGAGCTACCACAAGTACATTAGACCTGTTCACCATTGGTTTCCCATAGAACACTGTCAAGTGCAAGATCTTGGTCCTTGTCTTCAAGGCACTACAAAGCCTGAGACCAGGATATCTAAAAGATCACCCAAAGCTGGGGAATGAGGCCCATAGTCAACAACTCCACACCAGGCACATTGGAGCTTATTACCAAAGCTTGTCTGTGCAGACGCCAGAACCCACTAGGGCCAGCCCAAGACTGTGGAGCCATCTCCCAAAGGAACGGAAAGCCATCACAAATCTCACCACCTTCTGCTCTACGTGCAAGGCACACTTCTTCATTGTAGCCTTCTCTAATACAAGCACAGAGCTGTATTCACATTTAAAAAGAGAGAACTCCTACCAAAACAATACCCTATACTGTGCACTCCTTCCTCTGCAGCATGTGGGTGCAGGTCAGTTGCCAGGATTATCTGGGTGTACCTCATTCAATCATTTCCCTGCCATGGCAGGGGCCTAGGGCATGGGTGCACCTCTGTCCCTCCCAATCTCTGCTTGTGGCACAGCATAGTCTAATCTCCTGTGGCCTGGAATACATCGGTCTCCTTTTGGTTGTTGAGTTTAGTGTGAGGATGCTGGGTGGCATCGGTGGCCTGTGATATAAAGGAGGTCAAACGTGTTGATCTAGTGGTTCCTTTTGGCTTTAAATGCTCTGATGCTCTGACACAATTGTACCCTGGGGACAGAATGGGAGAAAGAACAAACCACATGTGACAGAAGTGTAGTCACAGGGCTTAATATGCTGGTGTTCACATACTACAGTGATAAGGGGAATATAAGAACCCACATAGAATAGAATTTAGTAAGAAACCAGTATCTCTTTAATTATTACATCAGCAGGAATGCATATGTATCGTTTTGATAGAAAGATGCCAATCCTTCCTCCCTCCCATTATCAAACTCAAAGGAAAATAGAGGTATTATCTGTCAGGCATTATCTGTCTATTGAGGCTAAGTCAACTAGTTAAGATTTACATGGCTCGCATCCCACTTGTTCCCATTTGGCAGCCTGCCCTTTGTCCTGCTGAATCAACGTATTTTGAAGTATATCTTGTCAGTCACAGAGAGGAAACGCTGCCTCATGAAGTGCTGATGAGGCAACGGGAAGCAGCCATGTAGCAGGTGGACCAGGGGACAGACAGTTCAGAAAATTAAGGCACAAACAAAACTAAAATAAAAAAGTAAATATAAACTAGCACCATGCATCCCGCACCAGGCAGTATATTATTCCCAGATTAAGACACATTGTCTAGAGTACATTTTACAAGAGTGCACAGCACCTCAATCCTATAATCAATAAGCAGTACCTGCTGCAGCACAAAGAACCCTTATCTAGAATACTACTTTGAATTTACTGAATTTATTTAATCCCTGGTGCCTGTGGAGCATCAATCCTGTCTTCTGGGTTAATTTATTTATTCCAGTGATCTATTTTTAGTCTTTCAAGTGCTTGACATTTGAGAAGCAGATTTTTTTCCTTCTATTAAAAAAAATCTGAGTTGATGAAAAATAGTGTTTAGAGAAATTATTTGTTCCATAGTTCATTCCTCACTTTTTCTCCGAGCCACATAGCCCTACTATCAATAGCATGGAGCTCATTCCTGAATTCTCACTGCCTGTCTATGCACATTCCTAAATCAGCAGTTGATGATCTGTGGATCTTCTCTTCTTCTCCCAATCTCTTTCCCCAAAAATATTCTCTGCTCCTGTCCAAAGAATTACTTCCCTTTGAGATATAGTCAAGATACTGTAAAGTGTTTAGTTTGGGAGTTGTAATGAATATACATGATGCTCTTATCTTATGGGGCTTGAAATATTGACATTATTGTATGAACAATAGAGTGAAACCAAAGGAAAACGGTGGTTTGAATTATGTGAATATGTACGTTTGTTGTTTTAAAGGAAAAACAATATGAAAAAAATGCTTTTACTGCCGATGCACTGATGATGTAGTAGCAATTATTATCCGAGCAGTAAAGAATGCATCCTAATGAACCCAAATGGTAGGCACTAAACATTTGATTATGGGAGAGTAGATTGAAGCTGTCTGAGCTTTAGGGACTGGCAAGAAGAAAAAAAAATCAAATCTGACCTGGATTAGATTAATGATGGCTGCATAAAAGATGGGGGGGGGGGGGGGGAAACCATGAAAATAAAGTAAAATAAAAGCCAATTGTGTGAGAAACAGAGGGTTAATGATATTTTCTCTTTTCATCTTCCAATATTTCTCTGCCTGGCTTTAATTAAAAATGCAACAAACGTTGACAGAATGAACCTTCCATAGGATGGGGATATTCCCCAGACAAAATGTATTACCTGTCCGTAGAAATATTTTTTTTAAAGACACAGAGTGCAATTGTTTTTTCCATTTCTGATTTAAAAAAAAAATCTTACATACAATTTCTTCTGTGTAATAATTATTCTGTATGAGAAACCATTAATCGAACTGATCAGAAATGCTGTAGAAATGTTACACAATGAAATTAATGCTCTAAGTTCTAAAACATTTATTACTGGTGAAATCTCATCTGTTACACGCTAAAGTGACTGCAATGCACAGTGAATAAGATTCAGTTCATACTGAAATAAAGACATCAATTGAATTTATTCCCACCAAAATAAAAGTAGGAAAACTTAACGAATCAGACAAATCAACCACGGAATTAGACCCATTACTTATAAAGGTGGATACATGCACTGACTAAAATATATCAGATAATTTCTTATTAATCTCGACAAGCTATCAAATCAAGTACATCATTTTCAGAATCAAGGTCAATACCTAGTGAATCAAATAATTATGTCTAAAATCTTATCAATAATGAATCAAATATATTGCACAATTCTTGCAACATGTCCTGAAATAAATACAAAAGTATAAATATATTGGCTATTAAAACGGATACAGCTCACAGTAGACTTTGTTTGCTTTTTAAAAGTTTTCTCTAGGAGGAGGCTTAAGTCTTGTTCAGCTTCAGAGCTTTTTTCTTGTGTCATATGACCTGACAGAAGATACCTGCTGAAGAGCATTGATGTAAATGCTTCCGCTTCGTAGCAATTTCCCTAACGTGGCTCTCCTGCTTTCACACCAACATGATTTGCTTAATGCTTTTACAGAAAAAAATGATGATGACAAAGGAAAGTGTTAAGGAAACCTAGAGACAAAAGTAAATGAACAGTTCTAATCTCTCACTTCCATGAGCAATACATTAATCTATAAAATTAATACCAGGAGACTCAATCCTGCAGTCTTCATGCTGTCCTCTCTCAGTTTAAAAGCTACATCTCACCTCAGGCAAACACTGGGCTTGATTCACTGGTTTATCCCAGCTTCTGGTAGGGTCCCCAGTGGTGGAAAATATACTGGGGGGATTTTGAGGTGGCACAAATCAGCCATAACTTCCCATTGTCCTCTCTCTTGGGGTCTGTGCAGGCTCCAGGTACTCAGAGTGCTTAAAAAATAGGCATTGCTTGTAACAAGGACACAATATGGCACCTGTGTAACAGGATTACTAGAAAGAGACTTCATTGGCTTTTTGCTGGCCAAAGTCCCCTGGCATTGGTCAGGGTTACAAAGGTTAATAACCCTGTCACTTGATGTGGGTCACTATCTAACTCCAGTGGCTACTGTGCCAATGCTGATTGGATGGGATATGGCCAGGACACTAAGGAGTGGCAGTGATTCAGTGCATCCAGGCTGAGTCCTTCACTCTTACGGCCCCTAAACAGATTAACACTGCTCTCCCCACTGAATGCCTTCTGGGCCTCCCCGGGGAAGGCAGGGCAAGCAGCATTTCCCTTTACTCGTGAGGGTGATTTGACCCCGCCAGCATTCATCTCACCTTCCGCATTGTGATGTAAGATACTGAACATCCTCCTCAAACCATCTCCCTATTTTATATCGGAAGAGTACTGCAAGCTACAGTAACTTAACTTCCCACGCATCTCTAACAGTCACGACACATATTCTGGCAACCCAGCCATGGGCTTTGCAGTATTCAATACAGTATCATCTGCAGTACAGGTGATCTGGGTGGACAAACACATTGGAGAGCTCAAATTACATCTTTGAATATCCTGTCCAGTTGGGAGTTAGGATCACCAGCACCTGTATGAGTCACTCATGTAGATAATGGTCTTAAAGTATTATTGTCTAACTCTTATGTGAAAACCAGAGCCTGGGTTTTATGTTCAATAAGTGACACACTAAGAATTTGTAAGAAGCTTTTTCAGAGATTTAATTTCAACGAGAGGGGAAAGCCTTAGCTCAGATGATTCTGAGATCAAAAAATAGCTAGGTTTGAGAGAGAAGAAAGCATGAGAAAATAGAGAGGCAACACTGCAGGCCAGTGGAGTTTAAAAATCCCTCTAACAAAAATCCATTCATTAGCTTTTGGTACTTTTAGGTGCAGTGGGATTATGGAGTTTTGAAGCACAGATCCTAGAGCAGTTATGTAATATGTAGATTGCAGCTGCCTCTTAATACTTCATGCGATGGGAACTTACTTTTCCCAGGGAGGCATTATATAACTATTTCCATTCTTTTTTCTTTTCCTACTAATTTCTCAGCAGGATCATCTGGCAGTTCGGTAGTCGGATGAGATAAATAAATGGACAGGAAGCCTAGCTCTGTCTGTGTCAAAGAAGATATATGGTATAGCCCCTCAGATAACTATCTCAGAAAGGCTAAGAACAGTACAGATATTGTCCATCTCCACAACTGTCCAGGAGTTTGTCAGGGTGTAATTCCCTTCACTGGCCCAAAGCCAGAGTTACCAGACTTTATGCTGGTGAAATACATGGCAACAGAGGAACAAAATTCTCACCCTCTCCTCAGAGTTACAGTGGGGGATTTAATTCATTCCCCATAAAAGCAGTTTTTCCAGTCTATAGGCCTTACCTCAGCTCACCCCAATCCATCACCGCAGCTGCAGAAGGCACACAGCCAATGGATATTTTCAATTTCAGATTCAGTCTAAGTCTCTGGTCCCCCACTTGTGAAGTATCCATGACTCAGGCTGTAGCCATTCTCAGAGCACGGAAGCCAGTGGCTTTTTTTGTAAGTAAGATTCAAGAACACGGGTATATTTAAAGCCACTGGTTTTGCTCTGTAGGGGCCCTCAGCCTGTGCCACAAACACTTCAAAGGTAGGAGATGCCCACAGCTAGGGTTGAAGACAAGACTAGAAGTGCTGGCTTCAGTTGACACTAGAGGTTTCAGGATCTTAGGGCATGAAGCACTTTTTATTCACTTTTAGTGACTTAAAATGGAAAAGATAGATGGAGAAATAACTTGAGATTCATTTTCTGAGTCTCTTTTACTTAAAAGTGCCAATTTAAGACTAAACAACCCTTTAAATAGGCTATTTATAAATATTCAGTGTTTAAAAGTGGCTGTAGAAACCCATTCACAACAGCCATTTTGGAGTGTGGATGCTTCTCTCTCTTTGATAACAATAATATGGTTATCAGCATGTTCTCCAGTTTCACAGCAGATGATAGATTATCCTCATTTGACAACTTTAATGTGTGCCACTGCAGCTCACTGAATGGAGTTGTAGCCATTTCTATCAGGTTCTAACTGTGGCCCCAGGCCTCTGAGTTTGACAGTATAATGTATTCCCCAGGCAAATATAGAAATGTTCTTGGACTGCATAAAGCCAGAGGGCTTGATTCTTTACACTAAGGCCCTTCACACTGCTCTGGCAATGGAAAGGGGACAGAAAGTGGGTGTAAATGTAACAAATTAAGTCTTAGTAGGACTTAAGCATGTGATTAAAGTTAAGGACATACTTAACAGCCCACCCTTGCGGAATAATGGAGTTGCTTTCTTGCCTTTCTCTCCCCCTGCCACTCCGTTTGAGGCCTCTCTGCCAATGTGGTTCTCCTCTTCCTGGCTTCCAACTCAGAGCTAGAGTGGGCTGACAAGTGCTGCTTGCTGACAATAGAGTATTCCTTGCTCTGTTTCTTTGTGAGCAGTCCTCTAACTGGTACTCTGTTCCCTCCTCCGGATGCGGCAGGGCTGGATTGACTGAGGGTGGCCAGTTGTATCTGAGTCACAATGCCCCTCACAATGCAATCCTGTAGTCACGCACTGGGAGTGTTGGCTGCCGAAGGCATGCGCTTCTAGGGGGGGATGTACTTTAGTTTTCTAGATAGGCAGCCCATATTCAGGCAACCTGATTTCCCATGAAAGCATTGGAGCTGGAAATGACAAACAAGGGTGATGCTCAGAATGCCTTGCTCTTAATGGTAGCCTTTCCTCAATATTTACAGTGTGTGTATGTCTTTAAAAATCTGCCTGGGTGTGTTTTTACCGTTATTGGAAGTATTTACAGTACTTGTACTATTTCCTGTGCTTATAATGGAATAATTGCTTAAACATTTCAATGAGGTAAATGTCTGTCTCTCATTTCAGTCTCCTGGACAGCCATTGGAACTGTGTGTTATTTCAGAACGAAATCATAAGACACCCTTGCTCAGCTGCACAGGGACAAGCAAGAAGCTCGCCACTTTGCCTGGCTGCACACGGACCTCATTGATAGCAGTCTCTGTGCTGGGGAGAACAGATACCACTTGCCTCTGCTACCCACCCATGGTATAAGCCACATAAAGGGAGTGGGAGGGCTAAGGAGAGGACAGAGACCATAAACTAAACATAAAGTTCTTTTTCCTCCCTTGGTACCCTGCCGTTAATTGATTTGTCTCATTAGACTGACCTCACACCTTGGTAAGGCAACCCCCATCCTTTCATGTATTTATACCTGCGCCTGTATTTTCCACTCCATGCATCTGATGAAGTGGGTTCTAGCCCACGAAAGCTTATGCCCAAATAAATTTGTTAGTCTCTAAGGTGCCACAACTACGCCTCGTTCTTTTTGCTGATACAGACTAACACGGCTACCACTCTGAAACCTAGACCCCTCTTGCAATCCTGCAAAGACCACGCACTGCGGATGGGGGAGGAGAGCAATCTGGTCAGTAAGCAGCCCCAAAAAATTGTACACTGTCTGCAGGGCTTGAAAGCCACAACCTTGCCCTAAATGTAGACATCAAGATGAGCTCACTTGAATACAAAAATGTAAAAACTGTAAAAGAAAGAGAGAGAGAGAGAGAAAGCTGATGGTTATTACCAGCAACCTGGTTCTGTCTCACTCTGACAATTGCAGGGGGAAGTTAAAACTGGAGCATGCTATTAGTACTTTCCCCCAGTTTGACCACTAGATATAGTGTTATATGTAACACTGCATACTGTGCATTTGAGGCCAAATCCTCAGCTGATGTAAATGAGCAGATTTCCATGCTTACACCGATTAATACCAACTAAGCATCTGGCCTAGCACCTGCAACAACTCTTCTGCGCTGTTAGGTACGACCTACTGATAGGTACAAAAGACAACAGTGAATTCTAATTGCAGAAAGACTGGCAGGACTTTCTTCTATATGACGACTCCTAAGTATGCCCTCAGAAAAGAAAAATTGTTACTGTGTATTTTTCCTTTCTATGACTGTTGGCAGCAGGCTCTAAACAGATCTTGCAAAGTTCCCTCTGGGTTTCCTGAGCTTAGAGAACTATCAAGGAAAGTGGCAGAGTTCAACTGGGCACAGCTGGCTTGCTCCTGATTGTCAGAACAGAATAGATTTGGGTTTTATATAGCAACTTTCATTTTCCAGGTATCTCAAAGTACTGTACAAAGAAAAGAACAAAATACTGGTAGTTCAGTGACTGTTGAAGCAAATGGCGCAGCCATTATATGTTGAACAATAGCTTACACACAGACTTGGACATTAGAACCTTTTTCATTACCAGGGGAAATGTTGGCCAGGCCTCTGGGGTTATCCCTGCAGTTTTCAAACAGTGCCATTTGATCTTTAGCTTCCACTTAGACATATCCCTTAACCTTCCCTGGCTCCCCACAATCTCCTCTCACGGGCTTGTCAATTAGAACACAGTGCACTCTCAACTGCCTAACGCAGAGCTCAGGAGTCTGCATACTATGAAAAATCCTGGGTCTACATCCCATGCAAATCACAAGGACCACATCCAGGGACATTCACAGAAAAACAGTAAAGGCACAAACTGCACAGTAATGACTTTTTTAATATAAAACATTCCCTCCCCTTTTTTAATTATGACATTCCTGTCAGGTTTTCTACCTTCCATCCTATTGGAAATCAAATACCTGCTTAAGGAAGAGTTATTGCTGCAAAGGACAACATTAAATATCAGGGCCAGTTATTAGCAAATTATCATTATGGGGTTATATTGTGACTTTAGAGACAGCCCTTAGCAAAGCATGGTGCATAAACTGCACCACCCCAAGAGAAGCAGTGGGACACAGTTGAAGATATACCTAGGTCACAATTCTTCCCTGGCTTCCTCCCTGCCCTGGAACTGGAGTGTCTGTGTGTGTGTGTGTGTGTGTGTGTGTGTGTGATGGGTGGGTAGTAC
The DNA here is from genome assembly GCF_027887155.1 of Malaclemys terrapin pileata. Classification (NCBI taxonomy): domain Eukaryota; kingdom Metazoa; phylum Chordata; order Testudines; family Emydidae; genus Malaclemys; species Malaclemys terrapin. The sequence continues at coordinate 27,728,495 of NC_071513.1, forward strand.
GGCTGTCAAGAGATTAAAAAAATTAATTGCAATTAATCGCGCTGTTAAACAATAATAGAACACCATTTATTTAAATATGTTGGATGTTTTCTACATTTTCAAATATATTGATTTCACTTACAACACAGACTACAAAGTGTACAGTGCTTATATTTATTTTTGATTATAAGTATTTGCACTGTAATAAACAAAATAAATAGTATTTTTCAATTAACCTAATACAAGCATTGTAGTGCAATCTCTTTATCATGAAAGTTGAACTTACAAATGTAGAATTATGTACAAAAAAACTACATTAAAAATAAAACAATGTAAAATGTAGAGCCTACAAGTCCACTCAGTCCTACTTCTTGTTCAGCCAATCGCTCAGACAAACAAGTTTGTTTACATTTGCAGGAGAGAATGCTGCCCACTTCTTGTTCACAATGTCACCTGAAAGTGAGAACAGGTGTTCTCATGACAATGTTGTAGCCAGTGTCACAAGATATTTACGTGCCAGATGCGCTAAAGATTCATATGTCCCTTCATGCTTCAACCACCATTCCAGAATATATGCGTCCATGCTGCTGATGGGTTCTGCTCGATAACGATTCAAAGCAGTGCAGACTGACGCATGTTCATTTTAATCATCTGAGTCAGATGCCACCAGCAGAAGGTTGATTTTCTTTTTTGATGGTTTGAGTTCTGTGGTTTCTGCATTGGAGTGTTGCTCTTTAAAGACTTCTGAAAGCATGCTCCACACCTCATCCCTCTCAGATTTTGGAAGGCATTTCAGATTCTTAAACCCTGGGTTGAGTAGCTATCTTTGGAAATCTCACATTGGTATCTTCTTTGCATTTTGTCAAATCTGCAGTGCAAGTATTCTTAAAATGAATATGTGCTGGGTCATCATCCGAGACTGCTATAACATGACATATATGGCAGCATGTGGGTAAAACAGAGCAGGGGATATACAATTCTCCCCCAAGAAGTTCAGTCACAATTTTAATTAATGCATTACTTTTTAAATAAGAGTCATCAGCATGGAAGCATGTCCTCTGGAATGGTGGCCGAAGCATGAATGGGCATATGAATGTTTAGCATATCTGGCACATAAATACCTTGCAATGCCGGCTAGAAAAGTGCCTTGCAAATGCCTGTTCTCACTTTCTGGTGACATTGTAAATAAGAAGCAACCAGCATTATCTCCTGTAAATTTAAAGAAACTTATTTGTCTTAGCGATTTGCTGAACAAGAAGTTGGACTGAGTGGACTTGTAGGCTCTAAAGTTTTACATTGTTTTGTTTTTGTGTGCAGTTACGTAACAAAAAACCCCCTATATTTGTAAGTTGCACTTTCACGACAAAGAGATTGTACTACAGTACTTGTATGAGGTGAATTGAAAACTATTATTTCTTTTGTTTATCATTTTTTACAGTGCAAATATTTGTAATCAGAAATTAATATACACTTTGTATTCTGTGTTGTAATTGAAATCAGTATAAATGAAAATGTAGAAAACATCCAAAATATTTAAATAAATGGTGTTCTATTAGTGTTTAACAGTGCGATTAATCTTTTTTGAGTTAATCACGTGAGTTAACTGCAATTAATTGAAAGCCCTTGTGGGTAGGCATTTACTTTGAGTTTATACCAACAGTAAATTGGTACTCAGTACCTACCACACACTGGCTCAGTTAATGTGACCAGAGAGATCTGTAGCCAAGGCTCTCCACCCATTCCCTGCCCACTCCTCATTCCTTGCCAGCCACTTGCTCTGGAGATAGAGTAAATAGGCAAGTAGCCCCACTTATTCCTATGTCCTAGACCCAAGGTTTTGGTAGCTTGTGTAGCTATATAAGAGGAGTTCTTACTCCCTCTTATTCTCTCACATGAGAGCACAGTCCAAGTCACAATTTAGTCCATGGAGAAGCTAGTTTAGGATTGTCGGCCTATTTACATTTACAGCAGCTGTGTAACTTGTGCCCTGCTTTTCTGGTTGTGGCTTAAATTAAATGCAGAAGCAAAACCTGAATCATTCATTTAATTTAGTACAGAAATCATAAGCAAAGCACTACAGTACCTGGTGAAGGATGCAGTGATTTCTAATTATGGATAATACAACTAATCAGTACTAATCAACATTTTATGATCTTCACTTAATATTTAATATAATGTTAATTATAATTGCTTTTGCCATAAATTGTGCAAAATACTTGATATCATTTCTGTTCGGAGTGTGTCTCATATAACATGTAAAAACTCATAGGGTATAAATTATATGTGTCGTTTGGGCTACACCTATAATTCATGGCTGATAATATACACTACAAAGGCTGTTTATGGCACACAGGTGTTCTGCCACCAGGGGGAGCTTTCGTCTCTAAATTTCTTTTCACTCTCCTGTTTGATTCTTCATTTTGAACGGTGATGTTAATTAAGTAGTGGTGAGTCTGAACATTATTAGAATGGAGTTTTGATCATGCATAAGTACCTTCCAGCTACAAACAAGGAAAGTTCATTTAATTAAAGACAAGTTTAGTGTAAGTTAATATGACTGCAATCTGAAAGTGTAGCAAGAGGCTGCAGGAAAAACCAAAATAATCTGGATGAAACATACAATCCATTTCTGTATATTCAGAGCTTCAAGTTTGTGGGGAGCAATTTGTAGAGGTCATTTAACACAGAATCTGAAAGGTTTTGATTACCCCACTGAAACAGTGACATTTGAGAACATTTTACCTACTTGGCTCTCTTCTCCTCTCTTGCTTACCAAAGCTCTTTAACCTGACAGATTTGGAACTTTTCCCACAAGCGTCCACCACCTTTAAGATTTTCAGTTTCCCAGTGAGTGATTTTTCCTGTAGGAGGTGGGGTAGGGATCCCCCTAAGCTTTTTAGTGCAGTACTCAGGCATATCATAAAATACATAACCTGTTAGATCATAAGATTCCCTGCAATCCTGTTTGTTAAGATTTTAATGACATCTCAAAAGGCTGGGAATGTTATCAATTAATAATAATAAAAAGGACTGAATCTTCAGTGTAGCTCCATTGCAGTCAATGGAATTGCACCAGTTTATACAGAACTGAGATCTGGCTTGGAGATTTTAAAGGAACATTAAACTAGAATGTTAAAATCTCTCAGGATAAGAAAATTTTAAAAAGAACATTTTACAGGATTTTCTGCCATTCAAATCCAACTAGTTAGGACTCTATTGCTGTGTGAGATCCATCCATGACAGCAGCAACTGCATGAATTTAGGGATGTAGACTTCATGTCCTGCTCTGCTGAACTTTAATAGAGCCATCTGCCTGTGCTAGTTTATTCACTGCACTATATGGCAAACAAAACACAACTTTAGTTATGGAACTACAAAGGCAACTTTATCTGAGTACTATAAGCTGCATGGCCTCTGAATAGTTACAGAATGTGGGACATAAAGAGTTAATAAAAGCGCTCCCATGTTGAAGGAGGACTCATGAACTAAAGGACATCTATTCGACTTTTTAGGTAATTTTCATTGATGCAATAGAAATTAGACACTGCAGCATTTTTCTCTAGCAGTTGGCTGCCACCCTAACAGAGGTATTTCCAGTAGAGATAAGGAGGTGTTAGTACCTTTATACAAGGCACTGGTGAGACCTCATCTGGAATACTGTGTGCAGTTCTGGTCTCCCATGTTTAAGAAGGATGAATTCAAACTGGAACAGGTACAGAGAAGGGCTACTAGGATGATCCGAGGAATGGAAAACCTGTCTTATGAAAGGAGACTCAAAGAGCTTGGCTTGTTTAGCCTAACCAAAAGAAGGCTGTGGGGAGATATGATTGCTCTCTATAAGTATATCAGAGGAATACATACAGGGAGGGAGAGGAATTATTTAAGCTCAGTACCAATGTGGACACAAGAACAAATGGATATAAACTGGCCATCAGGAAGTTTAGACTTGAAATTAGACGAAGGTTTCTAACCATCAGAGGAGTGAAGTTCTGGAACAACCTTCCAAGGGGAGCAGTGGAGGCAAAAGACATATCTGGCTTCAAGACTAAGCTTGATAAGTTTATGGAAGGGATGGTATGATGGGATAGCCTAGTTTTGGCAATTAATTGGTCTTTGACTATTAGCGGTAAATATGCCCAATGGCCTGTGATGGGATGTTAGATGGGGTGGGATCTGAGTTATTACAGAGAATTCTTTCCTGGGTGTCTGGCTGGTGAGTCTTGCCCACATGCTCAGGGTTTAGCTGATTGACATATTTGGGGTCAGGAAGGAATTTTCCTCCAAGGCAGATTGGCAGAGGCCCTTGGGGTTTTTCGCCTTCCTCCGCAGCGTGGGGCACGCAGGTCACTGCTGGTGGATTCTCTGCACCTTGAAGTCTTTAAACCATGATTTGAGGACTTCAATAGCTCAGACATAGGTTAGGGGTTTGATACAGGAGTGGGTGGGTGAGATTCTGTGGCCTGCGTTGTGCAGGAGGTCAGACTAGACCGGGGTGGGCAAACTTTTTGGCCCGAGGGCCACATTGGCATTGCAAAATTGTATGGAGGGCCAGGCAGGGAAAGCTGTGCCTCCATAAACAGCCTATCCCTCGCCCCCATCCAACCCCTCCCACTTCCCACCCCCTGACTGCCCCCCTCAGAACCTCCCACCCATCCAACCCCCCCTGCTCCTTGTCCCCTAACCGCCCCCTCCTGGGACTCCCCACCCCTAACTGCCCCCGGGACCCCACCCCCTATCCTACCCCCCTGCTCCCCGTCCCCTGACTGCTCTGACCCCTATCCACACACCCAGGAGTGCCGCCAGCTTTTTTGCCGCCCTAGGCGGCGGAAGGTCCCACCCCCGAAATGCCGCCCCCGACAGAGGCTGCGGAAGGTCCCGCCCCTGAAATACTGCCAACGACTGGGGCGGCCGAAGATCCTGCTGCCACGGTCGCCACCCCCCAAATGTTAGCGCCCTAGGCGACCGCCTAGGTCACCTAATGCGTTGCGCCGGCCCTGCACACACCCACCCCTCGACAGGCCCCCCGGGACCCCACCCCTATCCAACCCCTCCCCATTCCCCGTCCCCTGAACCCTATCCACACCCCCACCCCCTGACAAGCCCCCCCGGGACTCCCACGCTTATCCAAGCCCCCTGTCCCCTGACCGCCCCCGAGAACCTCCGCCCCATCCAACCGCCCCCTGCTCCCTGTCCCCTGACTGGCCCCTGGGACCTCCTGCCCCTTATCCAATCCCCCAGCCCTGGCCCCCTTCCATACCACTCGGAGCAGCATGTCTGGCAGCTGCTCCGCCCAGCCGGAGCCAGACACGCTACCGCACTGCTAGGCAGGAGCCCACAACCCTGCCGCCCAGAGCGCTGCCTGCACAGCGGCGTGGCTGCGGGGGAGGAGAACAGAGGGGGAGGAGCCGGGGGCTAGCCTCCCCTGCCAGGAGCTCAAGGGCCAGGCATGACAGTCCCGTGGGCTGGATGTGGCCCGCGGGCCATAGTTTGCCCACCTCTGGACTAGATGATCATAATGGTCCCTTCTAACCTTAAAGTCTATGAATACGTATTTAACTAAAGAGAGGAAGTTTGTCCAGCTTCTGGACACATGTTATAAACAGAGACAAATTCTCCAGTGCCTCTGTGGCACTTTTACCTCTGCTATGGTTTTTCTTACCCTTCTCTCCTTCTGCCACCTAAAATCTCTCACGCCCAGTTATATTCTTCTTGAAGCCTATATTTTAGTTCATTATTACTAGAGCGGAATGAATAATTTGAAGTGAATAATTTATCCAATGAATTTTACCTCACCTCCTTTTCAGCTTACAATTTTCTTGGATGCATTCATTATTCACAATTATTTGCTGAATGATTTTGGTGAATAATTCTCCATCTGTAGATGGTTCTCAAGCAGTTTGTTACAATTATTTAAATTCAAATTCAAGATGTGTTGTTTAGTTATGACTGGGTACATGGATCATGAGGTATTTTTTTCTGTTCCTTAAGGGAATGAGTATCACTTCTAGAATCTGGTTTCTGGTGTGGTTAACCCCAGTGATGGGTACATTTTACTGCCGGGGAACATTCTCTAATAGTCACTTAACATTCAGTCTCCTAGGCACATCATTACACGGTACCTGCCCTGCCCTGCCCCATCTGCTCCATCCCATATGTGGAGTGGCAGAAAACCTCCCACAGAAACAGAGACAGCAGCTGGGGCATTAGGAAGAGGTCCCCTCTGCTCCTTATCTGGTAGCAGAGTGTCCCCAGTACTGACCTCAGCAGCCAGGGTATATCTGCTCGCTGGAGTGAATGGGTGGATCAAGATTACTGGACTTTTCTCCTCCTGCCATATACACAATCCGCTGCTGCGGGGAAGAGGTTGGTGAGGTTCCCCAGAGCAGTGGGTCTAGGCGTTAACACTTCATTGAGATTTACTGAGGCAGTTCACACCTCTTAGAGCTACTGTTTCAGGCTGTCTGCAGATTCAGGCAGATATTCCTCCATCAGTTACACTCAGGTCACATTTTCAAGCTTTTCTTCACAATTGAGAGCTAGAAACTTTTAAAAAATATGAAATCTTAAATCACTGATGTAACTACATGACTCCAAAACATTCATTTCATTACATATATTCAGTGTATTTCAAATTTTTTTGTCACCTATAACTAATTTTCCATGTTAGGAAAAATCTTGCTGGCCTTGTTGCTATAAAGTATGACTGTATGAGGAGAAGGCAATGTCTTTAAAACAGTTAGGAGTGGATTGCCTAAAAAATTCTCTCCAGGCTGGAAAGACATAGTTTTTCGCCGCAAGTTAAACACAACTTTACTAAATAAACTCAAGAAAACGGAAGGTTTCTGGAAATATTTCATCCTAAATTGGACAAAGCAGCTATATGACGGATATATTGTAAAAGTAACTGTAGAAATATGGTGCAGAGACAGTCTGGATGTCTGATTAAGAACTCAGCAGCTTCCAAAAACAGCTTTGTTGACATGCCCAGCATCTAATTTCTTACCTCAGTTCTAATTTTCATACTTTTTTTTTTTTTAGTTTGGTTTATTCTTGCTGCTATTAATCTCATACAGTGTCTCTCCAGTTCATAAGGTTAGGCCTTCCTCATTTCTGATTGAAACCATCCTTTATACATACTGTCATAGGCTTCCTTTCCCCCATTAGTGGGGTTGCGGATGGGTGTAGTTTGAAGGAGGATTGAAAGTAAGTGTTGTTTTGGTGGGAGGTGCTGCCTATTGCCAGCTCTAGGGAAGGCAGGTGTAGCTAGGTGAGGGCTCTGGCTGCATTAAAGTGAGTTGAATGGTTTGATAATGTGATCTTGCCTCATTTCTTTTGAGAGCCTGATGCTACCCTATGAAGTATGCTGCAAAGCCTTTTTTGGCCAGCCATGCTCCTAGAATCTACCTTTTAAAAGGTTTTTCACTTGGGAGGGGACATGCAAAAATCTTGTTTGCCCTGCTTAGGGTGAGAAAATATGAATTCCTGAACACAGTCCTGGAGGCCCTACCCTATCTCCTTTCCTAGTCTTGGATCACTAGCCCCATGGAGGTCTCCTTGCAGGGTCCTGAGAAGAGGAATGGTTCTCTAGAGGTGGCTGACAACCCCACTCTAGTCAGGACCTTCTGCATGACAAATATAGTGGGAGCGACCAGGAAGGTGCAGGGAAATGGCCAGGTATCGACAGAAAGGAGAAAGGCCTCTGAGGCTGTCTGGTGTTGAGTTGTGTTGTGGTGCTGGCAGGAGTAAGGACTCCACAGAGTCACCTGAGGTTTCAACAAGGAGAAATACTTTATTACAGACAACTTACAGGCTATACAAATAGTCAGCATTGCCTCCAGGTTTCGTGAGACTTTCTGGATGTTCCCCTTAATTGTCAACCAGCACATCTCTCCTCTTGTAGATTCAAAATCACTTATTAACCGTGACTAGCCCCAAGAGGCCTAGCTCCAAACTCTAATGGAAGCCAGGCTAGATCAGTGGCTCTCAACTTTTCCAGACTACTGTATGCCTTTCAGGAGTCTGATTTGTCTTGTGTAGCCCAAGTTTCACCTCACTTAAAAACTTGGGCTTTGCTTTAGCCCCACACGGCTCAGGCTTCAGTTTTCTGGGCACCAACACTGGCCCTGGCAACCCTGTTAAAATGAACTCACCCACAGTCTGAGAACCGCTGTTACGGTATATAGAACAGTATAAACAAGTCATTGACTCAATGAAATGTTAGTGTGTACTGACTTAGTTAGTGCTTTTTAGGTAGCCTGTTGTAAAATTAGGCAAATATCTAGATGAATTGATGTACCTCAGGGATACACATACCCCTGGTTGCGAATCACTGGGCTAGATTACCTGAACCTCTGCCCACTGCCACCTACATGTGGGGAGCCTTAATAAGCAAAGTCCTGCCAAACAGATTTAAAACCTGAGTGCTGGCAAGAGCCAGCAGGTCTGTGCTTTTAAAAAACTTATTTTATTCATTAAAGTGCTGCCAACATGGGTTATTTTATCATGTGCAGAACATATTACAAATGATTTCCCTTGGTTTGAAATGGAAGCTGGCAACACTTTGATAAAGGGTATAATAGTTTCCCCTCCAACTCTCTGTCCATCTTGTCTATTTATATTGCAAATTCTCTTCGGTATGGGCTCTTACTATGTATATCTTTGCATAGTGACTAGCACGCTCAGACCCCAGTCTTTGTTGGAGTCTTTAGTTGCTACTCTAATGTAAATAATAATAAATAAATGGCTGTCTACTTTTACTGCCTCTGTGCTGACATCTAGCGAGGTAATATTTTACAGTAAAGCTTCTCACAGTATCACAAAAGATATCCTTATGTCTTCCATAGTTAAAGTACATTTTAGCAGTGCTATTTTTCCTTCCTTTGCATCGGTGGACTCTTCCTTCTTGCACGTGGCTGCATTGTCAGGATGTAAATATGTTTATTTGGTGCCAGTGGGACCTACACTTAAATTATACATCTGAACAGGCTGGGAAGAATATGTCACCCTCAGTCCAATGCAGAAGGTTTGCAATGGCAGGAAACCCCAGTACAAAAAACAAACAAATTATAATCAGTTGAGGTTGCCTCTTCAGCACTGCAGGGCGAAACAGCTGGCTGGTGATTCACAGCAGTGGAGAGTGCATTAAAGCTTGATTTCTTGTTGCCAGTGAGTGGTGCAGCATGTGCTCACTGAGATTTCTGGTCAATGATTCAGCTGAGGGCTGGATACAGGTGTGAGCAGGCTTCTGTAAACAGGGTGGGAAATCCCTGTGGCCTGATTCAGTGGAAAGAGCACAAGGCTGGATTTCATTCCTGACTCTGCCACTGACTTACCATGTGACCTGATTAAAGTCACTTAACCCCTCTGTGCATCACTTTCCCCATCTATAAAATGGGGATAATGATACTTACTCACATTTGTAAAGCATGTTGAAACCTATGAATGTATGTATGTGTTAAATATTATTGCTGTTTTATCCTGTTGCCACTGAAGGCAAAGTGCTCATTCACTTTAGTTCAAGCAGGATTAGGCTGCTAACCGATTTATTGTAATTTCATGTTAGTACATTTGTAATTTCACTACTTCCTCTATTAATTTTAGAGATTAGTCTGTTTAGGGCTTTACTGTTTCAATGTTTTTCCATATGTGATATATGTAGCATTATTAAAACAAGCATAGATTTCAGAGTCTATGATCTTACACAAACGTCTGACTACAAAAAGCATGTAAGCTAAAAAGGGAGGTGACTGCAAAATAAATTTAAAATGTTAAATATCAGCTGGGCGGGGGACGGGGGGGAAAGGAGAATGAGCACATTTCACATAAATAGCAACTGAAAGCATTAAGCAAATTCAAACAAAATCCAGCCCGTTAGGAGACAAAACAGACATTTTGGTAGCTATGAGTGTTTAAGTACAGAGCTGCCAATTTTGTCAACAAAAATTCTGCACATTTATTTCCTAAGCACTCAAGGAAAATGCTTGATATATTATTGTGCCAGATCTAAAGGGGCCGTGTAATTGAAAATTCTTTTTCCTTTTCCCTTGCTGACACCTTGTTTGACTGCACAAAACAGAAGAGATACAGACACGTCTTTGACGTCATTTGCCACACTGTAGGTAAGAAGCAAATCTAATGCTGATTAGATGCTAAACTACACAGACACTATTCTGCAAAGGAATTTCACTTTTATGTGATCAGTCGTTTGATGTTCTGCCTGCATATGTGTGTGTGTGTGTGTGTGTGTGTGTGTTTAACTATAGCCCAGGGTTTACAGCAGATGGAACACAAGTGCAATATTAGCTCTTGTGACTTCATTTCTCTCCATATAGCAAGAGAAAATATAATCTCTCTAAAAATGTTTTTACCTACTGAGTTCCCAGCAAAAGCTGTAACACTTATATTTCCCAGTCACTTTGATAGTCTGGGTTTACAGGACAAAACCTTTTTTAGGAGGTTGATGTTTTAAACTTCTTACAGTTCTGCCTACTAAGTCATAAAAGATTGATTTACCACTTCTGTATAATTTCTTTCTAAAATTAAAAAAAAGTTGTCAAATCAATGCCTCCTCCAATTATGCTGAAGATGCCTCAGCGCTGATTCACTGGTTTTTATCCCTGTAAAATAGTAGGGTCCATTACATGACAAAATGTCAGCTGCAATGTTTCACTAGGACTGAATGAAACGTTTAGAACCACAGAACAGCAGCAGCAACAAAAGTCAGAATGTGCACAAAGAAATGATGACTTGCTGTAGGATATTGCAAGGTCAGGATTTAGAAAACAGATCTTCTGTATTCTTTGATGCCTCAGCCTTTTTTAGGTTGATTTTTTCGTGTTCGCATTTGGTTGGAATAGAATAGTTTGAAGAACTGGGGATAGTTCTGTTCCAGCAACCTCCTGTTTACAACAGAAACAGAATGCACCAAAAATGTTGCACGTATTTTTTGCAGTTGCACAATTTCAGCTGCGGGTGGGTGGGTGAGATATTTGCAACAAAATTAAATATCTGCGTATGTTTGCATTTCATTGCAAATTTAAATTGTTCCCCTTTGTGTATAATGTGTTAGCTGCTTGTCTTCAGTGCCAGGTGATAATATTGTAACACCATTTAACAATTAATATTTTGTTGTTGTTGTGATGGATGTTTTATTTTAAAAAAGAGACATTCAAAAGAAATTTAAAATCCCCTTTTTGGACATCAAGTTCTTTGGACCGAACACAGGATAGGGCCTAAAACAACATGAAGTGATATACACTGTGAGAGCCTGACCCAAGTCCCAAAGCCATTGAAGTCAGTGGAAAGACTCTCAATGACTTCCATATTGAGCAAATCTCAGTCTCAGAGCACCAATTTCAGAAGGGGGATGCTTTAAGTCCAACTGAACTCATGTGTCCATTGAAATAACGCTGAGGAATTTCATTATGCCAACAGACTTGCCCCCCAAAAGTGCTGCTCTTTGTGCAAAAATAGCAGTCTTAAAAGTGGTGGTTTGCTGACATTTTGGGCAGAGTTATGGGCAAAGTTGGCTCTTCTGTACTTTCACTTTATTATGGGCTGAAATAATTTTCTCTGAGTGCTTTTACTACTGTCTTAATCCTGAAGATAAGGTGCCACTTGGATATTTTCAGCAGAACTGTCAGAGAATGTGGGTGAAAGGCAAATATAGAGGGCTTTGAGAGTCAGCTGTATCTGTTTTTTATTTTCCTGCTTACTGAACTATCACAGAGAATGCAAAGCCTATAGATCAGAGTGGGAATTGAGAGACATGGGTTTGATTCCTATCTCAGTTGCTGCTTGACATTGGACAAGTCATATAACTTCTCTGTGTGCCAATTCCCCACGTGTAAAATGTGGCCAGTCAAACTTACCTACATCACAGTGATGTGGTGAGGTCTATTTCATTGGTTGTAAAATGCCTTGAGCTCCAGTGGTGGACAGCACTTGAGAAGTACAAAGTATTTTATTATTGCTTTATCTCTTTGATCTTCCTTCTCCGATTTACCTATTTATTTATTTTCTGGCAAGTTATATCGATAATCTCGCATTTCCCTCACACAGGAAGGTGAGAATTTTTTCGTTTTAAGCAATTGCCTGAATTTTAACAGGCCTTTGAGAAAAGATGACTCTGGCCTTTTTTCTTTAGCCATTGTACTATAATAGCCTGCCACTGCCAGCAGTGGAAGGGTTAATCACAAACAGTGTTTAAAGATAGCCAGTGAGATCCAGCCAAGAGGTGGTGGCAGCTAAGTCAAAGGGAGAGAATAAATACTGCATATGGGTTAGAATCTGGCTACAGAGCATCCTTCCTGAAGTGACCTGCCATGTAACTGCCTCAAAAGGCTCCAGAATGATAACAAGATTTTTAATCAGCTAGTACTTTTTTACTGAAAACATAATGTGCAGTCCTTGAATTTTGTGGCTGGGAGGTTAATTATGCAGCTCTAGTTGTTGCTCCTGGAACCTAGTTAAAGAATAATGTGTGTGGACCCAGATCCTCAGTTGGTGTAAACCAGCACATTTCCATTGACTTCAAAGGAGCTCTGCCACTTTATACCAGCTGAGAATCTGGCCTTGAAATTCTACCTTGCGACGGCTAGGAACGGCACTGTGTTATTTTAGAGACTTTCCAGCGACTGCAGAGCTATTAGACTCTTTTGTGCCTTTGCTAGGGAGGCAAGTGATGATGGATTTCTTGACAGTTCCAGTGAAATCTTCTGGTTGGCAGATTTTACCGAGAAAGTCGCTGACCGACAGGTCCAGTCAGTTTGCAAAACAAGGCACATGTGTCTAGTTGCCATTGTTGACCAGTGTGAGGATATTAGGTAACATTTTAGCTGTTAGTTCATAATATGCCAAGCTACACATCTCTCTGAATGCAGAAGGATATAAGAAGTTAAGTAAATACCACATGGTTATTAAAAGAAAATTAGTCCGAGGTTTAACATCAATTCTTCCCGCAAAAACCCAGTATTTGTTGTAAGGATTTGCTGCGAGCAATTCAGAGGTTCATTCAAGTTCTGTCCTTTGCTCCTCAGATTGCTTCTGTTGATATGTGGTAAATTTGAGTTGTTTAGTATTTCCAGAACTTTAGCATTTTTGAAGCCAGCCTATGCCAATAGTGACCAAAAGTTGCCACCATCTCATGGCTATTTGGGGGCTTTTTGGACACATATTCATGGTCTCATCCTTTTTACTGTATAGTTGTGCATATCACAGAAAACACTATTGTATCTGCCTCTAACTGAAGACCTGGCTAACCTTTTGATTAGAGGTTAAGCTGAATGGACATGGAAAACAATGTATTCTTTCAGCCCTAAAGTTGGTCTCTTCAGGTCACTGCTGAAGCAATTAGATCTCAGGAGTATGTGCTGAGAAGAGGGCCTGCTACTGTCAGATTGATATGTTCAACTGTGAACACTTGCAGGGAATTTTGCAGAAAGTTTGTGCTTATGTCTGGGTCTTGCTGCTTCGTAGGTGAGCGCCTACACTTCACTCTATTAATTGGTTAGACACTTATTTTATGATAGAAATTGCTCTTTGCTAGAAAAATAGACAAGTATGTGTGTGGTTTTGATGTGGCTGCATAGCGTCATTAGTTTAACAGGCAACGGGAATGAGGGGGACTCTCTGTAGCTCAGGATATGATATGTCTGTAGAGATATCACTTACTTTAACAGACAATCACTTACTTTAACCTCATCCTGGTCGCCTAAGGTTTTAGCCGCACAAGAACCATAGTCACTGAAACTAGAATGTTCACAATCTGTGCCAGGAGTGCAAGGGGCGAGGGTGAGAATTCAGAGGACGTATTGGAGGTGACACAGGAAGCACCAGAAGGAAGATAAATGGCTCAGGACCTTACTAATGGGCTATGATGCTCAGGTCAGCAGCAAGCGGAAGAGAAAAGGAAGGTAAAACTTGAGAAGAGGAAGGTGAAACTTAATAATTAAAAGGTGATACAAGCTGTGACGGGTTGGATCACAGAAACCCCCTTGGGAGCTGCCACCTAATGTACCAAGACTACCTCTATTCCTGTTTTCCCTGCAAGCTCAGGACTCCAGCACCCTGTCTTGCTGAGCCAGACACTCCCGCCTGCTCCAACACAGACCCAGGGTCTGAATTACTTGCCCCAAAGCTGCAAGTTTACCTGAAAACAGCTCACAGAAGTGTGCTTGTCTTTAGTACTCAGATGCCCAACTCCCAATGGGGTCTAAACCCAAATAAATCTGGTTTACCCTGCATAAAGCTTATGCAGGGCAAACTCATAAATTGTTCACCCTCTATAACACTGATAGAGAGATATGCACAGTTGTTTGCTCCCCCGGGTATTAATACATACTCTGAGTTAATTAATAAGGAAAAAAGTGATTTTATTAAATACAGAAAGTAGGATTTAAGTGGTTCCAAGTAGTAACAGACAGAACAAAGTAAGTCACCAAGCAAAATAAAATAAAATACGCAAATCTATGTCTAATCAAACACTGAATACAGATAAGATTCTCACCTGTTCCAGAATGCTCCCTTTTACAGGCTAATCTCCTTTTAGCCTGGGTCCAGTAATCACTCATACCCCCTGTAGTTACTGTCCTTTGTTCCAGTTTCCTTCCAGTATTCTGGGGGGTGGAGAGGCTCCTTCTTTAGCCAGCTGAAGACAAATTGGAGGGGTCTCCCACAGGTTTAAATAGACTTTCTCTTGTGGATGGACCACGCCCCCCTCACTCCTATGCAAACTCCAGCTCCAAGATGGAGTTCTGGAGTCACCTGGGCAAGTCACATGTCCCTGCATGACTCAGTCTTTACAGGCCCAAGCCATTGCCCACATGGTATCTTGTATGTCTCCAGGAAGACTTCTTATGTGGATTGGAGCATTCCAAGATGCATTGTTCTCCAAGTGTTTCCTGATCAGGTACTTAACCTTGCAAATTCCTTCCTAAAGAAGCTGACCAAATGCCTCACAAAGCTTACTTAGAAACCAAGCAAGTATAGAGCCCATATTCTTAACCTCAAGTAGAAAATGATATATATGTACAAATAGGATGAATAGATATAGTAGACCATAACCTTTATGGAGATATGTTACATGGCACAGGCAGCACAAAACATATTCCAGTTATGTCATCCATACATTTATAAGCACCCCCCCCTAAAGCCTTATGGGGTACGCTGTCACACAAGCATAGGGACTTCCTGCTTTTTTCGACAGGGCTGGACTGTATGACTCAGTTGCCAGGTGAACTGCACCTTTGATCTCTCCTCTAACTGTTCGTTGTTTCTCAGGGTGGAATCACAGGATTCTCTTACTGTTAGACCAGGCCTTAGGTTACAGTGCCCTGTGTACCAATTTATCTCAGCAAGTCTGACTTATATCCCTTCAGTTCTATTCTCTCTGAGGCACTGACAGTGATCATCAGTGACCCGACAGCCTCCTTCAAAGCAATGTATTATTTATTTAGAACAAAAGCATTTAATAGGAAAACAGATCCTAAAACACTAAAACAGACCGCGTACATGTCTAGCTTACTGGGTGTTTAGCCATTTTTGCCATGGGGATGCTGATAGTAGTAGCTCCCTATAGTCTCTTACTCAGAGCCTCTCTCTGAGTCTGTCAGCCTGTCTCCCTAAACATCTTCTCCGGCAAGTGCCCCTCTTCTTCTCCTTAGAAGGCTTTTTAACTCTTTAGTGTTCTTTTGATCCCCAGCCTCCTCATTTTGGTGAAAGGAGGCAGGATCCTTTAAGCTAACAGCTAGCCCTAGTGTCTTTCAGCTGTGTGCTGGGGATCCCGTTGTGTTGCTTTCCTGTTAACTCTTCCCACAGCCCCCTGCTAATTTAGATCAATACAGTCATACAGGAAATATTAATAACCCACCATAATTTTATGGTAAATTTACCATTTTTAAGAGCAGGTTTGACAAACACTTGTCAGGGACGGCCTAGATCAGGGATCGGCAATCTTTGGCATGCGGCCCACCTGGGTAAGCACCCTGGTGGGCCAGGCCGGTTTGTTTACCTGCCGCGTCTGCAGGTTCGGCTGATCGCGGCTCCCACTGGCCGAGGTTCACTGCTCCAGGCCAATGGGGGCTGCAGGAAGCGGCGCGGGTCAAGGGATGTGGCCGCCGCTTCTTGCAGCCCCCATTTTCCTGGAATGGTGAACCGTGGCCAGTGGGAGCTGCGATCGGCCGAACCTGCAGACACGGCAGGTAAACAAACCGGCCCGCCCTGGCCCACCAGGGTGCTTACCCTGGCGGGCCACGTGCCAAAGGTTGCCGATCCCTGGTCTAGAAAATACTTAGTCCTGGCCATGCGTGCAGGGGAATGGACTAGATGATCTCTCAAGGTCCTTTCCATTCCTATGATTCGATGATTCTATGGTTCTATGATTATACACTGGTATTCATAGATAAATACATAATAGCTCCTCATCTGTCACACACATTATAAACTCTAATAATATTTGTAAGTGAATGCTCAGTAAAAGGCAATTAAATCTCATGCTTCTGGGTATGAGCTGATTGCTGCAGGGATCAGGAAGGAATTTTTCTCCATGCACACCACTGCACAATGGCTATGTGATTTATATGTTTTCCACCTAAAGCAAGGCCTTAGTTGTAGGGCACCAGGGAAAGGATACTGCCTGTCTGCTGTGTTTTACTCATATAAATAAATAAATTCCAAGAGAACCCAACAAACTCAAAACCTCATTTTAAAAGTGGGGGTGGGGGAGGGCGGTATTTGTCCAGCCTTCATGCTCTCCCCCTCTACTCAGCTTGATACAGGCAGATGAGGCATTACGTAACCCATGTACAAAGTACCGCTCAAGAGCTATACATCGCCTTATATTGTTAGCATACTTACTGAGGGTTAGATTCTGATTATATTGCACTGAATATTACCAATGAGAATATTTGTGGAGAAAGGTGCTTCTAAACATGAGGAAAGGGTATCAGAATCTGGCCTTAAGTGTGTTAAATTTTTAAGAGGAGATAGAATAGCAGCTCATCCCAAGTGTTCCATCATGTGTTTAACAAACAGAATACTAGAAGAGTAGCTGAGAATTTTACAATGGTGGCTTTGCTCTTCAACTAGAGTAGATAGTTTGTCATCCTAGCATCTCTCATGGACCCTCCTATTTGCAGAAAATATGCAGTCAGTGAAAATGGCTAATGAAGATCATGCACAAACAGCCGAGTGCTTCTTTAAAGCCATCATACCTAAAATAATCCATCTATCAGGAATGTATATTCATATGCAAAATGTAATAAATGTGTGACAGAGTTTTCAATATAACGTTATTTATTTATTATTGCAGTATGAGAAATTAAGTTGCGAATTCTTAAAAATAAATGAGAGATCTCAGAAATAAAAAAACCCAAGTGAGAGGAGGCCACCAACCTTAAAGCTACATTTTTTGCCATATTTTCTTAGTGCCTGGTACTGAAGCTAATGTGCAGTGCACATGATAAGAAGCTGCCGTGTAGCATGCCATCATTGCTACCTAAAAGCAAATGAAACTGGCATAAATAATTGTGCTGTAGAAAGCCTTTCTGTTGCACCTTGCCTATCACTGACAATTTACATATCTTAGGAAAACCTTTGTCAGCTTCTGTCATTTCTGCACTATTATGTGCCTTTCTGGATAATTACCAGTTAATGTGAAAAAGCAGATGGAAAAAACCTTGAAATTTCTGATAGAGAATCCTCAAACCTCTCCCCTTATCTGTGCACAGCAGCTTCCTGATTTCAAAAGAAGTTTGAAAACCTTTGTTAAAAATGTCCCTGATTCCCAGTTTGAATGAACCAAATGACATTCAGCTAAAATTATTCAGCTTTTTCCACAATTAAATTCCATTATCATGAACTGTCAAAGTAAAATGGAAGGTCTCTTAACTAATGTGTCGGTTGTTTGGTTGTATTTTTCGTGGTGCGTTTTGTATAAAGCTGTATCAAGTAGAAGGAGGATAAACAATAACTGTAATTTTGCATCAATGAGTAGGGCATTTTTAGACCCTTCATTATGGGAATGTGTATGGTGCGTTTTGTTTTGTTTTGTTTTTTTTAATTCTTCTTCCTGAAACCCCCCCACTGAGACTGATTGGATATTTCACCAAACTTAAGGAATGGTGAGTAGTGACAGTTTGGTTTTTTGTCCAGCAAATGATTTGTTTATGCAGGTTCCTCATGAATGCTAGGCATTGGACAATCTCAAGCGGCTTTCCTCTTCCTTTAATGAAGAAGCAGCAACAGCAGCGCACAGAAAAAAATCTTTTAAAGATTTTTATTAAAATAGGCAGTCAAATCATCCTGATATTTTTTAACTCTGCTGCATTGTTTGAAATGAAGAATTGCCTGCAATAAGGGGTGCAGTGTTGGTTTGCTTATGTGTAGTGTGAAGAAAATCAGAATAACTTTCACAACAATTAATTCTCATATTATCCCAAATAGGGATATTTCTTTCCACTTAACTGCTGTGCTGCTCATCCTGATCGGAGCGGAACTGCTGACTTTTTCTCATCCTAGTTTAGGTGTTGTGACTGAAAGTTTTCTTTTAGAATGGGAGTTAACTTTTTGAACACTAATGGTAAGGGATTTGGATACACCTTTTCTTTGTGAAACATACTGTTTAACAGAACTGCTGGTCTCAGGTTTAGCTCTCACTTTTAAAAGCATTCCCTCACTCAAAGGCTGTCAGTAATAAGCATTGCCATCGGAAAATTGCAGGTGCAATGAAATGGTGGATTCCACAGTTTGCATTCTACTCAACAATTTTCTGGCTTTGGCAGGCCCATTGTTTAAAGGTGCATTTGAGTAGTTGCCAAGCAGTCCCTCCCATCTAAAGCTCATGGAACTCCACCCACTATAAAGTAGTGCTTCCCAAAATGCTCAGTCATTTCAAAGGAGGCACAGCAGATGTGGGGTGTTGGTCCTGTGACACTGTACAAGTAAAATAAAAGCACAGAGGTGATGTAAAGCGAGCAGGAGAATAGTGATGAAGTGAGAGAGAGAGAGAGAATAGCAGAGTGGGAGGGAAAAGATAAGTAACAGAGTGGGTGGGAACTTATTTGCACAGAGACCATTCTTCTTGTCAGGGTCTAGCAACATGCACACCAATTGCACTACATCAATAATATAGAATAATACTAAATATTTACATAGGGTAGGCACATTCTGATTTCACACCAGTTTAACTGTATTGGAGTTACCCCTGATTCTGGCCCTGATTCAGGAAAGAAAAACAGCTAAGCATGATCTTAAACGAAGTCCATTTCTATTCAAGACAGCATTTATACACTTGCTTACATCCTATTAAGGAGGCTTTCATGAATCACAGCCAAAATTGGCTAATTAGGGGGGAAACCTGTTCTTGAACAGCTCACTGGATTAGAAACCAAGTATCCATTTAGTTTGTTCATCCACAAAGATTCTAAAGATCAGATCTGTAGAAGTGAAGCCGTAAGAGCTTGTATACAATAACTCTAGAACATCTCTTTGCTTTGAGCATTATAAGGCATGAGGGAGTGTTA
This sequence comes from Malaclemys terrapin pileata, assembly GCF_027887155.1. NCBI lineage: Eukaryota > Metazoa > Chordata > Testudines > Emydidae > Malaclemys > Malaclemys terrapin. The sequence goes on from NC_071513.1 coordinate 27,747,994, forward strand.
GTGAGGATCATTATAATGGGGCATAAAGTAGTCTGATATCTGATGTTGTATCACAGAACTTTATAATCAAAGGCCATATATTTACATGATTGTCATGCTGGTTTAGACCAATGGCGTTTTCCTTCCTGATTGGCCTTTAGAATCTGCATCCCAATAGAATGACATTTCAGTTACTGATTAAAATCAAAAGCTTTTATCTTGGAGAAAGTTTGTTCTTCAAAGTGAAGAAGATAAAAACAAATTGCTGCTGCAAACAACAATGAAGAGCAGATGAATACCAATATGAAGAAAAGGTTTTAATTTCATTATTTTCAAGGGGCTCTGTAATTTGATTTAAATTATTTGCACTTGTTGCTGGTTTTGTATCCTTTAATGTCTGATGTTTTATATCAAACATCCAGCAAAATTTAATCAAACTGTTTTATTGTTTTAGGCTTCTTTTGAAACCTCTTGAAGGTCTAAAGCTGATTTGAAAAAAAAAAGTTGAATGGATATTAAAAGCTACTTTCATGCAGGTTATTTATAATAGACCACAATCATTAAGAGCTCATTTTATTTGTTTCTGGAATTGCTGAAATTGTGAACATACCTTTTTCAAAAAATAGATCTGGCTTCAGTCTTTTGAAATCTGTATATTACATTTTAATCCATCAGTCAATCAGTCAATTGGCCTTCTTGGTTGTAAGTACTTTGCAAATGTACATATGACGAAATAGGCCTATATGTGCCATTGTTTACATGAGAAGGGTTGCAATTCATACTAGTTCAATAGAAAGTATTGGAAGGTGCATAGCTCATGTTCATGAATTGGATATAAATATGATGTTGTTATTCATAGAATTATAGAATCATAGAAGATTAGGGTTGGAAGAGACTTCTGGAGGTCATCTAGCCAACCCCCTGCTCAAAGCAGGACCCAACCCCAACTAAATCATCCCAGCCAGGACTTTGTCAAGCCGGGCCTTAAAAACCTCTAAGGATGGAGATTCTGCCACCTCCCTAGGTAATCCATTCCAGTGCTTCACTACCCTCCTGTGAGAACAAGACACAATAGCTGATTGCATAATGTAAAATATTAAGATATTGTTGTATATTTGGAGTTGTGATCAACATTTCCAAGAGTTGAGGGTGAGTTGAGTTTTGCATTTAAAGCAGGGATTAACTCCTTTGTTATGCAGCATAATATAGTTTTACAAGTTACTGGGTCAGCACATCAGTGGCTTCCTCCTTCACAACCTATCAAACCTTTCAGAGGAACACTCATAACTATCAATGAATTATGTTGGCAGAGAGAAACTGCACTAGTTCTGCAAACCATTGGTACCTGTGGAAATTAGAGCGGGGCCAAGGCACACAACCTGGATCTGAATCCAGATCCAAACTTCCCAAAGATTTTCAGGTGTTTGGGTCTGGGGTTTGTGTTGAGTTCAGACATGTTGAGTAGAGCTGATGGTGCCATGGCTCACATCCCAGCTGTTCTCATAAGCAGAAATTATGGGCTGAAAGTTCTGGTCATGAAATTGTAGATGCCTCTTAAACAGGCACATGCCATCTATACAAGGGGAAACCTCCCCTGGAACAAAAACAAACAAAAAAACCCCAACTGCTCAGCAGGTTAAAAAGGACACAATTCTTCACCAAATTACACTGGTCTACAATTTTTGAGAAGTTGTCTGCTTCAGAGATAAAATGTACTATTTATTATGTATTTTGATGTGCTGAATTCAAATATGACAATTAAAACAACCGATTGGCTACTGTTTCTAAGATATTTAAGTTTTTACATTTTATGCCTATGTATGTTGTGTAGATAGTAGAGTTTTAATCATAAATTGTAAACCTAGGTCTTTTCATGTGTTTATGGTTGCTTTACATGATAATATTTCACCTGTCCTGTTTATGTAACATTTTAAAAATCAGCAAAAGGGTTATATAAATAAAATTTATTATAAAACAAAAGGCAAAAAACTATTATGTACATAGTTTAGTCCTATTCAGTGTCTACTCGGCGCTTCTTGGCTTGTCTCTTGTATTCATTAAATGGAGCATCTCTTGTCACTATCCAGCAATAGTCTGCAAGCATTGATGGGCTCCATTTGCCCTGATAGCGTTTCTCCATTGTTGCAATGTCCTGGTGAAATCGCTCGCCATGCTCGTTGCTCACTGCTCCGCAGTTTGGTGGAAAAAAATCTAGATGAGAGTGCAAAAAATGTATCTTTAGTGACATGTTGCAACCAAGGCTTTTGTATGCCTTGAGGAGGTTTTCCACCAACAACCTGTAGTTGTCTGCCTTGTTGTTTCCGAGAAAATGTATTGCCACTAACAGGAAGGCTTTCCATGCCGTCTTTTCCTTGCCACGCAGTGCATGGTCAAATGCATCATCTCGAAGAAGTTCACGAATCTGAGGACCAACAAAGACACCTTCCTTTATCTTAGCTTCACTTAACCTTGGAAATTTTCCACGGAGGTACTTGAAAGCTGCTTGTGTTTTGTCAATGGCCTCGACAAAGTTCTTCATCAGACCCAGCTTGATGTGTAAGGGTGGTAACAAAATCTTCAACAAGTGGTGGATGCTGAACACTTTTCCTCCCAGGCTCCAATGACTGTCGGAGTGGCCAATCTTTCTTGATGTAGTGGGAATCTCTTGCACGACTATCCCATTTGCAGAGAAAACAGCAGTACTTTGTGTATCCAGTCTGCAGACCAAGCAAGAGAGCAACAACCTTCAAATCGCCACAAAGCTGCCACTGATGTTTATGCACCTCAAAAGTTGTTTCATGTTGTCATAGGTTTCCTTCATATGGACTGCATGACCAACTGGAATTGATGGTAAAACATTGCCATTATGCAGTAAAACAGCTTTAAGACTCGTCTTCGATGAATCAATTAACAGTCTCCACTTATCTGGATCGTGAACGACGTTGAGGGCTGCCATCACACCATCGATGTTGTTGCAGGCTACAAGATCACCTTCCATGAAGAAGAATGGGACAAGATCCTTTTGACGGTCACGGAACATGGAAACCCTAACATCACCTGCCAGGAGATTCCACTGCTGTAGTCTGGAGCCCAAGAGCTCTGCCTTACTCTTGGGTAGTTCCAAATCCCTGACAAGGTCATTCAGTTCACCTTGTGTTATGAGGTGTGGTTCAGAGGAGGAGGATGGGAGAAAATGTGGGTCCTGTGACATTGATGGTTCAGGACCAAAAGTTTCATCCTCTTCCTCTTCCTCGTCTGACTCAAGTGAGAATGATTCTGGTACATCAGGAACCGGCAGTCCTTCTCCGTGGTACTGGGCGTATAGCTGATGGAATGTTTGGATAATGCCCAGTCCACTTTTTCTTCTTTGACACACCTTTCCCAACAGGAGGCACCATGCAGAAGTAACAATTGCTGGTATGATCTGTTGGCTCTCTCCAAATCATTGGCACTGCAAAAGGCATAGATTTCCTTTTCCTGTTCAACCACTGGCGAAGTTTTGTTGCACAAGTGTTGCAACATATGTGTGGGGCCCTCCTCTTGTCCTGATCTCCAATTTTGCAGCCAAAATAAAGGTGATAGGCTTTCTTAACCATAGTGGTTATACTGCACTTTTGTGATGCAAATGTCACTTCACCACAAACATAGCAGAAGTTATCTGCACTGTTCACACAAGTACGAGGCATCTCTGCTCACTTTGGCTAAACAGAAATGTGTCCCTTTGCAAAATCAAACACTGACAAAGAAGAGAGCACGACACTGTATGATTTCTAGAGCTGATATAGGGCAATTTGTTCAGCAGAGTGATGTAAGCTTTGTCATGATTGCATCATGCATGACTTCTAAGAATAACATGATGCAATTCATATCATGTATGACGCAATACCAGCTTCAGATTGCATCATTCATTGTTTTGCCTAAAAAGCAAGTACTGTCCAAACCCAATCATAGATTTATTCATAGATCCAGTCAAAGATGTATTTTAGTAATTTCTGGTTTAAATTGAGATCCCTTCCCTTTAGAACTCACTTATCCTTCGCGATTACCCAGTCAAGGGTCGAATATATTGACCCAATAGCATATCTTGAAAACTAGAGCCAATCAACAATTTTAAGCATCATTTTCGGTCTCAGTGACCCAGAATTAGTAAAGTTTGACTACATTTATTTCAGAAGCATTTTGGCTGTAGAGCAGTGTTATTTACACATTTAATTTTATGTACTGTAGCCCTTCAGTAAATCTTTAGGCTGGATTATGAACTCTCTCCCATGGCACTATCTCTGACTGATGTCAATCTGAGTTCAGAAACAGGCTCTTTGTCTCATTTTCCTCTGTGCTTTCATCAAGGGATTTCAGCCCAATACCAGAAGATTTCTTGCTGTCTGTCATCATCTCCCACTGTAGAGTATTCGAAAGATTCAGCTACATTTTTTATTTTTTATTTTAAATGTTATCTGCTTGTGTACATTTTGGGTCCACTTCCCATTTACACTAAAGCCTCTTTCTACTGCTGGAGGCATTGTAATGCAGCAAGAATGAATTTACTGTCAGTTTAAGACCTGTTTACACTGTCAGAACAGTACAAAGGGGCCTTAGTATAAATAAGAATCAGGCCCTTTCTTTTTTTCTCTCATTCCACCTTTTAATTTTTGCCACCTTCCCTAGGCTGTCCTTTGAGCTGACTCTCCTCAGCAGTCTGCAGTTATCATCCTGCCATTCAAATCCTCCCACTGACTGCCTATGTTAGCAGGACTTTAGTTTGAAGCTGTTTGTTAAGACTTTGGTTGATTAGCTCTTACCCGGAAGGTCAGTGGTTCATAGTAAAGCAGATATTTATTTCTTAAGCCTTTCTAGTCCCTTAAACATGCCTTAAACATTTGGGTTTCACCCACATTCACTTGCCCTTTCATTTTTCATGCCAGCACATTCAGCGTATGGGGAAAGCTGCCGTCTTCAGATTTTCATTTTTTAAGAGCTGTGTATATCATTATATTTTTCCTTAGCACAGAGCAGGCCTGACAGTAAATATCACCTCTAATCTCAAATATCTGTTACACAAGGTTTGTACTGGTTGTCTTTTTGTCAGTTTGCTATCCTGAGTCCCAACCCTTGCTTGGTGCCTTATATACTAATTTAGCTCCATTTTTGTTATCGGGTTTTGATCAGATTATTTACATTCTTTTTAGCTGGTGTTCTGAATGATACCTGAGAACCAAAACTGAGAGGGAAAGCAATTTGTAACATTAAGCAGGGCCCTATCCAGTCAGAAAACTTTGGCTCTGGTTTAATCACTGAAAAGTACTGAATTCATATACAGTCAGCAGTCAGGAGATTAGATTATCAGAGCTACAGGATAAATTCTGCAGGATCATTCTAGGAGGAGGGCAGACTGAGTAAGGAGTCATGGTTGTTTCTTTGAGGAAAAGCTGCACCTTGTCTTAGGGTTTGTCTAGATGTACAGTGCTGCAGTGGCGCCACTGTAGTGGTTAGTGAACATGTTACCTATGCTGACGGAAGAGCTTCTCTTGTCTGCGTAGGTACTCCACCTCCCCGAGAGGCGGTAACTATGTCAACGGGAGAAGCCCTCCCATCGACATAATGCTGTTGACCCCGGGGGGGGGTTAGGTCTGTATAACTATGTTTGCTCAGGGATGTGTGGATTTTCCACACACTGTGTGACGTAGTTATACCAACATAAATTGATAATGTAAAGCAAGCCTCTCTCTGTTTTGACTTGAAGTCTGTCATGAGGGTGCATGAGAGAAGTTGCTACATACATTATCTACTGCTTCATGCTCCCATGTGACAACAATTCACAAATTTTCTCTGTAGCTGAAAGCCCATACACTTGATGGCAGCGAGTAGAAGTGCCTCCTGTTTTCATGAATATTCCTGTACTGTGTGTCTCAGTGGTTTTCAAACTTTTGTACTGGTGACCCCTTTCACATAGCAAGCCTCCGAGTGCAACCCCCCTTAGAAATTACAAAAACTTTTTTATAAATTTAACAACATTATAAATGCTGGATGCAAAGCAGGGTTTGGGGTGGAGGCTGGCAGCTCACGATCCTGCATGCAATAACCTCACGACCCCCCATGCAATAACCTCACAACCCCCTGAGGGGTCCCGACCCCCAGTTTGAGAACCCCTGGTGTGTCTGAATTGGGGTGTCACCAATAAAAATCCTCTTCTCTGAGCGCTTCTGAACTGCTCATCTACTCAACCTGATCTGGGAGCCAGGCACTGTTAAAGCAGAAACTGGGCTCTATATAAGGAGAGGATGAAAAAAGCAGATACATTTAGGGCAAGACTTTCAAAAGGGTGACCTTCCTTTTGTTGGTGCAATTTGCCTCTTCAAAATATGCATCTGAATTTTTGCACCTGCAGTTTAACAGGTCAGAACAGCACATAACCAAGTTTGCACTTACAGTCCATTTTGCAAGTGCAAGAATGAAGATGCAAATTTTGCAGGTGCCAGAAAGGAGGCTTTTGAAAAATGAACTTAGTCTTTCTAAAGCATACAAAGCTAGCCATAAAAACTGGGATTGGCATTGGCAGGCAGAAACCTCACTTATATTAATTAAAAGAGTGTAAGAGGTGTTCAGGGTGTTCAAAAAGGCTCAGAGTATTCTGCTTCTGGGAGAGGAAATTTTCCTGTTGTTACTGAGAATTTTGCTGACACAAGCTCTCTTATTTTAACTGGCTGTGTGTCCCCATTTGCAGTATAAAATTTGATGAGATTTACCTCAAACTATCATTAATAATAATGTTTTGAATCTGAATCAGAACCCTACTCCTGTGCAGCAAAATAATTGGGCCACAGAGGCTGAAAGGATCCACTTAATTGCTACTGAACATAGACATTATTGACAGACTTTTTTCTTTTTAAACACTGATGTTAAAAAATCACTAATAGTCTTCATTCACATGAATTCCAAAAGGCCCTTTGCCAGACTTTGGCTGTTGGTGAAAGAGACAAGTTTTTGAGCTACACAGACCTCTTTTTCAGGTCTGGGAAAGGTACTCAGAGTATCACAGCTAAATACAAGGTGAAACAGATTGTTTAGCATAAGTAGTTAAAACACATCTAAGGGACCATTCAAGGTGAAATGGCCTGTTAACACCTCTGTAGTCATAGGACAACAATGTGGGGGTTAGTAAGTTACAGATTGTAGTATAGTGTCTTTATTAAGATCATGATTTTTAGTGCCTAGCAAAGTTCTGAATTTATGCTTCCAGACTTGTCTTTTGAAGGTGCAAGATCGCAGAGAAGTTGCAGATATGAAGTGATCATTTTGTGAAAAGTGTTCACCCATGGGTGATAGTGTGTTTTTGTCTTTTATCATTTTTTTGTGTGAGTTCACTCAAGAGTGTGGTGGTTGTCTGGTTTCACCCACATAGTTGTTATGGGGGCATTTGGTACACTGGGGGAGGTACACCACATGTTGTAATAGGCATGGTAGGACCCGTGGAACTTGAAAGGTGTGTTGTGATGGGGGGTATTGATCATTGTAGCAGTAGAGATATGTTTGCAGGTTTTGCATCTGTTGTTATGGTTGGGTCTGGTGTCGCTTTGAGTTGGTTGGTCCTGGTCTGTGGGCAACTTGCTTCTGATTCTGAACTTGGTGAGGTTGGGGGGGTTGTTTGAAGGCCAGAAGAGGGGGTTCAGGAAATAATTATTTCTGGATGTGGTCCCCATCGAGTGTGATTTGTAATTGTTTAATGATATCTGTATGGGTTCCGGGATAGGGTGTTAGTTGACAAATAGGGTTGTGCAGTCAGAGAGGAAAGAATATTTGAGTTTTTGTGGCTCAACAAAATGCTGAAAAAGATAAAGATGTGTAGGACCCACCCAAATTCCCTAGTGACTCCTAAAGCTTGCAAAACAGTCTCTAGTTTGAGAGTTCTTGATTCCAACACTCTCCAGGCTTTTCATCGTATCACTCAATCTTAGGAGCACCATTCAAACTGTTAAAATATACAACTACTAATTTCAGTCTCATTAGGGATCTCCTTCAGTCATTCAAGTTCTTTCTTCCTTGAATAAGCAACTGGAATCACAATCGTCACCAAGGGCCCAACCCAGCTCCCACTGAACTCAACAGAGAGACTTCCATTGGCAGATGGAAGATGGAGTGGGATGGAGGACTTCAGGGCCAGAGCAGCTAGGTGGCTAATAAAACTAAAGATATTTAAACAGTTCTCTTACTTTTTGAGCCCTTCAGACTGTAATTGGGACAGTTAGATTAGAGCCTCTTTGAAGTCAGGGCAACCAAAATATAATCAACCAAGCATTACAATCTGCAGTGATTTTTCCACCCCCCATCAGTGATTCCTGGATCCAAACTGATTTTAGGAATTTTGGAGAACAACCCACCCTACCATTCAGCGGGGTGGGATGAGATACAGCTGGTGGTTCTTGGCCTTACACACAGTGCTTGACCCTAAAAGACTTATCTGCCTTCACTGCTTCTTATGCTCAAAGCAGTTTTTGGCTTAACTTTGGGAAATGACAAGATGAGTTGGGCACAGGAACAGAGCAACGGAGCTCCAGAACGGCCACATGTTTCCAGTGAGTTAGAGTGCAGGTGTACCAAAGGCTATAGCAGAGACAAAGAAGAAATATTTTGGGTTTAGTTCAGCTAAACTGTACTTGGTGTAGGACCTGGGGATGTGGGCAATGGGGTAAAGGTGTCTTTATGCCATCTTTGCGGTGCCCTGATCCTGGTGCTGCTTTAGCCTCTGGCGCAACAGAAAACACCCTCAGGGCTGCTCCAATTTAGTCGTAGCTGCCCAAGGCAGCCAAGCATAGACAGCCTATAGGGCTGATCCGGCTGAGTATGGTGGGGGAGGACACAGGATTTGTTCCCTAATAAATTAATCCACTTAAACCATATAATGAGAAATAACGTCTGCACCTTGTGTATAATACATCTTTCTCTCGCTCATATACAGAGAAAAATCACATGCCAGGCTTGCATGTGCTATTCACCCAGCATCTGTGAGTCATGATGGTTTGAAAAGCAGCAGCACTTAAGAGCTATCAATAATGTCTGAATAGTCGTAGATCCAGCACTTTCCAAATTACTACACCAATCTTTTCCAAACAAAAAACTGAAGCACATTTGCATGCAAACACAAATGAAGATTGAATGTACAAGTTTTATTAGTCTTCAGCATAAGCTCATTCTGTTATTCTCCTGTGAAAATCCTCTGCAGCTAAAGACATTTGTGTAGACTGTTTCAGCCCTGAGAGTCCATACTGCATTCCAAGTGTTATTACTATTGGATGGATATTGGAAGTACTAACTAATGTGGCTGGTGAGCATTGATTGTAGCATTTGTAGAAGCCACTCTCAACCTTCTGTGTCATCAGATTTTACTAAAATAATTACCATAAATATATTAGAAATATTTCTAGATTTTACCACTTTGATACATCAGTACAGCCAGGTAGAGTGAGGCGCAGACACTTACACAGTGTCCCTTGTGCAAGCGTGGCAAATTGCTATCCTTAAAAATACAATAAATCTTCCTTAACAAATCAGCCCTGGGAGTCACAGCTGTGAGCATTTGCAAATAAGGAACTTTTCATTTGGCTCTTAAAATTCTCTGTGATCCAAGTTACAGTCTAATTATCTGTCAGGAAAGCTTGGGCACAGCATAAACACACTGGCCCTGCTGTGGCTGGATTCAGCTGCACAATAGATTGCCAAAAAAGCCAGAGAGAATGTCAGAGATGGGTGATCATGAAAAAGCCAGGAGTCTAGGCTTAGTTGAGATAAATATCCAAAGGTTCTGATGTGTCTCTAAAGGCGATGCTCACTGTATAAACCCTGAGTAGGAGTGTTCGTTCTTCCTTCCCCTTCCTCCCAGCCCCTCTATCTTTTCCCGTTGGTGGTTCTAGCAGTCAATGGGAGAGCACTGGAAGACCTTTTCTACACTATCTTCTTTGGGGGAGCTCCCCAGAAAAACACCCTGAAAACAAAGACGAGTCCTCTTAAATGAAAGTCCCTGCACCATTGTCATAATTCCTCCTCTCCCTCCCTCCCCCGTCTTCTGTAGCAACACAGAAGGAGACATTAGCATCACTGGACCTGTTGATGGCTCTTGAAATATTGCCTGTTTTGTGATTTTCCTGCATAGGGAGTTTTAGGAGATGCAGGATTTGGGACTTGTAAGAAACACTTTGCCCTTCGGAATGTCACTACCAAGGATGCCCTAGAGCAGTGTTTTTCAACCTTTCAGGTCCACAACTTCATATTCAAAGTCAAAAAATGTCATGACCCTCATAAATTTACTATAAAAATAAGAGTTAAAATAGTCCAGTGATAAGACTATAAAGTGTATTTATGTGAGTGTAAGTGTGGTGTGTGTGTTTTGAGAAGTTGTGTGCAGTCTTGTTGACAGAGAATACTTGACCATGAAGAGGACGATTGTGTGGTGAGCTGAGGAGCGAGATTTTCATTGCAGTAGAATGAAATAAATTTTTCAAGGCCTTGTAACCCCTTGATTGTTTTTATTACACCCTTGGGGGTCACAACCTACCGGCTGAGAAACAGTATCCTGTATGTTGATTCCTAATTTGACTGGCCATCCTACTCTCACTTAAGGTATATCTACACTGGCAGAGTTATCATAGTTCCTACGGCTGGAGCGCAGATAGGACTGGACAGCCTCCTCTCCCCAAATGCCGATGAAGTCCAGCAGGTCGGCATTGCTCCAAGCTTGGGATTGCCTGGTGCGTGGAGCAGGAATGGCCACCTGGAAATATGCACTGAGACCACTGCACGCATCACTGAGCAAACAGGAAGGCGACTTTCAAATTTCCAAAGGAATTTACAGGGTGGGGCTGACGGTTGGTCACCTGAGGGCAGGGCAGTAAAGTTCAAACCGATGACCAGAGAGGCAAGAACAGGCATTGTGGGACATCTCCTGGAGGGCAATCGCAGCGCTGTAATCACCACCGCGTCTACATTGGCACCGCAGTGCTGTAGCCCCGGCGCAGAAAGCTCTATGCCTCTCGTAGGGGTGGGTTTTTACAGCGTTGCAACTGCGCAGTTTCTGTGCACTAAGTGGCTTGGCAGTGTGTACCCCTTGGGAGTTGCAGTGCAGAAAGCTGCTTTACTGCGCAGAAACTTGCCGGTGTAGACAGGGCCTTAGCAATGTCCATTGAAAGATGTCTTCCTGTTAATGAAGTGAGTGTATTAGTTCTATCCCAGGGGTAGGCAACCTATGTCACAGTGACAAAGGCGGCACACGAGCTAATTTGCAGTGGCACTCACACTGCCCAGGTCCTGGGCACCGGTCCGGGGAGCTCTGCATTTTAATTTAATTTTAAATGAAGCTTCTTAAACATTTTAAAAACCTTATTTAATTTACATACAACAATAGTTTAGTTCTATATTATGGACTTCTAGAAAGAGACCTTCTAAAAATGTTAAAATATATTACTGACATTCGAAACCTTAAATTAGAGTGAATAAATGAAGACTCGGCACACCACTTCTGAAAGCTTGCCGACCTATGTTCCGTCCTAAACCCTGGTGCACCAAAGCTACCCACCACCTAGTGACTTTCATTTGTTTACTCTAATCTGCAATGCAATGCAGTTTGGCGAGTCATCCTTCTCCTGTTCAGATTCTTTGGAAGGAAGCATTCCATTCCCTTTCACCTCCTTTGGTTACTGTCTGTGTTGGCTGATAACATTGGCAAAAGTCAATAGAAAAGTTGTCTGGTCCTATTGCTTTTGCTATTATATCTTTGTACAATGGTCTGGGGTTTCTCAGCTCTAGCGGTAGTTAAGGGGCCTGTGAAAAGGCAGCAACAGGACTGGGAGAAAACTATCCCATTTGCTGCTGTAGGATAGAGATGAATAGTCTACATGTTAGCATCCCTGCAGGCCATCATGCTGTTCCAAAGGGCAGGGAACCATGTATTGTTACAGAGGTTTCATTCCAGTGTAGCTAGGACGTGAGACAAGTGTAGAAGAAGTTACTACTGTGTCCCTCTGTTTTATTATAGCTCCATCTATAAAAAAAGACCTTGGTTAAAATTGTGGCATGTTGTCTGATGAACTAGGAAACCATATTTTCTGAAATTTTCCCTTCTTCATCCCCTTTTCCTATGTTTATGTGTCATATTTAGTAAAGTCTCTCTTGTATTGAACGTCTGTTTAATTCATAGTAAGATTATTCAAACCCTGCGGGGAAAGCACCTTTATTCCAAAATAAATTAAAATGATGTCTGTGCCTCTGGCCAAGAGATCATTAGATGGGTGTCATGAGTGTACTTTTATAGATATTTGATGGAAAGTGTATAATTTAAATGATAAGAATACACTACTTCAACATATGGATCATTCAGATCTACTTCATTTCCTTTCCAGCGGGGGGATCATTGTACATTCATAGGGATTAGAAAGAATTATGCATTTAAAATGGGATGCCATTTGCAAAAGGCATTACCAAGGAGTGAAAATGGAGCAGCGAGATGCAGAATGGAGTCTGTGTTTGTTGTTCATGGAGGGCTCTAACTTCTTTTTATGCTTAAACAAGATCAGTTTTAGGTGGTGCAAGAAAATAGGGCATATAAATAAATGAATAGAGAATTAGAGTGAGGCAGAAAGCTCCATTACTTTCCCTTCTGGCTCCACTGGCTTCTCACCCTCAACCTAGACTTGTGGCAATCTAAAATTGAGATTTACAATGGTTCCTGTCCATCTATGTTCTTCTTGCCCCATTGTCCATGGTTGTGGCAAATGATCTCATGGATACTCTGGAGTGGACAAGAGTATCATTTTCATTGTAAACCCATTTTGATCTTTAATACAGCGTTAGTATAATAGTGTCAATAATTAGTGTTGTTTGCTGTTGTAGACCCCACGTGTTCCAAACCTAGTGTCTTATTATTTGGCAGGACTAGTAATGGAAGGACCCTTATGTAAAGCAAGTTTATATTACTATGTGAAGTGTGTTCTAGTTAATGGTTTAGTTAAACTAGGATATTCATAATGAATATAGCTGTTGTATAGGAAATAATATGATGATGAGCACATTGAACTCAATAGGAGTTTAGGATATGCAAGTAATTCAGGATATAGACTCATAGCCTTTAAGGACAATCATTGTCATCTAGTCTGACCTCCTGCACATTGCAGGCCATAGAACCTGGCCCACCCACTCCTGTAATAAACCCATAACTTCTGGCTGAGTTACTGAAGTCCTCACAGCATGAATTAAAAACTTCAAGTTACAGAGAATCCAACATCATGATTATGGTTGATAACAATACCTAGCTCTGACACAGCGCTTTCATCAGTAGATCTCAAAGCACTTTATAAAGGAAATCAGTATCATTATCCCCATTTCAAAGCCGTGAAAACTAAGACACAGAGAGGTGAAGTGACTTGCAGCCAATGGGTCACCCAGCAGGCATAGTTAATGCATAGTTATTCAGCTATACCTCCTGGTATTATACAGTCATTAAAGATGTGTTATCTAATGCAAACATCTGACCAATTCATACCAGTGTCAGAGTCCTGAATTGATATCCATTAAAAAGTAGACCTAACAAACACTAGGAGTTAAGAAGCAAACATAATTAACTTTAATTTGTTAGTCTCTAAGGTGCCACAAGGACTCCTCGTTGTTTTTGCTGATACGGACTAACACGGCTACCACTCTGATAACTAACTTTACCTTCTTAGGACTAAAAGATATTGCTTGGTCTGAATTTTTTATTATGCACACTGCAAAACTTAAATCCAAATTACACACAGACATAAGGATAGTGCATTATTCAATAAAATATCATATCTTATCCAGATTGTCAATTATTTCCCACAAACAGATTTGTTATCACCATCCTTAAGTGCTACTTTGTGTGGCTAACATTAAAGCATAGTTTGTTACATTACATTCTGTTAGTAAGCAAAGTCCTCATGAAAAAAATTCCTGTATGTTGTCTTCAAAAGTACATTTTCATTGAAGGGCGCTGTGTGTCTGGCTACTGCAAATATAAACTGAAGTTACGTGCCTAGAGGTAATGGTAGAATAGATCCATCAAACACAATTATTCAGTGTCACTTATGATGCTACTAATAACAAAACAATATAAAAAGAACACCTGAAGTTGAAAATATTGTGTGATATTCATAGATCATTCTAAGGCCAGAAAGGACCATTGTGTAGTCTGACTGCCTGTACAACACAAGTCATAAAACTTCCCCAAAATAATCCTTAGCTGATATCTCTTAGAAAAGCATCCAATCTTGATTTAAAAATTGCCAGTGGCGGAGAATCCAACATGACCCTTGGTAAATTGTTCCAATGGTTAATTACTCTCATCCTTAAATTTTTTTGCCTTATTTCCAGTCTGAATTTGTCTAGCTTCAACTCCCAGTCACTGGTCATGTTATACCTTTCTCTTCTAGATTGAAGAGCTCATTACTAAATATGCATTCCTCATATAGATACTTTTAGACAGTAATCAAAAAGTCACTCCTTAACCTTCCCTTTATTAAGCTAAATAGATTGAGCTCTTGGTATGTCTTCACTACCCGCCGTATCGGCGGGTAGCAATCGATTTATCCGGGATCAATATATCGTGTCTCATTAGGACGCGATATATCGATCCCCGAACACGCTCACCGTCGACTCCGGAACTCCATCAGAGTGAGCGGCGGTACTGCAGTCGACGGGGGAGCTGCGGCCATCGATCCCGCGCCGTCTGGACCCCAGGTAATTCGATCCAAGATACTTAGACTTCAGCTATGCTATTCGCATAGCTGAAGTTGTGTATCTTGGATCGATTCCCCCCCCCCCCCCAGTGTAGATGATATATATGTTTCCTAATCCTTTAATCATTCTAGTGGCTCTTCTCTGTACCCTCTCCAATTTATCAACATCCTTCTTGAATTGTGGGCACCATAAACAGCCATGGTGTTGCCGGCCCAGAGGGCCCGAGGGGGCAACAGCGTTCGTTGCCCGGTGTGCATCGCACCAATAGACACACCAGGGTGGAGAAGCAAACCAAATTTATTCGAGATCTCGAAAAGGCACTCAGGAGACCAGCATGTCTCAAATCAGAAGCACAGCAAATACAAGCAAGTTTCCCATTTTATATTCCAAGCTGTTTGTGTGCAAGCCTTTGTTCTGTTTCCCCCCTTTACCCCTCCCTTCCCGACAGCAGTTACAGCAGGCAGTACATTGTGGCGTGTTAGAAAAGTTCTCGTCCGCATGTTTATCTTTGGCCTTGCAAGCTAAGATGTAGTAGGCTTCTCTCTCCCACTTTCCCCCTCCTTATCACTACTGCTTCTGCTAGTGTGAGTGAAACTGCAGCTGTCTGCTAAAAAAGCTGACCGTTACATATTCTGCTTCATCATTTAGGCTGTTAGCATTGAGGCTGGTTAAAGTTCACAAGATGGAGTTACTGTGGCTCACTTAGACCCAGAGCAGGGGGGTTTCATCGGCACTTATGGCCTTCCACCCCCCCGAGTTACCTGGTAGCTATGCCTAGTGACGCCAACAATGGTATTCCAGCTCCAGTTGCACCAGTGCCATCTACAGAGGTAAAATAACCTCTGTACTCCTACTTGAAATTTCCTTGTTTATGCATTCCACGACTACATTATCTCTTTTGGCTATAGCATCACGCTGGGAGCTCGTGTTCAGCTGATTATTCACCATGGTTCCCAATTTTTTTTCAGAGTCACCACTTCCCAGGATAGAATCCCCCATTCTGTAAGTATGGCCTACATTCTTTGTTCTTAGATGTATGACATTTACATTTAGCCATATTAAAACACATATTGTTTGCTTGTGCCTCGCTTACCAAATAATTCAGATCAATGTGTATTAGTGACCGATCCTCTTCATCATTTACCACTCCCTCCTATTTTTGTGTCATCTGCAAACTTTATTAGTGATGATTTTGTTTTCTCCCAGGCAGGGCTGGCTCCAGGCACCAGCGCAGCAAGCAGGTGCTTGTGGCAGCCAAAGGAAAGGTGCGGCACGTCCAGCTCTTCGGCGGCAATTTGGCGGCAGTAGAAGTGCCGATCGCGTTTTTTTATTTTTTATTTTTCCGCCGCTTGGGGTGGCAAAAACGCTGGAGCCTGCCCTGCTCCCAGGTCATTGATAAAAATGTTAAATAGTGGAAGGCCAAGAACCAATCCCTGCAGGACCCCACTGGAAACATACCTGCTAGTTGATGATTCTCCATTTACAATTTCATTTTGAGAGCTGCCAGTTAGTTGTAATCCATGTAGTGTGTGCCGTGTAAATTTTATATCATTCGAGTTTTTAATCAGAATGTTGTGCTGTACCAAGTCAAAGGCCTTACAAAAAACTAAGTATATTATATCAACACTATTATCTTTATCAATCAAACTTGTAAGCTCATTAAAAAAATCAAGTTCGTTTGACTAGATCTATTTTCCATAAACCTGTGTTGAGTTGCATTAATTACATTGCCCTCCTTTAATTCTTTATTAATTAAGTCCCGTATCAGCCACTCCATTATCTTGCCCAGGATTGATGTCAGGCTGAAATGTCTATAATTACCCGGGTCATCCAGCTTACCTTTTTTTAAAAAATTGGCATAACATTAGCATTCTTCCAGTCTTCTGGAACTTTCCAGGTTCCCCAAAATGTATTGAAAAATCAATGTTAATGGTCAGCCAGCTCTTTTAAGACTCTTAGATGCAATGTCTCTGTACCTGCTGATTTTAAAATGTCTGATTTTAGTAGCTGCCATTTAACATCCTCCAGAGACAGTAGTGCAATGGAAAGAGTGTTATCATCACATATGATAAGACTATATCATCTGTTTTTTCTCCAAATGCAGAACAGAAATATTTATTGAACATTTTGGCCTTTTCTGTATTATTATTGATACTTCTTCCATTTCCATCTAGTAATGGACCAATACCATTGTCAGGATTCTTTTTGTCCACCTCACCCCTCGTCATTATAAAGTGTATATATAGATATATAAAGTAATTTTTACATTTCTCATTAACGTATTATAATTTATAAACAAAATTTCAGAAGTCCTTTATTCAACAACACTCTACTGTTTTTCTAAGATGCTTTTTTATTGAATTACATGGGGAAATATGACTTCATTATTCTCTGTAAGAGTCACAGCTTTATATGCAGGACAGGGGCACTAAAGTCCAGTTGAAAAATGGAATGATGGCTCCTAACCAGGTATTCCTTACTCAGGCAAAGCTTTCACTGACTGCAAAGGCAAAATTCTCCCGCCCTTCTTTTTTTAAAGTGAAATGGGAGTTTTGCCTGAATACCAACTGAATCAAGCTAAGTTTCATTAAAACTGCATCATAATTTGTCTTCATCTCTTGGACACAGTTCCACTGCAGTTGGTATTGTGGAAAGATGCCTCACTGGCATGGCTTTTGCAATCAGATTTATTCTTTGATACATGCACGAGTTACTACAAGCCTTTAAAGAATACCTTGTGCGATAGTCATCTTGGTTGTAATCACTTGCATGAGAGCTATCACACCTCTATGGGGAAGACACTTAACAATCTATTATATTGTAATTAAGTTTGGCCATGTTTACACTGCTTGATGATGATGCATAAAGATTAATTTACCTTTCCATCCCTGTCACACGGATATACTGCATAGTATCCCATTAAAAATGGAAAGAGCAATAAAGACTCCAATTATTTTATATTGCCTAAAGTCAATCAGAATTCACCATTTTATGCACTGTTACTTTAATTTATTGGTTTATCATCTATATATGCAATAGCAATTATCACAAGCCATTTTGTATGTGTTTAAATATGATTTTATCTCCTATCAATAAATAAGCCAAAAGCCATCTTATTTACAGTTTCTCTATGTGTGGGGGGTGGTTTTATGTCTACAAACTCTGCTAGTATTCAGGTGATCCTCACTAAAGAATGCTACCACTAAAAATTGCTTTAAACTACAAGACGTTGTGTGCAGAGAAGCAATTTAAATGGGTTCTTCAGAGTGTCACTCCCATTTAAAATTAAATAAGTGAGTAAACTCTTCTGCTGTGTACAGAAATGGGGCAGAATTTGGCTAGCTAAAAAGTCTTACAACAGCCTGGCTGATTATTCCCTGACTTTCATTAATTATTGACTGGCAATTTGAATATTTTTTTGAAAAACTAGGCTCTAGTTTAATAAGGTACTTAAGCACATGCCTAACTTTTAAGCAATAACATTTTCCTGTTGACTTCAAAGGGCCTACTCACATGCTCAGTGACAAAAGAATGATTGAGTGTGGATGAGATTCATATCTGCAGCAAGGAGTTTATAAAGGAAATGCTGGTTCAGGTGGTCTGCAGCTGTAAGTATTTTTGGAACACAAAAGGTTTCATGGAAGAGCTCTTTGCCTTATATAGATTCCATACTTGCTTAATCCTACATTCCCTGAGTAGACACCGCCCATTAGATCAAATTATGAATATTACTGTTGTGTGTTTTCTGATGTATACTCCTGTTGATTAATGATCATCAGTGCTTGGATGTCTGTTCAGGAAGTGTGGGCCAGGAAACATAGCCAACCTCTGAAATAGTTGACAGGTTTCAGAGTGGTAGCCGTGTTAGTCTGTATCAGCAAAAACAACGAGGAGTCTTTGTGGCACCGTAGAGACTAACAAATTTATTTGGGCATAAACTTTCATGGGTTGAACCCACTTCATCAGATGCATAGAGTGGAAAATACAGGAGCAGGTATAAATACATGAAAAGATGTGAGTTGCCTTACCAAGTGTGAGGTCATCTCAGGCATTGGCACCCTGACAGCAGGATTATCTGGCTATGTAGACTCTCTCCTCAGGCCCTACGCTACCAGCACTCCCAACTATCTTCGAGATACCACTGACTTCCTGAGGAAACTACAATCTTTTGGTGATCTTCCAGAAAACACCATCCTGGCCACTATGGATGTAGAAGCTCTCTACAGAAACATTCCACACAAAGATGGACTACAGTAACTCCTCACTTAACGTTGTAGTTATGTTCCTGAAAAATGCGACTTTAAGCGAAACGATGTTAAGCGAATCCAATATCCCCATAAGAATTAATGTAAATGAGGGGGTTAGGTTCCATGGAAATTTTTTTCACCAGACAAACCAGACAGTATACGTTTTAAACAAACAATTTAATACTGGTACACAGTGATTATGATTGTGAAGCTTGGTTGAGGTGGAGGAGTCAGAGGGTGGGATATTTCCCTTATTGCTAAATGATGAACTAGCAATTGGCTGAGCCCTCAAGGGTTAACTCTCTCACTCTGCAAGGCAGCAGAAATGGAGGGAGATATGCGCATTCTTCTTTAAGTACCCTGCTTTGTTAATTAGATCAGCTTGCTGAGACCACAGCTGCTGTAAGCTCCCTCCGTCCTGAGCCCTGGTGTGTCACCCCATCTTCCATAGAGCAGGGGGAAGAGGGGTGCAGGAGAAGGGGGAGGGGGAAACCCTGACATTAGCCCCCCTCTTCCTTCCCTCCCCCCGTCTCCATGCAGGAGTCTTGGGGAGCAGCTCCAAGGCAGAGGGCAAGAGCAGCACATGGCAGTGGGGGGAGGCACAGAGCTGAACTGCAAGCAGCTGCTGCACAGGGAACTTAGGGGAGCGGGGAGCTGATAGGGGGAGCTGATATGGGGGCTGCCGGTCCACCCTGGTTCCAAGCCCCCACCAGCTAGCTGCAACGGGCTGCTCTTCCTGCAAGCAGTAGACAAAGCAGGTGGCTGCCAAATGTCATTAGAAGGGAACATTACACAACTTTAAACGAGCATGTTCCCTAATTGATCAGCAACGTAACAATGAAACAACGTTAACAGGGACAACTTTAAATGAGGAGTTACTGTACAAGCCATCAGGAATAGCATCCCCGATGCCATCACGGCAAACCTGGTGGCTGAACTTTGTGACTTTGTCCTCACCCACAATTATTTCAGATTTGGAGACAATTTATACCTTCAAGTCAGCGGGACTGCTATGGGTACCCATGTGGCCCCACAGTATGCCAACATTTGACTTAGAACAACGCTTCCTCAGGTCTCGTCCCCTTACCCTCCTACTCTACTTATGCTACATTGATGACATCTTCATTATCTGGACCCATGGGAAGGAGGCCCTTGAGGAATTCCACCAAGATATCAACAATTTCCACCCCGCCATTGACCTCAGCCTGGACCAATCCACACAAGAGGTCCACTTCCTAGACACTACAGTGCTAATAAGCAATGGTCACATAAACACCGCCCTATACCGGAAACCTACTGACTGCTATACTTATCTACATGCCTCCAGCTTTCATCCAGACCACATCACACGATTCATTGTCTACAGCCAAGCTCTAAGATACAACCACATTTGCTCCGATCCCTCAGACAGAGACAAACACCTACAGGATCTCTATCAAGCATTCTTAAAACTACAATACCCACCTGGTGAAGTGAAGAAACAGATTGACAGAGCCAGAAGGGTACCCAGAAGTCACCTACTACAAGACAGGCCCAACAAAGAAAGTAACAGAATTCCATTAGCCGTCACCTACAGCCTCCAACTAAAACCTCTCCAGCGCATCATCAAGGATCTACAACCTATCCTGATAGATGATCCTTCACTCTCACAGACCTTGGGGAGCAGGCCAGTCCTCGCTTACAGACAGCCCCCCAACCTGAAGCAAATACTCATACCACACTGCAAAAACACCAACCCAGGAACCAAATCCTGCAACAAACCCCGGTGCCAACTCTGTTCACATATCTATTCAAAAGACACCATCATAGGACCTAACCACATCAGCCACACCATCAGGGGCTCGTTCATCTTCACATCTACCAATGTGATATATGCCATCATGTGCTAGCAATGCCCCTCTGCCATGTACATTGGCCACACCGGACAGTCTCTACACAAAAGAATAAATGGACACAAATCTGACATCAGGAATCATAACATTCAAAAACCAGTAGGAGAAAACTTCAATCTCTCTGGTCACTCAATAGCAGACCTAAAAGTGGCAATTCTTCAAGAAAAAAACTTCAAAAACAGACTCCAATGTGAAACTGCTGAACTGGAATTAATTTGCAAACTGAACACCACCAGATTAGGCCTGAATAAAGACTGGGAGTGGTTGAGTCATTACAAAACCTAAACCTAATTTCCCCAATACTAATTTCCCCCCACTGTTACTCACACCTTCTTGTCAACTGTCTGAAATGGGCCACTCTCATTACCACTTCACAAGTTATTTTTCCTCCCTTGGTATCCTGCTGTCAATTGAACTGTTTCGTTAGACTGACCTCACGCTTGGTAAGGCAACTCACATCTTTTCATGTATTTATACCTGTTCCTGTATTTTCCACTCCATGCATCTGATGAAGTGGGTTCTAGCCCATGAAAGCTTATGTCCAAATAAATTTGTTAGTCTCTAAGGTGCCACAACTCCTCATTGTTTTCTCTGAAATAGTGTGATTTTTGTTCCCCTACTGCCTCCCAGTTCTCTGTGGTGACTCTTCTATAACATCAATTACTCTCAAAAAGAACAGGAGTACTTGTGGCACCTTAGAGACTAACAAATTTATTAGAGCATAAGCTTTCGTGGACTACAGCCCACTTCTTCGGATGCATATAGAGTGGAATAAATATTGAGGAGATATATATACACACATACAGAGAGCATAAACAGGTGGGAGTTGTCTTACCAACTCTGAGAGGCCAATTAAGTAAGAGGAAAAAAAACTTTTGAAGTGATAATCAAGATAGCCCAGTACAGACAGTTTGATAAGAAGTGTGAGAATACTGACAAGTGTCTAGTTTGCATATCAATTCCAGCTCAGCAGTCTCTCGTTGGAGTCTGTTTAATACTCAAAAACCAGTGGGAGAACATTTTAACCTGTCTGGTCATTCAATGTCAGACCTGCGGGTGGCTATCTTACAACAGAAAAACTTCAAAAACAGACTCCAACGAGAGACTGCTGAGCTGGAATTGATATGCAAACTAGACACAATCAACAAAGGATTGAATAAGGACTGGGAATGGCTGAGCCATTACAAACATTGAATCTATCTCCCCTTGTAAGTATTCTCACACTTCTTATCAAACTGTCTGTACTGGGCTAGCTTGATTATCACTTCAAAAGTTTTTTTTCCTCTTACTTAATTGGCCTCTCAGAGTTGGTAAGACAACTCCCACCTGTTCATGCTCTCTGTATGTGTGTATATATATCTCCTCAATATTTATTCCACTCTATATGCATCCGAAGAAGTGGGCTGTAGTCCACGAAAGCTTTTGCTCTAATAAATTTGTTAGTCTCTAAGGCGCCACAAGTACTCCTGTTCTTTTTGCGGATACAGACGAACACGGCTGCTACTCTGAAACCTATCAATTACTCTGGCACTTGGAAAAACACTTGTACGTTCATATAGTACTTTGCTTTCATAGAGTGTCAGCTTTGAAAGACATTGACAAACAACTCAAGTTCAAATTGTGCCCTGTCTTAAAATGATATAATCTTGTGACGGATGTTCTAGGTTTAGGTTGAACTATCCTAAAATGATGAATTACACTGTTAATACAATGTAATATACTGTGATTATATTTTTGATCATTCATTATCACTAATACATATAAGTAGATGTTTAACTATATGACTGAATAATTTATTATTGTGTATTATTATTTATTAATGTAGTTTCATACTTAATAATTTTAGAATCCAGTGTATTACTATGAAGTCTCAATCATGAAGTTAACCTTCGATGTGTAAATGAACCTGTGGTCATTACAATTATCAAAAAATGTCTCAGAATAATTGCAAAGTGTAACCATAGTCTATCTATTTTTCTTTTTTTTTAAATACTTCTTCATTTAAAAAAATATCCCCTAAAGTTAGGGAGTACCCATGGAAAAACAATATTTTTTGCTGCTGCTTCTTATGTAGCAGAAGTTATATTACAAGTGCCATATTCAAAACTGTACTGCTATTATTAATCATGATTGAATTGATCCACAAAGAAGGAAGTTATTAACAAAGATTAAGGCCCTGATTCTGCAGTTCTTTCTCAGGCAAAACTTCCACTGAAATGTTAGCAGGATCAGGCCCTAAATCCCATGTCCATTTATGTGACTATGCATATCCCCCTTAGGGGCGGGAATAGCTCAGTGGTTTGAGCATTGGCCTGTTAAACCCAGGATTGTGAGTTCAGTCCTTGAGGGGGCCACTTAGGGATCTGGGGCAAAATCAGTACTTGGTCCTGCTAGTGAAGGCAGGGGGCTGGACCTAATGATCTTTCAAGGTTCTTTCCAGTTCTAGGAGATAGGATATCTCCATTTATAATAATATGTGCTCAACTCCATTTCAAATAATTGCCTTTTGGCTACCTACATTCTCTGGGTAGCTTTAAATGGTACAGCATAACTGAAGTGATTCCTCTATATCTCTCAGGATCAGAGTTTGCCTCCCTGTACAAATGTACAACTACACTCAACTCAGTGTGCATCACATGTGCATCTGAGGACTATGAGATCTTTTGTGGCTTATAGCTTTCCCAACACAAGGCAATGCCTGTGAAGCCACCCCACCCCAGTGGGAGATTGGGACCATGGTTCCATCTTCTACCTGTCTTTCTCATCCCCGTTTGGGATGTCTCATGCCCAAGGTGATTATAGCTTGCTGCTGCAAGGGGGCACAGATTGTAAGGGCTTTCATCCTTTGCTCCCCTTTGAACAACCATGGAGTAGCTGGGTACAAACTGGTCCATAGCACTTTTTGATGCAAGGTGCTGTATATAAGTAAGGTCATTCTCAGTAATAATGATGATGACACTGCAAGTTCTGTTAGAGCCTCAGAAGGAAAACATTATTTGTAGGATAGATGGAACAAAATCCAAAGGGAAAGAAACACTATTCATACATTTGTATTCCTATTTTGCATTTTCTTTCTTTTTTCCTGTTGTCATTATCTCCTACATATGAAGCACTTTGTGGTTATTCCTACCTTGATTTCATGCACTCTCTTCACTTTTGTCATGTAAAGAAATGATTTGCAAATTGTCAATATTCAAGCCTTTAGAGGCAATCCCCTAAACCCATGTACTCTATGCCATTACCCATATATTTTCTGAATCAAACAGCTTGCAAGCTTCAGCACACTTTGTACAAATCGGATTAGCAATTGTGCTGAGTGATTGGCAAAGTGTTGAAGAAAGGAGCACACTATGCAGCATACAATACGGGCTGATTACGAAGCAGCATTTACACTAAGCAGCCAAACTTCATTAAGCAGCGTCTTCACTACCAAGCATGAGATCAGGAACTTGTTTTATTACAGTTTTGGAAATTGTGACTGATGGATTGTATTGGTTCAGAGACAAACAAGTTGCTGAGTCCAGGACCAGTTATGTGTAGGTCCTCTGCACTGAGCTAAGGTAGCTGGGTAACTAAGGCCAGGTGTGGGTGAAGACAAAATCTGCCTGAGGAGACATGGGGTGAAGTAAGTGTGATCGTCATACAAATGAGGCACTGCTACTTTGCAGGAGACATTAGTTGGATGCATAGCATGGGATGGGAGCTTCATTATCTGAATTGGAAGAGCCTGAACAGGAACAACCCCAAGGCAGCACAAAAGAAGTTGGTGCATGGACCATATTCCTACAGCTCCCATGCAGAGTGTGCAGGCACCACCCAACCTATCCCCACCTCCAGCTGGCCTAACTGGGCTTAAAAGGGGGAAGACATTGTTACAAAGAGGTTAAAAATATTATAATCTGTGGTTTACGGGGTGACATTGCATCAAACACGTTTTGATGGCTGCTGTCACACACTGGCAGGTTTCAAGGTTACGCATTATGGGGCTATTCCTGTCACTGAGTTGAAACTCACCCTACTGTTCAGGCTCTGCAGTAGGCTTTGTGGACCACTGCAAACCTGCATTAAATGGCATGGAGTGTATTGCATCATGAAAATCACTCTCTCTCTGAAGAGTTGTTTCTAGCAGATGTCTTACAGCACAGATTCCAATGCCCACTGCTCCAAACCCAGACTTGGTTTATATAGGACATACTTTATACTGGAGGTTTTTTTCCTAACTGAACAAAGGATTGCAGGGTCCCTATCTGAAAATCCACATGGACCCTTGGAGACTCACACCCGCTACAAGAACATAGATTACTGTGATCTATACAAAGAGTTTGGTTGAGTATTGACATGCTCATATAAGCATCCTCCAACTTTATCTAAGGGGTGAGGGCTATTGCATTGGGAAGGATTCCTGTGGCAGTGATTATAACTTGGACCCTCTATTAGATAATGACTAGGGTAATGGAGGAAATATAAAATGATATCCAGAATATGCACAATGGTGTAATAAATCCTAGGTGAAATAGTAAATCTCTGTGAAGTTACAGAAATCCAGATAGATAACACAGTTCATTTATTGCATAGCGCTACAAGGTTTTTCTCTTATCTTTAATTTTATAGTTTTGTGCAGCTGCAGTAGTCCTTGGATAGGGAACATGTTTGAAAATGCTATAAATTTCACCTCTTGTTTATTTCAGATTCATTGGCACTCTGTCTTTACTGTCTCTGGTATTTTATGCCTCAGTACTCTAAGAAAAAATGCTCTGTTTGCACTAGATCTAATAGGAAAACTCTCTCTGACATTTAAACTTTAGTACCAGTTTGCCTACAGTGTTAATATCACTGAAACTACTTATACGGATTAAATTGCCAACAGTATATAAGGCCAAAATATGAACATAGCACATTTACCGATTCAAACCCTTGAAAGAATTATTATCATTAAAATATTTAAGGTCACCTTTACAAATCCAATAAATCAGAGGTGTGTCAAACAGAGAGCATTTTAAGCTCTCTGACTGGCCCAGCCCACGGGAGGGAAAGATAGTATGATTCATTACACATAGAGAATGGGGTTTGGGCACAATCTTGGGCCTCACACTTTGGTTACTTGGGGCTAGGAGCATAATCAAGCTGATGCTATCAGCCTCTGGTGGAGGAAGGGAGGGTCAAATTGTGAGAGGTTTCCTAAGAGCTAAACATCAGACTCAAAAGGGCATGATGAGCATGAGAGGAGACTGTAGATCTTGTTTGCCAAAGGGATGTACTGCATTGCAATCACTGCTACTGTTGTTGCTGAGGCACAAAACAAGGACACAGTTTAACATGATAGGAAAAAAGGTAAAGACCCAATGGGAGGATTGTAATAGTTCTTATCCTAACTCCCTCTTGACATGCACCTTTGTTTGTGGTTGGGTGAAAGAAGGAAACAGAATGCCTAAACCCTGTTGCAAACATAAACGAATAATTGCCTGAGAAGTCTCTTGCAGATAGTATTCCTATGGGATTATGAAAACTAGAGATAGGCAGGCGTTAAATGCCCTTTCCCCTCATTAACCTGTAAGTGTTCCCAAAATAACCACAGGCTAACTCCTTTGAGGTGCAATACCAGGGAGTAGGCTCTCTGGAACAGTGTTACAGCACCAGCAGATAAAGTAATCATTGGATGCAAGTTGCAGGAATGACATCTTGCTGGAGTGTCCTAAAAGGTATAGGAGACTCTTGTCATGAGGCCCAGATAGGAACAAGAAGTGAGACTGCCAAGCTTTTATGGAAGTGGAGAGTGGAACCAATATGGCATGCTTCCAGTTTTTTCCAGCTCACACATCCCTCCTCTGTGTGTATAAGGCTTTGTGAGTCTGGGGGAACTGGCGTTGTCCTTGGAAAACTCCCCTCAAAAATCCATACAGATGTTAATTCCCAGATTCCCCTCAGATGTTTCTATCATGTAGGCCGTAGGGGAGCAGGTACATGAGAGCAGTGCAACTAGCCGAAGAAATGGAGGGTGAGCCAGGCAGTTGAGCAGAGGCAAATGAGTGGGAGCCACAGGAATCTTATTTGAATTTCCTGCAGATCCATCTATTGAATGCAGAGGCTAAGCTCTGTCATTCTCCTCCCCCCATGCCAGTAACCGCTTTCTAGGGAGGAACTGAAAGAGAACTCTATAAGTTCTAAGGAGTGGTGAGTTTTTTGAAAAAAGTTCGCTCTCTGTGGAAGGGCAGCATGCAGCTTTGGGAACTTATATCTGCTCTCCACAGAAGTCAACGTGGACAACATGACTCCTTTGTTTAAAAATGCCAAATCTTCAGTCAGAAATTCAGGTGCTCAGATCCCATGGTGATGGGTTTAGAATAAGAACCTAAGTAGAAAAGAAGAGTTTTGCAGTGTTAATAAATTTAAACTGTGTGTGAAATAGTAGCACATTTTTTTCGAAATGTTCTCTCCTTTAAGTGAGATTATTCTCTGAAAAATAGTTCTGTAAAAATGGCCACCTGTTTAAAAAAAAAAGGGGGGGCAAAGTTCCTTGTTTGTCCTGTCTTACTGTCTCTGTATTACATTTTCTTAGCTTATAAATAAAAATATATTTTTTTTCTAAGTGCAATCCCTGCAAACGCAACCAGGAACCTGAATGAAAGTGACTCTGTTCGGTCTGGCTCAGGTACCATCACCAGTAATAAAGGTTCTGCAACTGCAATTTAGTTAAAATTCTGCTGCTGATGCATCAATGCTCTCTTCCAGAGTCATGTTGATTCTGAGGTCTTGCATGAATAAAAAATGGAAAAACCTTATTTTTGTTATTAAAGCAAGAATATATGATTCAGAGTGCACAGGCAGAACTGATTAGTAAGACGATGCCATTTTCAAACAGTCATTTTTCTGATCAGAACAGACTTTGGATTCCAAGGATCCAAACCTTCAGTCTTTACTGAGCCAAAACTCCCTATTGAACTCAACACAATCTACAGATAATTGAAGTCAGTGCAGAGTTTTGCCTGAGTGAGAACAGGCAGAGAAAACCTGACCTGGCTAGTTTTTTAAAAAAAAACACCCTTTTATTATTCTTTAATTTTAAATATTAGCAGTGAGTAAAGGTTTTGAGAACAACTCCTGTGTAAAACTTTAATCTTACTAATGGATTATGGCTGGAACAGCAAAAACTAACACACACCCACTATAAAAGTCAGCTTTTACTTGTATATTCTATATGGGAGATGAGTTTACATTTGGTTCTGTTGTTTGTACTTGTTTACAGGTAATTTTTAATTTTTTTTCTTTTACATCATTTCATATCATACCCAAATGTGCAGTTTTTGAATCATAAGAGCCACAGTACATAGAAATGGGTTACTGCTCAATGTCATTTGTAAAGACAAAATTTTGTGCTTAAAATTATGACCCCATAAAGTTTGTTTAAATTACACACAAAGCAATTAACTCTGATAGTTTATTGATATCTCATTTTCAACAAGCTCACACCAACGGTCCCGAGGTATCTCAGGAAGCTTTCCAGTCAATGTTCAGGGTTTATTTAATCCACTTTGCAGACAGATTAGTTTATATAGGATCTATATAACTATATATTAGAGGCTGCAGGAATTTCTAGAGAGTGTCCTTGTAGAATAAATGCAGAACTTCCCAGTAGTACTTGCAGGCAATTTCATTAGGCATTCAGTGCAGCGCAGCAGTCAGCGTTTCTTACTGCCCTGACATTCCCACTTTGCTTGACAGATCAGTCCTTTCTTCTTTCTGCTGCTGATAAAGTCTATAATGGGGGCAATTAAACTAAATGCTTATTAAGGACAGGCATTTTCATTACTTGATATTTTCAAGCCACGTTACTACTGTATCTTCCATGACTAGAGATGCTGGATGCCCCTATTGAGTGTGTCTTTTTATTGTTTGCTGTCACAACCAGAGAGGATTCCCTTTCATCATTGCCAATAAAATACTCTTGAAATTCACATTTTTATTTTGAGAAGGGAGAGTGGGCAACTTATTTACTTATAGGAGAGAAGCAAGGGAAATTCCTCTCCAGCCCAAACTCTGTTACCAGCCTTTCAACTTGGCTGCCCCTTCACGATGGCCTCTTCTTTCTTCCCTTCTCTGTTGGAGTTCCTCAGGCTCTGTCTTTTTCTCCCACTACTCTCTCCTCCATTCTCGTGGTCTGATGCCACCCCTTCACTGAAGACTCTCAAAATGAGCTCTCCTGCTCTCCTTCACTTCAGGCACACCTCACTTCAAGTCTCTTTGATATCTTCTCCGATGAAAGGTCAAAAGCTGTGCTTCTCATCCTTCTCTCCTTTTCACCACTGTTGACAACAGTGCTCTCCTACCAATCACTTGCAGTCCTGATGCACCCTCACAGTTAATCTTGATAACGCTTTCTTTCTTTTGTCATATCTAGGCTCCCACCAAATCAAGTTGCTTCTCTCTCTATACCATTTGTATCTGTATCTTCTCCATCCCACCACTTTAATTTTGTCTTGTGTGGGCTATTCTAGTCTCTTTTTAGGCTTTCCTACCTTTCCCCTTTCCACTGTGCAATCTATTCAACATTCAGCAGCTATAACAATCTATATATGCCATGCTTTCTACCATGTTATTGTCCCCCTGCAACCTTCCACTCTCTCTCTCTCTCAAATGCACTTATCCTACCTTGCTCCTTGAATCTCTTCAATGCCTTTTTGTCAGCATAGGTTGACTTAAACCACCGATTTTAATCAACATTTAAATCAGCAAGCAGTAAACCTTGATTTAAATAATTGATTTTAGTTTTGCACTTGCACTTTTTTAGTTATTTTCCTAAAGAAAGGTTGATTCTCATTGGTTGGTAGGTATTGAAACATGTTGAGTTGCAACTAAATAGAGCCTTTATGCTAAATTTGGCACTTCTTCTTGCTAACCAGGAGGATACCTTATATCTATACATATTTATTTTCACAATTATATAGCTTAACATTTTACTTGATGATGATTAATATTTCACTTGTGATCTGTGTAAAGCTCTATTTGGATGGAAATTCAAATTCAGTCAAAATGTAAAAAACAGCATTTATTTTTTTCATTAAATAAAAATACCTTAAATATATTGACAGGTTTCAGAGTAGCAGCCGTGTTAGTCTGTATCCGCAAAAAGAACAGGAGAACTTGTGGCACCTTAGTCTCTAAGGTGCCACAAGTACCCCTTTTCTTAAATATATTGGATACGTATAAAAAAAATCATCAAAACATGTTTTGCATTTTAAAATGATTTATTAAACAAGCAAGTATTATTTGCTTGGTTCTGGTCACCATGGCCTTCAAGACTTTAAAACTAGTAGTTCTCATCCTATCACCTAGGTTTAATTCATAAACTGGAAAAGGAAAACATTTTTTTTGCTTCTTGAACTCCCAATTGGTTTCTTAATTTTAAATGAACTAGTAATTGAACTAAATTATTTGAATAAACTGAAATGAAGAAAATATTCTCTGTGTGCTCACAGAGGAGGCTACTGCTTTCAAAAGCTGGTTACTGGGTAATAGAAACTTTAAGTTAACTAAAAGTAAATGTGTGAGAAAACAATAAGTTAATAAGCTCATCTGGGAAAACAAGAGAAGTCTAAACTAAATGATTGCTAGTAGTCTTTCAGGTGAACTCAGACTTCCTGAATCAATGAACATGAGACTCAGTTTAGGCTGGCACTACACTACAATGTTTGGTTTACTGCTTTTCAATTACCGTAATTTATTTTCAGTTAAATTAATTAATGTTAATCCATTGCCCAAAATTTTCAAAGTTGGGTGCTTAATGTTGTTCACTTGCCATAAATGTACCTTTCAGTGCCCTAACAAATGCAGCCTGACTTTCAGTAATCCTAAGCATACTCAACTGTCACTGACAGTAAGCAGTAACTGTGATTGTACTGAGAGAAAGCAGAGGTCACCTTAAAAATTTGCCAATAGCCCTATATTACCAAATAGGCATAGTTTGGTAGGGAATATCCAGAGAATAGTGTAAATATTGCAGTAATTCTGCTATCAAAGGCAAAACTGGAAAGTTTTGGAGGGTAACCACTGTCTTTTAGCAGATGCTTTGCAATGTGAATGGATCCAAATTTTGACCGAGCCCTTTGCACACCTGTACTTTTAAAACATTCTATCCTGTAAGATTGCACCAACACATTTGATAATCTAGTGTGTTACTATTTTGCAATAGTGACTGACAACCAGATTGGTGTCAAATCAGGGATCCACAGCTGGAGATTTTGAAATTGACATAGCCTGAAAATTTACAACTTTCTCCTTCAGTTTCCATAATTTACATTCAAACCACTGAAGGGAAACCTAGAGCCAAAGAGAATTGATGGAATCAGAGCTCAGATGTGACATTCCTGAAACTTTAAATTGCTCTTTTATACACATGTGGCAGAGAAGCATGATCAGTGTGTACTTGTAAACAGGTAGAGGGTTTCGTTTACCATTATTTTCTTTAACTCAATGGACTAATGCTATTGTAACTTACCTGAACTAACTAATATTTGCTGCCAGTCCTAAGCCCCATGCAGGTGTTCTTTTAGTAGCACATCAAAGACACACAGTCTGTGGGTCATCATAAGTCATACATTTAGGTTCTGATTTAGCAACATACTTAATTGTGTACATGAACAGTTCTGTTGCCTTCAACAGGACAGCTCACATGCTTAAAACCAGGCATGTGCTTAAGTACCTTGCTGAATTTGAAGCCTTGATGAATTAAATATGTTTTTTCAGTTGCGGATCATGATCATGAGACCCTATCAATCATGTATGCACACAAACAGTTTCAGGTCAGCACAATGCACTATATTGTATGTATAATATACAAAGTCCTCTCTTCCTTCCTAAGGAAATGAGGATGAATTTATATAGTTTAAGAAAAGTAGGCAGAAACTCAGACCCGCTTGCTTATTACCACACAGTGATAAGTTTACTAGTGACAGAATGAGGGAGAATTTGAAAACTGACCTCTCAGCTGAGTGAAATTCAGTGGTACTTTTTCAAAGGGGGCCTTGTGAATATTGTATTTAGATTCAATATGTATATGTTACCATCATCACCCACCCCAAGTTTAATTTGAATTTAAGACACAAACAAACTCCAGATCCCAAAGTGAAATTCATTGAAAACCACCAGCTTTCTCCTGGTTTGATGTTAACACTGAGTGAGAAAGCAGTTTTTGCATGATTTCAATGCAAAAATAAAAAATCAGATCAGGACTCAGACAAAACTCAGCTCAAATCCTCTGAAGAGATAATCAGATTGCACTGGAGGGTGGAAAGGGCTGGCAAACTCCGTTGTGCTTCCAGCATATAGAGGCAGATCCATAGCCTACTGGAAAAATACCATTGTGATAGACAATAAAGGGGAGATAAAGACAGAGTGCATCTGCTTAAATAATAAAATAGAGACACAGGAATAATGTTATTTCAGTCTTTGTTTATTCGGTTAGGCCTTGATTTAGCAAGGTATTGAAACACATACTTAAGTTTTCAAGGATGTGAAAATTCCCATTCACTTAAATGGGGACTACTCACATGGTTAAAATTAGGATTGTGTTTTAAGTGCATTGTGGAATGGGGGCTTTAATTTGTATTAGATTAGGTGATGTTACTTTGGCTTGTGTTGTGCTCTGTTGTGCTTCACCATGAATACCCAAATGAGTATTTTAAAGCCAGTTGTTTTGTGAATCTGCCATATAGTCACTGTAATATGAGCTGCATGTTCACAAACTTCAGATTCTTTGCTGAAACCATCATTATGCCTCTGGACTTTTTCATCCTAATAAGTAAAGGAATAGCACAGGAGGCCAGGGTATAATTTTGAAAAGGATAGGTGAGGAAATGGAACAGAAGCATATTATCCAAACAAGCTTGTAAATAAATAAGCAAAAACAAAACAAACAAACCAAAAAAACAACCCCAAACATCTTCATAGCTAGCCAGAACTACAACAGTTTCTTTATATTGACTTCTTGTTTGTATTGACTCCTTAAGACTGACATAATAGATATTGGATTCCAGAGCAAACACTGAGGGTATGTCTATACTACGAGAGTAGTTCGATTTTACTTAAAGCGAATTTGTGGAACCGATATTACAAAGTCGAACGTGTGTATCCACACTAAGGACAGTAATTCAACTTTGTGAGTCCACACTAATGGGGCAAGCATCGACATTGGAAGCGGTGCACTGTGGGCAGCTATCCCACAGTTCCCGCAGTCCCCGTTGCCCATTGGAATTCTGTGTCGAGCCCCCAATGCCTGCTGGGGCAAAAAATATGTCAAGGGTAGTTTTGGGTAACTGTCGTCATACAACCGTCACTCCCACCCTCCCTCCATGAAAGCGCCGGCGGGCAATCAGTTCACGCACTTTTCTGGTGATTGACAGCGCAGACGCCACAGCACTGCGAGCATGGAGCCCGCTGTGATCATCGCTGCAGTTATGGCCGTTGTCAACACCTTACACCTTATCATCCACCTTTTTCAGAGGCAGATGCTGAGAAATCGGGCGAGGAGGCTACGGCAGCGCGGTGAGGACATTAAGTCTGAGAGGGGCACAGACCTCTCACAAAGCACGGGACCCCGTGCCATGGACATCATGGTGACAATGGGTCATGTTGACGCTGTGGAATGGCGATTCTGGGCCCGGGAAACAAGCATGGACTGGTGGGACCGCATAGTGCTGCAGGTCTGGGATGAATCACAGTGGCTGCGAAACTTTTGGATGCGTAAGGGAACTTTCCTGGAACTTTGTGAGTTGCTGTCCCCTGTCCTGAAGCGCAAGGACACCCGGATGCAAGCAGCCCTGACTGTCCAGAAGCGAGTGGCCATAGCCCTCTGGAAGCTTGCAACGCCAGACAGCTACCGGTCAGTCGCAAATCACTTTGGAGTGGGCAAATCTACCGTGGGGGTTGCTGTGATGCAAGTAGCCAACACAATCATTGAGCTACTGCTCTCAAAAGTAGTGACCCTGGGAAATGTGCAGGTCATCATAGATGGCTTCGCCGCAATGGGATTCCCAAACTGCGGTGGGCTATAGATGGAACTCACATCCCTATCCTGGCACCGGACCACCAGACCAGCCAGTACATTAACCGAAAGGGCTACTTTTCAATGGTGCTGCAAGCACTGGTGGACCAGAGGGGACGTTTTACCAACATCAACGTCGGCTGGCCGGGCAAGGTTCATGATGCTCATGTTTTCAGGAACTCTGGTCTGTTTAGATGGCTGCAGGAAGGTATTTACTTCCCGGACCACAAAATAACTGGTGGGGATGTGGAGATGCCTATAGTGATCCTCGGGGACCCAGCCTATCCGCTAATGCCTTCGCTCATGAAGCCCTATACAGGCGCCCTGGACAGTGAAAAAGAACTCTTCAACTACCGGCTGAGCAAGTGCAGAATGGTGGTGGAGTGTGCTTTTGGATGTCTGAAGGGGAGATGGAGAAGCTTATGCTCTGATCTCAGCGAAACCAATATCCCCATTGTTATTGCAGCTTGCTGTGTGTTCCACAATCTCTGTGAGAGCAAGGGGGAGGTTGAGGCAAATCGCCTGGCTGCTGATTACGGCCAGCCAGACAGCCGGGCGATTAGAAGAGCCCAGCAGGACACGCTGTGCATCCGGGAAGCTTTGAAAGCTAGGTTCTAGAGTGAGCAGGGTAACCTGTGACTATTAAGTTTGTTTATTCAGAAGCTGAAACTGCCCCTGTTTCTTTACCCAGTTACTGTTGACTATCCTCTCCAGTTACCAACCCCCTTCCCCGCCTTCCAACACACCTTTAAAAATAAAATAAATGAAACTTTGTTCATTAACACCGTTTTCTTTATTAAGGATTTTGTGGTAAAGTGTTGAAACTGGGACGCAGACTGTGGTGGGGAGCGGGTGTAGTGAAGGAAACGATGCTTCTAACCTCGAGGAATGACAGGATCCTGCTCTTAGAGCGGTCTGCAGTGGTGGACTGGTTGTTTCAACGGAGCCTGCCACCCCTCCTTTTCGGGACTCTGTGTGGGGGGGCTATGTGACTTTGTGGCGGGGGAGGACGGTTACAGATCCCCTGCTGTGTGGCACTATCATCCAGGCTAAGGACCGCTGCATAAGATTCATAGATTCATAGATTATAGGACTGGAAGGGACCTCGAGAGGTCATCGAGTCCAGTCCCCTGCCCGCATGGCAGGACCAAATACTGCCTAGACCATCCCTAATAGACATCCATCTAACCTACTCTTAAATATCTCCAGAGACGGAGATTCCACAACCTCCCTAGGCAATTTGTTCCAGTGTTTAACCACCCTGACAGTTAGGAACTTTTTCCTAATGTCCAATCTAGACCTCCCTTGCTGCAGTTTAAACCCATTGTTTCTGGTTCTATCCTTAGAGGCTAAGGTAAACAAGTTCTCTCCCTCCTCCTTATGACACCCTTTTATATACCTGAAAACTGCTATCATGTCCCCTCTCAGTCTTCTCTTTTCCAAACTAAACAAACCCAATTCTTTCAGCCTTCCTTCATAGGTCATGTTCTCAAGACCTTTAATCATTCTTGTTGCTCTTCTTTGGACCCTTTCCAATTTCTCCACATCTTTTTTAAAATGCGGCGCCCAGAACTGGACACAATACTCCAGCTGAGGCCTAACCAGAGCAGAGTAGAGCGGAAGAATGACTTCTCGTGTCTTGCTCACAACACACCTGTTAATGCATCTGTAGTAGGTCCTAGCCGGGGCTCGACCCTTCCGGACAGGAGGGGAGCCACACCGACTCACTACTGTGGGAACAAGCAGTCAGTTAGTCCCGAAACTCCGGCTCTTTAGTGCAGAGTCGGAGCAACCACAATTAAAGCTCAGGCCCTTGACTGCAGGGGCTGAGCGAGCAAATAGATCAGAGCCCAGGCCCTGGATCCGGGCGGGGCAAACACAGTTAGCTCAGGCCCTTGGTTGCAGGGGCTGAGCGAGCAGTCAGTCAGAGCCCAGGCCCTGGATCAGGGCGGGGCAAACACAGTTAGCTCAGGCCCTTGGTTGCAGGGGCTGAGCGAGCAGACAGTTCAGAGCCCAGGCCCTGGATCAGGGCGGGGCAAACACAGTTAGGCTCAGGCCCTTGTTTGCAGGGAGCTGAGCGAGTGAATAGTTCAAAGCCCAGGCCCTGGATCAGGGCGGGGCAAACACAGTTAGCTCAGGCCCTTGGTTGCAGGGGCTGAGTGAGCAGGCAGTCAGAGCCCAGGCCCTGGATCAGGGCGGGGCAAACACAGTTAGCTCAGGCCCTTGGTTGCAGGGGCTGAGCGAGCAGACAGTTCAGAGCCCAGGCCCTGGATCAGGGCGGGGCAAACACAGTTAGGCTCAGGCCCTTGTTTGCAGGGAGCTGAGCGAGTGAATAGTTCAGAGCCCAGGCCCTGGATCAGGGCGGGGCAAACACAGTTAGGCTCAGGCCCTTGTTGCAGGGGCTGAGCGAGCAAATAGTTCAAAGCCCAGGCCCTGGATCAGGGCGGGGCAAACACAGTTAGGCTCAGGCCCTTGTTGCAGGGGCTGAGCGAGCAAATAGTTCAAAGCCCAGGCCCTGGATCAGGGTGGGGCAAACACAGTTAGGCTCAGGCCCTTGTCGCAGGGGCTGAGCGAGCAAATAGTTCAAATAAGGTACGCCTAGGCTTCTGTAGCCGAGCGTTGGGTGAGGGGGAAGCCTGCCACCCGTGCGGAGGGTGGCAGGGGGGAACGCAGGCCCACCCACTCCACTGCGTTCCAGCCCGGGGCCCTAACAGCGGTTGCTGCCGCTGCTGGTCAGTGGGGTATCCAGACCGCAACACACTGACATAGGCTCACACTCAGTTACAGCCGGACCGGGGTCGGCTACCCCCGGGCTACTTCCGTGATCCCCCTCAAAGCCTACCTCGTTCGTTGCGCCGGGATCGGGCCAGTCCACCTGCATGGGCTCCTCTCTGCCCGGGCTCGGCGGCAAGTCTGGTAGCTCTGCCGGGAAGTCCGGCCAATGGTCCTCAGGCGGCTCCTCTGGATAGCAGCAGGGGCGAAGGGGTTCGGGTCCAGTCTCACCCTCAGGGTTAGTGGGGTGCGGTTCCCAGGGATTCTCCCAGTAGCGGGCGTGAACGGGCTCCGGCGGCTCCTCCTCGTAGTGGGCCCGGGGTAGCTCAGGCCAGCTAGGGTCCAGGCCTCGGTCTTCAACGGTCTCCTGGCCGGGAGCTCCCGGCCGCACGTCTGCTCCCTCCGGTGGCTGGCCGCCGACTGAGCTCTGGCGGCCGGCCTTTATACTTCCTGTCCCGCCCCTTGACTTCCGGGGGGCGGGGACAGGCGGTGGTGGTCCCACCCACTCTGGTGCCTGCACGTGGGCTCCCTCTTCCGGGCAGGAGGGGAGCCACACCGACTCACTACAGCATCCCAGAATCATGTTTGCTTTTTTTGCAACAGCATCACACTGTTGACTCATATTTAGCTTGTGGTCCACTATAACCCCTAGATCCCTTTCTGCCGTACTCCTTCCTAGACAGTCTTTTCCCATTCTGTATGTGTGAAATTGATTTTTCCTTCCTAAGTGGAGCACTTTGCATTTGTCTTTGTTAAACTTCATCCTGTTTAACTCAGACCATTTCTCCAATTTGTCCAGATCATTTTGAATTATGACCCTGTCCTCCAAAGTAGTTGCAATCCCTCCCAGTTTGGTATCATCCGCAAACTTAATAAGCGTACTTTCTATGCCAATATCTAAGTCGTTGATGAAGATATTGAACAGAGCCGGTCCCAAAACAGACCCCTGCGGTACCCCACTCGTTACGCCTTTCCAGCAGGATTGGGAACCATTAATAACAACTCTCTGAGTACGGTTATCCAGCCAGTTATGCACCCACCTTATAGTAGCCCCATCTAATTTGTATTTGCCTAGTTTATCGATAAGAATATCATGCGAGACCGTATCAAATGCCTTACTAAAGTCTAGGTATACCACATCCACCGCTTCACCCTTATCCACAAGGCTCGTTATCCTATCAAAGAAAGCTATCAGATTGGTTTGACATGATTTGTTCTTCACAAATCCATGCTGGCTATTCCCTATCACCTTACCACCTTCCAAGTGTTGGCAGATGATTTCCTTAATTACTTGCTCCATTATCTTCCCTGGCACAGAAGTTAAACTAACTGGTCTGTAGTTACCTGGGTTGTTTTTATTTCCCTTTTTATAGATGGGCACTATATTTGCCCTTTTCCAGTCTTCTGGAATCTCTCCCGTCTCCCATGACTTTCCAAAGATAATAGCTAGAGGCTCAGATACCTCCTCTATTAGCTCCTTGAGTATTCTAGGATGCATTTCATCAGGCCCGGGTGACTTGCAGGCATCTAACTTTTCTAAGTGATGTTTAACTTGTTCTTTTTTTATTTTATCCGCTAAACCTACCCCCTTCCCATTAGCATTCACTATGTTAGGCATTCCTTCAGACTTCTCGGTGAAGACCGAAACAAAGAAGTCATTAAGCATCTCTGCCATTTCCAAGTTTCCTGTTACTGTTTCTCCCTCTTCACTAAGCAGTGGGCCTACCCTGTCTTTGGTCTTCCTCTTGCTTCTAATGTATTGATAAAAAGTCTTCTTGTTTCCTTTTATTCCCGTAGCTAGTTTGAGCTCAGATCTGTAACCGCACTCCCCCGCCACAAACTCCCATAGCCCCCCCCCCAGAACATGAAAACCACCTCCCAGACTGACTGCGATGTGTGTGTGACCTTCTGCTGAACCTGCCCCCGTGTCTGTACCCTGGTAAAGGTGACTATCCTCTCCAATTACCAACCCCCTTCTCCCCCCTTCAAACACACTCTCCTCTAAAAGAACATGACGGAAACAGTTAACAGAAACGTATTTTTTATTAACAACTACACAGTTAGGGGATGAAACTGGGACGGGGGCTTGGGTGAGGTGCTTTTGGAGTGAAGGAAAGGACTTATCAAATCTTTGGGAATGAGAGCCTTCTGTTACTTGAGCAGTCTGCAGCGGTGGAGTGACTGTTTTCACTGCCCCTGCCTCCCCTCCTTCTTGGGACTTTGGGTGGGGGGGTGGATGGGACTTTGTGGCAGGGGAGGGCGGTTAGAGAGAGAATGCAGCGGGGCTCTGTCCTCCTGCCTCCGGTCCTGCAGAACATCTACAAGGCGCCGGAGCGTGTCCATTTGCTTCCTCCTTAGTCCAAGCAGCATTTGAGTTACCTGCTGGTCTTCCTGCCACCACCTGTCCTCCCGTTCGCTGTGTGATCACTGGTATTGCGACATGTTCTCCCTCCACTGGGTCTGCTGTGCTGCCTCAGCTCGGGAGCAGCCCATAAGTTCTGAGAATATCTCGTCCCATGTCCTTCTCTTTCGTCGCCTGATCTGCGCCAGCCTCTGGGAGGGGGATGCCGGGGTAGCTCGGGAGACACTCGCAGCTGTGGGATGGGAAAAAGGGAGTGAATTCCTCAGAAAGATACAGTTTTGCGAACAATGAATATAGTCTTTCTCTGTGAACAAGACCATGCACAGAACCTATCACATGCGCACTCAGTACAAGGTCGAATTTTCGGCCTTCCCATTGAGTGCCTGGGGTCTTGCTGTACAGATCACACAAGCGGGGCCAGACAATGGAATTCGGCTAGCAGGTGAACATGGTAAGCCGTAGACTTTTGGCTGCTTAAAGTTTAATTTATAGCAGTGCCCTCCTTTCACATTCCAAGCAATGCTCCTAGCGTTGGCCAGTTCCTGCTGCCAGCAATCTGGCCAGCATGAACTCTGCCCCTGTCCTACCCCCCTCGTGGCTGTCCCTGGGAAAGATCCCTCCATGCTGCCCCTGTCCCGCCTCCACCGCATGGCTGTAAACGGCCGATTACAGTTATGTAAAAGAACAGAAAAAAAACAGGAGTACTTGTGGCACCTTAGAGACTAACAAATTTATTAGAGCATAAGCTTTCGTGGACTACAGCCCACTTCTTCGGATGCATATAGAATGGAACATATATTGAGGAGATATATATACACACATACAGAGAGCATGAACAGGTGGGAGTTGTCTTACCAACTCTGAGAGGCCAATTAAATAAGAGAAAAAAACTTTTGAAGTGATAATCAAGCTAGCCCAGTACAGACAGGTTGATAAGAAGTGTGAGAATACTTACAAGGGGAGATAGATTCAATGTTTGTAATGGCTCAGCCATTCCCAGTCCTTATTCAATCCTTTGTTGATTGTGTCTAGTTTGCATATCAATTCCAGCTCAGCAGTCTCTCGTTGGAGTCTGTTTTTGAAGTTTTTCTGTTGTAAGATAGCCACCCGCAGGTCTGTCACTGAATGACCAGACAGGTTAAAGTGTTCTCCCACTGGTTTTTGAGTATTATGATTCCTGATGTCAGATTTGTGTCCATTAATTCTTTTGCGTAGAGACTGTCCGGTTTGGCCAATGTACATGGGAGAGGGGCATTGCTGGCACATGATGGCATATATCACATTGGTAGATGTGCAGGTGAACGAGCCCCTGATGGTATGGCTGATGTGATTAGGTCCTATGATGATGTCACTTGAATAGATATGTCTCTAAGGTGCCACAAGTACTCCTGTTTTTTTTGCGGATACAGACTAACACGGCTGCTACTCTGAAACCTGTAAAAGAACAGGCAATCAGACCCAATACTAACATTCCCCTAATTCAAAGCAGGTCACCATGAGTGATACCACTCTGATGAGGATTTCGGAGACAGAGAAAGACCGCATGCTGAGTGAATGCCAGCAAGCACCAGGGCCGTATGCCGCCATGCTTTGCGAGGCAATGATCCCAGAGTACTTGCTGCTAGCCTGGCGCGGAAAAGTTTCCTACCATGGAGGACACAGTAAGGCCGCTCTCCCCAGGAACCTGATGCAAAGGCTTTCACAATACCTCCAGGAGACCTTCATGGTGATGTCCCAGGAGGATTTCTGCTCTATCCGCGGACATATTGACAGAATTTTCCAGTAGCTGCACTGGAAAGGACTAAAAACTAAAGCACCTAGGTCAAACTAATCATGAAAAACCAGACATATTGACAAACTTTTCCAGTAGCTGCATTGGCAAGGACCAGAAACTAAAGCGCCTAGGGCAAACTAATTATGAAAAACCCATTGTTAAGATACCATTCCTATTCTGTTCAAAATAAATGTTTAAAACACTTACCTACTGATGTTTCCCCTGATTCACGGTCTGGGTTACCGCCTTGGGAGGGTTGGTAGGGGATCTCCGTGAGGGTGATGAAGAGATCCTGGCTGTCGGGGAAATCAGTGTTGAAAGCGCTGTTGACTGCCTCGTCCTCCTCATCGCCTTCCTCATCTTCCCCATCCATGAACAGCTCTGAGGAAGTGGCCATTGACAATACCCCATTGTCAGAGTCCATGGACAGTGGTGGGGTAGTGGTGGCGGCCGCACCTAGAATGCAATGCAGTGCCTCGTAGAAACGGCATGTCTGGGGCTGGAATCTGGAGCATCCATTTGACTCTTTGGTCTTCTGGTACCCTTGTCTCAGCTCCTTAATTTTCACGCGGCACTGCGTTGCATCCCGGCTGTATCCTTTCTCTGTCATGGCTTTGGAGATCTTCTCGTAGATCTTTGCATTCCGTTTTTTTTATCTCAGCTCCGAAAGCACGGACTCATCGCCCCACACAGCGATCAGATCCAAGACTTCCCGATCAGTCCATGCTGGGGCCCTCTTTCTATTCTGCGATTGCATGGTTACCTCTGCTGGAGAGCTCTGCATCATTGCCAGTGCTACTGAGTTCGCCACGATGGCCAAACAGGAAATGAGATTCAAACTGGCCAGACAGGAAAAGGAATTCAAATTTTCCCGGGGCTTTTCCTGTGTGGCTGGTCAGAGCATCCGAGCTCGGACTGCTATCCAGAGCGTCAACAGAGTGGTGCACTGTGGGATAGCTCCTGGAGCTATTAGCATCAAATTACATCCATACCTACCCTAATTCGACATGGCCATGCCGAATTTAGCACTACTCCCCTCGTCGGGGAGGAGTACAGAAATCAATTTAAAGAGACATCTAGGTCGAAATAAATAGCTTCATTGTGTGGACGGGTGCAGGGTTAATTCGAGTTAACGCTGCTAAATTTGACATAACCTCCTAGTGTAGACCAGGCCTGAGAAAATAATGTGAATGTACTTTGAAAATATAATGGAGACTTAAACTTGTGTAACATTGAGGAGTTGGCATGAGTTGTCACCAATGAAATATAAAGAGCTGAACTGAATCCCACTAATCTCAAACTATTATAATGCTGTACATTAAAAGCACATTTGCAACAAATGCTACGCCTGGTTCCTGAAAAACTGAAATGAACAAAACATCTTTTTAAGTTTTTAGAGAGCAAGTGAGGTGAACCTGCTTTAAAAATGTTCTATGCTTCAAATCAAATATGGCAATTCTAAGAACTCCATTAGCTGTTTACATCTAAAACTCATCCTTCAACACTTTGCCCTATAATGCACAGTGTTGTCAATTTTGGTCTTATTTACCTCCTGCTAATAGCTGGGCTTGATTCCAAGAAAGTTAAGACAATTGTAGAGAGATGCAGATGTAACATACTTTCAAGCTTGACAGCCAATAGTTCTGAGCATTTAATTCCCAAAACACAAAAATCTCTAGATCCTGCTTTTGTTATTCATCCAGGAAAGTGCATCAGAGTCAAACAGTATCTGTGCAGCCCAACTAAAATGTTATTGTTTGATCCAAATTGTATCGTTCTTGGCAGATTTGTAGGGACTGATCCTATGTGACACTGGTATTTTAACGTGGAGCTGAGAGCTTAACCGTTCTTGATACATTAGCATCTGTATCCTAACCCTAGGCATTCTGTCCTCAGCAGCACATCTTAGGTAAAGGTTCATTTAATTTATCCCTTGTTAAAATTTAAACAGCTATGCCAAATTCCACCAGACTCGGCATGTATGACATGACTGATGACTCTGCTAAACTTTAAGTCAGAAGCATCAGTTTTGAAATGTATCAGCTTTATGTATTTTCCCCTGAGCAATAGATTTAGTAAAAAAAAAAAAAGGCCTTTCATATACTCAAGTCTGAAATTTAAACAACTGAACACAATTCTAAAAAATTTAGATCCACATGAATTTGATAAATAGTTTATGCGCAAAGCAGAAAACTTGAAGGGTCATGGCAGGATAAGGGTCTAGAAATCTTTCTTCTTCCCTTTAAAAAGATAGCATCATACGTATTCAAAATGTTACTTCCATTATTCCCTGCTCAAATTTAAAAGCCAAAGCTTAGGGCCAGATCCTCAGCTGATAGAAATCATTGTCACTTTGCTGAAGTTTTCCTACTACATGTCATCGTTCTGCAAATGAATCAGTAACTGGTAACATAGGCTTTTAATTTAAATTCAGTAGGTTTTGTCTTACCTGACATAACATATTGGCAGCTGGAATTTTTGTCTGGTATTTTTCTCAGTTCAAGATCATAATTTGTATTCATTTTGCCTCATTTACCCCTTGTAAAATGTTAATGTCTAGAGAGACTGGACCTGTTTCTTCCATGATGACAATCCTCTAGTCTACACATGTCTGAATTATCCAGGCATTGTTTTTATTGTATTCAGCAACAGAGTGGTATAAAGTCTCCCTTAAGGGAACATCAGATCCTGAGTTCCACCGATATTGCTCTTCACCTATTTTGTGTATGAAATGTTTTCTATGATTTTTATCAACACTGAAGCCCATTGGGAGGACAGGATAACTCGAGGGTTATTGATGAGCTATGGAGTCCTGTACCTCTTTGTCACTGGTATGAACCTAGGCCAGGTCAGGAGTGCCTGAAAGTTATCAGTTATATACTGAATAGAACTGGTCCCAGTACAGACCTGTGGGCAACACCACTATTTACCTCTCTCCATTCTGAAAACTGACCATTTATTCCTACCCTTTGTTTCCTATCTTTTAACTGGTGACTGATCCATGAGAGGACCTTCCCTATTATCCCATTCCAGCTTACTTTGCCTAAGAGCCTGTGGTGAGGGACCTTGTCAAAGGCTTTCTGAAAATCTAAGTACACTATATTCACTGGATCCCCCTTG
This sequence comes from Malaclemys terrapin pileata, assembly GCF_027887155.1. NCBI lineage: Eukaryota > Metazoa > Chordata > Testudines > Emydidae > Malaclemys > Malaclemys terrapin. The sequence continues at coordinate 27,791,915 of NC_071513.1, forward strand.
TCCATATGCTTGTTGACCCCCTCAGAGAATTCTAGTAGATTGGTGAGGCATGATTTCCCTTTACAAAAACCATGTTGACTTTTCTCCAACAAACCATGTTCATCTATGTGTCTGACAATTCTGTTCTTTACTATAGTTTCAACCAGTTTACCCGGTACTGAAGATAGGATTTAAAACCTAGTACTATAGGAAAAACTCATTACAGCCCAGGCAAGTGCATTATGACCTAAGGGTCTGCTATCTGGATCAGATGCCCAACCATCCATGCATATACTGTGGTCAGCTGGAGATACTAAGAGAGGGGGAGCATGTTGAGCCTTTAAGAACGAGTTAGGAATATTTCTGAGCCCATTCATTTTCTGAGCCATCCTACTGTGTTCTGGCAGAAAGATTTAGGTTCCACTGCCTTACCATAACGCACCCTGGTCTAGGAACTTATACCCTAAATTCCAAATTTTTCAGTGGTACGCTTGGTTAAATCAAGATATTGATGTCAGTGAAGTTGTTCTAGATTTCCTGTGGTATAACATAGAACAGAATCTGGCTCATGACACTTAGACCTTGGATACACAGGAGGGGTTGTGTGCATTGAAATGCTCTGCATACACATGACACAAAATCCTTAAAGTGTAGCCATACCACAGTTAAAGCACAATCTGTACTACACTTTGGACGTGTAGTAAAAGTGTTTTTCCTGCACATGCTTAGCTTTGTGCAGATATGCACTTCTGTTGACTCCTCACACTGTTTGCAGCTTTGGGGGACAAAGTGCAAAGAAGTTTGGGAAAATTACAAAAATGCAAATAGTACAACCAAGAGGAAGGGTGACAAATCTGAAGGGTACACGTATTCTTTAATATTTATGCCAGGCTTTGAAAATAGAGAGCACTGTGAGCTCAATTGCACCATAATAAGAGAGGGTTGTGGGGCCACACTACCTCAGCAGAAGCACTGGCCATGCCCACTGCTTCATTCATGCCTCTTCCCTACCCTTCCTGGCCCTTTAGGAGTAGGGAGTTTGTAGCAGCAAGTATCAGAGGGGTAGCCGTGTTAGTCTGAATCTGTAAAAAGCAATAGAGGGTCCTGTGGCACCTTTAAGACTAACAGAAGTATTGGGAGCATAAGCTTTCATGGGTAAGAACCTCATTTCTTCAGAAAATCAATTGCCAAGTATTAGAGAGTTGGTTTTTTTTAGATGTCTGTGGCACAATAAGCAGAACTGGACCAAGCAGAAAATATGGGAAAAGATAACTGAAGGGGTAGAATCCCAAATTTTTCCGCTAGTAGAGGATTTTTGCTTGTGTCTATTGGACACTGGAGATTTTGCATTTCTAAGAGTAGTCTCCAAAGTTTAGAATCCAGCTTCCCAGCTTTTACTCTGTATTCAGATGTTTGGCAAGTTTCTCATTTAATTAAATTTATGACATACTTGGCATATATCAGGTATGAAAACAACATGGTGACAGCATATTATCTGGTGTGAGAATAATATGCAATGACCATGGGCTAAATCCCTGTTCTAACTCGTGCATATTCCTTTGCTTGATTAAAGGCAATGTGGCTACTGATGTGAGTGGGGAGAGAAGGATGTGGCTTGTTATTTGTATTATTACCACCCAAAATGTGGTATCATTCTATTCTCAATCTACCATAGTTAGTGGCAGGTCAAGGCATTCCAGTCACAGCCCTCTTACAACTGAACAACAGTGATATTTAGGCACTTTCAAATTTGATCTTTAAATTAAAGAAATGAAAATAAATGCTTGACCATTTTTTGGTGAGTTTACATGAAATATATAGTGTTGGCCCTGTAGCTGGTGTACATTGGAACAGCTCTGTTGAAGACAATGCATCTGTGCTGATGTACACCTGCTGAGAATCTGACACATAATCATCAACACCGACATTGTAGATTTCTTTACATCCATATGTGATGGCCATTTAACCCATTCTGAGTGTGCCATGGTCTTTTGCTTGAGGGTGAAGCAGTTGGATTGAACACATTTAAACAAATCTAGAATTCAGATACAGATTATTATGTATTGCCAATATGTATATTGCAGTCAATGACACTTACAAAATATCTGTAGCGTTCAGTGCTTTCTTGCACCAAAAATAAATTTCCTGAAACAACACATCTGAAATACCCTTACAGATGTTTCTCTGCATTACAAAAAAAAAAAAAAAAAAAAAAAAAAAGTCCCCTGAGCTAAAATGAAAATTGATTTTGAAAAAAAGCTGAAGGATATGAGTGGATCATCATAATTGGATCAACATGCTCCAAAAGCTTCAGGCTACTTCGACTTCATTTCTTAGCTGACAGCTTTCTTTTGGAATTCTTCAAACTAAACACAAATGGTTTGATTGCAATATGTGAAACATTTGACCATCATATCCTTGACAGTCTGCTGCAGGGGAGATTTGATAACCGTTGTCAAATTCATAACAGCCATTCTAATCCAAAGAACCAACAAAAAACACAGGAGCAGCTTCCACAAAAACAGAGATTTTATTAATGTCAAATGACACCATTTACAGGGAAAAAGCTAGTATCAGGTTTGTTAAAAACTCTTGCAACTACAGAAAGAGATCTTATGAGCTATTAATTGGTACATACAAATCATTTAGAGATGTTAGCTTTCCAGTCGCTATTGACACAAATATTAAAGCAATAATGAAAACAGATAGTTAATACTCAGAATTTACTTCATAGAAATTATAGTTTATGTATTTTAGAATGAGTTAATCTTCCAATAACATTTTTTAACCTGTAACATTAATATGTCTGTGCAGGGGAATAATAGGGATGCTGGTAGGTAAGGATTCCTCTGCCTTGTATAGCGCCAATGGGGCTACCAAGATCACAGCTCCAGGCACACTGAGATGTGCAGTTTCTGTGCAGCAGCTGCACGCCTCCCCCCCCCCACCCCATTGCAAATGGGTGGGGAGGTTCAAGGGTTAGGGAGATCCATGACACCAGGTCAGTGAAGTGGCTGGCTGAGTGGGGAGGAGTATGTTCCATTCCATACAGTGGATGTTGTAAGTTAGTCCCTCCCCAGTGGAATCTAGGACAGTGCTTCTCAAAGTCAGTCCACCACTTGTTCAGGGAAGGCCCCTGGCGGGCACCTGCCGCATCCGCAGGTTCAGCTGATCGCGGCTCCCACTGTCTGCGGTTTGCCGCTCCAGGCCAATGGGAGCTGCGGGAAGCGGCACGGGCCGAGGGATGTGCTGGCCGCCCTTCCCGCAGCCCCCGTTGGCCTGGAGTGGTGAACCGTGGCCAGTGGGAGCCACGATCGGCCGAACCTGTGGACGCAGCAGGTAAACAAGCCGGTCCGGACCGCTAGGGGCTTTCCCTACACAAGTGGCGGACTGGCTTTGAGAAGCACTAATCTAGGAGGAATTGTTCTTCTGAACAGTATCTCTGAGGCACAATGCCTTCTGGTGCTGCCCCTGTGCAATGGACCTGCACACCACCCCTTATTTCAGGCTATACCTAAATGCCACAGTTTAGCCCTTACTGAGTCCAGATCTTGTCAACCATAGTCACATTGTGCTGTACCATATTCTCTGAGTGGCTCCATTGGAATCATGGGATAAGAGAGGCAGAATCTGGCCCACAATGATTTATAAATGTTTAAATTTTAGATTTTAATAACAATAAGAGTAGGCGATGCATCTCTGCAAAATTCAGAACTCTGACATTATCGACTGAAATATAAACATTGCAGCTATTTTTCAGGGTTCCACATTGTGCTCAAATGTAAAACAGGGAAAATTTTCAAAACCAGATAAAACTGAATAAAATAAAAATCTAATGCTGTCAACATTGTTGCATTTCAACGTCCCACCAAAAGTAAGGAACATGACACTAATCAGCAAAAGATAATTTATTCTGCTTTCCCAGTGATATTATTCAATTAATTATATGATGTCAATATTGCATTAAAATCTGGCAAAGAAGAATTTTAATTACAGTATATGTTCTGAAGCTTCAAGATCTTTAGCTAAATTTTGAGGAAGAGTTCATTCAGAATTCAAAAAGAACTTAACTTCATTGTAATCAGAACAATATGTTTGACTCTCACCAAAAAGATGCAGGATTCCACAGAATAAAATTCAGCATCTTGTTCCCCAGCTGATGAAAATAAATTCAAAAGTGTTTTTTTTTTACCTTGATTTTTGCTGAAATCTAGTCTTGATCGCAAATGCATGTAAAATAATGATTGCTGTAAAACAAATGGGTTTCTCTAGGGAGGCTTTACCACCTTGGTTTAAGTTAGCAATATTAGGAGTCTTGCCAGATACATGATACATTGGTTCTCTAGCAAAGATGGTTCAAACTTAGGCCTTTGTCCTGCAGTTGGAACACTCATGCAGAACCTCATTGACTTCATGCAGTCATGGATGGGTGCAGGGGTCTGCCCATCTGGATCCTACTAGAGGATTGGGGCCTTAGAATCTTATCACTATTTCAAGCAGATTTCTTCTACTACAGTTTCAATTACTTCCACACCTTCTTTTATCCAATGTGTTCTTAGGTTTCTATTGTTAATTTGGTTTTCCATAGAATACAATTTCCTTTTCCAATTTAAAATTCTCCTGAGATACAAACAGTGAAATATTTAGGCCCAGATCCTCCAAGGTATTTAGGCTCTTAATTTCCACTGAAATAAACTGCTTATGTTTGGAGTCAATGGAAGTAAAGTGCCTTGGTACTTTCTGACCTTAAACTCTAATGATCAAACTTGTCAGGGTACGTCTACACTACCCGTCGGATCTAGTGTAGACGCGATAAATCGATCCCCGATCTCTCTGCCATCGACTCCTGTACTCCACCGCGGCGAGAGGCGGAAGCGGAGTCGATGGGGGAGCAGCAGCAGTTGACCCCGCACCGTGAGGACGCAAGGTAAGTCAACTTCAGCTATGCTATTCTTGTAGCTGAAGATGTGTATCTTAGGTCGATCCCCCCAACCCAGTGTAAACAAGGCCTTATACAGGTTGGTATCACTTGCAGTTGGAATGATTTTTTCCCGACATCCTTTTATCTGATTCTGAGAACTTATGAAGCAAAGAGCTGAAACTTAGTGACTATCCACAGTTCAATGTCCTGCAAAATTAGAGATATATCTGGAAGTGATTCTGCATCAGAACAATCTTTAGCTGATTGAAAGATTTACTTCAGGGGTCGGCAATGTTTGGCATGCGGCTCGCCAGGGTAAGCACCCTGGCGGGCCGGGCCAGTTTATTTACTTGCTGACGCAGCAGGGTCAGCCGATCGCGGCCCCCACTGGCCACAGTTCACTGTCCCGGGCCAATGGGGACGGTGGGAAGCAGCACGGGCGAGGGATATGCTGGCCGCGGCTTCCCACCACCCCCATTGGCCCGGGACGGTGAACTGTGGCCAGTGGGGGCTGCGATCGGCCGAACCTGCCGCGTCAGTAGGTAAATAAACTGGCCCGGCCCGCCAGGGTGCTTACCCTGGCGAGCCGCATGCCAAACGTCGCCGATCCCTGATTTACTTCATTATGGTACATAGACCCACCAAAGTTAAAGACCTACCACTAGCTCCCACTCTAGAGCACCTGATGTGAACCACAAATAAGTTTTTCTAGCTCTTTAAATTCTCAGGATTTTTTTCTCCCTTTAGGAACAATATTCATTAAAAAGCTATAAAACCAAATAAAGAGAAAGCAATAACATCTGATTAGGACCAAAGAAAAGTCAATAGCTCAGAATAAGCAAGCAAGAGCAGAAGAAGAGTTTTAGTGTAAAATCTTAGCTCATAAGAAGAGAGATGTTACTTGATTCTGGAATTTGGTTTGAACAATGGGGATTAATAACTCTGCTTCCCTAAATTCCCTCTGTTTTAACCATATGATGTATTTTTCAGTTCTAGCAGAAAGCTGTTAATGCGGTGTTGCTGTGTCAAGTTAAATAGCTACTGCTCCTCACCACAGAGTTGGTTGTAATTCACTGGTAATGACCCGATCCGTTTCAATTAGGCATTTATACTGCATACTTCCCCATAGTATATAGATGTCTGTGTATGACCACATCCATTAGAGCAGATCTCTGTGCTTCAGTAGAATGTGTTCTTCTGCCAGTGCATGACATCAGTGGAATCCACGCAGGCAGAGGGCTCCATACTAGCAGATCTTGATTCAAGATCGGGACTATAGAATGTCTATATGGTTAGGATTTCAAAAGCTTTTGGATTCACTGGGATGCAAGGTGTTAATATAAATGTGCTGTAAAATCATTATCTTTAGGAGCCAAGTATCAGAGGGGTAGCTGTGTTAGTCTGTATCCACAAAAACAATGAGAAGTCCGGTGGCACCTAAAAGACTAAAAGATTTATTTGGGCATAAGCTTTCATGGGTAAAAAATCCCACTTCTTCAGATGCATGGAGGAGTGGGGGGTTTTACCCATGAAAGACACACACACACACGCGAAAAAACATTTCCATTGATAATAATGGAAATGTGCAGATAGGTAAAATAAGAAATATAGTGTTTGAGACCTAGAGTTTGATTTAAGGATATATGGTATATATATATTTAAGGTACTTTGTACATTTGACATGTGATGTTGACAATTTGTGTTTTAAGTCAGCAAGCTTTAACTTTTTGAACATCTATTGTTATTACATGATGGTTTAACTCCTCATAATTTCCTGCAAATGTGAGAATTGAAATAAATACAATTTTAAAAAAGTTTAAAACCTATCATTTTGCACAACTGTGAAAGTTTAAATAGATAAAAATACTTGAACATTATCATCAAAATTATCCTTTGACATTATATAAAACATGAATCAAGCAAAGGCTATATACATAATTTTTAAAAAGATTTACCCAAATATGGAAATGTGTAGGGTACTGTGATATTAAACTCTAGGGGGTGGGAATATGAAGAAGGGCAAAGGGAATTGAAGCAATGGGATGCAACAGGATAATGGTGAGAAATAATGCTATAATAATGCCGAATCTCTACTTTGTAACATCTGTTTTACAGCATTGTGACACCATTATTTCAGTGAAGTCACACAGATGTAAAATTGTGTAGAGGAGTAGAGATTTAGGTCCATTGTTTTCTTAATGTATTATCATCTGCTTTACTGTATAGATTTCCGTACTTCCAATTCACAGATAGGCTTGCTGCTAATCTTCTAAGTCCGTCCCATTTCTTTACTTCTTCTTAGAGCTACTAGAGGGTAAAAAAATATAACATTTATGCTCGTCTGCACTTGTTTGGAATTTATTTCATGGCCATTACAGGAGAATGTATGAGGTGCAAGAAGGTGGGAATTCCTGCTTAGAATCATAGAATCATAGAAGATTAGGGTTGGAAGAGACTTCAGGAGGTCATCTAGTCCAATCCCCTGCTCAAAGCAGGACCAACACCAACTAAATCATCCCAGCCAGGGCTTTGTCAAGTCAGGCCTTAAAAACCTCTAAGGATGGAGATTCCACCACCTCCCTAGGTAACCCATTCCAGGACTTCAGCACCCTCGCAGTGAAATAGTTTTTCCTCTATCTAACCTAGACCTCCCGCACTGCAAGAACAGCTTCAGGGAGTTGAAGACTGCTATCAAATCCCCCCTCACTGTTCTTTTCTGCAGACTAAATAAGACCAGTTCCCTCAGCCTCTCCTCATAAGTCATGTGCCCCAAATCCCCTAATCATTTTTGTTGCCATCCACTGGACTCTCTCCAATTTGTTCACATCCTTTCTGTGGTGGGGGACTCAAAACTGGATACAATACTCCAGATGTGGCCTCACCAGTGCCGCATAAAAGGGAATAATCACTTCCCTTGATCTGCTAGCAATGCTCCTACTAATGCAGCCCAATATGCTGTTAGCCTTCTTGGCAACAAGGGTGCACTGTTGACTCATATCCAGTTTCTCATCCCCTGTAATCCCCAGGTCCTTTTCTGCAGAACTGCTGCTTAGCCAGTCAGTCCCCAGTCTGTAGCAGTGCATGGGATTCTACATGCAGGACTCTGCACTTGTCCTTGTTGAATCTCATCAGATTTCTTTTGGCCCAATCCTCCAATTTGTCTAGGTCACTCTGGACCTTATCCCTATCCTCCAGTGTATCTACTTCTCCCCCCAGCTTAGTGTCATCCATGACATGCGTAGTGTCATATGCTTAGGCATATAGGGACAGTAGATTTACTCTATTTCAAATTTTATTTTATTTTATTTTATTACAATATTGTATTACTGCCCTAAGACAATGTGGTGGCCGTGTGCACAGCTCCAATTTAGAGAATGTGCACAATGCACTGCCAGGCTGCTTGAAAATGATGTTAGTGCTTTGAGAGTATGCTGTATTGTATGACTTCAGCGACCAGCTGATTGGGACCCTGACTGTGGAACAAGCATTCCCCTCTTGTATTTAAGTCTGAGTGTTGACAGACTGATTTTTACCTGGGGAGAAACTGTTCCACTCTCATGACAAACTGAGATCTGCAAAAGTGAAGTTAAGGCAGCTGCAAAGAAAGACAGAAGCATTGTACGTGATATGGCACAATAAGAGACAAGCTCTGCCATCATAGTGATACAGCCACAGAAACAAGAAGGAAATTTTTAAGCCCCAGGAAAAGGAGAGGGTGAAAAGTAGGCATTGGTTTTTGCTGTTGGTCTCATGAAAACTTGTAGTATCTAAACCTGCTTTGCCAATGGTGCCTATGTAGTACAATGAGGCATTTAGTAGAATCACTCTGCTGTATATCTTGTCTGGTGGATGAAGTGGCTTAGTCACACTAGAAAGCTGGTATACATTTTACCTGTGGAGAGTAGACAGTGCAATGTAGTAAGAATCAGAGTATATCAGGCTCAGCACTAAGCCCCCTTTTGTTCATGTTGGTTCTTGATGCCCTTACAGAAAACATCCAGGGAGTAGCACCTGGTGCATCCTTTTTGCGATGATGTAGTGCTTGTGGGGGAGAGGAAAAGAGGAAGTGGAAGAAGACTTAGAGAGATGGATATGTGTTCTTGAAAGAAATGGCATGAAAATCAACAGGAATAAAACAAAGTATATGGTTTGTAGATTTGATGATACCCCGCAGGAAGACAATGACACTAAGTCTGGGGGGCTAACCAAAGGAACAGAAGTTCAAGTACGTAGGTTTGATAGCACAGGAAAATGGTGATATTGAATGACAAACTCATAAGTAGAACAGGAAATAGGCTAAATGGGGAGAAGTGAGCACAGTGATAGGCAACAGGAGAATGCCTATCACATTGAAAAGTAAGATCTATAAGATGGTAATCAGGCATGGCTCCAAATGTTGGGCACTGAGAAAGTGACAGGAGCAGATCTTACATATAATGGAAATAAAGATGTTAAGGTGGAAGTGTGGAGTAACAAGTATGGACCATGTTTAGAATGAATGAATTAGGAGCAGTATGAAGGTGGTACCAGTTATTATAGCAAAGATGAGGGAGTCCAGGCTTAGATGGTTTGAGCATGTGAAAAGATCAGAAGAACATATAGGAAACATGGTGTTAAATTTAGAAGGTGAGCATAGAATAAGAGTTGGAAAACCCCAAACTAGATGGATAAATGTCATACAAAGGGATTTAATTAGCTGTGGAATTTCTGAGGAATTGCTTCAAGACAGACTGGAATGGAGAAGAAGGACTTGAAGAGCCAACCCCATATAGATGGGACTAAGGTTAAAAGAAGAAGAGAGTAGACAGTGCAATATAACTACTGTCTTTCAGTGCTCAGAGGTAATGAGAGCTCAGATTAATTATTAGATTATACTTGGCCTGATACATCACTATGATTCACAGTTATGTACTGAGTCAGTTGAAGTTCTTTGGGGTATACACCAATAAAGAGGAACCAAACAAAGTTCTTCTCTATCCCCTGTGTTGTTTACCCTCTTTATTGAATTTTTGGCACACACAAAAAAGTCAGAATAGTAGCATAATAGGGATTATAATTGATAAAATGGAACAGAAATTGTGCTGTGTGCAGACAACATGATACTCATGGTTATCAATCCAGTACAATCTATGACTTATATTCTGAAATAAATTAATGAATACAGTGATATGTCAGGCTATAAAATTAATTATACAAATCTCAACTATTAAATATACGGCTGGAGGAAGCTATGATTAAACAGCTGCAAGTTTCATTTGAATTTGTGTGGTCTAAACAAATGAAGTAACTAAGGAGTCAGTATTTCTCCTAATCACAACTCTCTATATGAAATTATTTTTCCTCTAATTATTTAAAAAGTGGGAAATGATTTGTTGTATTGAAAAAAAACCCACCTACATTTGTCGTGGGTTGGCCATTTAGCTGTGGTAAAAATGAATTGGTTACCAAAAATAAATTTCCTATTTCAGGCCATACCTATATGGATAGATCCATCGATGGCTATAAGCCAAGATGGTCAGGGACGCAACCCCATGTTCTGGGTGATCCTAAACCTCTGACTGCCAGAAGCTGGGACTGGACAACAGACAATGAATCACTTGATAATTGCCCTGTTCTGTTAATTCCCTCTGAAGCATCTGGCACTGTCTACTGTGGGAAGACAGGATATTGGGCTAGATGAATCATAGATCTGACCCAGGATGGCCATTCTTTATGTTTTTATTCTTATGATACCAAAAGAACTCTAGAGGAAATTCTAACAGGAATTATTTAATTTATATGGGACAATAACTTGCCAAGAGGAAATATGAAAATTCTCTGGAAGGAGGATTGGCAGTACCAAATTTACTAAAATATTATTGGGCAGCTCATTTGAGACCACTATCACAGAGAGGAAATCGAACAACAGGATTTTAAATATTAATTTTGTGCATTAATATTTTACATAAAAGACTTACCCAATACAAAAGGGAAACAATCCAGGTGTCATACTGACACTTCAGATATGGAATTTGTCGCAGATCAGGGAAGCCCCTTCCCTTTCGTATCAGTACCCATCAGAAAAATGCAGAATTTTGGTAGGGGTTATCTAATTGAATATATAGCGTATGGGAGAAAAAAGGACATCCATCCATCAGCCAGCTAGTCCACAATGATAAAATTATGGGAATTAATACCATCAAAGAAATCATGGGGAATACTAATATACCAGTTTGGACTTTTTTTGTAATGGAAGCATTTTGTTAAAGGCTACGTAGGAAGACCAAGTTTCAGGAGACCATTAACAAAGATAGAAACATTAGTTATAGCAAAACCACATGAAAGGGCCTGATTTCCATATGGTATAACCAATTGTTACTGCTTGATCTAGAAAATAAGATTCCCACTATGGAAAAATGGGGAAAGGATCTCAAACCAAATATTATTTAGAACAAAAGGAAGATATCTGGAGAAAGACCAAAATCTCCTCTGTTTGTGTAACCATTAAGGAAAATTATTAAAAAATACATTATCAATGTTACCTCACTCCTTTTAAGTAAGGAATATATATATATAAATAAAGGAGTCATAAATACTAGAGAGGCTGTTCAGGAATAGGAACCTTTCTGTTTGTGCAGTGGGAATGCCTTGCTTCTGCTGTGTACTCACAAACTAAGATAATAGTTTTTGGAGGAAAATAACAAATAGATTTTTCAAGATAATTAAGATTAGGCTAACCACGGAACCTCTGGGGATTCCATTAGGTCACAGTCCAAAGGAGGTTATTGACTTGGGAAAAGACCCATTGATAATGCAGCTACTACTAGCAGCTAGATGTATGATAGCTCATTTTTGGAAAAGAACAGATTCAGCCTCCCCACAACATTAGAGTCATGGAGAAATAAATTATGAGAGATCCCTTCAATGGAGAAAATGACAGATAGTTTATATCGGGAGCAAGTCGCTTTTATAATTTATATTTACCATTTTTTGAATGTGAACATAATAAATACACAGGCAATGATAAAAGTTTGACCAAACACAAATGGGTCTTTCAAAGGCGACAAATACAAGTTATAAATGAGATTTGTAAATATTTGTATGGAAAGTTCATGTATGTTAATGACCAAATAAAAAGAGAAAAAGCAATCAACTGTGCTGCTATCTGTGAGCCAGATCCTTAGCTGGTGTAAATTGGTGTAGTTCCATGGCTCATTTTATGAGCCTGTTCTTTCATCAATAAATGTGCACATCTATCCTTAAAGTGATAGAGTTCCAAGTATAAGACTGCAGGAGAAAAACTCCTAAATATGGATCTCATCTTTACTTTTCCTTTAATACCTTGAGATATTACATAGAATGACTGAGGCTGTCATTCATCTGCAAAATTCTGCAGCCACCAACCAGCCCAGCGTATTGTTACCTGCAGGTTTCTAAAGGGGAGACATCAGTACTTAATTTGGTTCTATCAGCAGCTTTATGCATAAAGTAAAAATACATAAAGATGTTAAAACAGTACAGTAGAAGCTAAGACACCTGCCTCTGTCAGTTAGGAAAGCAGATGCAAAGGAGCTGGAAGCTTTTACCCAAATGGGAATAGTTGAAAGAGTTGATGCATCTGAATAGATTTGCCTATAGAAGATACCATGAATAAATTGACTGGAATTCAAATGTATGCTAATTTGTGTGATCCTAACAAAGCTGCTGTGGTTGATAGTCACCTCTTGCCACTGACTGAGGACATTCTGTCTGAATTTAAAGAGCTATGTAATATATTCACCACTGGATTTAAAGAATTTTTATAAGCTTTTGGTGTACTTAGGGTGGATAGTAGAGACCTCACTACATTCTGAGGGACTGCCTTGCTTCCGCTGTGTACTGCACAAGCTCAATGTTTCAATGAATGTCAGCAGTATAATTAGTACTGCCATGAAAACAATCATGTATCTGTGATGCAATTATCTGTACAAAATCCACAGAGTAGGACAGCTGGACACTAAGAAGTCCAGGTGAAAACTTTGGCAGGAAAGTTGCTGTCAAAATGCTATTTCTGTTAATCCATTTTCACTTTTGTTTGGGTTGTTTGGGCCTTGTTGCTGCATTGTTTGCACAATATCCTCATGTACAGTGACAAAATATATGGCTACATATTGTTTTGTGATTTCAAAACTGCAGCAGAGTTCACAACTTCACAACACATGTTCCACAACAAACTGTAACTTGTTCTGGATTTGTATATTAGAAATTCTCCTTCAGCCAAACCCTAGTGTGAAGGAGGTCAGTGGCAAAGCTATCCTTATCTTCAGTGGGACCATGCTTTGCCCCAACTTCACATGGCTTCATGATATCACAGGAGAAATCTGCCTCTCAGATAATTTGCTTCTGAAAACGGTCATCCTGCTGAAAGGAAAAATATTTTGTAAGGACAGGTTCTGATATCCTTACACATGTTGATTAGCACCTTAATGGTATCCGAATCTCACCCTTAGTAACCAATTAAAGTCAAAGCCTTCTCCAGTTTCACAAACTTGAATTCTATTTATTAGCAATTTATGATTATTGCTTCTACAATCTTGCAGCAATTTATCTGGTATTGTAATTATTGTTCTAGGGCAGTGGTTCTCAACCTTTCCAGACTACTGTACCCGTTTCAGGAGTCTGATTTGTTTTGCACCCAAGTTTCACCTCATTTAAAAACTACTTGCTTACAAAATCAGACATAAAAATACACAAGCATCACTACACACTATTACTGAAAAATTGCTTACTTTCTCATTGTTACCATATAATTATAAAATAAATCAATTGGAATATAAACATTGTACTTGCATTTCAATGAATAGTATATAGAGCAGTATAAACAAGTCATTGTCTGTATGAAATTTGAGTTTGTACTTTTTATGTAGCCTGTTGTAAAACTAGGCAAATATCTAGATGAGCTGATGTACCCCAGAAGACCTCTGTGTACCCTTGGTTGAGAACCACTGTTCTAAGGCATTAGGGAAAGATCATCCACAAGCTGGTCCTGCTCCTAAGTTTCTCTGTTCTAGAATTAATGTTAAAGAAGATTATGAAAGAAATATCACTCTACGCAAAATAAAGAAATGAGTTAATTCCTTTACTTTGGAACGTGCTGATATACCTTATATGAATACATACAGCTACCGCTGTCTCTTGTCAGATTACAATTTTGTCATTCCTGGTGTAACTCCATTTGCCGGGTGACAGATCTGTGGAGGATTGATAAGGGTTGTAATGAGTAAGTGGGAGGTAAAACAGACCCCTGCCACAGTGGCATAGTGGGAGATAACTCTCAACCACTGTAACCAGGCCTTTTAGGCTGCTTTGGCACTGCTATAGGATGCCAACCAAGCCCTTAGCCCTTAGGTCATTGCTTGACAAATAAGGGCTTGTCTACACCCACAGCGGTGCAGCTGCAGCGCTTAGTGAAATTCTACCTATGCCAACGGGAGAGCTTCTCCTATCAGCATAGGTACTCCATCTCCCTGAGCTTCTCCCATTGACATTGGGGGTTAAGTGGATATAACTACATTTCTCAGGGTGTCTGGATTTTCCACGTCCCTGAGCAATGTAGTTATTCTGACACAAGTTCTTCATATAGACCCAGCCTAAGGGTGGAGTTTCTACTATCTCCATTTTACGTGTAAATCCTTGAGCTGTAGCATACCAGGCATGTACCTACTTCAGCCCCCATAGCGTGGGTGCTCACCTTGAATGCCCTGCAGAACAGGATCATGAACAGCGGACACTTGAAACCAGAGCTGATACGTTGACCAAGTATGGTGCAAAAACTCACAGAATATATAAGGTAATGGGGAGTCTCTGGTTCTGAGTGGGACGTTGGTCCCACTCTCCATCATTTTCCCCACAGTAGAGGGTCTGCTTGGGTCAGTTTATGTAAGCAGCTACAAGAGAGAGAACATGGCAACTAGGTAGAAGGAGATGAGTCTCCACTCACCCTTGTCATTATAAACTGCTGTGTGTCTCTGGGGGACAGACCAGCCAAACAAATTCCTTGTCCTTGGCATGATAGATTGCTCTATGAGCCCCAAACTTGTCATGCATGAAAATGCTGTAGGGTCTTTGCCATTTTGTGGGCATCCCAATCCACTTCTGGCTATAGCTGATAAAACTGTCAACAATGCTGCACTCCACACTTAGAATATGGTGGGCTGGGAATAGGTAACATAGCCAAAGCTGTCCAGAACCAAGGCTCACACCAGTTAAATGCTTGAGAGGACTTGGATGACTTGCAATTGATAATGTGAATCACTGCCTGGCTGTCAGACGACAACATGACTTTTTTTTTTTTAATCCTTCTAGGATAAAATAGCAACTCCTGTGTTTCTCTGTCCTGGGGCCTGATTTTAGGCCCATTCAAGCCAATGTGAAATGTTCAATTGACGTCAGTGGGGTTTGGATCAGGCCCACATGAGGAATGTTTTTTCAGACATTGCATCTTGAGGCATATGAGAAGCTGAAGAAACATGAAGATGGCAAAGTTGGCATGTGCACAGTGAGCAGGAACTCCCATAGAGGACCACAAGGTCTTCTTTTACTTTTCACTTGAACAAGAAAATGGATGCAAAAAATGAAGTCTAGGGTTAAAACAATTGCAAGGAGATACATAAGACAGCAGTCAATGTCAGGTCTGATCAAAGTCATTTTGAAGAGCTCACTCTTACTTTACCATGCACATAATCTCTTCAGTAATTCTTCCCTAGCCAATACCTGCAAGTATCCTATTTTTATTTCTCACTCTGAGCAGTGGGCAGTAGAATTAAAATATGATACACAAGCAAACAAATGGCAACTTTAGTGATTAAACATAAGGATGCTAAAAGATCTATGACTATGAAACTGAATTTGGGAGTGGGGAGCAAAGTAAGAGGGTAACAAATGTGCCAGGACTAAAGGTTAGCTGGAAGCTTAAATAGATGCTAACTGCTGGACAAGAAATTCCCCTTGAGAATCTCAGGAAAACACACATAATATTTTTAGATAGTTTTCAAGCCTAAGCAAAAAATCTTAACAAAGGCCATTAAAAGAAAATTTAGCTTAAAAATGACACAGATGATTTCACTTTGCCAGTGTATTTAGGCTGGACCCAAAGGAACCCTTCCCTGAAAATAAGAGAGAATTTTTTAGCAGTCGGACTCAGTTTGTTCATTCTTATTCTTTACATCTCAGCTAGTAAAAGAAACACATCAAGTCCCATCTTACCAGGAGAGGGCACTTGTGGTACTATTTCTGCTGTGATGATACAATGCAATGTGAGCAAAGGAAATTTGGGAGGGTCTCTTACATTGCAGCAGCATTGTTTCTTTTGGAAAATTTACATTCATTATGAATCAGAATAATTTTAAAGGACAACCTGGCAGGGGTGAAGAACTAATTAATAAACATGGATGACTGTCATTATAAGAAAGAATTTCTACATTACCTGGCCCTTCAGAATCTATAAGTTCTTAATATATTGAGTCTGTCAGTTAAGGCACAGAAATTACCTCAGACAGCAGCTTTTCCAATGGTGTGTTTGATGTCACACAGTCCCTAAAGCCTCATTTGATCTTTTATGACATATAATGTTCTCCATTTTTGTATTTTGAATTATAAGGCTTAATTCTTATTTCTTTTGAAATTTAAGGCCAAATACTGGGCCCCTATGCAAATCCTGTATAAAAGTATTTTGCTTGAGGGACGGACCAACATGAACTTGACCTCCAACCCAAGATACAAGGCTCAGTATATTTGTGGAATCATTCATGGCATCTGCTGCGACAGCCCATAATGACTTCAGCCTTCTATAAAGTACTCTATCTCCACCGTGAGGTTTGTGGCCAGCGACTCTGTGCTGGTTATAGATGCATGGGCTATGCCTCAAGCAAACCTCTGTCCATTTACAGAGTTGAGAGTGAATTTTAAACTACATGCACTAGATGAGTATGCTCGGAGTCCGGTGTGTATAATTTTCATTGTTAACTAGAACATCACCCATACTGTTTATAATACCAAAAATAAAGAAAATTGAGCTCTGTTATGCTTACCAGCCCCAACTCTGAGCTGCTCCTCCTGAGTGGTGCACTTTAAGAGGCACTGCCCATATGGGAAGGATGGAGCAAAGGTAGCTTTAAGCCACATTTCCACCTTGAAAATGCTGGGACTGTATAAGGGCCTCTCTGGTTCCTAGTGTAAATTTACTGCAATCTCTGGGTTGACCTAACTTATGGCCACTTCCCTCAATTGGAATGCAGACAGCTTTGACCACACTCCCTCCTACTCTTGTCACATATCTATACCGGGTTTGGAGTGCTGCGAATGATCAGCTAAGATGCCCAGGGAAACCTCCTTACACCGGTTTCAGAGTGGTAGCAGTGTTAGTCTGTATCAGCAAAAAAACCCGAGGCATCCTTGTGGCACCTTAGAGACTAACAAATTTATTTGGGCATAAGCTTTCATGGGCTAGAACCCACTTCATCAGATGCATGGAGTGGAAAATACAGGAGCAGGTATAAATACATGAAAAGATGGGAGTTGCCTTACCAAGTGTGAGGTCAGTCTAATGAGACAATTCAATTAACAGTAGGATACCAAGGGAGAACTGCAGAACTGGAATTAATTTGCAAATTGGACACCATCAAATTAGGCCTGAATAAAGACTGGGAGTGGTTGGGTCATTACAAAACCTAAACCTAAACCTAATTTCCCCTATACTAATTTCCCCCTACTGTTACTCACACCTTCTTGTCAACTGTTTGAAATGGGCCACTCTCATTACCGCTACAAAAGTTATCTGACCTCACACTTGGTAAGGCAACTCACATCTTTTCATGTATTTATACCTGCTCCTGTATTTTCCACTCCAGGCATCTGATGAAGTGGGTTCTAGCCCATGTAAGCTTATGCCCAAATAAATTTGTTAATCTCTAGTGTGCCACAAGGACTTCTCGTTGTTTCTCCTTACACTGGGGAATTCCCAGCTGGGAAGGATCAGGCTGGGTTCTAGCCCCTTCACAGTGTTTTGGGAATATCATCTGGATCTCCTACAGTGCATGTGAGATATATTAAGGAACGAATGAGGTATGAATATGCCATGTGATATAGCAGGGGAAAAAACGGCCAGTGCAAGTTTGTTTTCCATACACACCGGCCTCCTGTCATGGGACAGAAGTATTGGTTCTCTCTCTCTAACTCTGGCATGACTACAGTTGGAAGACTGCATTCACCTCTCTGTACCTCATGACAAAGAAGATATTGACAGATTGGAGAGTGTTCAGAGGAAAGCAACAAAGGAGCCTGGAGGAAATGAATTAAGGGGAAAGATTAAAAGAATTAAACATGTAAAGTTTGGCAGGGGGAACATGATAACAGACTACAAATATTTGAAAAGTGTAAGCACCAAAAGTGTGAGAAAATATTTAGCACATTAATAATGGTGTATCATGAGAGTAATGGATGAAATTATGAAAGAGAAAATTTTGGTTGAGTACCAGGAAAAAGCTTCCTGATAGTGAGATTTGTTAGCATGTGAAAAAGTTCCCAAGGAAATGGTGGAAGGGCCATCACTTGGCTTATTTAAAACTCAACTGGAGAAAACACAATAAAATAAGGAACAATTAACACTAGTTAACAGAACAATCCAATTTTGGCAGGGAGACAGACCAGATGACCAACTCCTGGATTCTATGAATTATATAAAAGAATAATTAGACATGTAATTTGGCAATTAAAGCATTCTTCTTCACTGAAAGGATTGTTTTCAGTGATGTGAAATGTAAGATTAAGTTGAACCTGTAAGTAAATGCAATTCAGGTTTCTTTAAATTTATTATGTAAACATACTTAGTTACCAGTCATATGATTTCCCCCCCGTCTGCCTTCCCTCCTAAAGAGTGGACTTTTATGGAATGTGTTGACCATGGTTGATCGCAATTAAGGTTTATTTCACAAAATGTATGATTTCCCCACACTAAAAAGTCTATTTTATTTATTTAATTTATCAACTAGTGAGGGACCAGCAGCTTTGCTATCCAAGTTTACTTTTATGAGAAATATGAGGAAGAATGGCAAATATGTGTACTGGGAGATTTGTGTTGATTTATGTGTGGGTTGTGTTGGGGGATTAGTGAAGGTGGTGAATGAGGGGTGTGTGGTGAATATGTGTGGTGGGGATATTGTGTATTCTGGTTGTGTTTTTGTGGGGGTGGTTGTGTTGATTTTTGTCTGGGAGATTTCTGGTGGGAGATTTGTGTTGATTGAGCAGGTGGCAGTTGGGCCAAGTAATCCACCAGCTTTGCGGTCTCCCTCATACAACCAATGGCATTGCTGTATGCAAATTAGCTGCAGAGTAAGGATGGTGACTGATTGAGTAACCTCTGATACCACAGTGGTCTAGGACTCTTGGCATAGCCTTACTGTAGCTGTGCACTGCATTTGTGTAATTCATAAAGTTAAAATGGCTGAGAATTTAATAATTGGATGATAACAGACTGTTAAATCTAGTGATGATTCAACCTGGTCAGATTCTAAACAAAAAGAGCTCTCAGCCATGCTTGTAGCTGTTTCCATCACTTCACACTGACTCAAAGGATATTTTAGGCTTCAGAGTGACACACAGAGTGACATTCCTAGAATTGTATTCTATAGATAGTGTTGGCACCCAAAGGTCCTAATCTAGATAGCATCCAAAAGCTGAAATTGGGATCAGAGCTGTATATTGATGAGACTACGCACTGAAACCTACTACATAATATAGGAGATTTTGGAGGGAAAAATTTGATTTCCTTTGTTGAGATTTCATTTAAACATACTGGGCCTCATTCTCACTTACACTAAGGCCACTTTACACACTCTGGCAGGGTAAAGGGGCCTTAAATTGCGAGTAAATATACTTGATGTCTCTTTTAAGGCCTCCTTGCACTTCTAGAGCTATGTAAAGGCACCCTAATGCAAATGAGAATCAGGCCCACAGAAAAGTATTGCTATAGCAACAAAATAATTTATGAGGATCTGTCTAACAAAGTAAGAATCCCAGAAATATGAAGGGAAAGAAGCTCTTCCACTCTTTAATAACATCACGCTTCTCTTTGTAATAACTAACGCATTGAAAGGAATGAGTATACTTCCATTTTATGATTTTGTTTTTAAATTAGCTTTATCAACATTTGGCAATTGTCAGTCACTGAAAAATATTGTGCACGTACTAGTAAAACATAAGACATAGTGTAATTAACAAACACAGTCACAAGCTAAAATGCATACTCCACTGATTGATACCCTCCGGTTGCATAAGTGTGTGTTGATAATTCACAAATAGCGCCATTAAGACCTGTGTGGAGAAATGTAAGCAATAGTGCTAGATGCACAGCCATTAATCACAGTCATCAATAGGCCTCCCATAGTGGTCTACAGCAGCTTTTAATGTATGTTTTGCTAATTGGAAGTTACAGTAGTGGTGTGAAGTCCCAGATGAATAACTACTTCTATTGTACAATAGTGCATAGAAAAAGCGTTTTGCATTTTGCTTTGGAAGATCAGCTTAAAAGTTGGAGAAATTTATTATCTTACCATTTATCCTTTAATGCTATAAAAATATGCCAGCAACACACCCACCCCCGAAAGATTTAATACATTGCCAAAGTTCTAATTTTATTCTTCATTATTCCCCAAAACCTACATTCAAAACTGAAGCCCCTGGTCTATAGAGATCTGTTGTTTAATGCATTTCTGTATGTAGATCCTTGACAGAGGCCATTTTTCTTGCCTCTCAGGTGGCTCGTATAGAGAGATTTATGTCCATTATGCATAAATTCTTTGTAAAATTGCTCTAGCATAATCAGCAGAAAGGCTGAGAAAGCACCCACAGCAGCCACAAAATGAAATCAGAGATACTTGGACTTAGCCCACCTTCTTTAAGTTTCAGGAATTCTGTTGCCATAGAAATGTGAGGAATGTGAAGCTCATTGTTGTCCTGATTTGCCAACTTCTAATGGCAGATCATTATTTCTAGAATTACATCATCAAGAAATAGCACCAAGTCAAAAGCCAATATTCATGGTCTATTAAAACCAGAATTATTGATCACATTAAAGCAGACTGGTGAATAATTCATAAAAAGCCACAGGTGTTAAATTCTAAAGTTGGCATTAGATAAAATGGTAAAACAACAATCAGCATTTTCTACTTTTTAAATAGCACCTTTATTACTGGGGACTTGGGACTTCAGCCCTGCACTAAAAGAGAATTATGAAAGGCAAGATACTCCTTACAAAATGATGCAGCATTCAGCATTTTTTTTTAATATGCATTCTGTGGGTGACAGTCAAATAATCTTCTCTATGATCCATTAAAGTCAATGGGTGCTTTCTTTTGAGCAAAACCTGTTTATAGCATGATATGCTGTTAACCTAGTTCTCCCTTTTGGCTGTAACCACCACAGAGGCTCTAGGCATGGGAACTAACATTTGATTTTCCTAAAGGGTGCTTCAATGCATATTTCTCAAAAGGTTACATATTTGGGGCTCTGCCTACAGCCACTTCCCATGAAATGAAATAGCTGTGGGGAAGGTTGGTTCCCTAGTGTCAGTGCTCTCTGCTCAATTAAGAGGCAGCTCAGATGGTCTTAGAAAGGGAGTCCCATTATATTCACAATGACATTAGCTGAGCTGCAGCACTTCAGAGGATGGAGATAGAAAATTAGTCACCATTTAGGGGTTTAGCAAGGTTATGGAGCAAGCTTTTTTTCTCACCTCATCTCCTGTGTGTAGGGGAAAAAAAGAAGAGTATAGAAATGTACATTCAAATTAATCAATATCTTATATATTTGGGTCCTAATTATTTTCCTCACTTGTTAATTTAAACTGTGGTATTTAATTTATTTAGTGCTCTCCTCATGCTCTGGATATATCTGTCTGTATTGGAGACCATTTAAAGGAATGTGAAAGGGTCTTCGTTCACTAGATTGGACACATTTTTCAGTCTCCCTTCAGATATGTGCTTGGCCTCTCTCGGGCTACACAGGTGGGTGGAGGGGATGTCAGAGAGGATTCAGGGATCCCTTTGCATAGTTGCAAAGATGCCAGGCACAAATATTGTCCTTGTACCACCCTGAATGCCAAAAATATTCCAGACTAGCACCGCTTATGAGAAGGAGCAGAACCAGGAGAGATGCTCAGGTGGCAACATGCATTGTACGCTCTTCAGTGGTAGTGCAGCACTGGGCTCTCTAGGGCTTCTGGGAGAATTGTACCAGCTTGAGGTATATTGCCTCCAGAAATTGCCCTTCAGGTTGTGCACCGTTCCCTGCTCCCTATCTTGGCCTCGGTGGTAATGCCACTCTTGAGCCCACAGTTCATCAACTTCCCTGAGTAGTCTTTTCCTAAATGCTTGTCTAGTTTGTTTGTTTAGGCTTCTTAGAGGTTATTGAA
Source organism: Malaclemys terrapin pileata (assembly GCF_027887155.1). Taxonomy (NCBI): domain Eukaryota; kingdom Metazoa; phylum Chordata; order Testudines; family Emydidae; genus Malaclemys; species Malaclemys terrapin. The sequence goes on from NC_071513.1 coordinate 27,814,240, forward strand.
AAGGCTAGTTTAACAGGTGTTTGGAAGATTGCTAATGATGAGCAATCTTTATCTTTGATATTTATATATTGCCCACCAGGGTCTATGGATCAGAAACCTTGAGGATGTTTCAGTGGCAAGAAAAGCTGGCCATATCACAAGAAGAAGAGATGGAAGATGTCCTTAGAATTAGGGTCCAATTAGGCTCAGTCAGCACTGACCAGGATAAAGGGCAGGATCATGCCTTTTAAACTTTGTCTCTTATTATGACCTTTGGAGTTCCCCAGCAACCAGCCAGGATACAGCTTAAATCCCTCCTTCCTTGAGCTTCTGCCCCAAATCAGCACACAGTCTGGTCCAGAAATGCTAGGGCTCAAAGGATTGTTGTAATCACATTGGAAAGACAGGTGCTTGGTGACACCAAAGTGTGACCTTTAGTCTTCATAGCGAAGCAGTGAAGAGGATGACTGTTTACTGGCTGCTGGTTTTGATATTGAAGTTGACTATTTAGAACATAAGAACAGACATACTGGGTCCGACCATGGTCCATTTTTCCCAATATCCTGTCTCTGACAGTGGCCCATGCCACAGGTCATGGGAAGTGTACAGAACAGAGCAATTATGGAGTGTTCCACCCCTGTCTTCTACTAGTCAGAGGTTTAGGGTTTCCCCAACAATGGGGTTGTGTTCCTGAGCATCTTGCCTATTAATCATTGATGGACCTATCCTTTATGAACTTTTCCATTTTTTTAACCCAGTTATATTTTTGGCCATCACAATATCCCATGGCAATGAGTTCCATAGGTTAGTTGTGTTGTGTAGAAAAGTACTTCCTCTTGTTTGTATTCAACTTGCTATGTATTAATTTCATCAGGTGACCTCTGAATTTTATATTGTGTGAAAGGGAAAATAACACTCTCTGTTCACTTTTTCCACACCATTCATGAATTCATTGACCTGTATCATATCCCAGCTTATTCATCTCTTTTCTAAGATGAACTGCCCTAATCTTTTTTAGTCTCTCCTTGTATGGAAGCTATTCCATACCCTCGATCATCTTTGTTGCCCTTCTCTGAACCTTTTCCAGTTCCACTATATCTTTTCTGAGATGGGACGATCGGAACTGGACACAGTCTTCAAGGTGTGGGTGCACCATGGATTTATATAGTGGCATAATTATATTTCTATTTTATTTTCTATCTCTTTCCTAAAAGCTCCTAACATACTGTTAGCTTTTTTAACCAAAGCTGTGCCTTGAGGGGAAGTTTTCAGAGAACTATGCATGGTGACTTTAAGTATCTTTCTTTGGTGGTAATAGCTAATTTATTATCCATCAGTGTATATGCAACATTAGGATTATTTTTTCCAATGTGCATTATTTTGCACTTATCAACATCAAATTTCATCTGCCATTTTGTTGACTAGTCACACAGTTTTGTGAGATCCCTCTTTAACTCCTTGCAATCTGCTTTGGACTTAAACCATCTTGAATAATTTTGCCACTACACTGTTCACCCCCTTTTTCGGATCATTAATGAATATGTTGAACAGCATAGGTCTCAGTAAAGATACTTGGAGGACCCCATTGTTCACCTCTCTCTATTGTGAAAACTGACCATTTATTCCTACCCTTCAACCAGTTACTGATCCATGAGAGGACCTTCCCTCTTGTCCCATGGCTACATAGTTTCCTTAAGAGCCTTCGGTGAGGGACCTTGTCGAAGGCTTTCTGAAAGTCCAGGTACACTGTATCATAGGTGCTGAATTCTGCTGGTGCCAGAGGATGCTCGACTCCCCTCTGCTCCGCCCCCACCCCAACTCCACCCCTGTCCCGCCCGCCCCGCCCCCATTCCAATCCCTTCCCCAAAGTCCCCCCCCCAACTCAACCCCCTCCCTGCCCCTATATTTGACCCCTTCCCCAAATCCCCACCCCGGCCCCGCCTCCTCCTCTGAGTGTGCCCGCGTTCCCGCTCCTCCCTCTCCCTCCCAGAGCTTGTTACGCCACAAAACAGCTGTTTTGTGGTGGCAAGCGCTGGGAGGTAGGCGGAGGAACAGGGACGCGGGCGCGCTCAGGGGAGGAGGTGGAGGTGAGGTGAAGCGGGAAGGGAAGCTTGGCTGCCAGTGGGTGCAGAGCACCCACTAATTTTTCCCCGTGGGTGCTCCATCCCCAAAGCACCTACGAAGTCGGCGCCTATGCACTATATCAACTGGCTCACCCTTATCCACATGCTTATTGACTCCCTCAAAGAATTCTAATAGATTGGTGAGGCATGACTTCCCTTTACGAAAGCTGTGTTGATTCTTTGAATAACTAAATGGTGCCAACAGGAAATTAAGTTCATGCTCTTTTGTTCTGATATTTGTCTGTAGTCTAAGAAGTCTTGTGGACTCTATTTTGGCATCTGTGTCATTATGCTTAGAATTCAGTATACCTGTGAAAACTCTGCTCTTTCAAAAATACAGACTTAGTTTTTGTAACTTTAAAACAACCAACCAACCCCCATCCTTCCCCAGCTCCTCAATTCACTCTAAAAATCATTATACTTTCTCTCTCAATTTTTACCACACCTTTTTTTTAATTTTAAGGTGACCAAAACAGTATAGAACATTCCAATTGTGTCCTTACTACCCAAGTCTTTTACACAGTGCGAGAATCATTTCCTTTGGCCAGTATTCAATGCTTCTTATTTATGCATCCCAGAATTCTGTTTGTTTTCTTTGCTGCTACCAGATAATGCAATGAAGACTCAGAATGTTTATCCATGAGAACTCCAGATCCCTTTCTTGCTCAATGTTTGATGATGTAAATGTATTTTTTTTTGTCTCTTGCCTTGTTGCTCTGCGTTTATCTACATTGCACTAATCTGCCCATACTCCCACCTTATCTGCATCATTCTGAATTTGATTGTAATTTTCTTTTGTATTGAATGCAAGCCTCCAGTTTTGCATCATTAGCTATTGTCATCACGTTCCCATACATACATTATTCCATGTAATTGATCTATAAAGAGAACAAAATTAATTCTAATATTTTCCTTGTGACACCCAGTGACACAGAGGCCCATTTGTGCTTCACTATTCTGTGTCAGCAGCTCTTATCAGGCCTGGCATACTCACTACACCTAACACACTGTTGTCATACTCTGTATCTGAAAGGTGGCATGTAAAATATTATTGGAAAACTAATAATTCACTGATCATTAATTCTCTTATATAATGTATGCACCGGGTGTATACAGAAAGTTATGAATATGTGCTAGAATTATATTGTTAGGTATGTTGGCAAGCAAAGGATAAACAAGTCTGCCTTAGACAAAGGAATGTGGGTTTGCCTCAATTTACATATAAGCAGTAAACAGGGCCATCAAGCTGACTAGTGGGGGAGGAGACAGCCTGGCATCTTCACCCCAGCAGGAGGGAAGCTTGGTCTGGGTTATTTTTAAAGAATATGTTGCAAAGGTTTACTGGTCTATAAAGACAGGTGGCTGAATCTCAAGTGATAAACAATTGAATCAATGGATTGTGAATTGTATGCATTAACACGACATAAGGAATTATGAATACTCATGGATATTAGGTTTTCCAGTCTGTGATCAAACAAAGGAAGAAACAGGCTTTCCCCCCTGACAGGAGGAAAGGCTGCTATCTACCTGTCTCCAGAGACACTGAGGCTAGGTCTACACTACCCGCCTGAATCGGCGGGTAGAAATTGATCTCTCGGGGATCGAATTATCGCGTCTTGTCGGGACGCGACAATCGATCCCCGAATCGACACTCTTACTCCACCAGCGGAGGTGGGAGTAAACGCCGTCGACGGGGAGCTGTGGAGGTCGATTTTGCCGCCGTCCTCACAGTGGGGTAAGTCAGCTCTGATAGGTCGAATTCAGCTACACTATTCGCGTAGCTGAATTTGCGTATCTTAAATCGACCTCCCCCCGTAGTGAAGACCTGCCCTTAGCAATGTGTTACCAGAACCAATAGATTGGTTCTTTTACACAGAAATCAGCAGGGGGATGGGAAGCCCACAGGAAGGGAAAAACAGCCTGAGGTGATCCTTCCTCTTGAAAAAAGTTAAGTGAACTTTGAAAGATATAAGCAAAGACAGAAGCCTTCTTTGGCATCCATCACTAGACAGACACAAGTGAACAGAGCTCTAGAAAGCTGAGAAAGATGGGTCCTTCAACCAAGGAGGGGTTGAAGTCTGAATATAGGTGAAAACCTCCTTAGGCAAGATCTTTCACCTAAGAAACCAGCTCCTTGTACTTCTGTGGAAGGTCCTGACTGAGGGACAGTCAGCCATGGCTGGGAAGAAGGAAGATTGGTGAGAGAAACCATCTGGAACAAAACCTGTACCTTGCTAGATTAAGTTTTAGACTTGTAGATGCTTGTTTTCACTTTTATTTGCTTGTAACCCTTTCTAACTTTATTCCTTTTACTTGGCATCACTTCACCTCTGTCCTATTGTTAATAAATTGTTTTTTTACTATAAATCAACTCAGTGGTGTGTTTAAATAGAAGGGTTTATTTACCCCCAGTTAAGTTAATAAGCTGTGATGTGTTTTTGTGTCGTTAGAGGAAAAAACAAACCCTATTACTTCTCTGAACTTTCCAGGAGAGGGCAGGACATGACAGAGGCACACAATTTGGGGGAATATTTGGGACTGGGAGTGTGTTGGGGTCACCCTGCAAATAGTAACCCAGGTTGGTAGAGACCAGGGACTGACTGGTGTGTTGTTGGCAGGCTGCTGGGGTCAGAGTTGCTGTACCTGGGGTGCAGTTAAATACAGATGCTCAGGGTGTGACATGCAAGCTTGGTGAGGACTATGAATGTCCCAGTAAGGAAGTGACAGTAACAAAACATTGTGAGGCAAGGTAAGAGGTGACACAATCCCTTACTGGTCTGAATTACACCCCAGACTATGACATACCCCACAGGCTTCTACTCAATGAGGTTATCAGGCTAATTTCATAAGCTGCAATAGCTAATTTCTATTATGGTCCTAGTGGACAGCAGGTAAACAGACACACTGCAAATACAAATGCGATACATAAGATGCAATCATTTTACTTCAAAATTGTTAAAATACGTATGCATGCTCAATAGTTATGTTTCCTTGTTCCACAACAATTAGGAGCTACTCCAAACCTCTGTTTCCCACTGGGTAGCTTTTATTTTCCATTGAGTTATAAATCTAAATAGATAAAAAAAAATTATGCAGTTTGAAAGTTATTTACAGAGATCTACACATTACATTAGACCAGGGATAGGCAATCTATGGCACGGGTGCCGAAGGCGGCATGCGAGCTGATTTTCAGTGGCACTCACACTGCCCGGGTCCTAGCCACCAGTCTGGGGGGCTCTGCATTTTAATTTAATTTTTAATGAAGCTTCTTAAACATTTTAAAAACCTTATTTACTTTACATACAACAACAGTTTAGTTATATATTATAGACTTATAGAAAGAGACCTTCTATAAACATTAAAATGTATTACTGGCACGCGAAACCTTAAATGAGAGTGAATAAATGAAGACTCGGCACACCACTTCTGAAAGGTTGCCGAGCCCTGCATTAGACATTATTGTTGTTGTTGTTATTTGTAAAACCAGAGCACCTAAGAGTCCATTGAACTAGGTGCTGTACAAAGACAGGACAAAAAGACAGACTCTGTCCCAAGGAGCTTAAAATCTAAGAATAAGGCAGGAAACAACAAATGGATACAGACAGACAAGGGAATATAAGCAAACAACGGTCAGCATAATAGACAGTGGTCGTAGCACACCAGCAATTTAACCGTTGTGAAGTTTTTTGTAGGTATTATGGCAAAAGAGAGTTTTAAGGAGGGATTTGAAGGAGGGTAGTGAGGTGGCTTAGTGGATGTTTATGTGGAGTGCCTCCCAGGTGTATGGGGCAGCATGGGAGAAAATATGAAGGTGCTTGTTATAACAAGTATACAAATGGTAACGGCATCATCGGCCAATTGGAGGCGAGCTTCAACATCTCGATAACGAATCAGAGAGGGTAGGTAGGATGATAATTGACCGTGAAGGGTTTAGAAAGTGAAGATGTAATAGAGAAGTGGGAGACAATGGATGGATGCAAAGAAAGGGTGGCATGGTCAAAGCAACAGGCTAGGGAAAATGACCTTTGCAGCAGTGTTCTGAATGGATATGAGCAGGGCAAGAGTGCATTTGTCATGACCAGAGAGAAGGATGTTGCCATAATTGAGATGCAAGATGATGAGAGCTTGAACAAGCGATTTAGATGTTGGATGGATAAGAGATGGTATGCAGAAAGAATTGGTAAAATTTAGATATAGCCTGGTTGTGAATTATATAGTGTGCACTATAATACCACTACTGTTGCTATCAAACAGTGTTCCAACATGTTCTTGTTGGCCGTTTTTTTAAAAAGCCGGGTTCTTCTTGCCCTCTAGCAACTAAATGTTCTCTGCTTGGCTGTAAAATCTCACTTGTCTGTGAAATAAACATAAATTTTGGGGAAAACCTGATGGCTCCTAAAGGGAGGTTATCAGTTTTCTATTCAAATACAAATATAATAAAAATTGTGAAATGCAATTTAAGTGGCAATTCCAGGCCCCTGCAGCATGGAAAAGGATGAGGGTTTTTTGTGCCATATTCACAAAGGGCGGGGTGGGGGGGGGGGAGTGGAACCAGAATTCTTGAGATTTAGGGGGAAGTGATCTTCATCCCGATCCCTAAGCTCTAGACCAAATCAGTTGGAGAGGCATTTAATTCAACTCTTCGGTGGTTTGGATCAATTATAATATGGCGTTATATGAGGCTATGGGCTCATTTATTATTTATGAAATTAGGTTTGTTAGGCATTTGTTGTTACCAAAAAAAAAAAAAAAAGAGCTTTTCACTGACAGTCCAAGTTTAGGATAGCTGGAGAATAGTACCTGTTGGGATTTGGAACATCAGATATAATCAATATAGGGCTAAATTCTGACCCTCATTGAGCACCCACAGAGGGGCCTGAGAGAATAAGAGCATCCCTTATACCTCTGGGTAGGCTAGCTGGGCCTTTGGTCCACACATACAAGGGTTAGGGTGGTTTTTGTAGTGCCTTTTGTACGGGTTATGTGTTTTATGCTTTATGGGATTAAAATGGCAAATTCTGATGTAGTGGAAAGATAACTGAAAGCTTTAAGTTGTAAGCTCCTGATCCTGCAAACAATGGTAATTCTGATAATCATATCATAATTGTTGTATTAATTATATATTATGAAGTAATAAAACTGGAGAAAAACTTTAACTGATTTCTTGGCTTTTTATATATATTTTTCTTTTGTATACTAATAAACCTATGCTGTTTGGAATCACCTCTGATTTGCAAAAATATATTTTTTTCAACTGGCAAGTACATTTATGCCAGCAATATTTATATTTGGTTACAAATGATACTGGAAGATTTTTGAAAAGGAAAGAATGTATGGGGATTGATGATGAAATAGAAATAAACTTTACACATTTTGTTTGGATTTCACTTACCTCTATGAATGAGACCTTAGACTTATTATCAAATTGTAGAAGTAGAAACACAAACTAATCCTTTCTACTGCACTGGTACCTGTTAGCCAAATAAAAACTATTAATAAAAACAAGCAGTTGGTACTTCAACTATTTAAGAAATGGAGTGCATATTGACTCAGGGGTGTGTGAATTCATAGTGATGAATGTCATTTATATTGCCATTGCCAGAGAATGTATAAAGAATATATATATATATATATATATATTTTACTGTTTACAGATCATTGCTAATATTTTTATTTCACCATTTGCTCTTTCTAGAATAGCAAACAGCTAGTGGTAGTAGATTAACTTGAAATACTGGTACATTGAAAATATTGTTCTCATTGGGCTATCTACATTGGAGTGGAAATATTATCTTATGCCAGCATGTATGTTGTCAATTTATTTGGCAACTGGAAAATTCAAGAGGTGGATTAGAAAATTACCCAACGCAAAGTAAATTTTATTCTAAAACTAATGTTGTTTTTATTACATATGTACATAACATCATAATTTCCCATTAACTATCATTATTATCATTATTATATTTAAAATATTTAAGTTTGATAGCTCTGAAAGGCCACTGACAGGCTGGGCTTCGTTGTGCTGGACAAACACACAATAAGTTATAGTCCCTACCTGAAAAAACTACAGGAAGAAAAAGATCATCTCTAGACTGTAACCATACTATCCAAAAACCTGATTCTGCAAACACATGTACATGAGTAGGCTAATCCCAGCCCTAATACCTAATCCCAGGTATTTTTTCACACAATTTTGGCTTTCCTTCCTGTTTATGTTGCTAGTTTTTGTTACAGTCACTCATAGTCATATATATTCAGGCCCTGATGAAGCAAAACACTTAAGCACATGCTTCATTTTAGCTTATGTACTTTGTTGAATTGCGGTTGATGTAAATAAGCACGGAGTAATTAAAATAACTTAGGATCTGCTTCTGATTTGACTTATACTACATTTACACCATTAGGATCAATGGAGTTATCCTATGAGAGCCAAAGCTTCTTAATATTTAATTTCCATAAAAAATTACGTCTGTGCTGTATATTCGGGGGCTACTCCTGATTTATACTACAGTAAGGGAGAAAGGATTCAGTCCCAAGTGTTTTTGACTCCTTTATTGTTTTACAGTAATATTATTTATGTTATTTGCCAGTGAACCTGTGCTGGATCTTTATTGAGATCCTTAGTTATGCTGACTAAACAAACTATAACACTGGTCTACAATTTTTGAGAAGTCGTCTGCTTCAGAGATAAAATGTGCTATTTATTATGTATTTTGATGTGCTGAATTCAAATATGACAATTAAAACAACTGATTGGCTACTGTTTCTAAGATATTTAAGTTTTTACATTTTATGTCTATGTCTATTGTGTAGATAGTAGAGTTTTAATCATAAATTGTAAACCTAGGTCTTTTCATGTGTTTATGGTTGCTTTACATGATAATATTTCACCTGTCCTGTTTATGTAACACTTTAAAATCAGCAAAAGGGTTATATAAATAAATTTTATTATGAAACAAAAGGCAAAAAACTATTCTGTACATAGTTTAGTCCTATTCAGTGTCTACTCGGCGCTTCTTGGCTTGTCTCTTGTATTCATTAAATGGAGCATCTCTTGTCACTGTCCAGCAATAGTCTGCAAGCATTGATGGGCTCCATTTTGTGAGATAGTTGTGGGCTGTTGATTATCAAGCTTCCTAGCTTGTATTCCTGGCATGGCATATTAATTCTGAAAAGTGGTATGACTGAATGATTTAGATGTGGGTCTGTTTTGGAGGCCTGGGAGCTATTCACAGCTCTCCCTAAAATGATCTTGTGCAACTTGCAGCTAACTTTATTTGTAAAGTGAGTAAATGATACTTGCCTACCTTCTAGAGAAAGGGTGTGAGACCTTGGTCAGTAAAAAGCATTGTGAACTGCACAGTCAAAAATGCCAATCGGTAAAGTAGTGGGTACAGAACTCAGGATCTTCTGGTGCTGAGCACAGTGCATCTGTCCCTTGGCTTAAAGGTATTACTAAGTGGGGAAGAGATGCACACATGATCATAGGCAGGATCAGTGTAGACCGAAGCCAAAACCAGGAGGGTCTGGCTGCTATGAAAGCTTTAACAGCTCTATCCCTTTTCACCAAACCCTTGTATCCCATTAGAACAGAATTATTCTGGTTCTTACTACACCTACAGGGTGTGTCTGTCTGCCTGAGCATCTAATAAATGCCTATCCCTACTAAACTATGGGTGTAGTATCCTAAAACTGGTCTTGCATCTCTCATTCCTTGGACTCCAGGTATTCATATTAAGTTAGGGATTTTTTTTAAACTAAATTTATGGTAATCCCTTTTTATCTTGTTTGTGATGATGGTAATAATAATAATTATAATAATAAAAATAATGATACCCGAAAGGCCTGGGACTGGCTTAGCCATGTGCATGAGTGGAAAAGAAAATATTGACAATTCAGGAAGATAAACTACATGGAAGGTTAGTCTAAACTGTCAGTTTCTTAAAAGGTTTCTCATTTCTAGGTTATGGCTATTTTTGCAAATTTCCCTTTCAGAAATCACATTTCTTTCAAATCAGATTGTTGCCCTAGGGTTGTTGACCTTTATTTCGCCCATCTGGAAAACAAATGAAGCAGGAAGGATCACAATATGAGATACTAATCAGAAGAGCTGTTTGGTTTTTTTGGAAGCTTGACTTCCAACTTGTATATTCCCCCTAAAGGCATTGCCAGCAATACGTTGGATAACTCAGCTATAAGGAAAACCAGCAGTTTGGCCAGACATCTTTTTGTGGCATCATGTCAGTGGTGAAGCGAGGAGGATATAAAAGCCAAATAAATAATAAAACTGGATGCAGCTGCATTTGGTCTTGCAACAGGTGTGATTGGCTGGCTGAGCAAGCTTGCTCTGTTTGTTAATTGTGTGTTTTAAAAAAATCCAAAATTGGCCAGTCTCCTGAGTTTAAGGGGAAGTTAATTAGTGTTACTTTGGGGTCAAGAATTATACAAAACACTAAAATGTTTGTGAATACAGGACTGTGGTCCTGATCCTGAACTCATCATATGCAGCTGTGCTCTTGAGCCTGTCTGCTCTTTGGGGTTCTGTTAGGGTTGCCAGGTGTCCAGTTTTTGACTGGAACACCCCTTGGAACAGGGAACCTGGCAGCTCTAGTCAGCACTGCTGACTGGGCCCTTAAAAGTCCAGTTGGCAGTACAGGGGGGCTGGCAGGTTCCCTGTCCGCCTCCACACAGCTCTGGAAGTGGCCAGCATGTCCCTCCAGCACCTAGGCAAAGGAGCGCCCACAGGGGCTCTGCATGCTGTCCCCGACCTGAGCACGGGCTCTGAAGTTCCCATTAGGTGGGAACCATTGCCAGTGGGAGCTGCAGGTGTGGGGCCTGCAGACGGGGGGCAGTGCTCAGAGCCCTCTGGCCGCCCCTCCGCCTAGGAGCCAGTTCCCATGCCGGCCAGTTCCCAGGAGCTGCCTGAGGTAAGTGCCACTAGGAGCCTACCGCAGCCCTGAGTCCCCTCTTGCACCCAAACTATCTCCTGGAGCCTGCACCCCATACCCCCTCCTGCATCCCAACCCCCTGTCCCAGCCTGGAGCCCCCTCCCACACTCAGAACCCCCTAGCCCAGAACCCCCTCCTCCACCCCTTATCCCTAACTGGAACCCTCACCCCCTCCCACCCCCCAGCCTGGAGCCCCCTCCTGAACCCTGAATCCCCCATTTCTGGCCCCATCCCAAAGCCCACACTGCCAGCCAGAGCCCTCAACCCCTCCTGCACCCCAACACACTGCCCCAGCCTGGAGCCCCCCCACATGCTGAACCCCTCGACCAGAGCCTAGAGCCCCCTCCTGCACCCCAAACCCCTCATCCCTGGCCCCACCCTGGAGCCCTCACCCCCTCCCACATTCCTGCCCCAGCCCAGTGAAAATGAGCAAGAGTGGGGGAGATCAAGCCAGTGGTGTAGCCAGGTTCTAAGAGCAGGGGGAGCAAACATTAAAAAGGTGCCCCCCCGGGCTCCTCCTCTGCCCCCCCCCCATGGCTCCTCCAGCCGTGCCGTGCCACCCCTGTGGACCCCACCCCCCGTGGCTCCTCCGGCCATGCCGCCCCCCATGGCTCCTCCAGCCGCGCTGCGGCCATGCTACGCCCCCCCTTCAAGCCTGGGTGCGGTACCCCCCCCCCCCGTTCCAGCCCCGTGTGTGTGCAGGGAACAGAGGGGGTTACAGCCTGGATCGGGGTTACAGGGCCCGGCTCTGCTCAGGGGTTCTGACCCCTCACGGCTGGCTCCAGGCTGAGTGCCGGCCGCCCCAAACTCATCCCCCACTTGCCCGGCTCAGGCCGGGCGGCAAAGAGCCAGAGGCTCTCTCCTAGGCTGACATCCCTGCACGCCTCTGTTCTTCCCTGGGGCCCGCCCGCTTCCCCTCATGCACCCTGGAGCAGCGAGAGCCGCCAGCTCCATTCGCCTGTCTCCTTCCCCTTCCTCGCCTGAGGCCACCATCGCTCCTCCGGCTGCGCCGCCCCCCACCCTCACCCATGGCTCCTCCGGCCACGCTGCGGGCTGCCATGCTGCGCCCCCCCCTCGCTCCTCCGGCTGCGCCGCCCCCCCCTGCCCCCATGGCTCCTCCAGCTGCGCTGTGGGCTGCCGTGCCACCCCCCCCCCCATTGGCTCCCCTGGCCGTGCCGCCTCCCCCCCGCATGGCTCCTCCGGCTGTGCTGCCCCCCCTTGCCTGCAGGAGCCCAGCACCAGCCCGCCAGGCCAAGCTTCAGAGCAGAGCGTGGGCCCCGCCCGCTGGCGTGATGGTAACCCCTAACTAAGGGCTGCTTTTGAAAAATGTGCTGAGGGGAAGCAGCTGCTTCCCTTGCACCCCTCCCCAGCTACGCTACTGGATCAAGCGACGGAGGGAGTGGGGGATAAAGTGAGCAGGGATGGGGCCTCAGAGAAGGGGCGGGGCAGGGGCCGGTCAAGGGTGTTTGGTTTTCTGTGATTAGAAAGTTGGCAACCCTAGGCTCTGTGTGGATCAAGGGTGCTCCCTTGCAGTTGCTTGGAGGATTGGAGCTTATGTTTGAGATCAGCAGGCCCAAATACATCCCTCTGCCGCCATCCTGTAGTAGATTTATACCAGTGGAGGTACTGGTGAGGAATCTGGCACGTTGTATTGATCAGTCTCCTCTTTACATCCACATTTTCCTTTTGAAGGCTCTACATTGTGTCCATGCCCTAACTCAATGGGAAAGAGAGGCCTTTACTGGAACATGTTTAACAGAGTGGGATATGAATTTGTAGCTGGTGTTATTTTAGGCTAAATTCATGCTCACTTCCATCCTCTCTTTGAGCTCAGTCCTACATCAGTCCTCAGCACCTCCTGCAGTTATTTAGCCCCTCACAAGATTGGGCCCTTAGGGTATGTCTACACAGGGCCGGCTCCAGGCACCAGACGAAAAAGCACGTACCGGGGGCGGCACATTGGCTGGAATGCCGCCCCTTACAATCTTGGGGCGGCATAGTCCGGCCGCCCTGCCATGGTTCTTTATTTTTTTTTTCACTTTGGCAGCCCGGTCCACAGCTCTGGAGCCCCTGGCCGGCTCCCCGCGTTCCGCCAGTCCCAGCCTAGCCCTGCAGGGGCACGGACCCCGGCCCAGGGGGGCAGGAACTAGTGATTCCCGCCACTTCCCGGGACGTGGCACTCCCCGCCACCTGCACCAGCCGCCGCCTCCCATGCTGCTCTGAGCCCGGCCCGGCCAAGCAGCCTTTAAAGGAGCGGCAGAGCCAGCACCTCCTGCAGCCCCCGGGGGTTCTGCCTGCCCAGCCAGGAGATGCACCCCAAGGCCGGAGGGGGGAGCCCCTCTCGCCCAGCTGCGAGCGGGCTGCAGTGCCTGGCTGCCCACAGGTGGAGGGAGTGGGCGGGCACCGCCCTTCACCCACCCCCCCCCGCGAGCCGCCTTGACCGTCCTCCACGCGTTCCCTGTGACTGCTGGTTTTGTTTTGTTTTTGCTTCGGCAGGCCGGCTGCCTTTTTTTTTTTTTTTTTTTTGCATAGGGTGGCAAAAAAGCTAAAGCCGGCCCTATGTCTACACTGCAATAAAACACCCATGGATGGCCCTAGGGCTCAGGCTGCAGGGCTATAAAATTGCAGTGTGGATATTTGGGCTCTACAGGGTCCTAATAGTCAGGTTCCAACCCTGAAATTTTATAGTCCTGCATCCTTAGCCCTGCCAGCTGACATGGGCCAGTCATGGGTGTTTTATTGCAGTGTAAACATTCCCTTAGTGACTCTGTCATGGTTTCATGTGGAGAAAGTAGGTATAAATTAAAAGCAGAGCTGTGTGAAACTTGCACAATAAACCTCAAGTCAGGTGAGCAAGGCACACTTGGGAGCACACCCTAGACCAGTTTAGTGTTTTGGCTAGAAACTTTGCAGTTCTCAGTATATTTTGTGTAGTTATGAGTGAAAGCAGGCAAAATTTAGTAGTTCGGGCTGTATTTTACTTTATTTGTGGGTTCATTTGAACCTGAAGCAAAAAAGATCTTAGGGTGAGAATATGTCTTGAAACAAAGGATTGCATAAACTAACGCCTGGGTGTCAAAGCCACTGAGTTTTCATGTAGCTCACATTACACTACAGTAATTTAATAATTCTGTTTAAATAATTATATTTCTGCTGTTTCTTGGAGTCTACCTCTTCAGTTTTCTCATTCTTTTTCACTGACACGTACCAGCCAGGCCAGGCCATGGGCTAGCTAGTCTTACACTCCCCACAAAACTGCACGCAAAAACAAGATTGCAATATAGTGAGCACATTTGGAATATAACCCTCTACTTGTTCCTTCACTTCATAGTCATGTGAATTTGCCCAGTAGCTTGGTCATGCAGTTCTGGCAGCTTGTTCAGCCTTGCTCAATTCCTCACAAGAGCAATGGGTAATTACAGGTCCAGGATGAAGAATGATCTAAGTTGCTGAGCAAATGTCAGTAAACTGGTGAGTTCTGAGGGAAGTGTTACTGATATCTGTAACCCTTGTGTCCGAGACCAATATAGGTTCGAATGAGGATTCGAGTGGAAGAGGAAAATTGAGACAGAGGCAGATTGTAATTCAAAACAGGTGGCCGTTTATTAATGGGGGATGAATCACAACTTGGGCTAGGGAGGAGCACCTTTACCAACTAACAGTACAAATTCAATTGAAATAGGAACAAGTAACCAACCAAAAATATCACCAGAGCAGTAATATAAAACAGTCTATGTACACTTAACAACAAGGAATCTGATAATCTACAACCAACTGCTTACTGAAAAGCCAGAACAAACAAAGAAAACTGAGTAGACTGTAACAATTTGTCCTGTATACACTATACATGAGATTTGGTACCAAGTAATAAAGAAAAAAGGCCTAACACACAGAATATCTACAAAAATTAATATGTACATACCACACTCCAGGCGCAGCTGACCAGCAGTAGAGACACCAGGGACATGATGAGATGTAACCCGAGATGACACGACACGAGCCGGCTAAATCCGGAGGAGATCCTGGCTGAAAGGGTGATCAGGCCTTCCAGCTAACACGCGGACACTCCTGCTGATTTAGGCGAGGGACATAATTTTATTTGAAGACCCTTGCTCGTGATAGTATCTGATTGGTTCCCCGCTCCTACACCAAACAGGCTCCGAGCTGGTGCCCTCTACGTAAACAGACACTGCACCCGGCATGCTAAGCTTATGCACACGGCACGCTGGAATTGTAGCACATGGTACCAATGTGACCCACAATTGACCAGGCAGAAGGTTTGAGAATGGTCACACGGCACCAATGTGTTGCACACGACACTAAGGCGCTGCACACGGCACCAAGGTCCTGCACATGACACCGATGTGACCTTCTGACTGACAATGGGCCATCCAGACACCATGACAGAGCATAGGGCTGCGACACCTGGGAAAGGGTTAGCTATGATTTTAATATCATAGCAAGTGCAATACATTCCATATGTTCCAAAAGCTGTTTGTGACTAGCATGAGCCAATTTTTCATCCAGCATCAAGCAGTCTTTTGCTCCTACACATGTATGTGATTGCCCCTGAAAAGGTGGTTTGGAATCCATTTTATGCAAGCAAAATCTAAATTTACACATGCAAAATGGATAGCTGGGCAAGCAACAACCAACTGCCCAGTGCGAACATGAAAATTGTCAGTAGTGCCTTTCAGGGGAAGGAGACGTCAGGTGACGTTAGCTAGTGATCCCTATTAATTTTTAAGGGAAAGAATTTCCACCTACTACAATAAACACAGCTCGATATTAGGTCTTAGCAGGCTGTGTCTTAGAAATGATGTGTGGGGAAAAAAGATGGTGAGGAGTTTTCTTCCAGTTTCAAAGAGAAACTAAGCTGCAACGAAATAAATCACTAGGCTAGACAGCAAAGGCACATTGAAGAATCATGTAGTCATAACTTGTCCTTGATTAAATAAAAGGTTCCTGGTCACAGAATTTGTGCCAGACCTTATTTGTAAACACACAGAGTATGAGAAAATAAAATGCAGTTTTATACATTGCCATTCATGATTAATTTGCAGTATTTTAAACACTCTTCACCAAGTTAAATCTAGTAGTGCTATGACTGTGCAGACATTATGTATGCAGCTCTGCCTCACACACATAACCTTGAATATTAGAACCTTCTTTGATGATAAATAATATCTAAATATTGGCTAGGACACTAAAATACCATGGGATACAATACTTCCACCCGTACAGCCACTGACGATGAACAGAAGGAATGTGGTATGATGTCTCCTCTGAAGGACAGAATAGTCATATTCCATAATAGTATATCCCATTTTAAAATAGTAAATGATAGTCAGAGGAATAATAAAACCCAGAAAATCACACCAAAAACAGCGATACATCAAAGCCATTTTAATAGTCCTTAATACAGTCACTGACATAGCTACTGTACTCGCAGGGCTAGATGATGGCACAGACAAGGTTTCTGATTTTACATTCATTACATCCTAAAAGTTTCAGTTGCTTCTTGCATGTAAATTACAGGTAATGAGTGTGCTGATAAGAGGTTGCACTTAGCTGACTCTGCTAGAATGGTAAGATTGGAAAGGGGATACCTGGATAAAAGAACTTTTTCTCCCTTGAAAAATCAAGAAGCAAAAGTTAATTTCATGGAATTGCTTATATCTCTTGGTTGGCTACTGCACCCATGTCATAACTCAGTATTATTGGATGGTGACACAGGAGACATGGTTTTATGAGGTAGGGGCAATCCCATGCTGATCAAATCATCTCACATGCTACTGAAGCTTAGATCTAATTTATGCTGTTTTATGAAGCCATAGATTGAGCTAAGACTATAAAAACTGGAACTTAATATTCTAAAATAAAAATGCACAGAGCACCACTGAAGGGGCATTTTTTAAAGGAGTCATTTCCTTGTTGCATTAAACATAACTAATACTGTAGCAGTAGTGGCATTCTCTCTAAATGAAGAGATTATTAGACAAAGGCAATAGGTTTTTCTTATTTTAAGTATTGGTATTTACTTGTATTAATAAATAATCCTGATTGCACAACAAAAATGTACTTGTTATAAGGTGGAATTTATTAGCCATTATTATACTATCCACAACTTTGTTTCATTATGATCTATGAAGTATTGTGCATTCTATTACTCATTTATTTTTAAACTTTTTCTGTGTGAAGGGGCACAGAAAAGACCTCAAAGCACATCTGCCTGCCAGATCGGCTTATTTTTGGCCTGAGTGCCCAAAATACAGAAAGGAATTGAAATTTATGTGCAGTGGTTTTAAGAACAGTCCCTCCATCTACGTACCTGATGGAAAAGATGACATTCCTTTTTCCTGTGTTTGAAAATGAAAGTAAAAAACAAAATTTTCTAATTCATTTCTGCACCTTCTAGGACAGTATAAGATGTGAGTGACTATTTCAATACCTGGTGTTAATGTACCTCTTTTACAATCCTTAACCAGGAAATACTCATCTGCAGAAGCACCGCCAGCTTTTCTGCCGCCCTAGGCAGTGGAAGGTCCCGCCCCGAAGTGCTGCCCCCCACAGATGCGGCGGAAGGTCCCGCCGCCGAAATACCGCTGCGGTCGCCGCCCCCCAAATTGTAGCGCCCTAGGCGACCGCCTAAGTCGCCTAATAGGTTGCGCCAGCCCTGCTCATCTGTTATTCTCTAAGGCCCTGGTTCAGCAAAGCATTTCAACACTTTAATTTTAGGCATATAAGTAATCTTGCCCCTATTCAGGAAACATGTAAGCACTCACTTAATTTCCATTGGTGTTCATGGGATTTAAGCATGTGCTCAAGTGTTTTGCTGGATAGAAATGGGATTAGTTATATGCTTAAAGGTAAGCACATGCTTTGAAGAACTGGGCCCCAAAATTATGAATGAAAGTTATCTAATTATACAGCAACTGTACAAGAAATCTCTCTGAGGATACCTGAGGTGAAATTGTTTTGAACATGGGTTGCATGCAGACTTTGTTTTAGCTTTGAGGTACTCTTACCTTATTAAGATCTTGGACTAGAATTTTCAAAGGTGTCCAACTCCCTTGGGATTCCAAAGGGCTCTGAGTGCTTAACTCACTAAAGCTCCTTTGAAAATGTCAGCCTTGATCTTTAAAGAAGTGGGCTAGTGGCAGACTTAAGTGCTGGGTAGTCTTGATCATGCTAATGGTTTAAAGCAGCTCAGGACCTGAAATCACTTCTAATTTGATTTAAAGGGTTAAAATAGCCTAAACTGACACAAATTCTTAAAATGTCATAATGGCAGCTTTAAGGAATGAGCACCCTTAGCTTTTACATTTATTAAGGTCACCACTGAGTTGTCCTAAAAAGTTAAAAAAGGCTTAAAACACGTAAGCCTCTTGTAGTCTATGGGTTGTTTCATGGCAGCTGTAAGATTGTAAATAGCTTAGCATTTAAGGCTTCTAGTAATAAGCCACCTAAACTGCTTAACCTATCTTTATTTAAATTTAAAAGTGCAATCGAGAAACCCTTACACATGCTGGTGGGCAGTAATTCACACAAACAAACCTACTGTCTTCACTAGTGCAAGGGTTCACAATGTAGCTTTAGATTAAAGGATTAGCTTAAAGTGCCTTTCTGAGTAAAGATAGCTAAAAAGTTGACAGAGGTAGTCCCTGGCATTAAGGGTGCCAAACTCCTTTTTTTTGTTTTTTAAACTGAAAACCAGAAGGAGAACGAGATGGCAAATTCTTAATAATTTCAATGGGAATAAGATTGGGTCTCATCTCCTTCAGATGTAGCTTTCAACCAAAGCGGCATTTAAAAAGGCTAATGGGGCATTTAAAGAGGATAAGGGGCATATTGCGCGATTGACTATGAAGCAGTACTCCCTATTGAAACCAACAGGGAGTTTTGCTTCAAAACTGTTAGTACCATTTGGCTTATGACATGAAACTAAATGTTAAGGAATGTACATGTTTTAAAATGACAGATTAATTCCACTTCCCGTTTGCACAGGAATATGACAGCCAACGTTTCTCATTACACTAGTAACTTTTGAGGTAGATTTCAGAGTAACAGCCGTGTTAGTCTGTATCCACAAAAAGAAGAACAGGAGTACTTGTGGCACCTTAGAGACTAACAAATTTATTAGAGCATAAGCTTTCATGGACTACAGCCCACTTCTATGCATCCGAAGAAGTGGGCTGTAGTCCACGAAAGCTTATGCTCTAATACATTTGTTAGTCTCTAAGGTGCCACAAGTACTCCTGTTCTTCTTTTTGAGGTAGATTGTGTCCGAGACACCATTAGACATAGTGGCGAGTGTACTCTGCAGCTGGAGTGCCCATGAGAAATTCTAGCTGACTCAACAAGAATTCCTCCTGGCAGCTGCCGGACAGTGTACACCACTCATAAAGAGAGTGCAGCATATTCACCCTTACGTACTGGCTAGTGTGCAGGGGTTGGGAAAGAGGCCATAGAGTTGCCCTCACTCAGCTCCTCTCTCCCCCTCTGTCTCCATTCCCCCTCTGAGGCGCTACTGAGAAGAAGCAGGCATTGCATGCAAATGGAAATTCTGGCAACCCCCTGCACAGGCTCCTTGTGCCCTCCCCCACCTACTCAATGAAGCAGGGACTGGGTAGAATTTGGTCCCTTGTTAGAGTCTATATAGTTCTGGCTGATTGCTGACAACAATATCTGCTGAGGGCCAGTCCATTCCTATCTACAAAGCTGTGCTATCTATGTCCAAGTTGCTCATGAAGTGGCTGTTCCTGAATTCTGTTGTTTCAGAGGTGTAGCAGCTGTAGCTCTGAGCCTATCATTAGTGCTGTGGCTTAAATACACAGCCTCCCTCCAATTTGAATCAATTGATTAGCTCCAACCAGTTTCATTAAACTATTCATTTAATTTAACAATCCACACATAAAATGCTTCACATTGCAAAAATTAGAGAATTAATCAACCAAAATATCAGAGGATGATGGCAGTGAAATCGTTTCAAGAAGTAGCAACAACTGTAAATGTTGAATCTCTGAATTTAGCTTCCTGTGCCTAATGGCACTCAAACAGTTGGGGTTATTTCACTGATTCACTGATTATTATGGTTTAGCCTTTATGGAAATTACTCTGAAAGCAATAAAAACCTAGTTTTCTAACTAAATAGATGGTTTTGCGTTTTATGGTGTGAAAAAAAAATGACCCTTGACTCAGCTGGGGGAAATTTGGCAATTTCCATTTCAGAGGTTTGTTTGTTTTGTTTTGTTTTCCTCATGGGCTTTCCAGCTTGGAGAGACTGACATGTCATGAGAGGAGGTACTGTAACTTATATGGAGGTGCTGGAAGCTGCTAGTTACTGGGACATGAGAATATTCATCCAAGTGTTGTAAAGAAATTTAAGAATGAAATAGCTGAGCTGCTGACACAAAAAATATGCAGTCTCACTAAAATCAGCTACTCTAGTGGAGGACTGAAAGGTAGTAAGTGTCTTTATCTTTAAGAAATGTACTCAGTGTGATCCTGGAAATTACAGACCAATGACACTGAATTTTACTTCAGGGTGTAAGCCACCTACTGACCTTGCAGACTCATCGACTTCAAGGCCAGAAGAGATCATCATGATCACCTAGTCCAGTGGTTCCCAAACTTGTTCCGCCGCTTGTGCAGGGAAAGCCCCTGTCGGGCCGGGCCGGTTTGTTTACCTGCCGCGTCCGCAGGTACGGCCGGTTGTGGCTCCCAGTGGCTGCGGTTCGCTGCTCCAGGCCAATGGGAGCTGCTGGAAGCGGCGCGGGCCGAGGGACGTACTGGCCGCCACTTCCAGCAGCTTCCATTAGCCTGGAGCAGCGAACCGCGGCCACTGGGAGCCGCGACTGGCCGAACCTGTGGACGCGGCAGGTAAACAAACTGGCCCGGCCCGACAGGGGCTTTCCCTGCACAAGCGGCGGAACAAGTTTGGGAACCACTGATCTAGTTTGCTCTCCTGCACATCACAAGCCACAGAACTTCACTCACTCACTCCTGTAATAGTGGGCCCATGACCTCTGGATGAGATACTGAAGTTGTCAAATGTTGATTTCAAGACTTCAAGTTACGGAAAATCCACCATTTACTCTAGTTCAAACCAGGAAGTGTCCTGTGCCCCATGCTGTGGAAGAAGCTGAAAACCCCCCAAAGTCTCTGCCTATGTGACCTGGGGGAACATTCCTTCCTGATCCCAAATATAGTGATCAGTTAGATTCTGAGCAGGTGGGTGAGACCCACCAGCCAGACACCCGGGAAAGAATTTGCTGTAGTAACTCATAGCTTTCCCCATCTAGTGGCCCATCTCTGGCCACTGGAGATATTTGCTGATAGCAGTTGCAGATGGGCCATATTCCAAAGTAGGCAATCTCATCATGTCATCCCCACTTTCAACTTATCAAGCTCAGTCTTGAAACAAGATAGACTTTTTGCCCCCAGCAGGCTTTTCCAGAACTTCATGCCTCTGATGGTGAGAAACATTCATTTAATTTCAAGCCTAAACATGTTGATGGCCAATTTATATCCAATTGTTTTTTGCCAACATTGGCCCTTAACCTAAATAACTCCTCTGCATCCCTGGTATTTATCCCTCTGATGTATTTATAGAGACCAATCATATCTCCCCTCAGCCTTCATTTTTTAAGCTAAACAAGCCATGCTCCTTACGTCTCCCTGTAATAAGGTAGGTTCTCCATTCCTTATAATCAATCTCTGCACCTGTTCCAGTTTCAATTAATCTTTCTTCAACGTGGGAAAACCAAATTGCACACAGTATTCTAGATGAGGTCTCACCAGTGCCTTGTATAACAGTAATGACACTTCCTTATTGCTACTGAAAATACCTCCCTTGAAGCATACTAGAACTGCATTAGCTTTTTTCATGGTGGCGTCACACTGGCGGCTCATAATCATCCCGTGATTGACCAATACACCCAGGTCTTTCTCCTCCTCTGTTGCTTCCAACTGATATATTCCAGAGCTTATAGCAAAAATTCTTGTTGATAGTCCCTAAGTGAATGACTTTCACTATTAAATTTCATCCCATTTCTATTACTTGTTTCCAAGGTTGTCCAAATCTTCTTGTGTGATATTCCGATCCTCCTACATCTTAGTAATACCTCCCACCTTTATGTCATCTGCAAATGCTATTAGCACACTCCCACTTTTTGTGCCAAGGTCATTAACTAAGATTAAGACTGATCCCTGAGGAACTCCACTAGTAACCTCCCCCACACCTGACAGTTCATCTTTCAACATGTCTGTTGTAGTCTCCCTTTTAACCAGTTCCTTACCTGCTTTTATCTCAGGTCTTATTTTTACTTCTTATAGAATACTAATTGTGATACGATAATATGCTCAGCACTTACAGTTTAGGGAAATAATTTGCTTCATACTCACTTATAACCTCTATGCTTTCCTCAGTCTGAATAAGCTCAAAAAATCTCATCCACACTGTGACAGAACAACAACTCACTAAAACATCATCTAAAACAGGAGGTTTGAACTCATTGGAACTCTATTATATGCTTGAGCAACTCCTGGAACAATAGAAAGCTATGCATGATTATGTAGGCAAGTACAAATATGCAAGGCAGATGTTGTCCTTACTGCCACACACTGAAATCTCATAACTGGCCTTTATATACCATTTTCTGTATGATTGTTCATTTGAGATGGTCACACCAGGAAAAAATGGCAATGATGCATTTATAAGCCAAGTTCTGCTACTTCTTAATGTTTTCAAATGTAAAGTTAGTATAAAAGCAAAGAAATCAGTGATGGAGTTATTCCAGGAAAAGATAAACCAAAGCTCTAGGCTGCCTAGATCAACAAAATAAGTGAAAAGTTTAAGAGGAGAATATGTGTTGTTGATATTGCTTGAGGTATAGCATAACAGCATCGTATCTAATTTACATGATATATAGTTTATGCTCCATCACTGGAAGCCTAATCATATGTACATATGTCAATCAATGTAATTCTTTTTCCTCTTAGTCCTCTTCAGTCTCTAGCATCAAACCAATGAAACCTCTAAAGAAAACTTCTAAATACGAATCTCTGCTACTTCAGAATTTTGGGCAGATCCTCAGCTGATGTAAAATGGTATAGCTTTACTGAAGTCAACAAAGCTACCCCAATTTACACCAGCTAAGGTTCTGGGCCCACATAAGCAAATGGCAATAAACAGTGATAAATATGGCCCTGTTCTTCACTCCTGGGATGGTAGTTTTTCCTGAGTGAGGAGTGCATGCTCGGCCTTGACCATAATAGCAAATTCACCAAGTGTGAGCATTTCATCATGACAGCAACCAGATAGTGACATTCCACTTTGCACACCTCTGTCAAAGTCCTGGAATGCAAACAAGAGCATGGCTGAAAAAACAAAATGGCAAAAAGGACTGGAGCCATTACGCATCCTTGTTTGGTGCCACTGGTGACAGGGAAGGCTTCTGATGCATCACCCTGTCCATCATGCTATCATGAAATAAGCAGATAACCGCAATCATCTTCTCCTGGCAGCCAAATTTATGAAAGAGTTCCCATAGGCCCTTGCAATTTACCGCATTGAAAGCCTTGGTCAGGTTAACAAATACCAAGTCCTTGTTCTATTCATGAGCCTTCTCTTATATTTGCCAGGCTGTAAAAATCATGACCATGGTGCCACAGACAGCACAAAAGCCACTCTGGATACATTGAGTCCACTAGGTGAGTGACGAGCCTGTTGAGGACAACCCAGGCAAGGATCTTTCCTACTATAAATAGCAGTGAAATTCTGCAATATGTGTCACAGCTTGATATGCTTCCCTTCCTTTTGTATAGATGAACTATGAAAGTATCCTTATACACCTGGGGCACAGTACACTGTTTCCATATAGTCTTGAAAAGGCTGGTGAGATTTCTGTGTGGGGGACACCTCCAGATTTGTACTCTCAGGTTGAATACCATCAGGCCTGGAGATTTGCCTGTGGTTAGCTGCTTGATGTTTCTTTTGTTTAAAGAAGGATCCACAGACAGCTGCTCCAGGACAGGATGCGGTGGGAGTGAGTCAATGGCTTTGTCGGATATAGTGGATTGACAGTTCAGGAGACTATCAAAGTGCTCTACCTAGCGAGAGAGAATATTGCCTTTGTAAGCAGCCAGTTACCATCTGCTGTAAAGACAGACTGTAGCACTGTATTTTGGGCCAAACACAGCACCTTCATAATGCTTTAATGTCATGCTTGTCAGCTGCTTCCTGCAGTCCTGCAGCCTTCTGCTCCCATCAATGGTTCTTCATTAGCCTTAATCAGATTTGTAGTGTATGTTTGGCCTAATGGTACCCGGCCTCCTTCTTTGCTGTTTTCTTGTCCAAGATGTAGGACTTGTGTGTGATGTGCATGGTCTCCAGTAGCTGGTCTATCTCAGAATCATTGTCATCGAGCTACCTTACAAGCTTCTCACAAGCTGTAAGACCAGCATTTGGTGCCTCATGCACATCTTTAATATCTCTAGACCAGTGCTTTTCAAAGTCAGGCTGCCGCTTGTTCAGGGAAAGCTCCTGGCGGTCCGGGCTGGTTTGTTTACCTGCCGCGTCTGCGGGTTCAGCCGATCATGGCTCCCACTGGCCGTGCTTTGCCGCTCCAGGCCAATGGGGGCTGTGGGAAGTGGCGCAGGCCGAGGGATGTGCTGGCCGCCGCTTCCTGTAGCCCCCATTGGCCTGGAGTGGCGAACTGCAGCCAGTGGGAGCCCTGATCGGCTGAACCCACAGACGCGGCTGGTAAACAAACTGGCTCGGACTGCCAGGGGCTTTCCCTGAACAAGCGGCGGACTGGCTTTGAGAAGCACTGCTCTAGACTGTAAAATTACATTGTCCAACATGTGCTACTGTTTTGACCTAGGATGCATCCATGTTGTCTTATATTTGTTGACCTGTTGGAAGAGAGAAGTAGTTAGCTGTTGGAGTTTGACCTTCTAATGCCATGATCGCCTAGCACCCAGCTCCACATGCCACAATCTGAAAAGAGCAATAAAGTCTCCAAGGAGAATGAGTTTGTCCTGGTGTGGCTCCCCTCTGACGTCCCTGCTGAGATCTTCATAAAATGCCTCCTTGACCTTGACTGCATGAGTCATTTTCTGTGTATAGGCTCTGAGTATGGTGGCATACTGGTCTATGGACAAGATTATGTGGAACACTGTAAGTTGATCATTGACTCCTGGGGGGAGCGAGTCAAGCTTGCTGGCAATGTCAGACCGTATGGAGAACCCTACCTCCTACTGTCTCAGCTCATCCTTGGCCTTGCCAGTCCACTAGTATGTGTAGCTTTTCCCACATCCTCAAGGAGGGACTCCTCAGTGAGTCTGGCTTCACTGAGAGCAGTGATGTCTATGTTATATCTCTTCAGTGTTTTGGCAATAAAGGCTGTTCTGCATTCTGTTTTTTGGTCATCGTGAAGGAGAATTTGGACATTTCATGACCCAAATGTCAGTCTGTGAATCTGACCTCCCTAGAGTCAGGTAGCAGTACACATACTCAGATGCAGAAACATAGGCACCTAGTGAACTTTTAGAGCAAAAACTTAGGTGCCAGCAAGTTTAGGTGCCTACTGGGGTTGGGTGGCAATTGAGCAGGGGTTTGGTGGATCACAGTGGTGCCTAAGCCCTATTTTTAGGCACCACTTTGATCTGCCAAACCTCAAAGTCCCTTTGTGGATCTGGATTTGTGTGCCCATAGTGTGGACTGAGTATGCCCATTCTTAGTTCTCCTGAATGCAGTGTTGTGGGCCTGTGTCATGTACTGAGCTCACTCCTTCTCCATTCACTCCCCCCCCGTTCAGCACCACATGCCTGCTGCATCAATGCTGTCTGTACCTTCACCGAAAACTCTGCTGAAGTGCCCTGGGTAGTTTTCTCCATTGTGAAAGCAGATCAGAGGAAAGGGGAGGGTCTAGTCACCAAAGACCCCACACCTGTACCTCAGATGCGATTCTGGGTCTTCATCTGGCATACCAGTGTTCAAGCCAATCTGGCTCTGCATTTGTGACTACTTTAAAATTAAACACAGGTCATTTGCTGGAAGGGGAAGGGAGCTGTATCTCAGGAGCTCCTTGACCATGACCCCAAAATTGCACCACAAATGATATCCAAGGCCTTCTCCTAGCATATAAATTTCCAAGAAAATCTGACTTGTCTATGAACTTTAGAGCACTTTGAAAGTTTACCTTTAAACAAAAATGCCAGTGTATC
Source organism: Malaclemys terrapin pileata (assembly GCF_027887155.1). Classification (NCBI taxonomy): domain Eukaryota; kingdom Metazoa; phylum Chordata; order Testudines; family Emydidae; genus Malaclemys; species Malaclemys terrapin. The sequence goes on from NC_071513.1 coordinate 27,840,521, forward strand.
CTTTGTATGTCACTTGCACCTGTTGGCATTCCATGTCTTGCTCATAGTGGCACCACTTTGTAGAACCAAAGTGAAAGTCTCGCGGAGCTTGGATTATTGGGTTTTGGAGCTGTGTGTTCGTCAGCTCAAGACAAGGCTAATGAAATACGTTCTATGTGAATGCTGCTCATTTCCCCCACAACTTTGTGCAAAAGAAAACTAATTTCTTCCCATCCCAAAAACTAGCATGAAATATCAGCTGTGGTGTGTCATCAGCAACCAAACTGCATGCTGTCATTTATAAGCCTGCTCCCATTACCTACTGTGTGAGCAGTTTTGAGGGCAAAGAGAGACATTGAGGCAGGGTCACACATCAAAGATGATACAACATTCTGGGAGGTAGTTATCTCTTGTCCTGTTGATGACTTCATAAATTAGGACCATTACTTTGATTTCATGGCATGGACAGACCTGACCTAAACAGAGAGTTAATGAGGAACCCAGCAGTAGCTGAATTAAGTAGTCCTTGCTCAGTATCACTAGCAAGATTTGAAGGTAGGAAACTGCAGTCCAACCCCACTACAGCTTTTTCAGTGGCAGCAGCCTACATCTCATTGGTATCTTGACTGTGCTGTGATAAGAAGCAAGCATCTCTGCATAATATGTATGCACTATGCATTGTTTGCTAAGAAGAACAAAACAAGTGAGAAACTGCCACCAACAATTGCCTCCTTCAGGCAGCATCTGAAATGTGATCACTATCAGTCATACACATGGAATCGCACAATTCAGTATCTTCAAGTGTTCCCATCAACAATGGATGGGTGATAGTTAGCATGGGACATCTTGTTCCTAAAATGATGGTGCTGCCACCTGCTCCAGAAGCCACCCTCACCTTTGTGCATTGTGGCTGTGAGCATACCTGTGCAACAAGGAGATGCAAATGCCACAGGGAAGATTTGGTGTGCTGTGATGCATGCAACTGTGACAGTGATGAGTGTAGCAAGAGAATATCAATCACATCAGACAGATTCGAAAGGGGAATAGAAGTGTTTCAACTATCTGCAAATTACTGGGATTATTTTATGAGTAAATATAGCTAGAAGGGGTGTTGCATTAGATACTGAGTAGCTTATAGTTATATGTAGAGATTACATAAGAGTACATGGTTGTACTTTTGTTATTCAAATGATGTATTCATACAAGACATTCCACAGTCCTTCTACTAAGAGTTATGTAAGCAGTTTACATGTATTGTCAATGTATTTAGTGATAGTAAGAAGATAATTGCCGTTGTACCATGTATGCTTTCGACTTATGTCTCTGGCCAAGCAGATAACATAAAAAAGATGAGTTTTATAATTAGGCAGTTGGGGTCTTACCTGCATAACTTCATAAGAATAGCTGACAGAAAAACTTTTCTCAAATCAATCCATTCTGCAAATAATGACATATTTTGATATATTATGTGATACAAACAAGCTCCTATTGTCATGTGATTACAGACTTTTGCTTTAACCAAAGGCAAAAAAAGTATGGGAAAATGCATAAAATATATCACTTAGTCCTAACCTTTTCCCAAACTTTCCAAAACAGTACTATTTTGAGTACATAGTTACATTATCAATTGTATAGAAATTTTCTGCCAATTTTGGTGAAAAATAAACTTTCTATGAATTATGGCTCTTTTTGTGAGTTTATGATTTCTTCAGCTTGGATGTCCGATAACGTTTAAATGTTACATGATATAGAAAAAAGGCACCTCTTCCAGCATCTACATCCATTCTGGTGATGACCACTAGATATGTGCCTAATATGTGGTAGCCATGACGTTATTCTAGTTGATAGAGTACCCCCTAATGCCCACAGTGGGTCTAGACTGGACTCCCTATAGGCCATGGGCAGTGGAGGATCAGTGATGAGATTCCTGGCTAAGCCTGTGATAAATGAGAATTGCCTGGACAAAATAACGGTGTATTCTCGCAGGTGAAAGTTAAGACATAGAACACCAAGAGCTAAACTCATGTAATTCCACTGACATCAATGAATTGATACCCTGGATGAATTTGCAGTTAGGGGCCAATCCAAAGCCCAGTGAGTTAGTGGATGTCTTTCCTCTGACTTTAAAGGGGTTTGGATCAAACTATTAAATGGGGCTACATCTGAGAGGTGGGATCCTGTAGACCAGTCACAGAGATTATAGGTGGAAGTTGCTTTCTCTGAAGACAGTTTCCATAGTCAATAGTGTGAAATCATCCAGTGTGCTGCACGATATAGAGGTTTCTGGAGTGGGCACTCTGCATACCCTGCTTCTTTATTGCTAAGACAAAATTACCCTTGCTTCTATCCCTTCCACCCCACTGAGGTTGCATAAGATATAATTGTGGGTAGAATTCAACCTAATATTTTCCTATTGTGTTTGCATTAGCATTTGGGATATGATAGAAGATTTTTCAAATACCACTGAAAGTAATGTAGGCTGACTATGGCTTTAAATATATTTGGGATTATTTTTATGAAATATAACAGAGGTGTTATACATTACTCTTGACAGCTTGAAATTCAGCATACCAAAGGGAGAGCCCCCCTCCTGGGTAAATCCAGTTAAGGAAACCTGCCTTTGGAAGATATTTTAAGGCAGCAATGCTCTTCCCAGCCATGCAGAACACACTGCCTGTTGTCATTTATTCTTTTGGATGCTTAGAATGCAATTGAACTCTACCTCCATTGAAACAGACTTTAAACTCTCCACTCCTCTCTTTGCTTTTCAGTTGGTCATCATGGAATTATTATTATTATTTTATTATTTATTATTGTTTGGGGGGTGGGGGAGAGGGGTGGCATTACAAAGACTGTGAGAGCATCTGATTAGGCCTGTCCAATGATGATTACATCTCTGTTGTCAGAGGAGATCTCGCAGGCCTGGTGCTATTATCAACAATTCAAGGGAAAGCTAAGGGGGCGGGGAGGGGAAGAAAACACAAGATGCATAGCATACTGCAGAATATAAATAGCTAAGAAGCTAGAAATGGGATCAGAGGAGGCAAAGGTGGTGAAGACCTGTTAGACTGTTAAATGCTACCCCCTGCAAGACCAAGGGAGAATCGCCATCTAGGAAAGATATTATGGGATAGTAAATGGAGATTACCCTTGATCATAACAAAAGGGTCAAAATATGCTTCATGCTAAGGAGACAACCAAGCACGGTGAGCAAACCTAGACAGCGAACAGGGTTCTCACCTTTCTGCTAGCCTTGCACTTGTGTGTGTGCATGTATGCACACCTGCGAGCCTCAGTGTCAGAGCAGGGCCCCAGTGGATAAAAAGTGCAGCTCTACCAGGTGCTTCCCACCCATAGGACCACTTAGAGCTGCATTCTTGAGAAGCTGCTGTTAGATACATAGTCACCCATGTGGCAGGAAGGCCATGGCTGGCAGAGTGGTGCAACAGGCACAGGCTGCTAAAGTAATCTAGCACATCCCCTTGAGAGTGTAAGTGTGTCACACGGTCAGCGGTTTGGTGGAGAACAAGTGCCAGGGTTTCTCTCAGGCTAATGTGCAGAGGCTCACAATGCTCTGCAGAGTCTCCACTGGACACCTCAAGCAGAAATGCAGTCTGAGCTCTTTCTTGTTTTTGCGCCTGTTTCAAGGGCAGATCATTGCAAGTGAGAGGACCTAGCACCCTACATTCTGAGTAACATTTTCAAAAACAGACCCAAATCCTCAAAGGTATTTAGGCACCTAACTCCCATTGAAATCAGTGGAAATTGTATGCCTAAATGCCTATGAGGATCAGGGCCCACATACCTCAGTAGTCTAAGTCCCACTGACTTCCAATAGGCCTGCTGAGTCACTTAGTTGCTTTTGAAAATGTCCCTCACCAGCTAGCTAAACACACCTCTAATGACACAACAAGTGCTGGAGCTACAGTACTATCTGCCTTATCCAGAGATGTCATGACTGGTGTGGGGTCTCTTTTGATCCAGAAGGAAACCCAGAACAAAACTAGTGAGGATGCAGGGGATATAGGTCTGAATGCCAAAACAGCCTATCTGCCTGCTCAGGTCAAAGGAAACCATCATGATCATATAGTCCCCTAGGAGAAAGCCACAAAGTCTGCAAGTCAGCATAATAGGAGTTTGAGTTGGTTAATCATCCCTTTATTCCTATTATCTATCATACTTACACAGCTTCCAGTACCATAGTGTCTGAGTACCTCACCGTCTTTACATATACAAACCCCACAATGACGTAGAGAAAACACTACCCCCATTTTACAGCTGAGGAACTGCGGCACAAAGTGACTTGCCCAAGGTCATGCACAGAGTCTGTAGCAGACCAGTTCTTTCAAGTCCCAGGCTGGCTCCCTAACCACTGACCCATTCTTGCTTGCTACCTCTGATAAACAAACTGCCCTTCATAAAGAACATCATTTCCTTTTTCTTAATACAAGACATTTAGCTTGGGGGCCATGTGACTTTTGAGTTCGAATGGCGAGTTTATGGCTTGCCTGTATAGTTGATCATTTAAATACAGAACAAAGAGGGGGCCTGAAGGTGTACTTGATTGCTTTGTGAGAGAGCCAGGACCTCAAAGACAGATGTTTATTTGAGGTGCAAGTCGCTGTGTCATCTCCACAGCCAACTAATGAAAGTCTATATGCCAAATTTCTATTGTCACTCAAAAAGATGTTGCAAAGATCCCACCTCCATCTACTTGTCTCTCCTCCTTTGTTCTGATGCTACACGTGTATGTATGTGTATGTGTGTGTGTGCGCATTGAAACACAGCCTGAGGCAACTCATCCTGGAGAAGTCTAGGAAACAAGGAGAAGATGCAGGTAGGCAGGGATTCAGGGGACAATGATGGAAGAACTAGGACCCATTCAATGTCTCTTTGTAACTAGAAATGTGGTTTATAACTACTTAGCCAATATTCCTTGATGACAGATACTAGCCCCTCTGTCCCATGCTGCCATCCATAATTAATTTGCAGATACATATACATATTGGTCCTGCCCACCAGTTCCCTGATCACCAAGTACTAGCTCTGCTGCTGAAACATTTCCTTCTCTCTGTCTTCAAATCTTTCCTAAAACTACACTTCTCCCAGGGAGCCTTCCCATCAGCCATTTCCATGTCTTCCCTTCCCTGAGCTTTGGCCCCATGTCTTGACCTGTGATTATTAGTCTCGTCTCCCTTAGAATGTAAACAGTTCTGGGCAGGGAATGGGTTTTACTCCTAAAGACTGATATGAATGTACAGTGCCATGAGGGGTGACTTAAATGGGCTAAATCGTCATTCCCCTTTTACTCACTCTTTAACCAGGCAAAGCTACCTTTGACTTCAGTGACTTATAAGAGAGCAAGGATTTGTTAATAATGCATTCCAGGTGGATGTGAAGAGCCATTCTAGGTGACACCTTCAAGTAAGCTAAGTAAAAAGCACCATGATGGCTTGATGGAGCCAGCTCCTCCCAGCGTGGGGCAGAGGAGCTCTGGTGATGAGTGAGATGAGCAGAAGAGAAAGGTGGTTAAGGACATAAGAGCTGCCATACTGGGTCAGATAATGGTCCATCTAGCCCTGTATTCTGGCTCTGACAGTAGCCAGTACCAAAGCGTCAGGGGCAGTGTACAGCACAGGCCAATTTTGGAGTGATCCACCCCCAGCTGCCCCTCCCAGCTTCTGGGAGGCAGAAGTATAGGTTGTGTCCCTGACCATCTTGGCTAACAGACATTGATGGATCTATCCTCTATGAACTTATCTAGTTCTTTTTGAACCCAGTTATATATTTGGACATCACAACATACCTTGCAAGAGAGTGAAATCCATGTAATTTAGGGCTCAGTTTCCTCTGTCAGATATGATTTAGCATCCTGCCAATATCCTTGCTATTTGTATAGCAAGCAGCCTGTCCCCTGAAATGGGGTCCTATCAATGCCATTGTAGGACATGCATGGCCCATTGCTGGCAGCTGGAATGGAGCTGGTCTGACTGCTCTGTGCATGTAGCCATTGCTTGGGGGCCCCATGCACTGTTCTCCTTGGACGGGCCTGTACTGCCTTTGTCTGTCTGTCTGAGATGCTCAGCCTCTCTCAGCTCCTGTTTTAATCCTTTTGCTCTCTCCACTAAGCTGCTAACTTTGGCATCTAATCTTTTTTTATCCAAGAACTGTTGGCCTAAAGCTGCCCTTTTTGATGTTTTAACATATGTGCACAGTTCCCTGACCAGCTGCTTTTCCCAGGAAAGGAGGGGGGAAAAGATATTTGTTTTGATGGTTCCATTTCTGTTACCACAGGGCAGAGTCAGTATTTGAAAGGGATTCAGCTTGCTCTCCTAGGGGCAGGTTTCACATCTGTAAGGATGACAGATGCGGCAGCGCCCTAACAGAGGCATGGTGAATTGAAAGTGGAGCATACAGTATCCATACATTTCAGTTATGTAAATCTTACTCTTCTTTGGTGCAGTTGTGAATTTGGGGAGAAGAGGTGACATCATTTATGATTAGAGGGTGAAATAGCTGGTGGGTTTTTTTAGCGGTTTGATGCTCATTAAAATTAAGCCAGGATGTGCCGAGCTTGTTCACTATAGCAGGGCATTCATTCACTGAAGAGGGTTCTTGGTAAAAATGAAACGGTAGGAGGAAATGGAATTTCAGGAATGCTCAAATATATCAGTGGGTTTGTTTTAATATGGTAGCAGATGTGGGTCTTTCAGGAATCCCTGCTCATGGGGCATGAATTCTCTGTAGGTAGTTTGGCTGCCTTTAATGGATATGGCCAGTTTTGTGGATTAAAAGGATTGTTTACTCATGCTTTCATATATTTTCCTCCTGGGTCACATCTACAATGAGTTTTTATTGAGAATCAGGGGGTAAGGCGTTCTGGCTCTGTCATGCAGTAATAATATGCATAATCTATATAACATCCCACTAGGTGTAGTGAACATGGTCCCATGGGGTGTAGGCATGTATCAAGGACAAAAAAATTCTCACACTAGGAACATCATTAACTACACAATGTTATCCAGTTGATCATGGTCTTCATTTCTTCCACATGTAGTCAATGGACCTAATTTCTTGCATGAAAACTTGATCATCATCTTAGTCAAAAAATGCTTTCAGTTGGCTTAGCGCTAGAACTGCGTCTGTTCTCTTTTGTGTATGAAACCCCTAACGCTGGCATTGTTCTGCTCTAGTTAGTTTTCACTGCCTTAGTCTCAGCAATATCAGCAAAATGAGCATATTAAAATTAGCTTCCCATGTGACATTTTGTCATGTTTGGGAACGACTGAGCAGGGCCAACATATTTGACCCTTTGGGCAACCACCCTCAGATCTCTCCCAAACTACAATTTTTATTAGCTTCCCTTCTGAACAGGAAGCCTTATGGGCCGACCTGTATGAGGAACATCTAAAGGGACACCTTTACAAGGCAGTGCTATAGCAAATTGGGAAGAAAATTGTGGAGGAAGCTCCTCAAGTAGTTCTGAGATGGGATCATTAAAAAAGGAGTGAGTGCCACAGAGATAGGGCTGCTCAGACCCTTCTCTCTCTAGCTCACTTAGATACTTAGGGACAGATCCTCAGCTAGCATAGAGCACTGTAACTCCAAAGTCAAAGGAATTATGCTAATTTACACCAGTGGAGGGTCTGGCCCTTATTTATTGTACTTCAGGAGAACACTGGTACTCAGCTCTCACTGGAAGATGACGTCAGGACCATAGCTTTGGAGTCCCGTGCCTCTCAGCGCTGGTCCACCCTCTCAAGTTGATTTGATCAGAAATGAAGACATTCCAGATGATGACTTTCATTAGCCTGAATGTGTAAAATGGGCTGACTTTTGCCCCCATGTTATACCTTATCCAGAGCTCTGTGTTTTGAAAGTACTAAAAGTTGACCTAACCTCGGTTCATCCCAACTCTATTTAGAAACCTCTATTTTAAGTACAAAAGTACTTATACCCTACACTTAAAAAGGATGTGAGCTAGGCAATGAAGCACAACACTTGAGCTCTGCTCATCTCTAATATATATTCCTAAGTACAGAAAGCATGGACAGTGTCAGATGAAACACGCAATTAGTCTCCCTCTAACAGTGAACAGTTCAAACTGTAACATCATGCCAACCGTGATTAAGAGTGATACAGCACATCATCATTGTCAACACTATTCAACCAATGTAAACCTTAGTTAGAAATGTACTTGTCAGAGAAAAATGCGCCTTTGATTTCTATTACACTTTCCCAGTAATTGCTGTCATCAGTGGCAGGTTATTATTACAGTTGAATAGAGTTTCAGTAATTACTTTTGCACAGATTCTAACAGCTTTTAGATTGAATGATATTCTGACAGTTTGAATACTCTTGACAACAATTACCTTTTTCCTGGTTAACACTGATTCAGGAAAATTAAAAATTAAATCTGTTCAGAGGAAACACTTATGTATGGCACTAGTAAGTGGGTTGATACAAAAATGTGTAAATTACAGAATGACTTAGAATAAAAAGTTCCTTTGCTCTTCCTCTTATGCTTTAAAAAAATCAGCACTCAGGGTACAAACAGTACCTGCTGGGTAGATTACCAGTAAATGATGGGAAATAATTTAAAGCATTCAAATCCATTTCCCACTGATCATCTCTGAGGATGAAGAAAACAGGATAATGGAGCATGGCTCCTGGCTTCCACTCCAACTTTTATTTTTGAGCTTTCTAACTATAAGATAACACCTTTTGGTTTGGAAATCCTTCTTATCTCATTGCCAGAATAATATTTTATCAAAGTTTAAGCAAATCAGCCTAGCCATAGGTGTCGGGTAGCAAAAATATAACGTTTCTTATTTTTACAAAATGTATTTAATTATGTGGGAATCAGATAAATAGAATTTAAGAAGGGATCACCAGATCATCCAGTCTGACCTCCTGTATATCACAGGCCACTGACACCACCCAGCACCCGTACATTAAATCCAAAAACTGAAATTAGACCAAGGTATTAGAGCCCTCAGGAAGCTAAACTATTATGGGCCACAGGGAGAGAACTCAAATGGCTTGGTATCAAAATTTTGAAGTTCTCATGCATATAGTCCTGTTCAAAAGCTAGTGCACAGAGTACTGTTGAAGAAAATTGATTAAAAATAAGTTGTTATTCCATTTTTCCAAGCCTAATTAATGGTTATGTGACAGAGCCTCTGCTGCAAAATGAATTTGTGTTAAAAACTTGGTCAACAACAGGATATGCACCGGCAATTGAACTGACAAATCATGAATCAGCAAACCTATGGCAAACTGGTTGGACATCAGAAAGTCTGTGGAGAGTACCTATCCGATTATGTGTTAGCTAGTCTGCAGAGAACTAGAGAGAATATAGATGAGAACAGAATATGTACCAATGAGTCTCCTGAGAAAAGGGCAGGAATCAGAGGACCTAATTATTCAGTGCCTTGCAACTTGTCATTTATACCTGGACAACATGGGCCCAGTTCACCACTGTTATTCCAGTTTTATATCATTGTACTCCAGAGTTACACTGGCATAAAGCTGAAAATCACATGGGTGAATTGGGCCCAAAGAGGTCACAGTGGACGTTGAAGGCTACAGATCAGAATAATAAGGGGATTTTGTTTTTTTGTTTCACGCACCTTGTACTCGTCGTAAATGAGTTACACAAGATAGAAGAAAATGGAAATTGAATTCCAGTGTGCAGTGAGCTGGCTACATACCAGCTCTGCAGAGGAGAAATCATTTTATGATGGCAAATATGCAGTGAATAGATGAATTTACATCAGTAAATCTGGAGTGGAAAGCTGAGTATTCCAGTAAACGTCTGATGGAAAACTGGATATGTGACAGTTTGCAAAGAAATGGGTATATGTTAATGAGCTTGCAGAGTGAGCTGGGGATTAGATTTTTTAAAGGTGGATATACAGTTTAGAAAAATTAAAGAAATGAACTTTCTACCAGTGAGAAAATCCTTGTCTTGATTGAGTAATAAAACAATACTATATTATAGCCCAATGAAATAAACCCATATAAAGAATGCATTTCCATTTTTCATAGAGACCAAACCATAGCACAGCTATACTGTGAAGCATGCTGTATACAAACAGCAAAGTTATTTTAAATTAAATTAACACACCATAAATAATTTAAGTTGTTAAAGAAATATATTTCTGTAGCACACACACACACAAAAGTGGAAATTTGATCTGACAATACTGATCAGAATACTGTACGTCTGTTAAATTAATGCAAACCAAATTATATTTAGCAAGGCAACAGAAACCTCTTTAAGCTATACCCATTATAAATAGTCTGGGCAGATCAAGACTGACTGAATCTTCAAGTGCATTTGATTTGATCCCTGAACTTAACGTGAAAAAATATAGCTCTTACTTGAAGTATGGTTGGAATAATCTGTTAAAGGAATACATCATTTTGCTCAGAATCTTTTAAAAATGTGATACTTTAAAAATATTTCAAAATCATGATAGCAACATTCGTCAAATAAGATGTGGCAATTGTTAAGGTCAAAACCACTAATAATATGAGCTTCAAAGCTTTAATTTGACACACATAAAACCCTTTCCTAATGATAAGGCATTTTACCTTTTCTATGATCGTCTGCTTTAATAACCTCATTGTTCTGTATTAATTGCTCTTTTTTTTTCTCTGCTAGAAATATATTTGCAAATATGGGAGGCAGCTGGACAGCTGGAAGATACCCTCTCTTTGTCTGGGAATAGTTCTGTAGGTTAAGAACAGGAATGAAATGCCACATCTCTGTTTTAAGATTTAGAAACTGCTTCTTGAAAAAATAAATGCATTGAAAAAAGAACTACGTGCGCTTCCCTCCACTAAGGGCAAATCCTTTCTAAAGAGCACAGCCTCGGTACCTATGCTTTGGTAGGTTCTACTAGGAGAGGGAGCTCTCCCTCTCTATCTGTTATCTGCTCTGCATCTTTTACTGCGCCATGAGGTTCTTGTAATTTCTTCAGACCTACTGTCTCTAAACTCTGATTGGAGGAAGATGAAGGAGTGGTAAATCCACAGTGGCTCTACTGGTTGCAAACTCTATTTTTGTAATCAAAGATACCCCCATTTGTGTGGATTCCTTCACTAAGGGACAAAAAAGCTCAAGGGATGTCTCAAAATAAAATGCAATAGAAAACAAATGCCTGGCGAATTGAAGATTGTCATAAGAAGAAAACGGCAACAAAAGAGTTATATGTACATCAAAAAATAGACTGGCAGGAATTGCCTGTGTATGTGGCCATGGAGGAAGTAGAGAAACCCCACCTCTTTTCCACCAAGTCATACCCCACTGAGCTACGTTAGACTATAAATTGCTTTGTTAACACAGAATGCCCCTACTCAATCCCAGAACTCAACACCCGCACTGGGAAGAACTATCAGCCTACTCCACAGAGAAATCACCTGCATCCAAGACATCCTTTTGTAATACCAGGAGTAACACAAGAGATCAATAATCCAACAATACAGTACCCTCATTCTCTAAATACCTTCCTTCACACAGGAAGTACTAGAAGTACTGCAGGAAAACCAAGTTATACCCTATGAGTCTGATCCATCATTCCTGACCAGTGAAAGAGTCAAGGGCACCTGGGACTGGCACCCCTACTAACTGAGATCAATACCTTTTCTGAGAAAGGAAATCTACTACCCTCCTAATCATGTCATAGTCCAGTTACACTACCAATTGCAATACCTGATGCTACAAATTTCTCCAACCACCACCCTGTATCTAGCCTTTCTAGCTGTCTGAGAAATTCCTCACGGGTCACCTAAAATTCCATCTAGATACAATCAGGGTTCAGTTCAGGAAAAGGGACAATGCTGGCACACGGTGCATGCTCTCTTCTTGGGCATCAAAAGCCATACTCATACTGCTCTGCACAGCTGCTGATATAGTCAGTTATAGAATCCTGTTGTCCCACCTTCCAGATGTGGCAGGATCACGCTGATATGGTTTCAATCATTGTCCTCAGACACTAGATGGAACCATACTGGACATACAAAATAAAAGTCCAGGGCCTACAGGCTTGGAGGAAGATAGAACTAATATCTATTTACATGAACTCTTTTAAATTTTGGAATGTACTCAGATACCTTGGTGATGAGAGACAGAATACCTAAATAGGTAGAGAGCAGTATTGACTTAAAAATTATGAGACCTTTTTAAAAATAAATTTTAGATTATTTTTATTTGGCTTCTGGTTTCTGAGCTTTTGCGGTGCACTCAGATTGCCTAAGAATTTCACCTTCGGTTTTTAAAAAAAGTAAGTTTCTAGCTCTCCTGGTTGCAGAGAAGAGCTTGAAAATGCAATCTCTTGCATACAATAGCTGGGGCTTTAAGGAAAAAAAATATATTAGGAGATTTGTGATAAAAATCACAAAATTTGGCAATGATTAGATAAACATAGAGATAAAGATAGCAATTTTTAAAATTTGCTTTCCATATTTTTAATTGTCACAATAAAAAGAAAATGGATAAAACTACAATACTTTGCAGTGAAATAATTCAGACTGTTTCCCCTCAATCTCTTCCTTTCCTAGGCCAGGCCAGGGCCCGTGCTGCACTCTTGCACAGTGGAGTAACGAAGTGTAAAGCTCTGTCTTCCTCACCCTCACCACCTACCCATACTGTGGTAGCTGCCTATGCCGAGGTGGGAGGAGGGAAGCAGCCTTTTCAGGGGCCACTCTTTAGTGGAAGTAAACTGTGCTGGACCTCATTACATGTGGATGGAAGTGGGCAGGCAGGAGGTAAGGAATGGGGGAAACCTTGGCTCCACACCCAAATGCACTAGCCAGCATGACTGCACTAGCCAGCATGCTATTTATATTGCATAAGTTATGTGGAGCCTGTGGGAAAGCCATGATTGAGCCCCTTGGTTTTCAAAGCTTTTTTCTAGTTCTGATCTACGTTTATATTAAAACAACATCATCTCTTTCTGCTCATTAGAATTATAGATTTCATTTATTGTTATACTTTCCATAGAGTGTTCTCTTTTTAATAGCATTGTACAAGCTGTACAAAAGCAAAATTTAGTCCTTTCAGAGAGCTGAAAGGAAGCAATCTTTTACATGACAAATCCAACATTATCATATATAAACCTCATTTACTATGTAATGTCTCCCTGTTTCCAGATCATTAATTAAATGAAACCTATTTTCACATTTTTGTAGGCAGCACTGTTCTCCAACTAATGTAAATGGCGTCTTGAAGAGGAAGATATAATGTTAGAAAATAATTCACAAAATGATCGGTTTTAAAGTATACCAGTATGGGGTGGGGAGGGGAGCCAGGAAAAGATAAAGTGTTTTTGTGTGATAAAGACTGTTACTGTTAAAAAAAAATCACATAGTAAATCCTAAAACAAATTGATTAGATCTTTCAAAGATCAAGAAATGTTTGGATTTGGCAGGTAGCATGAAAACAGGTTTAATCAGATTGACACCGGTTTAGCCTTTATAGGCTAAACCATTAGGGCTCAGTTGTCGCTTTGCAATCTGACTTGAGACGGGGCAGCACATAGATGTCCTGCTTCAGCACAGCACGGGAAGCAGATTGATTCAGAATCAATCGTCCTCCTGATCTCCCTGTTGCTGTGGGGAGGAAGCTAATTGTGCCGGGCCTATACTCAGGGCAGCTTATATCCCATGGTGTGACTGGTACAACTGTGTTGCCCACCCCTGTCCCTCGTCTGTGCAAGGGCAGGAGAATAGCAGCTTTGCAGTCTTCTTCGCCTTCCCCGCTCTCAACCCATGCTACAGGGAGCCTGCGCGCGAAGTGTACCCTCCACTCCATTGCACAGGCATATGGAGCTAATAATGATCTAGCTCATACAATGAGAAATCCAAAAGTCCAACCTTTCTCTTCCTTCCTGAAAAGAATTGCTTAACACCATATCTAGTGAGCTGGAGATAAGGAAGGTGCTTTTATATCTAGACCTTTATTTAACTATGGAGTACTGGTATATTTATCCATCAACATTCATTGTATTCCAACACAACCAAATCTCGGGTATACCCATAAAATCTTATTGGTAAGAACATCTCAATATATCCATTGTATTTTTCCAGAAAATACCTTTAACCATAAAACCACTTTCTCACAAAAGCATCACCAAGATTTGAACCAAAATAGCATCTTTAAGGCAGAAAAACCAAGGTCCATGAGATCTAATTTTACAACATACATCATCACTTTGAAATTATATGCAAGAACTCCATTAGCTGTACTGACTAAGACCAGAGTATGTAGTTAATAATCAAAGTGTATTTCCTAAGTCTTTGTATAACTTTTACATGACAGCCTACTTTCTGGCTTCTTTGACCTAGAAAAACATGTGACCATCCCCAATGTTTGGCTTTAGACCTGCCTCAGAAATTATGCTGGAAGAATTAATAGTTTGCTCAGCATGATATTCAGTCACACCTATCTCAGCTGGTTTAGCTGAAGCATCGTCCAAAACTGCATAACAGATGTCTGTTTAGACACTTGCCCAGATATGTTACAGTACTTTTCTCTTAATCATCTATTAAAATCGCATTTACCAATGACGCACGACACTCCTTTTAAACTCAGATTTTGGGATACATACATTCAGTGAGAGTTGACACTACAACCTAACTTCCAATGCTTATGAACTTTTTAGAGATTCTGAGACTAAATTTTTTTGGACTGAAAAATACAGCCACTTATGTTGTTTTTCTCATAGGTAAAACTATCTCTCTGCTGAAGAAATTGTAATAAACAAATTTGTTGCTGACTTGCAGCTGATATTATTACTCGAGGATCTGATTACATTCTGCATTCAATAGAATTCTGCATTCTGCAAAGCCATAGAGGTGCCCAATTTTGTTCAGACTCAGGCCCTTGTTTATTTGAAAATGCGCCCATGTTTCCTCTAAACGCCTGCAAACTTTTAGCACACTTTTTTCATTGTTCCGGCTATGTTTCAAGTATGCAGCAGAACCCCAAACCAGGCCAATTTTCATGTGGCAAAGAGATTAGTAGCAAACATTTTGCACACACCTTTTGGTGGAATCCAGCTCTCTTGTGAACCAACAACTAATGTCAGAGTCAGATTCACCGGGCAGGACCCACACAGAACAGAATGCAGCGGAGTAGAGCGGAGAGAGAAAGACAACATGGAATGGGAGGGGAACAGAAGAAGTACTGTATCCGAATGGCTGACCATTCCAAAACCACAGCTTTGGATTTGTATGATTTCTTATCTGACACCCTCAGTGGTGGGGTAATATATATCCTGGGATTTGAAATTTTGGTCCCACAAGTTCTTTTGCAAGTTACAAACAAGCCAAACAAAACTGATATTAGCAATTAGGGGAAACTGTAGTATTTCCATTGACTGCAACAATCTTATTATTTTTGGGCCTGATCCAAACCCGGGGTGCCAAAGAAGAGACAGGCCCAAAAGTTAGTGATGAGTGTTCACCTGGTCAATTCTGTATGAGCTTTTAAATAAAATGATCAGTGAGACTGGAAAACAGTGTCTTACTGAACAGAGGACAATTTTGTAAGTACAGTTCATATTATTTTTAAGTCAATTCATTTTTCCAAAGACAATTGTTTCAGCAGGGTTGTGTCATGCCTGAGGGGAAATTCCTTGCTATTGGATAATTTAATACTGAAACACTTGAAATGGTATTTTCTTCAAAGTCAATTAGAAAATTGGTGGAATTTGTATTTTTTAATAGAAATTTTTAGTGACAACTTCCAAAACAAAACCACACAGAGAAAAATCAAATCTCCATATACAAAGTTAGAAATACCCAAAGTCTACAGAATAACTGTATAGGATAACAAACAAACCAACTTGACTGGAAGAAAAGGAAAACAGAAATAGACAACTCTAAAATGTTTATGAATAGTCATGTTTGTCACCATGCTGATGCTTGTCTGAACAGACATCGAGATGATTAAACAAACACATTTGAATCAGACTTTTAAAAAAGTAACCTCTTAAGCAAATTCCTGTTGTCTTTATAGAATTTAAATAATATTAAAAATATGATAAATAGGAATATTTCATCCTGTCCATAGCAGATGAAATTTCATTAAAGAAGACATAAATTGGCAGTTTAAAGCCCTGTTCCTACAATTTGGACCCATGTCCCCAGGCAGCACTCAGTTCCATATGAAGGCTTATACTGCAAACTTGTATGTCTGTGTCAATCCACAGCAAGTAGTTTTGTTGATTGAAGACAACTTGCTATTTCCCAGGGAAAATAATGTTTCCTGTATTTCAAGACAACTTCAATTTCAAATCCTGGTTCTGCCTGTCAATCTGGGTTCTCATGTGAAAAACTAAAACTGGTGGAAATTTTGAATTAGATTTTAATAACTGGTAAATTTAGTAAAAAGCATCTGTTTTGAATTAAAAAAAAATGCTAGAGATTTGCCAGGTTTTTGTTAGGATGCATTAAATGAAAGTCTTTCTGCCTCTCACATTCCCACCACTAAGTGTCTTCTAAGCCCACCTCACCACATTCCACTCCAGATGCCCTACTTGGTCTTAGTGTCTTTTCTTGCATTCAGGACACCATCTCCCGTTTACCTGACAGGAGGCTTGTTTCTCTTGGCAGACTATTACAGCCAATACTCATAGGACTTCTCCAGGTGTTTGCACTGACATTAAATAAATTAGCTACATTTATAACATTTTAACACACATTAACAATAAGTATTACGTATGACAAGAATCATTCATTATCCTTATAGAGTTTTCAGTTATAAAGTTGTAATCTACACTGCTTTAAGCACCATGGTACTATGTGTACTGATAAATTAGATACTATAAATAAAATTACCAAGAGAGTTTGGTTAATAGGTTTACATCCCTGTTCAAGTGTCATTGTTAGGAACAAGTCTTTGCTCTTTTAGAAGCAAAGGTTATAATTTGGCATACTAAACAGAGGGCACTTAAAGGTCACAGGGTTCAGATGTTCATAAATAATATTTTTAAAGTAGTTATGTTATTTGCCAATACAGCAGATTAAAATCTCATCTTGTTTCTCTCCAGTAGGCTTATCCTGTAAATCACCTACTCTTGTCTCTCTGTAGGAGGGTAACTATATTCTTTCTCACCATCTACTAGCAGGAGGTCACTCCTTCAAAGTGTTGTTTCTTTGTTCAGCACAGAGGTGCTACTGAAGGAAGAGCCACAGAGCTAGGCAACTAGGAAGTTTCCCTCTTTGTGTGTGCTGCAGGGATGTGAACAACTTGTGGGCTGTGGTGGGTAAAGGTTGTAGAAACACATTGATGAGGACAGCAATATCATGTAGTGTGTGTAGAGAAAATTCTACAACATGCCCATTTGAAAATAGGTTTCATTGCTTCATGCACTGGTATTCCTTACCAGGAATTCATTGGAACATTACTGGAAAGCAGTAATGTTCAAAGGAAGGAAGGCTAATAAATCACACATGGTAAATTAGCAATGAAATATGGCAACAAAAAAAAGACAAAAACCAGTTTTGGGCTGCTTACACAGAAGCATCATGTCACAAAGTAGAGAGGTAATAATCCTTCTCTATAAAGGTCTGATAAAACAGCACCTGGAATATATTGTTTCGTTCTAGGCATCTAATTACCAGACAAATACTGAGAAATTGTAGGAAGTTTACCAGAAAACAAGAAACATGATTTGGGGGCTGGAGTATTGATTTTTGAGGAAAAAACAAATTAGTTAAGTATGTATTAATAGTCTAAGTGAGGAAAGTAGATGTTACAAATACTTGAAACACTGGTGTATAATACCAAGAAGGGAGAGGAATGATTTAAGATAGAAAAAGGAGATAAAATTACAAATAATTGAATTAAATTCCATAAGGGAAAATGTCTGATGAATACAAGGAAAAACTCCCCAACAAGTGTGATCTTTCGGAGTGTAAGGAAAGTTTCATCACTTAGGACAATTAAAAGTAGACTGTAAAAACAGTAATAAATATTCAAGAGGAAACAATCTTGCCCTAGCGAGACCGACTGGATGATCTAGAATCATAGAACCATAGGGTTAGCAGGGGCCACGAAGTCTAATCCCCTGCCAAGATGCAGGATTTATTTTGTTCCATCCTAGACAGATTGCAATCCAGCCTTTGTTGCTAAGTTGGTTTACAACTCATTTCGGTACCTCCCTCTACACCCTAACAGCATACACAAATCAGTTTTGGGTCATTTGTATCTGAACATGAAACCGATTACTTGGGATTGCACCAAGCTCTCTCTTATTTTCGCTCAGCAACACTGCTGTAGCAGGACAGAAAAAAAAATATGGACACAAAAGGAGATGAGGCCAAAGGAATAAATTCAAAAGAACGTAAATGTTCTTTTAACTGTGTGATGGATTATGTCTCCAATAGAATCCCCCTACACAGCTCAGCTAAATCTAACCAACATCATGTGATAGATCAGCAGTGGCACTTACATACAATACAGCTGTCTTTATGTGCTACACAGGTGTCTCAGCTAGTATTTGCTAGTTAACCAAACAATAGCCAGGCGGAGAGAGGGCAGACTGAGGGGAGGGAAGGATCACTGCTACACACAATTATTTTACATAAACAAAAAGAACATGGTGTGTAGCCACTGTCAATAATTATTATAATTTGCACTTCTAGAGCACCTTCCATTCAAAGATCTAAAAACGCAGTTCATACATTAAGGAATTGAAGCTCACCCACTGCTATGAGATAGGCATTATCAAGTCCGCTTTAGAAATGAGGAAACTGAAGCAAAGAATATTGATGTGTGGGTGTTCAAAATTTGATTTTGTAAGCCGCTGGGCACCAACAGCACATACTGATGTCTGATTGCCCAACCTTTGAAAAATCAAGCCACTGCTTTAGGTGTCTAGTATGGATTTAGGTGTCTAAATAACTTGTAGAGATCACACCTGAACTCTGTGGCAGAGTTGGGTCTAAAGTCTAAGACACAGAGTCTGAGATTTAATCAAAGAAAACATAGTGCAACTTAAACCACATTTGTGCTCCTAAGATCATGGGCTGATTAGCACCAGGTCATTCCTCATGGTACAAATTAAAGCAGCCTAAGGGCTGTTCTTGGATGTACTTGCTGCATATGACCCCAAAGGACCATTATGGTATCTGGGCTTGCCAGGACATAAGGATGCCCCAAGCCTATTCCATGTTTCCTATTCATGCCTCCTATGTGGACCACAGTGAGTGGAATGGCCAATTCCATCAACAAAAGCAGAGGCAATCTTTCAAGAGTCTGTGTCAGTCTCATTCCTCACCCACCTTGTCTCTCTAATGTGGTTTTATCCTTTTTGCTACTCTAACCTGATAAGATTTTAGTCTGAATTGCCTAATAGGACTAACAAATCTACTTCTGAAAATCAAACCATTCATTACCCACTTAGGGCTGAATGTTAGTGAGCACATATGCATCTCTTAACCTGCATATTCAAATTCCATTAGGCCACAAAAAGAACAATGATAAAGATTCTATTTCATGTTAACTGGAGATTTAAAAGGTGTCTCTGACATCACTGAGTTCATTCTGCCTAAGACTCCTTTTCTTAAAAACGCTGTACACTCTTTAGTCTTTTTAGATGTTCTAAATCTGACCTTTTGTAAGTAAGATCTTCAAAAATTTTGTTCTGGGTTTTTCTAAATTCTTTCATTGTGTAGATATTGATAGTTCTTATAATTGACTGTTTAAAGGATGCCATGAGCAGAGCCGACGAGGTGGGGGGGGAAGCTGGTACAAATTACTAGGGCCCAGCGGTCCAGAAGAGGGCCCGGGGCCCGGCTTCCCACCCCCTCTCAGCGGCCCTGTTTAGCCGATTCGCCCTTGCTGGGGGGCCTGAAAAATATTTTTCACTGGGGCCCGAACCCACTCTCAGTGGCCCTGAGCTCAAGGTCTGAGGCTTCTAAATCAGATGTTAGGGGCTCTGACTCCCCTCTGAAGGGAGATTTAAGTTAACCTTCACTGAGATTGTCATCCCCATTCTCTTTGAATGTAAGATGTGGTCTGCCAGTGCACTTTGTTTTGCTATAGTCGGTACTAATATCACTGCTCTACAGCCAAAATGCTTCTGAAATAAATGTAGTCAAACTTTACTAATTCTGGGTCACTGAGAATGAAAATGATGCTTAAAATTGTTGATTGGCTCTAATTTTCAAGATATGCTATTGGATCAGCATATACGACCCTTGACTTGGGAATGGTGGAGGATAAGATAGTTATAAAGAGAAGAGATCTCAATTTAAACCAGAAATAACTAAAATACATCTTTGACTGGATCTATGACTAAATCTATGACTGTGTTTGGACAGTACTTACTTTTTAGACAAAACAATGAATGATGCAATCTGAAGCTGGTATTGCGTCATACATGATATGAATTGCATCATGTTATTCCTAGAAGTCATGGATGATGCAATCATAACGAAGCTTACATCACTCTGCTGAACAAATTGCCCTATATCAGTTCTAGAAATCATACAGTGTCGTGCTCTCTTCTTTGTCAGTGTTTGATTTTGCAAAGGGACACATTTCTGTTTAGCCAAAGTGAGCAGAGATGCCTCGTACTTGTGTGAACAGTGCAGATAACTTCTGCTATGTTTGTGGTGAAGTGACTTTTGCATCACAAAAGCACAGTATAACCACTATGGTTAAGAAAGCCTATCACCTTGATTTTGGCTGCAAAATTGGAGATCAGGACAAGAGGAGGGCCCCACACATATGCTGCAACACTTGTGCAACAAATCTTCGCCAGAGGTTGAACAGGAAAAGGAAATCTATGCCTTTTGCAGTGCCAATGATTTGGAGAGAGCCAACAGATCATACCAGCAATTGTTACTTCTGCATGGTGCCTCCAGTTGGGAAAGGTGTGTCAAAGAAGAAAAAGTGGACTGGGCATTATCCAAACATTCCATCAGCTATACGCCCAGTACCCCACGGAGAAGGACTGCTGGTTCCTGATGCACCAGAATCATTCTCACTTGAGTCAGATTAGGAAGAGGAAGAGGATGAAACTTCTGGCCCTGAACCATCAATGTCACAGGACCCACATTTTCTCCCATCCTCCTCCTCTGAACCACACCTTATAACACAAGGTGAACTGAATGACCTTGTCAGGGATTTGGAACTACCCAAGAGTAAGGTAGAGCTTTTGGGCTCCAGACTACAGCAGTGGAATCTCCTGGCAGGTGATGTTAGGGTTTCCATGTTCCGTGACCGTCAAAAGGATCTTGTCCCATTCTTCTTCATGGAAGGTGATCTTGTAGCCTGCAACAACATCGATGGTGTGATGGCAGCCTTCAACATCGTTCATGATCCAGATGAGTGGAGACTGTTCATTGATTCATCGAAGACGAGTCTTAAAGCTGTTTTACTGCATAATGGCAATGTTTTGCCATCAATTCCAGTTGGTCATGCAGTCCATATGAAGGAAACCTATGACAACATGAAACAACTTTTGAGGTGCATAAACTGTGACCAACATCAGTGGCAGCTTTGTGGCCATTTGAAGGTTGTTGCTCTCTTGCTTGGTCTGCAGACTGGATACACAAAATACTGCTGTTTTCTCTGCGAATGGGATAGTCGTGCAAGAGATTCCCACTACATCGTGAAAGATTGGCCACTCCAACAGTCATTGGAGCCTGGGAGGAAAAGTGTTCAGCATCCAGCACTTGTTGAATCAAGGAAGATTTTGTTACCACCCTTACACATCAAGCTGGGTCTGATGAAGAACTTTGTCAAGGCCATTGACAAAACACAAGCAGCTTTCAAGTACCTCCGAGGAAAATTTCCAAGGTTAAGTGAAGCTAAGATAAAGGAAGGTGTCTTTGTTGGTCCTCAGATTAGTGAACTTCTTCGAGATGATGCATTTGACCATGCACTGCATGGCAAGGAAAAGACGGCATGGAAAGCCTTCCAGTTAGTGGCAATAAATTTTCTCAGAAACAACAAGGCAGACAACTACAGGTTGTTGGTGGAAAACCTCCTCAAGGCATACAAAAGCCTTGATTGCAACATGTCACTAAAGATACATTTTTTGCACTCTCATCTAGATTTTTTTCCACCGAACTGCAGAGCAGTGAGCGATGAGCACGGCGAGCGATTTCACCAGGACATTGCAACAATGGAGAAACGCTATCAGGGCAAATGGAGCCCATCAATGCTTGCAGACTATTGCTGGACAGTGACAAGAGATGCTCCATTTAATGAATACAAGAGACAAGCCAAGAAGCGCCAAGTAGACACTGAATAGGACTAAACTATTTACATAATAATTTTTTGCCTTTTGTTTCATAATAAATTTAATTTATATAACCCCTTTGCTGATTTTTAAAGTGTTACATAAACAGGACAGGTGAAATATTATCATGTAAAGCAACCATAAACACATGAAAAGACCTAGGTTTACAATTTATGATTAAAACTCTACTATCTACACAATATACATAGACATAAAATGTAAAAACTTAAATATCTTAGAAACAGTAGCCAATCAGTTGTTTTAATTGTCATATTTGAATTCAGCACCTCAAAATACATAATAAATAGCACATTTTATCTCTGAAGCAGACAACTTCTCAAAAATTGTAGACCAGTGTATTCAGTAAATATAAAAGGATATTTACATACACACATTGCACTTCTCAAAGCACCTTACAAATATCAGTGAGCAAAGCCTCACAACATCCCTCTCTTATTGTTCCAGCATCACAGATGAGGCCTAGAAGGGTGAAGTGACAGGTCCAAGATCACACATGGCTGTGGTATAGCTGGAATAGAACACATTTCACGTGTCTCAATCTTGTGCTTCAATCGCAGGACTACCTGCCCTCTCCAGGTTCACTCCTCCATGTTGTTACACTACACATACTTCATGACTATGTCTATACCTATGGAGCTGGGTAGAGTAGATACATTTCATCAGGGGCGGCTCTATGTTTTTTGCCGCCCCAAGCATGGCAGTCAGGCAGCCTTTGGCGGCATGCTTGCGGGCGGTTTGCGGGATTCGGCGGTGTTTCTGCCGGTGATCTGCTGGTCCCGCAGCTTCAGCGTACCCACCGCCGAATTGCTGCTGAAACTGCGGGACCAGCGGACCTCCAACAGGCACGCCGCCGAAGGCCGCCTGACTGCTGCCCTCACAGTGACCGGCACGCTGCCCCCCGTGGCTTGCCACCCTAGGGACATGCTTGCTGCGCTGGTGCCTGGAGCCACCCCTGCATTTCATGGCCCCACTAGCACAGGTATAAGTAGCAGTGTAAAGGGCGAGGCACATCTTATGCAAGTAAAGACACCTCAGAACCTCAGGGTATATACCCTACACAGCTCTCTACATACCCAAGCAGAACCTCCTATGTCTACACTGCTATTTTTAGCAATGTAGTGTTCTGCTGCCTGAGCCTTTCCCTGCCACAGAGAAAGGCTCTAGCAGCGGGGAATGGCTCTGGCAGGGGGATGCATCAGGGAAAGGCTCCAGCAGCTCCATGTGCCTTTCCTTGATGCATGTAGCTACACACCACAGTTTTTCACTGCAGCATGTAGCTATAAGTACCCTACACGCTGCCACAAGCGTAAACAAGGCCTAAATGGTTCTTTGTATTTCAAAATCAAAGATTCTCCATAGGGGTATTTTCTCCTTCCAATTCTGAGGCTCACCAGAAGGGAATCATGGGACTGGAAGGGATGAGAGGTCATCTAGTCCAGTCCCCTGCACTCATGGCAGATCTAAGTATTATCTAGACCAATGTAACTAGTATTATCCAGGCCCATGCCGCTTCCCACAGGTCTCATTGGCTGGGAATGGCAAACCGTGGCCATTGGGAGCTGCAGGCGGCCATGCAAATGTAAACAAACTGTCTGGTGGCCCACCAGCAGATTACTCTGACAGACCGTGTGCAGCCCACGAGCCACAGGTTGCCCACCACTGATCTAGACTATCCCTGACAGGTGTTTGTCTAATCTGCAATAAATTGTTCTGGCAAAGGTTAACTGTTTGACTGAGCCATGCTACTCATCCAAAAATCCTTCTCATTGTTGGCGCCTCGGAAATGTTTTCATAGCTCATGACTCGTTTTGCCTAGCTGTGATTTAGGCTAGTTCTCCGACATTTTACGTCAGTGCAGCACTTGTGGAACTTGGTGTTTTGCTAGAGTGCTTCTTTCTCCCTTTCAATGTAAGGGTTTCCTTGAGGTTATCTATTGTGTTACACATTAGATTGGCAAAAAAAAAAAAAAAAAAAAAAATCAGGAATTCTTGCAATTTATTTTACTTATATGTCCATGTAGCCACAAACACGTGGAGAAGTGGCCTGTGATACCCAAGAGGTCAGACTAGATGCACTAGTGGGCTCTTTTGGCCTTAAGTTCTATGTGGACTGGTTCCTGCTTTGCTTTGCACCTAATTAAAAAATGTTGACTCTAGGGGCGGTTCAATGTATTGTTTTCTAGTGTTTATGACTCGAAGGCTGTGACCTTGATTTACAGCAATACAGCCCTGCCATAAAACAACAACAACAACAAGAAATCACCACACAGGGCCAGATGATATGCCTTTGATATGTTGAAGAACATCAACAGATATCAAAGAATGTTTATACATGAACCAAGAGCAGTACAAGGCCCTTTGCCTGTGTATTCATCTTTATGAGCAGGGCTGGCTCCAGGCACCAGCGCAGGAGGCAGGTGCTTGGGGTGGCCAATGGAAAGGGGCGGCACGTCTGGGTCTTCAGCAGCAATTCGGCGGTGGGTCCCTCAGTCCCTCCCAGAGGGAAGGAGCAGCTGCCGAATTGCCGCCGAAGAATGAAGCGGCGCGGAAGAACTGCCGCCAAAGTGCTGCCGATCGCGGCTTTATCTTTTTTTTTTTTCTTCACCGCTTGGGGCAGCAAAAAAAGCTGGAGCCGGCCCTGTTTATGAGACATTTAACCTTTGGGAAATGTTTTCACTGGTGAATTACTGTACAAAAATTAACTACCATTTTGTAATAGATTGCATTATGGATTATAGTCGCATTGGGTCAGGGACTGTAATACACTATATGTTTGGACAGTGCCTACCACAATGGGTCCCTGACCTGAATGAGGCCTCTAGGTGCTACTGCAATATAAATAGTTAATAATCATTATAATTATCATCAAGAACCGTGATAGCCACCAGAGTCAATGGCCCTGACAGCGGCAGCTGGCTGCAGTCCGCACTATGGCCTCAATCCAGCAAACACTTAGGCACATCAATAACATTATACATGCAAGTAGTCACACTAAGTTCAATTATATGAGAGTCTCAAGTCTATAAATATGAAAAAAATATAGACTGGTGATATTGTAAGTGCAACATTCTTTGCCTACAGTGAAAAAACAAAAGTAGCCTCCCATTAGTCTTAAAGGTAATGTCTATTCCATCTCTTCTGTACTAATAGATAAGTCATTTGGCCAATGGAATGAGTTTCAAACAGCTGAGTGCATTGTGCTGAAGCCAGACAATGTAATCTGTAAGGCCAAGGTTACCAGATAGTCTTTAAAATTATAGGAAGTCATTGGATATACAGCATGTTTTTGTAATTTCTGTATGTTGTGCTCATCTGATGTGAGCTGAACATAAACAATATATAAAGAGAGACTCCCCAGGACCAACAAGATGACACAATAATAAGATGAACAACCAGAAGCTTCAGATGCATCCGAAGAAGTGAGGTTTTTACTCACGAAAGCTTATGCCCAAATATATCTGTTAGTCTTTAAGGTGCCACCAGACTCCTTGTTGTTTTTGTAGATACAGACTAACACGGCTACCCCCTGATACTTGAAACCAGAAGCTTTGATTCTCCACCATTTGAAGTTAAAGGTGAAATCCTGGCCCCACTGAAGTCAAATGGGAGTTTTGCCATTAAGTTCAATGGGGACAGGATTTCATCTCATTTTGGGTGGAGAGGGTCCACACAAGGCATCATACTTCCTTAATGACCACCAGTGATGGCTTAAAAGGATTTAACTCATATGCAGGCCCTCCTCACTGGAGTGTATGGAAGCTCTCATGGTTACAGGGCTTGCAGCACCTCTACTCCCCTTTTTGGTCCATCTGACTGCACTCCCTCAGGTGTCAGGCCTGTTGCCCTTGCCTGTCTAGGGGGAAATCACACAATTCTTCCACTCTTAGCCCAGGACTTAGTGTCACTGCTGGTATATATCAACTGTTATCACCCTGCAGCATCCAACTGGATTTCTTCCATTTGAGAGCTTGTGACCAGTGATATATTGACCTTCTTCATTAACAAATGGAACAAAGCATTAGGGAAATGAATTTAAAAACAAACACCCTACATACATATTTAGTCTCAGCTTGGTCAATATAGCTTTATTGGGATCTGAGGACAGAACACTAGCAGATTGGAGGTGAAGGGGATCTATGGCAGGTGATAAGGACTCATGGCAGGAGACACCGAAGGATAAGTTCAGTTGCAGCTCTCCCCGCCCCTCTTTTTCCATGTCAACATGATACAGAAACCTCACATTACTAGACATATTGCAACACAAGGAACATCATTGTATCCCTTTGTCATTGATACTGATTGCAGCCTTTCAATAACTGTCACAATATCAACCGTATGTTTTCTCATGCATGCTGTTTGAGCTGACAAAACTTTGTCAGTTTTAGTTATTTAAATGTTGCTAATTTTGATGAGGTGCTATTAATAAACTGTTTTAGCACAAGTACGTGCTCTGCCAAAGAGCAACGAGCTGTCATTCAGGAGCTCTAGAGATCTTTATAAGAGCTGGTTGGGAATTTTCTATGAAAATATTTTTTCAATGGAAAATGCAGTTTACGTAAAACCAAAATTTTCTGTGAGGAAATGTCAACGTCGCCAACATTTCCCAGTTTCCCACTGGGAAAATCAAAATGAAGTGTTTTGTTTTGACATTAAACTGCATCAGCTTATGTTGCCATGGGAGTTGTAGTTCAGGTGCTTCATGCCCCAATTCTCCCCTGTGGGCCAGGCTCCTAGGTCACACTGTATGCGCCATAATAAATTGTGGTCTCCCCTCTGACTATATATAGCGAGGCATCTTGGACAGTTTGTCAAACTGACTTGAAACAAAACATTTGGTTCAGTTCAAGGCAGTGAAACAAAATGTCTAGATTCAGGAGTTCCAAAACAAAATGTTTTGACATTTCCTGATGGAAATTTTTCCGAACTTTACATGCTGTGAAAAATATTGATACTTTCACTTTTCATCCCAATTTGGGGCAGAAACAAATTTTGAAATATTGGAATTTTCTATAGGGTGGAAATTCCAATTTGCACGCCCTTCTACTCTTTATAGAGCATGCTGGCCTCAGATCCATATGAGCAGGGCCCCTCCTACTACTGAGGTACATTAGATTGAAGTTAAGCTGAGAGTCCCATCCTCACTCTAGCTGATGTGTCAAAGTAGCAGTGAATTATTTGACAAACTGGGAACAGGGTAGTCATTTAATTGGTTACAAAAGCACGCTATAAACTTCAGTTGTTTTTTGAATTTATACTGTGGTACAGTGGTGGGCAACCTGCGGCGCATGGGCTGCATGCAGCCCATCAGGGTAATCCGCTGGCACACTGCCAGACAGTTTGTTTGCATTTGCAAGGCTGTCTGCAGCTACCATTGGCTGGGAATGGCGAACCACAGCCACTGGGAGCTGTGGGTGGCCGTGCAAATGTAAACAAACTGTCTGTCAGCCCGCCAGCAGATTACCCTGACGGGCCGCATGCGGCCTGCAGGCCACAGGTTGCCCACCACTGCTGTGGTAGCACCTGGAAGCCTCAGCCAGTTTGGGGCCCCATTATGAAGGGTGCTGTACAAATGTACAGTAAATGACATCCCCCATCCCAAAGAGTTTACAGGCTAAAGGCAAGACATAGCAGGTGGCTGAAGCAAACAAATGAGCTTGTTTCCTTGAAAAAACTTCCAATTATATACCAGAAAGTGAAACCACTATATTTATTTGCCTGGTATTTCCACAATGGGCAAACTTAAAAAAAAATGTGGTGAACCAGTTTAAGGACAACTTCTCTTTATACTCTGTGGAGTGAATTAGAGCTCATCTAGATGAAGGAGATTTGCATTCATGTAACTACATCAATGAGGTTAGATGGTGCAAACACTTAATGTAGACACACTGCACTGGTGTGACCTGTCCTGAAACTTCCTGAAGGAAGCTGTGCTGGTTCAAACCCCATCTTACTGCTGCAGCTTATTTACATAGCAATTTGCAGTGCTGGGGTAGCTACATTCCACACTCCTCTATTGCTTCTTACAAGTGACTATCAGCATGATATTGAGACTTCCACTTTGGACAACAGCTAGGGTGGCAACAGTCTCTTGTTTCCAGTTGTTCTCTCTCCCCTCCACCTGCCGACCAGGAACACATTAATTTGGTAACTCATTAGATAGCACTGATGTAGCTACACTGGTGCAAAAAAAAAAAAAAAAAAAAAAGAGGCAGAGTACACAGGGCCTTAAAAATTACATGGGGTCTAGCCAGAGGATTGTGAGGAGGGAAAGGGGTACAACTGAAGCAGCTCCTAAGCTTAACTGTGGAAGTTAACACCTCGCTGGGACGACTGGGTATTCACACCTACTGAAATGAAGAGAGTTTAATTTTGGAAGCTCATAGTTCATTTAAGTGAATATGAATGAAGGGGAAGCTCTCCTTTGCTGCTGTCTTCTGCAGATGGGTTTCTGGAGGAAGGGGCTGGCAGCTCCAATATGCACAATGATGTATATGATACATAATGGGCCATTTTTTCAAAATCTGGCTCCAAATTTCCACAGACCTTTTTGCATGTTCAGTCTTTGCATATGCCAGTAACAGAATTTGAGCACACACTACATTTAGTAAAATGCTAACTGTAGAGCATCACAGACATGCAGTCCTCCTCTTCTTCTCTTTATAGAATACATGGCCTTCCTGAGCTTGTACAGTATTGTTAGTCTGCAAGTATTTGGCTGCTGTATCACAGAGAGAGAATGATTCTGTCTCTTTACTGTGACCATTAGCTCTAAAGAAACACTCCTCTATTGCTTCCTACAAGTGAGGATTAGTGTGATATTGGGACTCCCACTTTGGACAACAGATAGGGCGGCCACAGTCCCTGATTTCCAATTGTTCTCCCTCCCTTCTCCCCCCCCGCAAGAAACTCATTCATATTTTAAATTAGATAACTCATTTACTGAGTCGTCTAATTTACTGCACTGCTTCAAAATCTCACATGGAGGCAAGAGGCGGGGATCTGGAGGAAGATGGCATGGTGTGGATTATTTTGTTTACAGACCCTCCATGCACCCCAAGCATGGTTTCAATTTTCCCTTTGAAATTTAGATCAAACAATACTGTCAACATAGATTCATTTCTCTTGACTGTTTTTCATATTATAGAATCTGCAGACAGCTTGAGGGCCATGGTTTTTGACAGCACTACTGCAGAAGTACCCTTTTGATTCTAAGCCCTGGGTTTATATGTCTACCAAGCCCATGTGTAAATACCCAATACAATATATATCAATGGCTATCTTGCAGTCAGCACAGATACATCAAATGGGTAAAAACACCATACTGCTTATCAGATATAAATTAGCACTAGGTTATCTTGTATATTCAATACAGACCTGTCCAGAACTAGCCTCCTTTTTCACACACAGATGCACACACACACAAAAATATGTAGGCAATTGGGACCTAATCCAAAACTCCTTGAAATCAATGGGTGTCAGGATTCTAACAAGGACAGTCAGGACCAAGGATCAGAGCAGGGTCAACCCTGAAGCTGGAAGTAGCAGTGGAGTTCATAGTCAGGTTCCAGGCCAGGGTCGCTGCCAAGGGTCAGAGTGAGTCAGGTTCCAGGGTCCAGGTGAAGTTAAAATCAAGCCAAGGTCAAAGCCAGAAGTTCGAGAGCAGAAATGGTTATGGCAGCTACAGGAAGTCTGCACTGTTGCCTGGATATTTCCTGGAACATCCCTTGCATTTATATAGGACGGGGAGCCATAAGGCTGCTGCCTGTCAAACCCCTTGAGGTGGGATTTCCCATAGTCTGTGTCCACAGTGGGTCATGAGCAGTGGAGCACAAGCTGGTTACAGCTGCTGCTGGGTGGTGGCATGGAGATGCTTGCTGTCTGGCAGGCCTGGGTTCTAGACTGGGTGGGGCTTACAATGGGAGTCTCTCCACTGATATCAATGGATTTTGGATTGCGAATCTGTAGTGAAAGTTACATCCTGATGTCACTCAGCGAGGACATAATGCTAGTAGGCAACATGAAAGCTTGCTTGATACAATTTACTTATTCTTCACCTTATTTGGAAGAAAATGGTGATGTAGTTTTATGATGTGTAGAAATGTCCATTATTAGCTAGATTAAGATCAAAAATATTTTGCTTGTGATTCAAATAACTTTACTACGCAAGAGGAGGAAGCCTGATCCAGTGAATGAGAGCACAACCTAGTCTCCCTTGCCAGAATTGTTATAAATGCTTTGTTCCAGTAAATGCAGAACAGAGAGTTCAAGAGTCTGATCCTGTGATGTTTTGAGCATCTCCTATTCCAATTTACTTAAAAATCATATTTCTCAGTGGGAATCGCACATGTTCACCCTCATTCAGGGCCAGGCCCTTGACTTCTATATAAGTTAACTCTTTCTGTTCATACGATTACTGGAATAACTTCATTGTAGCTACTCATGTAAGAGAGGACTTCATCATATAGCTCAGAACCATTCAGACTCGAGCCTAAAAATGATTTGTCACTTCAGAATTCAGCTACTGTTTTCAAGAGCTGGTTGGAAAATGGTAAGCGCCTCCTTCCTTACATACAACTCATTTTTCAGTGGCAAAATGGCTACATTATTCTTTCCCTCTTTAACCACTCTCCCTTCTTCCGTTCAAAGGAAGATAAAGGGAAAAAATAAAGAAAAACCCTGAAGTATTTGGTTTGTTGCCAAAAGAATCAAAATAAATTGAGAAAAAAATATGCCAAAAATTAATTTTAGAAAAAAAGCCACTGAAGTTTTGAACAACAAAAATTAACCATCTCTATTAGTGTGGCAGTTTATGCTCTTGACCCTGCAGTTTTGCCATGCTTCTTCCAACTTTCACAGTAAAGCCTGATCCAAACAAAGCCCATGAATTTAGTGAGAGTTTTTCCATTAACTTTAATGGACTTTAGTTCAGACCCTCAATTAATGGACCACTTTTATCATATTTCTGAAGCAGAAACAGAGTATCCTTACCCCAGAATTGTATCTATATAGGCTTGTATCTTTGATGATATTGTGTACTGTCCATGGAGATTTTATGGGGGCATTTTAGTAGGAGATGCTTAGGTAGACAGACAGATACTTATAAAAATAGACATGTACAGGTATTAGATGGACAAATATACAAGAGGTATCTGGTAGATAGATGTATATACAAATAAGATATCACTGATATGGACTGCAAATTTCATATTTTTGAATTTTTCTCCTCAGTGTTGAAAACAATTTTCTATATGGAAATGAATACAGTATGATTAAGGAAATTTATATTTATTTCACATTGTTATATTTTAAACCAGCAGTTCAGCTGTATCTAGTTATTGCATTCTGCTGGAAATAATTATCAAGTGATGCATATAAATAACCCCTACAGTCTTTGAAATGTATAGAATGCATATCCATTTTTACTATTCTGGAGATATAGAGATTGAGATATCACTGTTTGTATATAGGAGCCAAGTCCAAGAGATAACCTTTAAATTCAATAACATTAACACTTGCCAATAATCCCCACTACTGTATCACTCACACACTCACTCTGCTTGCATATATGTATATTTGGGGATGTTTGTTTATGTAGTATTTAATATGGAAATGTTTCATGATTGCCCCCAGCAACATGTGGCATTTCTTCAAGAACATTTCAGCACCTTTTAACATGTCTTCTTCAAATATGTTTCTAATTGTGAGGATCTCATATTAAAAATGTTATCACTGCTGAAACAGATTAATTTATTTAAGCATTTGTTTAATATACATGCTCTAGGCACTTTTATAAAATTAAAAGTGTACACTACACAGCTAAAATAAATGATAAAATGGACTGTTATGGGTTAGATTCAAACTAGTATAAATGGGAACAAGTCCTTTTAAATCCTAAAAGTCTTTCTACTGTTGTATCAGTTTGTCTAGGTTTTTTGCTAGGTGTATGTTGGAATGATTCCACTTAATTTTTGCCTTACCACCAGAGCTGGCTGGAAAAATTCAGATAAAACATTATGTCAGAATTTGCCAGCTCAGTGAAATCAGAATGTTTAGTGTAGAAGTCTCCATTACATCAATGTTCCAATAGAACCCTGCCTACCAAGCAGGTTTCCATTGGAAACCTATTTGGTTTCTTGACAGCTCACCTACCCAGCTCCAGGGCAGCCAGCCACGTGGACTGCCCCTGAACCCAGGAGCACCGCCAGCTTTTTTGCTGCCCTAGGCGGCGGAAGGTCCCGCCCCCGAAATACCATCCCTGACACAGGCGGCGGAAGGTCCCACCCCTGAAATGCTGCCGCCGACCGGGGCGGCCGAAGATCTGACTGCTGTGGTCGCCACCCCCCAAATGTTAGCGCCCTAGGCGACCACCTAGGTCGCCTAATGGGTTGCGCCGGCCCTGTCTGAACCCAGAGAACCCCAGAGCTTCCAGGATCTATTCCTCTGGGACTGCCAGCCAGGCAGACTGGCCCAAAGCAGAGGCTACATTCTTTTTCATGGAGAATTTTGGATTTTTTTCTTTTTTGTTCCTCAGAGGAACAAAACAAAACTTCAGAACATCTAAATCCTCTGTGAAATTGAATTACCTGTCTGTGCACAACTCTCCTTATTACATACTCCAGACACCTGAAAATTCAAATGCCA
The DNA here is from genome assembly GCF_027887155.1 of Malaclemys terrapin pileata. Lineage (NCBI taxonomy): Eukaryota > Metazoa > Chordata > Testudines > Emydidae > Malaclemys > Malaclemys terrapin. Next base: position 27,873,426 of record NC_071513.1, read on the forward strand.
TTTGGAAAACTACTGCACCACTATCTCATTGTCAAAAGTGATTGTCCCAGGGCATCAGAGGACATAGTTTGGAAGGCAAGGAAGTTTGCCACACATCATCTGAATCTGAATACTGATCATTCTTGCTTTTACTCTTTGCTACCTTTCTGTCCATTCAGAGAGATTGTGGAAAACACAAAGAGCCAGATTCACAGAAGTATTTAGGCATCCAAAGCTGTAGATAGGCATCTAGTGAGATTGATAAAAGTGTCTAAGTAGTTTAGACACCTAACTCCCATTGTCGTTTACTTTCAATGTGACTGCACATAACCTGCTTAGGCACTTTTATAATTCCCACTAGGGAATTCTGCCTAAATACCTTTGTAATTATGTCCCAGAGGAACCAATATTCTAGCCCCACTCCTTCTAGACAAAAAATAAAATGTCTGTCAATATGCTACTGTTTCATGTTAGATGTATACATAGGTGTATAGATAGATTTTATTTGATTAGAGTCCAGTTTTTTATTATTGCTAATGACACTTCATTTGTGATGTTACTGGATATATTTCTGAGCAAAAATTATTTGTAAGAATTCCTTTCTTCTTTGGTCTTTATAGTTTCCCCCAGAAGTAACTTTTGAGGCATCTATGTGACCACCTTACTAATGGTTAAGATTTAACTTCATTAGCCAGAAGGAGATTAAGATGTCTGCTACATTTTTATGAAGTATTAGATAATGCTTGTTCAGGGATTCTCCCAATAACCTCTGCATGATAAGAGCTAACAGTGTTAGGAGGTTATGGTGTTAGATTTGGTCTTGGAGACTAATGGTTTTGATTTGTGCCAAAACTACCTTTGTCTTGTTAAATGAGTATGACATGAATAATTTGGCTGCAATTCCTTGGAACTGGCTGGCCACATATCCTGAAACAAAGGGAGGCAAAAAGAAGATCCCATGTGTTTGACTAGAAAATACACAGAACAGCTTTTCTGTAATGCCCCATGTGTATTACTGATTGAATTTACCAACGAAAAGGAGCAGCATAAATGTGCCAGCCACAAAGGTATTGTGCCAGAAACACCTAAGCAACAGGTGGTGTGAGCCTTTTCTTTGGAATATCTCAGCTTGTTAAGGGTGGTCAAAAATATTGGGAAAGTTTACAATCACACACGGCTTAGTTTGTTTGAAAAGAACAAATAACCCATCAAAAGACTGAAAACCTTTTTTCATTTGTCTCCCTTCCTTGTTCCCCCACTGTTTTTTCAGATTTAGGCCTTTTGTTTCTTCTCCGTCAGACATCTGTCCTCTTTGCCTGGATCACTGTTCAGAGCAGCTAAAGTACATATAAACTACCTTGTGTACAACACACTTTGATAGTTCACAATGAGACACCAAAGCTGAAATAAACAGCCAGGAAAAAAAATGTTAAATCCCTACTTCAAAACTTGTTTTGTGTTTTCTTATTCCTTAAAGTTATTTTTAAGTGTCTAAACCAGACCAATTATAGTCAGAAACTACTTCACTTAATCCATTCCTTTATCTCCTGGGAAAAATCACCAAAGCAATTCTCAAAATGTTTAAATCCCACAGTGTGCATAAAGGCAGCAAGTAAATCTGCTCCTTCCCAGGCAAACCTTAAGGATTTTACTGGCATCTTTAATTAAACTAGCAAATAGGTTGGTTTCCCTTGTATTCTGACCAATATACTGTCAACAGGAAGAAAAAAATTGCAAAGAAGGATTTGTACTGCAAAATACCACCAGAAACATTTGTATAATTATGATCGTGGGTTAGAACAGAAATAACTCCAGGAATTATTAAACATTGTCAACTACTTCCTGGCAGGATATTACTTCTGTAACTATAGTAAACTCAGTTATGAACTAACTAAATCTTAAAATTGGCAACTGAACAAACAAACAAAAAAATGCACCAGGTTGTGCAATTGAAAAGTATGTGCATATGTCTATGGGTGAGAATATATAAGGGCAAATTTAATTCCAAAAGGTTGAATTACACAATTATTACTAGCTTGGTAATGAACACAGATGGTTGTGAAGAACACATGCCCCAAACTATCCTTCCTTTTGATAGCTAGCTTACAAATGAAAATGCAATACAAAAGTACACACTAATATAAGAGGGGATTTATTTATTCTTTTTTAAATGTAGGAAAATTCATGTGGCTGATCTGTTATTTGAAATCAATAAAATTAACTGCAGTGTACCTGATGTAGATTTTGTTAGTACATTATCATTTTAGCCCATTAAAAAAGCTATACCTGATGATACCAGAAAGCTCCATGGGTGACATCACATCCATCTATTGTAGTTTTCACGCTCCCAAAAATATTTTGGCTTTCCCTCTTGAATGGGGAAACTGACATTCCCATTGATGAACAGGGTTATCTTTACACGTGGAACTAAGATCCCGAAATTCTGCTTTCAGCTCTGTGGAGGAAGGTTTTATGAGACCCAACGAGCAGAGATAGCAATTAACTAGAATACTCAAGAGCAGAAAGCTTGACAATCTGATGAGTTATTCTTTTGAACCAGGGCAGCAACTCATGCATAAATGTTCTTGTAAATAATTACAGGAATGCATTGTAAACACAATTAATCATCTCAAGGTGTTATCTCTAGGTATTCCCCCCACAGATTATGTGCCACTTGCTCAATAAATCAAATTTTAACATAAAGATACCAATAGCTGGTATTAATATTATCATTCAGCCAAACATGGCTGGGTAGACTCTAACAAGATTTGATTACATTTTGAACGCACAAAGTATTGTGAAATGTTGAACAAAAACAGGACTTGAGAAAGTATAAATCAGAAAACTGGCTCACATAAAATGCAAATTCTTTGTCATTTAAAATGTACTTTCCACTCAGTTAGTTGGGAACAGCATAGTACATCTTTTTAATATTAATATTGAGTTTACATAATCTCAGATAGGTTGTTCCTACAAAACAGTGTTTCCAAGAGCCTTAGAATAACAGGCTGCTTAATGTTTCCATAAGATTTTTTCCATACGATGATATATAGCAAACACATTTTAATCTATTCTTCATAGATATCAGCTGGGGATTTGAGTAGTGGGCCACAGGAACAAAAGCATCTAACTGTTTCATCTCTTACAGTCCACAGTGCATTAGACAATGTGCACTTTAGCTTCAGCATCTGAAGTTTGAGATCCCTTTGGGGATCATTATATGGACTTTGGCAGGAGCTGTGAGTGGTTCTGAGGAGCAGTGAGGAAGGCTACCAGGGACAGGGGAATGTTGGATAGGGTAAGGGGAAGACAGCTGAGGAGGTAGTTGGAGTAGAGGAAAGGGAAGGAGTATTGCAAGGGTCAGAAGGGCTGCAGATTGTCAGAGGATGCTTACGAGCAGCTGGATGGCCTGCCAGCTTTCAATGGGTTTACAAGGTGGAGAACTTTTGAGAGGGATGGAAAAGGCATCAGAAGGGATCAAAGAATTCCAGAGGGTGGATTATGAGAGAGGACAGAGGATAACACAGGAAGGCCAGGTGAGCAACCTGAAGGATGGAGAGAGAAGAAAGAAGAACTGCAAAACCAGTCAGGAAAGACAATGAAGCTGGATCTGTATATGAAACAAACCTGGATCTGCCATATTATGCTTTGTTATACAGTAGTATAAATTGAGTAGAACTGGGCACCTACAGATATGTTCTCTGCCTCAAATATACCTTTTTTTAAAAAACATATCAGGGTTGGAAGGGACCACAGGAGGTCATCTAGTCCAACCCCCTGCTCAAAGCAGGAGCAATCCCCAGACAGATTTTTGCCCCAGATCCCTAAATGGCCCCCTCAAGGATTGAGCTCACAACCCTGGGTTTAGCAGGCCAATGCTCAAACCACTGAGCTATCCCTCCCCCTCTGCTTCTGTGACCAAAACCTTGTGATCATCCCCAAAAAGTCTGCAGTTTTGTTTCGACCTAATTTCCATAATGAAATGAATGGTTCTAGAGCAATACTCGATATTGATGGCAGGCAGTGGACAAACAGCACTTTGACACCTTCTGTAAAACCAGTCAATGCCTATTGGTTTTTGCATGGCATGAAGATATTCAAAATACCATGCTGAATAATGGCTTTTCAAGGGTTGCTATTTTTTTCTTGGATGATGCCATCCTTCAAGAACTACCTGTAGCATCTTCCATTTGAGACCAATGATTCTTACATGTGTTCCAGACAACACTGGTATTCATGTTTACAACCTGGGAAAGAGTTTGCTTGCTTCTTAACCAATAGACCTTACTCTGTTGCACTGTACCTTGTGAAATCAATGAGTCTAATTCATACCTGGTGTAAGATAAGTGATGTAAGAGGAGTTAGAGAAGAGATACATTTGGCCCAGTAATTTCAATGGCATGTAAATCAACCCAGAATTAATCCCTTGTGGGCAGCCTACAACTGATTAGGTGCAAAAGTAAATTCCAGCATAGTTGAAACAATACAATTTCTCATATTTGGTCTTGTTTTCAGGGATAAATATTTAGTTGCACTTCATGCCACTGTACATGGAACCTATGATAGTATTCAAGAAAATGCTGATGGGAATGCTGATATACCAGGAGTTGCAGCATTTGAAATTCAGCTCGTCATGATCCCATGTTGGTCCTGCTCACCTGTGTCTTCATAATATGCCTAATTATTCAATAATAGGTACTCATCATAGTGATCTTTTAGGGTCTGATCCAAAGGGAGTCTTGCCATTGACTTAAATTGGCTTTGGATCAGGGCTATGGATGATAGATATAGTGGAATGGGTCAGAGCATTTTCCACACCAAGCAGCTCTGTTTTACTTGCAGATTTAGCATCCATATGGGTCTGTAAATGCTATTAATTTGTTACCACCATTCACTCTGCAAGCCAGTGATCTTCTTGATTACAATAATGTCACATCTTGAGGTGATTGACTTAACATATCCATTTTGCATTTTGTCCTCTGAAGGGGATATGTCTACCACTGATACAGAATAAAAAATATTACTGGGCCAGTATGGCTGGAGGTTATTGAACTCATGTTGGCCCATGAGAAACATATGAGTATGAAGCATATTAAACAATCCTGCCAATACAAAGTTTAATGACTGATCTTGGACAGAAAAATAGCGCTGATGGTTAAATAATTAAAAGACATCTCACCTGGGAAGTCCCTGCAGTCTGTGAGGACTTCTTTATATCCAAAATGCATGCCCATGGGTCTTTAATTGCGTCTACAGGAGAATCAGCTGGATAAAGAACTCTATCAAGGATTCAGACTCCATACCATAAGTGGTATCAGATTTACCAGGTCCACCCTGCATTCTGTCATAAAGCATGACATTTTCCATCTAGAAAAAAAATAGTGTGTTTTTTTTATTTTTTTTTATTTTAGATATCACTGTGTAGAGAAGAATCAGCATTTTGGACTCAGTTTTCTCATTGTTTAGGTTGCCAATACAACCAGAATAGCCCCCTGTGACAGATATGTTCAAAGGGCTTCAAACCAGACTCAGTTGTATGCATTTTTTTGCACATTTTCTATTATTTCCATGATCATTGAGAGGGAAATCTGTGGGGGAGTCTGGTCAACATTTTAGATGTCTATGCACAAATTCAAGGAATATGAGGAATAAACAGGAAGACCTGGAAGTATTAGTACTTAAACAAAATGATGGCTTAATTAGCATTATATAGACTTGGTGGAATAAGTGTCACGACTGTAATATTGGTATAGAGAGGTATATCTTGTTTGGGAAGGACAGACCTTAAAATCTGAGGTGATCCATTATACATCAAGAATATATACACTTGTACTGAGGTTCAGAAAGATAGGCAAAGATAAAAAGGGGAACTGATGTCATGGTAGGTTGTTATTATAGACCATCAAATCAGGAACGAGGTGGATGAGGCATTTCTAGAACAAAAATATCCAAAACACAAGATCTAGTAGTAATGGTGCACTTTAACTACCCAGACATTTGCTCGAAAAGTAATATAGCGATCACAAAATATTCAATATGCATCTGAAGAAGTGAGGTTTTTACCCACGAAAGCTTATGCCCAAATAAATCCGTTAGTCTTTAAGGTGCCACCAGACTCCTTGTTGTTTTTGTAGATACAGACTAACACGGCTACCCCCTGATACTTGACAAAATATTCAATAAGTTTTTGGAATGTACGGGGGACAACTTTTTGTTCCCGAAAGTGGAGGAAGTAACTCATGGACAGCCATTTTATTCTGTCCAACAAGGAGGATTTTGTAGTGAATCTGAAGGTAGAAGGCAGTTTGGGTGACAGTGATCAGGAAGTGGTAGATTTCACGATTCTAAGGAAAGGAAGGAATTAGAATAAGCAGAATAAGGACAATGGACTTCCAAAAAAAGCAGACATTAACAATCTCAGAGAACTGTCAGGACTCTAGGAATTATAGACTAGTGAGCCTAAATGATACCTAGATAGATACTGGAACCAATTATTAATCAATTTGTGAGCACCTGGAGGATAATAGGGTTATAAGGACTAGCCAGTATGGATTTGTCAAGAACAAATCATACCAAACCAACATAATTTCCTTCTCTGGCGGTTTTACTGGCCTAGGATGTATGTTGATTTTAGTAAGGCTTTTGACACAGTCCTACGTGATGTTCTCACAAGTAAGCTAGGGATATGTGGTCTAGATGAAACTACTCTAAGGTGGATGCACAACTGGTTAAAAGACCCCACTCAAGGAGTAGTCATGAATGGTTCAGTGCAAGCTGGGAGGGATATCTAGTGGGGTCATGCAGGGGTCAGTCCTGGGTCCAGTACTATTCAATATTTTCATTAATAGCTTGGATAATGGAGTGGAGAGTAGGCTTATAAAATTTGCACATGACACCAAGCTGAGAGGGACTGCAAGCATTTTGGAATTAGAATTCAAAACAACCTTGACAAATTGGAGAAGGGTCTGAATTCAACAAGATGAAATTTAGTAAAGACAAATACTTTACTTAGGAAGGGGAAAAAATCAAATGCACAGCTACAAAATGGAGAATAACTAGCGAGGTGGTAGTACTGCTGAAAAGCATTTGGTGGTTATAGTAGATAACAAATTGAGTATGAGTCAACAATGTAATGCAGCTGTGAAAAGGCTAATATCATTCTGTGTACTAGCAGGAGTGTCTTATATAAAACATGGAAGGTAATTGTCACCATCTACTTGGCACTGGTGAGGAAATTGGAACTGGATTTGGAAAAGGTTCAGAAAAGGGCAACAAAAATTATTAGGGGTATGGAACAGCTTCCATATGAGGAGAGATTAATAAGATTGGGACTTTTCATCTTGGAAAAGAGATGACTGGGGGGGGGGATATGATAGAGTTCTATAAAATTCTGACTGTGGAGAAAATAAATAAGGAATTGTTATTTACTCTGTCTCATAATACAAGAACTAGGGCTCAACAAATGAAATTAATAGGCAGCCAATTTAAAACAAACAAAATGAAGTATTTCTTCACACAATGCACAGTCAACTTATGGAACTGTTTGCCAGAGGATGTTGTGAAGGCTGAGAATATAACAGGGTTCAAAAAAGAATTAGATAAGTTCATGGAGGATAGATCCATCAATGGCTATTAGCCAGGATGGGCAGGTATGGTGTCCCTAGCCTCTGTTTGCCAGATGATGGGAATGCATGACAGGGGATGGATCACTTGATGAGTACCTGTTCTGTTCATTCACTCTGGGGCACCTGGCATTAGCCACTGTTGGAAGACAGGATACTGGACTAGATGGACCTTTGGTCTGACCCAATATAGCCATTCTTATGTTCTCAGTTGTACTGTGTCCAATTCTGGGCACTACACTTTAGGAAAGCTATGGATAAATTGGAAAGTGAGTCCAGAAGACAGCAGCAAAAATGATAAAAGTTTTAGAAAATTTTACCTCTGAGGAAAGGTTAAAAAATCTTGGGATATTTAGTCGTGAAAAAAGAAGACAGAGGGGGGACATAACAGTCTTCAGATATATTAAGGGCTGCTATAAAGAGGATTGTGATCAATTGTTCTCCATGTCCACTGAGGGCAGGAAGAAGTAATGGGCTTAATCTGCAGCAAGGGAGATTTAGGTTAGATATTGGAAAAAACATTCTAATAACAAGGGTAGTTAAGCTCTGAAATAGGCTCCCAGAGGTTGTGGAATACCCATCAGTGGAGGCTTTTAAGAACAAATTGGTCAAACACTTGTCAGGTATAGTTTAGGTTTACTTCATCCTGCCACAGTGCATTGGGCTGGACTTGACTTCTCAAGGTACTTTCCAACCTTACATTTCTATGATTCTATGATGGCTTTGCATGTGTAAGTTCTATTTCTCCTAATGAGTTTGGTTTATGTAAATGTTATCGACTATGCACACAAATGAGAAAGGCCTAAAATGTGCAAAGTTGTGCACAAAAAAATAAAGGCCACATTTTAAAAATGTTTCCCTTTAAGTCCACAGCAGTTACCATACATCAAACGTTATCTAACCTTACAGCCACAAACGAAAGGGAGAGAGCTGAGAGTCCACAAAACCTTAACAGTGAGAACCAAGGGATACTTGAGGAGCTACCTCAACTCACCTTTCTGAGTTCTCATCATGCCACTGTTGGGTATTACTGACAGGCTCTGCACAATGGTTCTAAACAATCTACCATTGTTACAGGTATAAGATACCCACCAGTCTGGAGCAGCTTGGAATGGATTTTCTGCTCATCAATGGATTATTTTTCTTGTAGTGTCTGGCAAATTTCTAATAGTGGATGATTTTCTGTCTGGACATCCCATTTATAGTTTGTGGCACTGCGGTATGATGAGTTTACACTATCACTGAATATTGTTGAAGGACCTCATTAACTTATGCAGACAGTGAATTGGTAGTTTTCAAAATGCCACTCTTTTGCCAAAGAAATGTAGCTGACAGTGGTAGTCAAGTACTTAACTGGTAAATAAGGTGGTTCAGAAGAGGCAACTTCACTTCAGGTATGTGCAAGAATGCTAGGTTTGGGAGTTATTTATTGGTATTACTCCAACTCTCTGTACATGATTTGGGGATGGGGGGGAAGGTTAATAGAATTTAATTTTATTTTTAAACACTTTTGCCCCACAGGTTAATGTGCTAAAAATACAGCAGAAACACAGAAAATTATATTGATACATTAAAAGAGAGTCATGGACAAAACAATGAGATCCTTGCTCATTTCTTACTCTGGCAAAACTCCCATTGACTTCTTTGGGAGTTTTGCCTCAATTTCTGCAGTGTCTCACTCCCACCATCCCAAACCTGCCAAGTCAATGAGACACTCATGCATAAAGATAAGCATACACAGAACTGGTGCATAAAACCTAAGGATCTTAGGACTTGGCCCCAAAACACACTGTAATCTGCAAAAACTTTAGAAGAAGTCAAGCCAGACTTATATTCTTTATACTGCAGTATATGAAGCAACAATTAGAATATTTCCAGATATAGGAAATTCCAAGCATTATGTAAATAGGGTAGCTTGGAACAAAGTTATTTTGCACAGACGTGTGTATGACTGTAATAAGTTTTGAAAATTTACTCACTTGACTCAGACCTAATTGACACTTGTGGGTTTTTTTTTTTTTTTTTTTAGTGACATGTAGTTAATATACAGGGTTATTGCATAAAACAGGTATAGTATCTAAAACAACCAACCAAAAAAAAAATCACATTCTCTTCCCATCTGTTAAAAGTTTCATAGAACCTATATAATCTGTGGGGTTTTTCTATAGTTAAATCTACATTTATGTTTTACTCCCTGAATATTTTTTAAAATTTATCTTTTGGATATCTTTAAAAGTACCTAGATATTGAAGTATATAAGACCTTATATGAGCGCGTCTCGGTGGTTCATCTTACGTACCACATGTACAACAATGTCTAGGAACAATGAGGTCAAGCTAAGGACACTGTAGCAAATAGCAAGAGAGAACATACTAGATTTTAAAGGCTTAAATCCCAAATCCGATGTTATTTTAAATTGGTATTTTTTCTTTAGTATGCAGACTCTGTCTGTCTCTCTCTAAATACACACACACACACACAATATATATATATATATATATATGTAGGTGAAATGGATCTGTAAAACATGAGAAATGACATCCACTGAGGTACATTTTTAGTAACACAGAACAGAAATGATTGACAGAACAAAGCATATGGAAACGAAGAAGAATCTAACCCACATTTAGATCTAAGAAAAAAATATTTGCCTGAAGGGAAAATATTAATTAGTTTGTCTACATGCAAGATAAAAGTCTGGAAGACATATCCATCAAAAGGCAGCAGAATAAACAGCAAAATGGAAATTATTTGTAAATTGACAGTAAACTTGGCAAACATTGAGGGGGTAAACAAGTTATTTGGCATGCAAAGCACTCAGAAATCACAGCCTCTGTCAGGAGGCATCTGTGCATATATTCACTTATTTGACAGAAATTAACATTCTGCAGAAATCTTTGTTGCATGCTAAAGATTTCTTCACCCTCCTTAATTATTTTAATTGCTGCTTCAAAATGTTCCCTATAAACATGAAAAAAGACATTAAAATCCGCCAAGTCCAGTTCCATGTTATCAATAATACACAGCAACTCTGTACAGGAGTTTAACACGAAACCTACTGAGACATAAAATATTTACATAAAAGAGCCACATTTGTTTTTCTTGGTTGAAATTTAAGATATCCTCTCAGTATTACGAAAGGTTTAAAAAACACAACACTGTCATATAAACAAATGCAATTAATCCAACTGCTTAGAGGGCCAGAGTTTATTGAGATCGTTCTTTTATCAATAGTTTGCCATACTGTGAGAAAAACTAGATGGTGATGGTTGCATTTGCTAAATATTATTATAATAGCCATACCATATCCAACCTCACTGATACGCTTCTTTCAACAAACTAAGCAACGTAATATATAAGACAGCTATTTCCCCCAACTCACAGGCAGACAGGCACAAAGTGATACCTACGTGACTTTGAAAGGGGATCATTATTAGGTGTATCAATTAGCTAAGCTGCTCTACAAGCCTTTTAAGATACAGCCAGATTCTGGCTCCTTCAGGGCATTTTCAAGATGGCGATTAGGCTGCACCTGCACAGGGGGCTGATAGAATCTCAGTGCTAAAAATGAGTTGAAGGCGCATAGTAGACAATCTAGCAAGGATGTGTAGGACAGACTTGGCCATGGCTCTGCCCCCTTCAAAAATGTTTGGTGGTCCTGAGCTGGTGAATTATTACATTCACTCACCCAGTCTTCCTTCTGCAGTTAGAATGCTTAGGTCACACCATTGGTGTTGTACACCTCTGTCACTGCTTAACATTGCAGTAGGTGTTAGAGCTATAATCTAACCCCTGAACTGCATGGGGAAGGGACCATGTCTCTTTGTGGTTTGTACACAACTGAGTTAAATGATGATTCCCAGTGAATGACAATAGATGTTAAATGGTCATTACAATAGTTGAAGCTAGGAGCACAATAGTTATAATTACTGTTGTCTATGTCCATGGATTTATACAGGAAGCTACTGTAAGAGATCAATGTAAAAAAATATATTTTTAAATAGAATCCAAATAACATATGCTGCAAAATTTAGGAGCTCTATTGTTAATCAGACCCACATAATGTGCCAGGTCCTCAACTGGTGTAAATTTGCATAGCTCAACAATGGAGATATGCTGATTCACACCAGCTGAAGATATTCTATTTAAGCACCATTTCTCTTTCTACACAACCCCTGAAATAATAATGGTCCTTTATGATATGGTGCAAGGCCAACAGATCCCTTCTCTTTCAAGCTAATGGGGAAGTAAATTCAGAGTCAAGGGCCCTCTATCAAGAATGCCCAGCTGGTGACCCCAGATATTTAAACCTGTTGGTGTTGGTTCAAATACTCCATCTGACTTCAGCTGCCATGGCTTTATACAGGGAGAGAGGTGCTCTGTGGGTTGCCAGGATTTAATTCAAGTGAACATACCTTGAATTAGACCCAGAAACAAATAGGAAGGTTGTGCAGGTTTATGACAAATGAAAGATTCCATTCCAAAGCCATGTCTAGATACCTTTATGTCCACCCTTTCTGAATATCTGTGTAAAACAATTGTGACATTTCAATGTCATCTCCCTCTGGTCACATTTTCACATGGTTCTGGATATACCACAGATCAGAGTGTGAAGTAAGTGGATACCCAACTTTGGGGGCAGTCCTGTAAGTGTATGACCATGGAAGGTATTTTAATGCCATTAAATATATGATTGCCTACACTAGATTATGGTTTTCTACTGATGAAAATGCTATAGGTTTGTGGAGAAAATACTTACACCATTATTTATAATTTGAACAGAAAAAAAAAGGAAATATTTCAACTTTCAGAAGTTGCTATGTTTCTTTTGTATCTTTCATTTTCAGGCAGTCACTTGCCTTGTTTCTCATCAGTCAGCTCAACAGTCTAATACTATCTAATCCTTTTCTTTTTATATGTAAAATGACACAGTTTAATGCTCCACAGTTTAATATCTGTGAAGTTTTATCTTTATTTGTTTGGAAAATTTGAGTCAGATACTCACCTACTGTAATTTCCAAAGAACAAACAAATGAAAAAGGGCAGTCCATTTTCATGCAAATCCAGCCAGCTGTTTAGCTGAAGCTGCCCTTGCGTTTTGATGTGAGGATCTGCATAAAAACCAAAGTGGAGATATGATAAAATATAAAAGACTGACAATAACATGCAAATCGAAATCAGTCACTGGAAAACTGTGGACTCATTGTCATCAAAAGAATTAGGTGGCAGAACAAAACAAAAGAGCCCTACTGATAAAAGTAACTATGGCGTGATGGCTTTAAAATTTACAGATTTCTTATATCACAAAGAAAACTGAAATTAAACACCTCTCTAGACTGTTTGCTTTTAATCTTTTCTTTCTGAGCTGTTTCCTGACATATTCTCTGTTAACTCTTTATCAAAGGTCATTTATAATCATATTTAGGAGATAAAAAAAATTAAAAATGAATTTATTTAATAAGTTTTAATCACCAAGTGCCCAGGTAAGCTGATACTAAAATAAGCAGCTACACATTATGCAATGCAGTCCGGATATTGAAAAATAATTATAGAAAATATTAACAATTCCTTTTGTGATTAGCTCTGAAATGTTACATTACGAGCACAATCCTGCTCCATTGAAGTTAAACTCTATGAGAATAGAGCAGGTCTTGTGTAAAACATACTTCCAAGACTGGATGGTGTAATGATAAACCCCCAGGTTCCTACATGCAGTCAGGTGGTGACAATGACTGAAAATGATGCTAGTCAAAGCTCCCTGCCAAACATAAGCAAGCTATTATTTGATGATTCTTTTATATGTCTCCCTGCTTATGAATGTAGGTGAATACATTGTCATTAATTTGTTGGAAGAACTTTGTGAAATTTTTCAAATACAATATTAGGGCTGGTTGAAAATTTTCTGTCTAAATTGGTGTTTGACAGACAACTGGATTTTTTACAAAATGAAAATTTCCACAGAAACTTTGTTTTCCACAGCAAATTTCAACTTTTTGCCAAAACACGCAAAAACTCAAAACCCCAAAATGTTCAATTTTCAGATGAAAATTCTCAATTTTTTCTTTTTCCATGAAAAGTCAACATTTTCTTCAGGGCAAACTCCCCAAACATTTTCTGATCAGTTTTAACATATACATTTCCCATAATTAGCCAAGCTTTACCTTTGACTAAGAATAGCAGAGAATGCATTCCTTTTTCAGTTTTACATTTTATTTTTATTGATGTTTTTTTCGGAAAGGACAGGTAACATTGCCAAATTTGATCATGAAATAAAACTATTCATTACAGCTCTTTAGGGTAAAAATTAACAGGACATAGCTTTTAATAATGTCCTTGTGATGGTTCTTGGGGTACACCAGCCTATTAGTCACCCAAGCACTCACCTCTGGGCTATGCCAGCCCTTACAGTGTCCTGCAGGTTAGCAATAGGGCCCCCCCACTCCCCGACCCACCTTGAAACATGGTGTATCCTGTGTAGTGTCCAGCTGTTCTCCACTGAATACTCCCAGAAATACCAACTCTGCTGTCCCCAAAGGAAAAGTGTACGCATTAGCTTGTATACTTCAGGTCAGGACGAGCACCTTTCTTAATACCACAGCACTGAGCTATATATAGTTTATTATCAAAGATTCAAGACAGTGAGTAAGGATAATGGAAACAAACGGTTACATATAAAACAAATCCTAACACTCTTTCTAGAGATTAAACTTTCACAATAATATTAATGATCCTGGCTTTCATTTAAGACCTCACAGGACATTCTTTTGTGAACTAAAATGTACATTCCAGAATCAGGATCTTCTTGTAACTCCTTTGGCATTGAGAGATTCTTGGGTTACAGTCCTTAATTAAATTAGTTATCCAACCTAATATCAGTATCTGTGCTCACTCCCAATGAGCTAAATTCACAGTAGCAACTTCATTCAACTTTGAGGAAGTGCACACTTTCACCCAATTTGAATTTGATCCAACGTTTCTGTTTTAGTATATGAACACCCTCTATACCAGTAGCAGTTTTACTGTCCCCTCCCCCCCCCCATTAATACCCTGTGAACATACACACCAATCAGGAGCAGAGTCCCAGGTGCGGGGCCAGCAGCCGGACCCCATGTAAAATCTGGGGATGCTGCAGTACCCCCTGCACTCCTAATTCCAGTGCCTATGGTTACGACTGTAACCTCATAGGAAGTTGTAAGGTATGTACTATTAGTAGTACTGGAGCAGATGGATGTAAGTCTGCCCAAAACTAAAGGCTCACCCCCTCAGATAAGAGTGCAGAAAAATTGAGCACAGGTTACTATTGATTTCTGGGGACAACAAAAGAGAAAACAGGATCAGGAGTGAGGTCAAAGGCTAATAACAAGGGATCCAGAGGGGGACATCAAGCTGAGTGAATGAGGCAGGGGACTTAAGGAAGAGAAAGGATAGTCTTGTGATTAAGGCAGTTAACTGCCATTCTGGAAAATTGGATTGTCTCCCTGCTTCTGTCACAGAATTCCTACGTGATGCTAGGCAAGTCACTTAACATTTTCACAGGTGCCCACTGTGTGCACCTCACATTCTGAGTACCCAACTTGAAACACCTGGTATCCGATTTGTAAAAATGCTGAGTATTCACAACTAGAGCTCTGCCAATAACTGATTTTTTGGTTCAGTGGTCAAAGCAGAAAAAAATTGTTTTGGCAAAATGAAGTTTTTGTTTGCATTTTAAATCATTCCCCTCCCCCCAATAAAATTGAAATAAAATTCAAAATGAAAAGCAGTTTCAAATAGAGAAGTCAAAACAATTCATTTCAAAAATGTCAGAATGAAATATTTCAGTTTCTTTAAATCATTTGTTGCTGTCAGGTTTTTTCAACCGAAACAAATTAGCAAATTTGACACAAATTTGTGAACTATTTTGCTCAACCCGAATCTGTATCTTTCAGTGAACAAGGTTTCAGCCAAAAAATCCCGCCCAGCTCTACTCAGAATTGCAGCTAAGGACAACAGGAGTTCTGTTCTGAACATACAAAGTGCTATAATGTGAAACATCAAACACTAGGCACCCCAAATTTGGCACCCAAAATTTATTGGCACTTTTGACAGTTCTTACTTTAATCTCTGTGCCTTAGTTCTCCATGTGTAAAATATCCCTAGGGGGATAATACTACCACCTCACCTCAGAGGGGTGTTGTGAAACTAAGTTAATTAATCTTTGTACAGAACTACGATGCTATGAGGAGAGCAGCATAGGAAAGCTGATGAGGAAAAAATTCTGTATTCAGTGCAGGGTGTGGATAGAGTGCAGTAAAATAAGGCATTAGGCTGGACCATGCTCATTCACTTTGTGGGGTTGGCATATACACACACTGATCAGCACATGGGAGCTGTAAGGAGATGGAGCATGCTCTGTGCAGGTGGAATCTTAATAGATTTTCGCTACAAGTCTCTATTGAGCATGTGCAAACTGTTTTTCAAATGCTTATAACCTAGCCAGTTTTGGGCAGTTTTTCCACAGGAATAGAAAAAGGCACAATCCTGACACCAAGATATCTTCTCTGCCAAATATCAAGTCCTTGCTCTAAAGCACAGAGGATGCTAGAGCTTCTTAACAAAATGGTACGATACAAATGTTGCTAAGTGACATAGTTCATGCACTGAAGACTGTCTTTGGACGAGTGTGCATGCAAGTGGGGAGGCAATGGAAACGTGTCCAGTAACTGAGCGTCCTCTATGATTTTCTCCATGATAATAGTACAGAGGGGAAGGGGTTTTGTAGCATGGTCAGCAGTGAGGGTTTGAAGCTCTCACAGAAGACAGGTCCCACAGCTTCCTACACAGCCTGTTCCCAGCACAACAGAATCAGGTGGCTGTGGGGGAAGAGAGAAAGGGATAGAATTTGGGATGGGTTTGTTTCATTGCAATAGCAGCAGGGTTTATGAAATGATCTATACCTCGCAGCAGTGGTGTGCAAATTGTTAACTCTGTGACACACTAAGAGCGAACACTGCTTAGTGTAGGGCTTACTAATGGGAAAAGTTTTATGGAAATCTATGGGACTACAGTACAGCCAACGTCAGCTCAAAAGTCATGAGTCAGCCCCCCCAAATCACCAGATTAGCTTTAAAATTATGGTATTTAAAAACAAACAAACTAATAAATATTGGTGAGGTTCTTTGTTATCAGCCTTCTGAGCTTTTAGGGTGCATTTTTCTGGTTCAGGGCTTTAATTTCTTCTGTCAATGCACAGGATCTTTCAAACCACATAAAGCTCTTAATTTACCAGGAAGTACATTCTTCTCATCCTTTAGCACAATGTAAAAATGTTGTGGGTTTTTTATCCTACCAGTTGTGTGCCTACCATCGCTATAGATAGCGGCAGTGTTGGTATAGACCACTTTTAATAAACACAGTCAGCTCAGACTTTGAACTTTTTAATCTTTTCCTGTGTGCCACAGAGTGGAATAACTAAAGCTTATCAGTTTATGCATGTGCCTAACTCTTCAATGCATATATAAGTTTAAATCTCATTACATTATAACACACTGCTTTAAACTATGGAGACATTTTAAGAGTATGCTACATATTTTTATCAAATAGGGAGACTTAACTTTTATTTTTCTTCTGCAGAAAGCCAGCGAAATCCTGCACGTTAATACTTCAAGAAAATAAACTTGTGTAAAGATTTGCCTACCCAAAGTACAGTATAATTTAAATGTAAATCCCTTAGAAACCCAAAGCACTGTGTTTATAATATGAGAACAGCGGGCAGTCATGCCCTTGACTGGAGGGCATGTCATCGAGTCCTCTCCTTCGCTGCAAAACCATCAGGCTGGCAGTAGTGACAGATGAACAGCTTACCATTAATTTCTCCTCTTTCATGCCTTCAATCCAAATGGTGCATATTCTCCACAGGGAGGCATCAAGGTCTTTGCCTTTATTTCTCTTGCATACTCACACTGACTTATAAATCAAGTGCAGATAAGAAGAGAGGGCAAATATCAATCTTTTTTTTCCTGGCCAGTGCCCACTGGCACACTACTGAGCTTTGAGTGAAAGGTTCTTCAAATCTTTATGTGATTCATAGGCAAGGGAGCTCTCTGTGAGGACAAAACAACAAAAGAAATTTGAGAGAGAGGATTTGTATATCTGGGCTTATAAATTAGAAGCTTTCCCTCTGCAATGTTTAAATATGAGTTACAAAAAATTTGAATCTAAGTTATTACTTTATTGAACAATTCTTCTTGGAATATAAAATAGGCAGTATTCCTTAGCAGATGGCAGCAGAGCAGCTACAATCAGAATGGTTTATATTCCTAATATTGCCTCTTTTATTTGGGGCATCTCTGTTCTTTGCTACTAAAGTAATTCAATCCTTTAAAACAGATCTATTTTTGCAATTATTTTGCTGAATTGATGGCAAGTTTATGTTTTCCTGTCAAAATATGAGAACATATTTTAAATTATAACATGTAGTGTGAGATCCTCACAGCACAGCTCCAGCAATTGAACCGTAGCTATGCTGATTTCATGGAGCTGGGGATCTGGCCCAGATTTTAAGCATAGTAGGTAGGAGGTTACTAGTGATCGGCTAGATCATTGTTTTTTCACTCCCTACCGAAGATTTCAAAGTTGAAAGATCTATTTAGATTATTATTGAAAAAGATGCTGCATTTAAAAAAAAAAGTCAATTCACAAAATCATTACTCTTCAAATGTTATTTGGGTTCGCATTGTACAGACTAATGCTGTACAACCTGACAATTGCACTGAGGATACTTTGGTCTTCCTTTGCCAGGATTTTTTTTTAAGTACCTTGCTAGAAGAAATCTCTCTTCAGTTACAATAAATTGATCTTGCATTTAAAACATATATTAAATCATTGATGTGGATGATGCAACATTATTACATGTCAGAAAAAAAATCTATATGATGATAGTTGTTGACACATGAGAATATTATTTTCCAGCTAAGCATGAGGTGTTAATGCTGCTAAATGGCTGCGAATGTTGATGTTAGAGGCTGCCTGCTGGCCATTTGCAGGTGACACATCTGGGGATTCAGGGCTATTTCATTTTCTAGCCTTTTTTAAGGCTTCAGGCCCCATCCATAAATTACAGCTGATGACAACAGTGGAAGCTAACAGTGGCAAAATTAGGCCCACAGGCAAAATAATTATATATACAGCCTTTAGCAGTGAGGGAGAAAGCCATCAATCAGCCCCCAATTATTCACTAGTTAATCAGCTCTGCCCTTCCTTTATTGAAGGGTTACAGTGTAATTAAGTTGGCAGCATCCTTTTAATTCATCAAACATACAACACATGGCGGTGTTTGCTGCAATCAGGGGACAGCACCTTTGTGTGTCTGACCCCTAGCACTGTCGTAGGAGATGAGGAAAACTTCAGAGGTAAGAGAGAATATTTATGCGAAGGCACGGTGCAGTGTGCATGGAGTTTGCAGCAGTCTGCACCTTGCAGTTGTTTTTAACTCAGAGCTGTGTGTCTGAAAACTGTAGACAGAGCAGGCAATGAAATTGTAGTACTCCCTAAAATGTGTGTGAGTGAGAGATATCTAACACACACGCTACCCAAACCAATAGTCACCCCCGAAAACCTGTTAGTTTGGTCTCTCTTTAGCTACCTCAGAATGACATAGGGATTCTGTCAATTTCTCATTAGTTACCAAAATAACTCACCTAGCACTACAACTCCACCCCATAACCCCACCAGGCTCTGCATCACTGATTCCTCCAGAAATCCTCAATGAGCTCACCCACGGGTTGCCTTGTACTTTGCGAAAATATTACGAGGAGCTGCAGGAAGCAGTTCTGCTCCTGCCTGCGCTCCCACCACTGCATAACTTCAAGTGGCCTACCATACTCTGGGATTTAGAGCACTCCACACTGATGCCTCACAGATCTACCTCTCTGCTGCAGACCTGTCTTCTCTGTCCAAACTAAAATCTCAGCCTGCCTCTGACATCTTGTGGATATCTAGCTGTCAGCTAAAGCCCAACATGGCTAAACAAAGCTCTTAATCCCCCCTCCCTGCATAAACTCTCCCGGCTACCTCCTTTCTCCACCACTGTGGACAACATCACCATTCGGCCTGTCACTCAGGCCCATAACTTGGGCATCATCTTTGACTTGGACCTCTGTCTAAGTCCTCAAATCCACGGTATGTCCTAGTCTTGCAGATTCTTTCTGCATAACATCTCTGAGATGGAGTCTTTCTTAACCATCCACGCAGTTAAAGCTCTCATCCAGGGTCTCATCTCACATCCTGATTACTACAACAGCCCTCTTTGGCAAATGAAATCTTGCCCCACTCATATTCATTGAGAATGCTGCTGCAAAGATCATTTTCTTAGCCTGCCACTTTCACCATGTCACCCCTTTTTGCATCCCTCCCTTCTCTTTCACATCAAACATAAGCTGCCTGTCATCTCTCATTCATTATCAGAATGTCAACTCCCACCTTCAACTGGCCCACGATGCCAGCCTCCATTGCCCACTTGTTAAATTTTCAAACAAGCAACCTTGTACTTTTTCCCCATGCTGCCCCTCTCATTTGGGAGGAGCTCCCCACAAACATCTGCAAAAATAACACCTTGTCCTTCTTCAAATCCCTCCTTAACATTCTCCTTTGCCATAATGTCTACAAAAAACTTGTCAATGAGGAGGCCGCTGATGTGCTGATACCACGGCCTATCGTGCTGAGCAATATTGTCTCATTATTTCCTTGTACCCACTGTCTGTATCCCTCAGTTACCTCTTGTCTTAAACTTAGCTTGTAAAATCTTTGGAGAGTGGACCATCTTTTTGTTGTTGTTAGATATTAGAGTTTTCATGCAGTGAAGTTCCCTGCACACAAACCTTAGATCTTGATGCCTGCCTGGGATTTTAAGTAGTACTGAAAACATGAGTCCTATTAAAAGTCACTGGGACTTGTGTTTTTAACTCACTTAGGCTCTTCTGAAAATCCCACTCTTTGGCTCATTGAAACTCCCAATCTTCGCCACTGTGTATTCAAACCTGAATTCCCTGCTCAGGAAAAACTTTCATTCTACAAGGCTGTTAAGAATGAGGGGAAAAGAGATCAGCTGCTGCTCCAGTAATCTGCTTCATTTGTCCTAATAGATTCATGTTCAAATGTAGAGACCAGTGTGGAAGTTCTTCCTGCATAGAGCACAGATTCCATTCTATAGTACTTTCTCTTATCAGCCTGATGCTGAGTACACGGTTGTTCAAACTGCAGTACACCCATTGATGGTGTGTGGCACACTGGGACAGATCCTCAACTGGTGTCAATTGCTTATCTCTACTACCGTCAATGAAGCCACTGAATGTCAATTTGTACCAGCTGAGGATCTGGACTGTTGATGAGATATGACTTTAATAGAAATTATATCCTTGCTCACTAAACACTCAGCAACATAAAATTAGTATTTAAGCATTTTTTTCTCATTCATATACAGGTACCGTTTACTCTTTGTTTTTCATTACAGAAAGTTTTGGAGTGTAATTTAGATCCTGTACTCTCTCAATGTCAATAAGCATAATTTTTTGAAAAAGAAAAAGCATGCCATATTGCAATCAGTCTAAGTCATAACTCAAGACAACACAATCATGTTCTAATATAACTTTATACAATGAGAGTGTATTAGTTATTACTGAGGGTCATTGGATTCCATCTGTCAGTGTTATGTTATTGAATAGTTTCAACTAATAGTTTGTGCTGATTATAATAAGGTATGTTTAAAAACTGCCAGTCTGTTTATACCCTTCAGGACTGCATTGAAATTATGTAGATGCATTGGTAAACAAGACAAAGCAATATGAACTGCAGTGAAGCAAAATTCCTGGTAGAAACTTGCAGGATATCCTTCTACGTGTATAAATGGAGACTTTCACAATGTCATTTATTTTATGTGTGCGCGGGGTCTGCATTTAAGAGTTGCCTATCATGCAGAATAGCTGCAAATATGTTTAGCTATGGCTGGAAACCCTGCTTCCATTTCTTGATACAAAAAATACAGCAATTTTCTCCCAGCTAACACTAATACAGTGAGGGGGAAACAACTGAAGTTCCAGTTATGAACAGTTGCAGCTGAGCAAATAGTGATTTTTTTCAAAATATTCATTCAAATTTTAAATAATTATTATTCAAATGTATTCATAAGGTTTATATTTACTTTCTGAATTTGTATATTCAAATTCACTAAAACAAAACATTTAAAACAAAATCCATACTTGACAGTTTTCATTAATGATACAAATAGGTCAGATTCACAAAGGGACTTAAGTGCCTAAAACCAACATCTAAGTGCCCTGGCATTCACAAAACCTCGGTTCAGCTGCTGCCTGAATTTCCTTTATACATTTTTGCTGTATAAATCCTGTAGGCACCTACGTTTCTGCTGCTGGGCCCATGCACTGCTGCCTCAGACCAGTGCCCAGACGCCTATCTCTTGCCAAAGCCTCAGTGGGATTCTCAAACTAGGCATTGCCCCACCTATCTTGTCTGTGGGGCCTGAGCTGTTAGGTGTGCATTAGAACTGTGCCCTGCATCTGTATAGTCTCAGGGCTTATCTACATAAATACTTAATTTGAAAAAGGACTAGATTAAAGCGCATTAATGAACTGTTAATGCACATCAGCAAGCACATTAATGAACTGTTAATGCACATCAGCACATCAGCAACTGTCCACATGGACAGTTAGTGTGTAGCAGGCTAGTGGGGGTGGATTCATATCCCAGATTGCCATGAACTAAATGTTTGTGTGGACAAGCCCTTTATTCCTCAGTTGGATGCTAATAGAACCCAACATAGGATCTGGCTTACGTATGCTTGCTTTAGTAGATATGTAGTTGATATAGTATAATTAAAGGTAGGCAGCTGTAAGGGATCAGGGCATAGGCATTCTGGCCTACCAGTCACATTTGGGCTGGGGTCTGCCTGTCAGGAACAGTAGTCACTGAGCAGGTGTTGGAGGAATTGCAAGAGCCAAGTTCAATAAGCAAGAGTCAAGGTCAGAGTCAGGCTGAGGTCAAAGACCAGAGGGAGTACCAGGCTGGAATCAGGAGGCATAAATCAGGGTCAGAGTCAGGCCAGAGTTTGAGACTGGAAATCAGATAGTACCGGACCAGAGTCAGCTGGGATCGGAGTCTGGAGAGGAGACAAGGCAAAGTCTGGAGACACAACAGGCCAAATTCTGTATGGCTGCCTGAACCTTCCAGGGTTAAATAGGGTGGTTGGCCAATCAGAGGGTCACAGGAAATTGACTCACCCAAGGGAGCCAGTGTTACTTCCTGCAGCACGTACTCTCCACAGTGCTCCCTGGCTGGGGCTTTGCATGAACTCCCAGTAGCACTGTGGGAATGTCAGGTGTCCCAGGCTCTTCAGATCCAGGTTCCAATCAAGGTACCCTTACAGCATCTGGCTTAAAAGCATTCAGTAATATTCACTCAAATAAATAAATAAACCCTGAATACAATTCACCTATCCACTATCTAGAAAATGAGTTAGTTGTTGGACTGAAACCTGAGTCAGAGAACAAATCTATACCATGTGACCTATATATTCAATCGAAACTAACCAATGAAGCTTGGATTTTCAATGTTAATTATTAGCAATGAACCGCTTGTGAAGAAACTTCAGACCTAAATTATTCAGTGTGTAAGTCTGAATAACGAATAAATCTGAGAAAGTCGTAAATTGCACGTGGACAATTTACAAAGAGCGGGGGGGGGGGGGAGAGCTAATTTAGCTGAATGAATTATTCACTCTGTTCTGATTAGCATATGTTTCATTTTTAACTAGGTGAGAGGTGGCACTCTGAGCATGGAGACATTTCCACAGAGCAAAGGTTATTACTTGTCAATCCAGTGCCGTAGGCAACATTATACGGAAATTTTGGGAAAGTAGAATATGAGGAAATCTATAATAGGAATAAATGCTATAAAAGGATGTATAGAATAAGTAGATAGGAGTTATGTTATTGTAATCTAATCATCAGAATATTATATCAGATAGCTATTTAGGATTGAACACTGTGTGGGGAGCTATAATTAATATGAACTGCTCTCCATGTAAACTCATAAAGGAATCCTAAATCTAACAGCCACATTGCTTGTATATAATTGAACAACATGGCTGTTAAGGTTCTTCTGTGCATTTACATGGAGATGGATAAACCCTTATGTCATTGTAATCCAGATAAAGCAATTAAGAAAAGGACCAAGCTACACCTCCAACCTCATTTGTTTACACAGTGCCTTTTTAGATCTCGCTGTATCTTTACATTTAATTATGAGGACGGAATTAACATCTTGCCACTATATCTGTTCTCTAGCTTCTGTTTACTCTTCATTTGTGTTTAAACTGTACTTTTTTCTGTAATGTTACATGCACTAATGTATTTATGTTACTGCTTATATTCTTAAACCAAATTTTAAACAATGCTATCCCAATAAGACTGTGTAAATAGTTACACTTTGATTTATATTTAAATAGCACTCTTTCCTATAATCTTAGGTAAGCATAGTGGTTGCAATTACGCCTCTGTTGCATTCAATGCACTGGAAGAAAGTAGTATAAATCTCATCTTCGACCACAAGGAGATGTAAAGCTTAGAGAAACAAGAGTGCTCTGTAGTCTCAAAGGGCACTTGTAGTTTCGTGTGCGTTCCTGTCCCGCTGCAGATATGAGAAAAGCAGAAAAAAGAAAACCTGGACACAAGGAAAGGGGCTGTGACCAGAGCTGAAAGCAACATGCTGCATGTTCCTTTCCAAGTGTGCACATCCTAGATGAGTGTGACCATTGCCTACTGTATGTTAAAGTAAAGCCAAGTAGTTTTAATATACCCTAGTTGAAAGAGTGCATAGTATACTCACTCTATAAAAAACGAGGGCAGACCCACACAGGAAGATACAGAGTTTTCATGTTCACGTTCACAGGAAAAAAAAAAAAGACTGAGGCATAACAACCCATAAGAGGCCCAAAGAAGAGTAAACACATGCTGCCTGACCACATTATTGCTCTCATCTGACATGATATCCTGAGCTCAAAATAGGTAATATACCATTCTTGGCCACCCCTCCTCACCCTTGCCCATTCATCACTTCTCCATCTCTGTGTCGCATCTTTTGCCCATGTAATGCTCTAGGATGGCATAACACTCTTCAAATAGAAGTGTTCCTTTCCAATGGTCCCGCACTCCCACTTGCAGATGGGAGCATGGCACTGTGCTGGCTGTCAAATTTTGCCACAGTTGTCATGAACACTTTGGGTTCACATGGTTAGTTGTTTACATAGCGCTATAGTAGAGGTTCTGCTGCACCTTCCTCAACATCTTACCTTGAGAGTTTTTTTAAAAGATATAAAATGCTTGAAAAGAGAGTGTATTTTGTGTATGTGCATGGAAGAGATGGGATTAGCTGCACTCAACTGAAAGAGCCTTTATCATGATGCAGTGTGTGCTTCCCCCACCATGCTGGATCAGTGTCTGGTGTGGAGGGGAGATGGCAATGGCTCCACCCCTCTATCTTCTTTCTGGATTCTAATGACACCACTGGCCTTACTTCCTTGTGTTCAAGAAGTGCAAGGACTGTGGCTGTGGCTGGCCCATGCACAGCAGTGCCAAAGGTGGGAAAGGCTTCTTGTGTCCTTTCTCATTACATCTATACAAGGCCAGCTATGCTCTGGCTATGTGTTGTGTGAAATTCAATGGTGTTGTGGTTTAGATTTTGGTCAGTTCACATGTCCTAAATTTTGAGTTGATACCGCAAAGTAAAATTAAAGTTATGCCTGATTTGGGGTAAAAATCAGAGTTTTATACCATTTCAAACAAAGACCTAAGTCACTTTCTAGAATCTGTGGAAAGGGAAGAGAACCAAAACTCACCCGAGGCTTTCCAGTCACCAGTGAACTTGGTCAATGTTTTGCACATGTCACAAGACCTGAAGTGAGGTAGCCTTCATTCTGGCCCTTTTTGCACAGCTCTAGTAAACACATTGCTTTCTGTCCTCTTACATGGGCCTGGCAAAAAAAAAAAAAATGTAATTCTTGATCTGTGTTTCCAAATGCTGATACTCTACTCCTTATTTCTCAAGAGAGAATGAAACACCTGCAATTCAATATTTCTGAGACCTCCACAAAAGCAACCAGTTTGGGCATGCAAAGGACATTTGGTCAGGAAAGAGATTTCATTTTTAGTGGGCTATTGTAAACAGCAAAGAAAATATTTTTTAAAACTAATAAATACAATGATGGCATCCTACTAAAATGAGCAAAACCTGCACAGATATAAGCAGGATGCTACTTTGGGATTCTCTCAAAATAGGGAAACAGTCCCTGTAACACAGACTAGCTGTGAGTGTTAGAGTGAAAGCATTGAACCTATGTACTTTCGCCCATGCTGCCTCCTACTTCTGAGGAAAATCTCCCTATGAGAGCTCATAGAGCCACCACCTTAACCTCTTTTAAAGCCTACCTCTGTCATGATGCCTATCAGTGAGCAAAGACATCAGCTTTTCTGCTAAACTGTTACTTTTATTGTGACTTCATTCCCCCAACCCTCACCTACTGCCTCATTTATCTGTTTTGTCCACTTGTTGCAACCTGTCTGACTCATATTTTGTGAGCCTTAGGGGCAGAAACTATCTTTGTTTTTTGTACATTGTTTTGCACAATCAAGCCGTGATTCTTGATTGGGGTTGCTAGGCAATACTGTACTAATGATACTGGATTAAGTGTTATGTCAGCACTGTTTGGGAGTATCACTGGAACACCACTTTTAGCCCTTTGGAGAAGGGCATACTGCATTGCTTTCCTGATTAACCAAACAGTCGTATTTATGAAGAGGCTGTCAGAAATGTTGAGTAAAATATTTTCCAGTGATACAACTGCAACTGGAGTATGGAGAGATTAAGATACAAAACAGAGGGAAAAAACAGCTGGCATTGAAGTGTTGGATGAAAACTCTGACGCTGTCATTCTTGTCTGATTTTAACTTATGCCTCTTTATTCCGCATAGAACATAGGGCCTTCACCACAGCACTCCATCTTTAACAGTCTCCTGTTGCAGTCAGTTTCTTCCCATGTCATTTTGAAAACTTTCAATTCTGCTTCAGTTGTACATTTCCATGTTGGTCTTGCTCTGCCTTATTGCCTCTTGCCCTGAAGATTCCAGTCCAATGTCTGTCTTGTTATGTTATTTGGGTCTTTCCTCCAAGTGTGTCCTAGTCATCTCCTTTTTTTGTTCCACAATTTCCTGTCTTATTGGTTTATTTTGTCCTCCTCCAATGTTCTTCATTTGTGACATTATTTCAGGACATCTGATGTTCAAGGATCTGTCTGAGGCAGCCGTTATGACGACTCAGAATTTAGATAGTAAGGTTTTATTAAGTCTCCAAGTTTCAGCACCTTTTAATAAGAAAGAATTTACAATGTTGTCAAATAGTCAAAGTTTAGTTTGGAGGGCAAGGTTTCTGTTTCTCCCAATCGACTTCAGGGTTATGAAGGCATGTCTGTCTTTTGCTATTCTGGCTTTAATGTCTTCATCTATTCCAGCTGTTTTGCTTACAGTGCTGCCAAGATACATGAAGTGTCGGACCTCTTCTGTGTCAGTCCCAGAAAGTGTTATTGGTGGTTATCCTGTTGTGTGTTAATTTCATGGCTTTAGTTTTCTTGATGTTGATTTTCAGCTCTACTAACTGTGCATAAGCCTCGAGATCATTTGTTTTGGCTTGCATGTCTCTGTGGGTATGGGACAGCAGGTTGATGTTCTCTGAAAAATCAAGTTAATCCAACTTCTGTGTGAAAGTCCATTGTCTACCCGTTGGTTGTTCTTTGAGCTCTATCATTACCCAATCCACTACCTATAGAAAGAGCATGGGTGACATAAGCAATCCTTGTCTGATGCCTATAGTAACCTTAAATGGCTTAGTCAGTTCACTGTTATGAATTACTTGGCATATAATATTTTCATAGAAGCTCTGAATGATCACAAATTTCTGGGGGATCCATAGTGGCATAGCAACTTCCATAGACTGTTCTACCCCCTCTGTCCAAGGATTTTTGGAAATCTATTAAATTCACGTAGAGCGGTGACCTGCCATTTAGTTGACAGTTCTATGATGATATATAGGGTTATTTGATCTGTGCATGATTTCTCCTGTTTCAACCCTGCCTGTCTCTTGTTGTAACCTTCTCCACGGACTGTGCCTTGATGTGGTGGGAAGGCTTGTGTGCCCCCATGCTGAATGCTATGCTGAGAGGAGTATTACTCCTGGTAGGGTCACCTATGCCAGATAGGTTGAAGGGCAGGAGCCAGACTAAAGGTAGTCTATCAGCCCTCCTGGTTGGGAGTGGGCCAATGACACACTCCTGTAAAAAAAAAAAAAAAAAAAAAAAAAAAAAAAAAAAATACAAAGCCGTCCCAGATACCTACACTGCTGTTCAGCTTAAATTCCATTCAACTCAATTTAATTAGACCTAGAAGAAAGACAATGACACAGAGTGGCCAAACCATAAAGGAAGCTATTCCTCTGATGAATTTTCTCTCTCCTATATCCACAACCAAAACTGGATGCAGCACTTACAGCAGTCCCAAATTTGTAAGTCAATACGTTGGGGTGGCCACTCCCAGGGTAAATACCCCATCATATTTCAGATGAAGTGAGTTTGCACTTTGAATGACTAGGCCTGCTGTTGCAAAGAGAATAAAAAGTAATCAATAATGGAAAGCAGCATAGCTCAATGCCTTTATTCTGTAGGTCACGTTACTCATATAAGGTAAGTAAGACAATGAGAGATAATGAAATGTAACAGAGCTTAAGTGGGTGCCTTTATTCTTTTGTTGTATGTCACTTTGTTAATTGATATTATAGCGATGCTTTTCTTTCTACCTTCTTTTTTTTATTGATGAGGAAGAAATATCTATTGAAGCTAATTTGAACTGCATTTAGTAGCATCAGACTGGTTCTCTTCTGCTGTAAGTTGGAACAGGATTGACAGTGAGAGATGACTGATACAGGCAAATGGTTTTGCATCACATGAGATACATAGAGGAATATAATCATACCCAAGGTCAAACATTAGAAAAAGGTTGGGCATTTGGGGCAATGAAAGCAATGCTGTCAGATATTGAAATCTCAGCAGGAGATTCAGCTCCATTAAAACTGAATACACAATTACTTTCAGCCTGCTACTTTCTGTGCATGTATAACTAGTTTGTTCATCTCAGTGCCCCCTGTGTTACTCCGAAAAGGTAAGGCTTGAATATTTTGATGGAATGGTTGTGATGGTTCTTTCATTTGGCGTTTACTTATCTGATATGATGGATTTTGAAATATGTATATTGGTGATTAATTTTAATTAATCTGGGTTAAAAAAAGACTTAAATACTTGTCCTGCACAAGTACCTCTACATTATCCAGAAGCACCATTCGACCCCCAGAAATATATGCATTTAGTAACTAGAAAATAAATGCCTGGGACACATGTTAAGCAGCACAGTTGGAGTATATAATGGAGAAATAAAAAGAATGGAAAATAATGAGGAGAGGAAATAATGAAAGATCAGTGAGGAAAACACTTGTTAAATGAATAGGGGGAAAGATAGTGGGGAAGGATGACAAGCAGGGCTCTCATGGGCACAGACGACAATATGGCTCATTCTGCCTCTCTCTCTCCACGCTGCATTGCCAGGAAATTCTAAGACAGGGAGCATCTGGGCAGCAGCCCCAGCCCTCCAAGCAGCAGAAGAGTCTGGGAGGAAAGGAAGAAGTCCCCAGGGATTGACAGGAGGTTTGGGACAGGGGAGGAGGGAGTGGTGTGCAGGCTCAGCCAACACCATTGTCACAACGGGGAAGAGGGAACAAAGCTGACTGAGCTTTTGGTCTCTCGCTGCTCCTGCCTCCCTTATCCCCGCATATGAAAATGTTGATGCCCAGTCTGCTCGCCTCCTCCCTGCTCCTGCCTTGGTTAGAGAAGCAGCAGTGAGGGCCTTCTGGGGCCATGAGGGAACAGGAGCAGCAGAGCCTGCAGGTAGGTACAGCCTGTACTAGTTGAATTGGAGGGCAAGAGGGAACATTACTTAAATTAGAGGCAGCATGGGCAGGGACCACCCATACCGTCAAATCCTCCTCCTCCTGGTTGTCCCAAAAGAAGCCGAAACAGGGACTTTAAACATGTGTTTGGGTAATGGGACTTCCCATCTCCTTAATGGAAGTATTTACATGTTTAGAACTAAGCACATGCTTAAGTCCTTAGGTAGATTGGGACCTGAAGATTGGTAAGTCTCTTGTATGGTGTTTTGGTACTTTTATTTCCAGTGTTAGAGAAAAACAGGAAATGACAAGCAGTCTCTGGTGCCTGCTTACGTTTGATACACCCTATGTAATCCTGGTGTTATCTCCATTTTGTTGTAGTATTATAAATTTTTATAAGAAAAATGATGCATTAGGTCAGAAGAAAAATGTTAAATGAATTTTAAAAAGGAATCTCCACATTCCACATTTTTTGCATGACCATTTTTTGTTTTTGTTTCCCACATTGTGTTCCGTATTTGGGCCTCAATGAGCTGAGAAAATGAGGCCATTCCACTTGGCTTTCTGGTGTTTTCATTTGAAATAAAGATATGACGAGTCACACCATGGCAGCATAAGAATTAGACCACATATGGGTTAAAACTTATATGAGCACCAGCTCCCCATTGTCGGGATAACTATCTGTAAAACAATTCCAGCAATACAGTCTATAAGAAAAAAAACCACTTTTCTTCTTTCCAAATATGATGGTTTTGTCCTATGTGAGGAGTAACCAAACTTCAACTAAAACTTGAGAGTCCAGATAGCTCACGCAAACATATTTAAGGCCAGGGATTTCTATTGCGTGGGCTGTGTTGCCCTTTAAATCTTGCCATTTACTGAATTATCACAAAGAATGTTTATGCTAAAACAAGAAACTGCATTTATTGTGTTCACTTAGCCATCTTCGCTGTATTTTGCCTGTTAATCCATCTCTGCTGGAACTATTTCCAACATTCCAAACTCCTGAGTGGCTTCAAAGAACCATTTAAAAAAAATCATTTTGTCTAAAAAACGCTACCATCATCCCTCCGAATATGGAGTTTTTCCCCGAGAATAGTGGTGTCAGGTACCAGACAGGCAATGTGTAATCCTAGATGGATGACAAGTTTAAGATTTAATATATTACCATCAGGATTAGAAACATGAGCGGAAAACTGAGGTAAATTTTAGAGACAATTTAAATTTTTCTCTCTCTGAGGCCTGCATATTTGGACTCACCAGGGGAGGGATACATAAACTTGTTCCATTAATTAATAAAAACAAAAACATACTCAAACATTTCTCAAGCAGCAATTTTGTAACATAAGTGAAATGTAAAAACATGTGGGTGATCTGATAGTAAACTGGTAATGTTTGGGATGCAGCCATCCCAAACTCATGCATTTAAACTGTGACTTCGCCTTTGCACCATCCTCTACACCACCCATCCACCCACACAGCTTAAGAAATGGTGATACCCATATACAGAAACATGTTGTTAATTGCATTTATCATGCACCTTTGATAGGTCAGCAGGCACAAGGCAAGGCTAGCTTCCCCAGAATATCTAGCTTTCGTAATCTCTAAACAGTTTTCAAGCAGCAAATGATTTGCAACAAAAATATTTACTGCTTGCTTCCCCGCCCCCAAATTACTGCTGTGAGATAAAGGATAGGAAATATGCACTCTTGGACTTGTGTTAAATTTTAGCAACATTCACGGTTGGAAAAGCCAGGAAAGATCCCTTGTCAGTTCAAAGACATTTGTTTCTCCCCCTTATAGATCTTGAGACATTGCACTTAAAAAAACCCCTCAGCTTTGGGATTTATAAAAAGCCATTTAGCCATTTATAGATTTCTAAACTGTATTAGTTATAATTTTCTCTCCCTTCAGGGGCAGCACAGTTGGACTTGAGGTTCTGCTGCAACCTGGCTTTATAGTTTGAAAGATATAGATCATACTTGTGTGTGGAGAAAGTAAACAAACATGTATGTGGCATGACTAAAGTTAATGGCAAAAGAGGTGTATATAAAAGTTTCTGGGATGATTGGCATAGTTAATTTCTGTCTTTGCCTCATGTAAGTAACATAGTCACCCTAAACCAGTGATACTCAGACTAAGACTCGCAAGCCACAAGTGGCTATTTAATGGGTCTCCTATTGCTCTCTGCAGCACAGCATATTAAAACACTGTGTGATTTAAGAATTAACCTATCAGGATATTTTTATTATGTTATTAACCAACTGTAGTTGATAAAATAATAATACTTGGTCAGTCATTTTTCTGTGAGAATAATATTATAAAAACGAAATAGTTCCCCTGTGATGCTGTTTAAATATGAATAGATAGTACTATAGAAAATGAAACAATGAATTCACACTACTGTGGCTTTTTTGGGTAATGCTGATAGCTAATTTGGCTCCTGAACCACTGAGGTCTGAGTATCTCTGCCCTAAACTCATGCCTCTAAAACCTTTATACCACTCTACCATGTATTTTATATATATTTACAGTAAAGAGTATAACATATTCTGGTATATGCAATGCCAATGAAGTTAAAAGTGTGTCTTCAGGTGGCACTGTCATACTGGTGACATTGTCCATACTAAAATCCATAATCTGACATTCCATTTGCATGATTCAGAAGTATCACAGAAGTATAGGACTGGAAGGGACCTCAATAAGTCATCTTCCAATCCAGTCCCCTGCACTCAAGACAGGGCTACATAACTCAACCATTCCTGACAGTGTTTGTCTAATCTATTCTTAAAACCTCCAATGATGGAAATTCCACAACCTCGCTAGACAATTTGTTCCAGTACTTAACCACCCTGACAGTTAGGAAGTATTTCCTAATGTCCTACCTAAACCGCACTTGCTGCAATTTAAGTCCTATCCACAATGGCACATGCCCCGGAAATTCTGCAGTCCCCTTTCATATGGTGTTTACAAAAATTCTATCGTTTAGTTCTCTCATGTAATGTGATGTAAAATAAATGAAGAATACCATCAATATTCTGTCAGAGATGAAGAAAATATGTTTATGGATATAGTGTAATCTATATTCTGAAATTGCCTCAGTATATAGCCAATAGAGAACTGTCTAGCTATATATAGTTCTGGCTAAACAGAATATTCAGTGCAAAACCTTTTCTTAACAGGCAGTCATGTAGACTTGTGATCTTTCTGGAAAGGTTTGGAGCCCAGAAATCAATGGGCTCCTCAATGCTGACTGCATGTTATATGCACCAAACTGACTTTGGGTCCACCTGTTACAGAGCGTAGCATGTGACTAAGTTGACTTTTAGGGGGCAACGGACAGTAGCATGTGACATTTTGCTACACCATATGCTCTGTTGGAGATCTGCCATCACAAGTGCAGAGGGCATGTGGATCTGAGGAGCTGCACTTTTGGTATGATGGCAGAATGCCAGCAGATCGTGCCTGAAGCATGGGAGCTGCTGCTAACACTTCAAACATTTAACTTACTATAATTTTCAGGGATCTGCAGTGCAGGTGTAAAGACATCATTTTGCCCACAGTGTTTGGATTAGCAGTAAATCTGCTAATCCAACACAATGGCAAAGGGACTGTTGCTAGATCTATGGGGTCATAAATTCACAACACTCATTATTTTGGGCCCCAGATGGTTTTGAATGGGCATAGGAAGATGTTCTATTCTTAGGTCAAAATTTTCAGTCCAGTCTCTTGTGAAGCTCAGAGCCTTTGTGTCCCTGAAGTGGCAGTACTTCATGCTGATTGACTGTGCAGGCTGTTATGAAAATCCACATTTTTATACAAGTATTATTTTATTACTGAAAGCAAACATTCTGCAACAAAAGTCCTTGTTTATGTAACTAGTTACTGTACTATGCCATTCTTGAAAATAAAACGGCTAGACCCTTCCTTATGGCTATGTTTTCACAGCAAAACAGGGAAGAGAAAAAGAGGGAAAAGGGAAGTATTATTTTAGTAATGGGAAGACAAAGTATCACTAAGACTAGCTAGTGTAATAAATACATCTTTGAACTGAGAGCGGTGGTTTTTTAAAAATGGTTCTTTTGAACCTGGCAGTTGTAAGGAAGTGAAACAGAACAAACTTTGAAAAGCGTGCTTGTCTAAGACTCCTTACACCATATCTGGCTGAGAATACAGGTGGCCAAGCAAAGAAAGTTCCTGCCAATTTCTAAAGTTACACTTTTATCCACTAAACAAGCATCCTGATCCGGGTTACCAAACAGGGCACTCAACAGGAGCCCCAGAGTGTGCATATTAAATATCACTTCTTCAACAGCCTGGGACATCCAACTTAGTAAAGCTTGATCTAATACTGTTTCACTCTTTTCCTGTACTCACTGGCTTTTAGTAATGGACCTTCCCAGGGGACTTCTCGCAGAACGTATCTTCTTGTAGAACAGTTGATGCACATGCTTCTATTTTAAAAAGCACATGTTCCGCACATTTTGCTTTTGTGAAATGAAATATGGTTCAAGTTTGTTTCAATAAAAAAGGGATTCTGCTGGAAGGACTTATGTCAAAGTGCAAAAGGTTTTATACACAATGAATAGTTTTTTCCCCCCTCTTGAGGGCCAAGGAGGAGAAACTCAAATATAACCATTTTGCCACAATAGCAGTTGCTGGTCTACACACCAAGGAATTTACAAGACAGCTTGTTATGAAATCTACATCTTTTTATTTATTTTGGATTAGAATGATTTATTGTAAGAGTCACATCATGAAAGCCAGACCTTGCCACTAATGAAAAACTTAATATGAATTCACAGTAAACACTTTAAATGTCAAAGTTTAATGGACAGTATTCAAAGGCCATTATTCTAGTAACTACGCTTTTGTATCAGCTTGGGTGATGAGATAAAATTCTTTTAAATGCACTCTTTACAAAATCAATACAAATGTTAAATATAAACTGCAGTACATCTACATACAGATCCAGAACAGTAACAGATGCCAACACAGCCAGGGAATTCAAAATTAAACCTTGACAATCACTTTAATCATAGAAAAGGTACAAGACAATGAATTAAATAATGCCAGTCTAATAGGTTTAAAACCGTAGAGCCTGATCTTTAAACAGAAAGTCCTGAGGGCCACCCCTGTTTTTGCAGCCTTGTATTTATCTAGTTCTGTGTTTGAATATGTATATATTTACGTAGTTATGTTTGAGCATGCAAAATTGGGTTTTGCATAGGCAACGTGCTAGTAAGCCCTATGAACAAACTGAGTTTCAAAGTGCACAAATCCGGAGTTAATGTCCAAACCCACTCCCAAAATCAGCCTCATCATAAACATCATAAAGTCAGAGAGTTTATATACATGTAGAAAGTTACTGTCTCATGAATAGGTTGGCTCTAGTTGGGACCATCTGCCAGCATGACTCAGCAGAAATTTCCCCGAATCTTAATGCAGAGTTTTAGCTTCTGTGCCTAGTGTGACTCCTCTGAAGACCCCCCATATTCCTATTAAGGGTATGTCTACCCTGCAAAAAAAAAAACCCTTGGAGCAGAGTCTGAGTGTGGGTCAATTGACTCAGACACATGGGGCTGCTGCGGGGCTAAAAATAGCAGTGTAGACATTCTCACTTGATCTGGAGCCCAGGCTCTGAGACTCAGTGCCATGTAGGGTGACCAGATACCAAATGTGAAAAATCAGGACAGTGAGTGGGGGGTAATAGGCACCTATATAAGAAAAAAACCCTGAATATCAGGACTGTCTTAGAAAATCAGGACATCTGGTCACCCTAGTGCCATGGCTTTGTCTTTGCAATGTAGAGATACCTAAAGTGTTTCAGAGACTGCCATCCTGTTACAGGTAACTATTGTCAGGTCCTTAACCAGCTCTCCCTACAGACCTTAGTCCTGCCTTGTAACACTCATGGTCTCCCAGCACTGTTGGGAGAAACCCAGGGAGAAACCCAAACCTTCTGAAATCTGCTACACACATACATACATCTTACCACCGCTGGAGCACAGCTGATCTATGGACCCATGGTAGACAAGTGTCTATCTGCTTGATAATATCAGTGGAATGAACCTGTATAAAGGTAATATAAGGAGACTGATCCGTAAAGGCATTCCAATACCATTTTGCAGAGTATGCTATAAATACTCAGAAGGTGGGAAAGCTCTTTTGTAACAGATTTAAGATCCATATCCAGGTTCTGAAGAAATTGTTTCCTTTGAGCAGTTTATGTATTGGAGTAAAGACAAAATTGAAGAATTTGATGTAACCTGAGAGGCATTTATCTCTTAGATAAAAGAAAAACAGGCATGTGCTCAATTTTAATTTGTGTTCATGTTTTTTGTCTGTCTGTAAATCTTATTTGTTTTATGTATCAGTGTTTTTAATATTAATAAACATTAACTTTATATGGAATCATGTGGGAACTCAGGGCCAAATCTTATATTGCTTACTCACTCCCTATACAGACAAAGCCTCCCCCTGAAGTCAATCAGAGCTTTGCCTGAGTAAGGACTGCAGTATTTCATATTAAAATAAAAACAATGAACCGATAAATACATGTGTCTCCAGAAAGGTCCTACAATAATTCCTTTACAAACTGGTACAATATATGCACAGATTTTAGTTTGTGCAGATTTTACTCTAAGTAATCAAACAATGTCTACTAATGTATTTTATCTGGGTGGGAGGAGACTACAGAAAATATTTCATTAATCCTAGCACTAAAAAATATGGTATGTATTCATATGGGGAAAATGAATGGGTAGTTTCTATTTATTTAATTTAGTGACTACATCATGTTAGTCTCTATTTGCTATTAAATTTAAATTACAACTCAGTTCCAGTCTTAAACTATCTATACTTAATAAAACAGAATACACTGTAGATAACTGCCCACTATGGAACTTCCAAAATTATCCCCACATTATTTTTTGAAAACAGCAAATGGTACAAATATTAATTTGAGATTGATTTATTCTGTCTTCTAGTATGAATTTTTGTTTTGTTGCCAGTTCATTATAAGAGGTTAGAGTTTTTTGGCAATGGCGACTGACTGCACTAAAATAGCATGAAACTATGGCAGTACGCATAGGGCCTAATTCTCTGCTAACTTACCCCAGTGTAAATCAAACCTATCTCCATCAAAATCAGTGGAATTTACATTGATGCAAAGCTGGTATATCTGAGAAGAGATCAAGTCCATAGACTTCATGTGTCAATGAAAGAGATTCTGGGGTAAAAGTAAATTACGTTACTGATAGCTAGCGACCATAGCAACTACATAAAGGGCATGACATCGATAATCTGTCAGCTGTGTTCTGGAATACTTGACTGAAATTGTTCAGCTGATAGCTGATTCCATTGGAAACATTGACTGCCTATAGGGACAGAGAAATGGTAACTAGCTTGTAACGGTACAGATTGTTGTTAAACTTGAACCTGTGGAGTTCTGAATCCTGTCCCCCAAACTTTACCATTCCTTACCTGTGAGTCAATCCATGGCCACTACATTGTAAAAGAAATTAAAAAAGCAAATTTATATTGATCATATTTGAAAAATTAGCTATTAAGGTTATTAGTTGTACAAAAAAGGCAAAGTTCTATATAATCTTAATCAGGAGCAAATAAAAATAATATTGTTGCTTCAATAGGGCATGCGGAAATAACTGAAGCTTCCCAAAGCTGATTGTGGCACAAGAGGTCAAGTTCTCATGAACTCACTACTTGATGCATATAGAAAGTAAAATATCTCACCAGAAGACTGTGATGGGTGATACATCAGTCTCAATATTAAATGTCACATCAATGGTGTGCAAGTGAAAATTCTTCAGATAAATCCTGGAGTAGTTTTTGTTACAGCTCTAATCTTGATTTAATTGTTTATGATGCAGCTCACTAACTGTAGTAGCAAACACATTGTCTGCTCACTTTGGGTGCAGTTTATTGGGATAGAAGTTTGTTTTTTCATCTCCTTTCCCCTGCAGCCCGCAATGGAATTCTTCAAAAAAACCTATAGGTGTCCTAACTAGAGACAAAGGGCCAGATCCTCAGGTGGAGTCAATGGAGTTATAGCAGTTACATTAGCCGAGGATCTGGCCCAATGTATTTCTGCTTAAGAAAGTTGAAATCTTAGGAAATTTTACCCAGCTCTGTAATATGCATGATCTAGGGGGCTTCTGAGGGAGAACAGCTTAGCTGTATAATTCTAAGTCAACACTTAAAAATGTTGTTAGTGACAGTGATGCTTCCCTTCACTTATCTTTACCTTTCCCCCCAGAAGTCCCCAGCTGTCATATCGATGCCTTGTGTCATTGGCAAGTGATGCAAGTTAGAACAGCCTTTACACAACTTGAACTTGTGCCCAGGGACTGGCCCAGTAGGGTTCATCTTTTGGATCAGGGGTGTGGAAAGGTGATTTAAAGTCAAGGATTGGAATATTTAAATATACGAATAAATAGAGATAATGCCAAACAATATGATTCTGTTCAAGCTTAAGCTATATGGTCTTTATAGATCAATACTGAAGATGGGCTACTCATCTTAATGACATCATAATTTGATTAGTTTGGAATATGTCTCCAGGAACTGCTTTCTGAGTGATCATAAATTAAACTAGGGGAAATCAGTTTTTTGATGCCTGGTGACCTGTCTTGTTCAGTTTTAGACCACAAGGTTTCCAGAGATCTTTAGCTCTTCAAGGCTTTAAGCAATTGTCTTGCATGCGGTATTATTAAAGTAAGTGTTTTTGCTTCATGGCCTTGTTTCAGATAGTTATTATTGAATTATGAATACTGAATGCTCAATATAATAAAATGAAACCTTTAGTGCTTCTATGCTGTATATTTATCATTGGTTCAGCACTCTACTGGAGCACTCTACTTTCACATGTTGAGATCACAAAAAAGCTACTTTCATATATTAGTTGGCAGGGGCGATAAAGCCTCCTGATTCAGTGGGTGCACTATACTTAAGCCCCTTCATTTTCAGTTTAAATTGATTTTTATCAAAAAAAATCCTGGGTTTTACAAAAAGTATTATTATTTTTTTCCCAATTTTCACCCTACTTTTATATCATTCAAATATATAAAAAAAAGAACTTGTTTTTATTAGGAAAATAAAATACATTGCATGAGATATATGTATTACAATAATACATTAGTCTGTATGTATATGCAAAGCTGCCTTTTGAAGTAAGACTATGTATTAGTCTAAGATGCACACAATAAATAAACCGGCACGCATGCAAGCTCTGAAGTGTGTGTGCATCTGAACATACTGATGAATCTCACGCCTATCATGTACACATTTCAAGCTATTAGCAGATAACAATTTAAAGATATGACACATTAAAATGGGAAGAAAATGAAAATCTGTAGCAGAATATGTTTCCAAACACAAGGAAGTATTCAAAAGTTTAAAAAAAAAGAAGAAAAAAAAAAGAAATGAAGTTGAGTGTAAGTGCCGCAAATGATGCGGCCCAATAATTAAATGTAAATATTTATAGGTTAATAGTTCTAAGTCTACAACAGTAAACCATTTATTCAAATGAAAAGTTTTATTTGGGGATTAGAGACATTTTTTTAAAACACAATGCCACCTCTGAGTTTGAGTTCTGTCTTAGTTCTTCAGCAAACCTCATTAAATTTCATTCATGAAAGCATTAATCTACTGAATATTTTCTCCCCTGTCCTTCCATCCACCAAAATAAACCCCGATATTTACCCAGAAAAATAAATAGTTTTTTTCCACTGATTTTCACCTGTTTTTATTATTATTGTAATAAATATTAATAAATTCCCAGGAAAAAAATACATAAAATAAAAACCGAAAATGAAGGGCCCTAACTATCCTAAACTCTAGCATAACTGTAGTATGAAAACAAAACAAAAACCAAATACAAAGAGAGGATGATTATTTATTTCAATAACTCAATCATATTATACTTATGATACTCTACTAGTAATAACACAATTATGATGCATAGTATTGTAATAAATATCTGCAGCAATACTCTCCACCCCAGTACCGTAACCCCAATCCTGGCCTTGTGCGTCAGGGAGGCCTATGGGGGCAGGAAGGGAATTGGAGAGCAAGCTTGCCCCAAACTCACCTGCACTGCTGGTTCCTGCCCCACAGGTTGGGCCCTGCTCCTTACTCCAGGTGTTGTGACCTAGCACATGGGGTCACAGCACTGCTCAGGCACCCTTGGTTTCATGATTTGTATAGGTGCAGTTGAACCTATGAACCCATGCTGAAGCCACCTCTGCTGACTGTATGTAAAATTGATGATCTTGTACCCTTACACAAGCTGCTGAAGTGTGAGAAGCTTTGCTGGATGCTCTTAACACTGCAAAGAAAGGCATCGCCTAAACAGAAGGTGTGACAAAGGGCAGCATAAAATATTGTCTCATTTACATTCTTAGTGTAACTAGTTATGTGGTATCATAACCTGAAAGACATCAGTCAAGATGCTGAGCTCATGCAAAGTCTACTGATGCAGCGTTAGATGTAGCAACAGAACAACAAGCAAGCGAGACATGTCCACTGAGTTCCCAAAGGGAATGTATTAAAAAAACATGTAGCTTCCAAGTTCCAACAGAGAAGATGAGAAAAGCCAATCAATGATAACTGTGGTCAATTCCTTGCTGAAATTTTCTCTCATGCTATCATTGCTTCTCTTGTCACTCTGTATGAGTGATTCCAGTTCATGTCTGAGCTACTTGTATTTTTGAAGGGTTTTGCCAGATGCAGTTGAAAAGGGAAGAGGGTCCCAAGCTTCTGGTCCCAAGCTTCATATCCAGTCAAACGTCACTCCCACAAGACACGAAGCAGGTGTGAGGCAAAGGGGCTTTAAACTCCTTTTATATTCTCCTAAACCTGGGGTTTGCAATGGGTCTGACTGCCTTATTCCTGCAGCTGAGATATGCCAGGGCACAGGAGCACCATAGTGACATTCCCTTTCCCCAGGTCACATCCTTTACTCTAGGGACTGGGAGGGCATTGGTGTAGCAGCCACTAAGCAAGAGGGATTTTCAGCTGACAAGATTTGGCTGCAAAGTACAAATAATGGTACCACCAAAACACTTCTGAGGTACCACAGTCGTGGCCACAATCTGATGCTGATGCCTCCAGCCTAAATGCTAATGTTTGTGGAAGGGCATCAGAAGATTAGAAAACCCTCCACATACCAGTGTAGTAAAATACTCATCAGTATATGGTAGTAATGTACATGGGCATGTGTGCTTGATGTGTATGATAAAAAGCCTATGCACAACATGATGAGTTAAGTATTCACTCTTGGTAGTATTAATCTCTAATTTCAGTTTTGTTGAATTTTTTTTACAACAGACTTTTAGGGTATGTCTACACTGCGATTAAAAACCTGCAGCTGGCCTGTGCATGGGGCTCGGGCTATGGGGCTGTTTAATTGTAGGGTAGACATTCAGGCTCAGGGTCCTAGAGCCCCGGCTGAGCCCGAAAATCTACACTTCAGTTAAACAGCTGTTTAGCCTAATCCCTGTGAGTCTGAGTCAGCTGGCATGGGCAGTGTAGACATACCCTACTTCCTCTGGAGTCATGGGAGTTTACACATTGAATTCAATGGGAGCAGGATTGGTCTCTTAAACTTAC
The DNA here is from genome assembly GCF_027887155.1 of Malaclemys terrapin pileata. Taxonomy (NCBI): domain Eukaryota; kingdom Metazoa; phylum Chordata; order Testudines; family Emydidae; genus Malaclemys; species Malaclemys terrapin. Next base: position 27,914,693 of record NC_071513.1, read on the forward strand.
TTTGCAATGTTTGTAATATAATTTTACTATGCCCAGGTGTGTAGGTAGGGGATGGTTTGAGGAATGTGGAGAGGTAGTCTGAGGGTAATATTTTATGATCTGTTTTTAGATGTAGTCTCAGTGGTTATCTGTTTTATTTATTTTTTATTATAGTGTTTTATTCATTTTGTGGATTTTAAGCTTTACAAAGTACCAAGAGCCTAAAATAGCTTTATGAAATCAAAAGAGAGAACTAAACATTTCTATACAGCAATTGTGTGTTTTAATCGATTGCTGACATATACCTGTATAGCTGACTTGTAAAATTTACGGGGCTACTAAATTTGGTTCTTTTACTTATAAAGAATGCCAGTTTGACTGGAAAGTTCATCCATAAATGCAACATTACTCCAGAAGTGTTTTTATTTCTAGTTTTTACTTTCTAAAAGATTTAAGAGCATTATCTAGTAATAACAACAATATTCAGAAAGAAAAGGTCAGTTTAATTGGAACTACTATTTCCTGAGGTTTAAAAGGAAAATGTTGAAGCTAAAAATGACATTGACAAATTGCTACTATTTATTTAAATGGTGTAATGCAATCTACCAGTAGTTCTATAATCTGCATGTTTGAAGCAGTTGACCCGTCCAACTAATGCAAACAAATTAGCCTCCTGGGTACTAGCTATATCCTATAAGCAATTAAATGTTGTAATTTAATATTATTTAATACATAAATTCTTTTAGATAAAATATTTTAGGGAATATGGGTGAAAAAAATATAATATATGGTCTAGTTAAGCACAGTGAAGGCCATGCCAGTTAATTATGTGTTTATCTATAATTCATACAAAATATATGTAATGGTAATGCAAGATTTTTTTCATTGCATCACAGGGTCATGCAGAGGTTGAGAAGTGCACTTCTTCCCCATCCCTCAGCATACATCTGGCTCCATGAGACAAAATCAACTGTCCCGATAGCTCTTAACATGTTTCTATTTACCAATAAATTAATTTCCCTCAAATGTTTTTTAAAATCAATTTTATCATTTAAAAATAATTATCTTGAATTGGGCTGGAGGACAGACTTCAGAGGGACAATTCTTGGCTTAAACATACCCTTAGCTTTAAGAGATTTGCTGGGTTAGCCGTATAGTGTTGAGCACATTGCACTATCAAACTCTAAGGAACTGATCCAAAGGCTACTGAAGTCAACGGGAGTCTTTCCATTGATTTCAATGGCCTTTGGATCAGACCCTAAAAGAATAGCTAGCCAATAAAGCTTCATACGGTGAAAAGGATTGATTTAATATCATTCCATGTCACCTTTATCTATTAGGAAAGTAATGGACCTATGTAACGTATTGGCTTTCCTTTAGATATATCACTGACAGGCAATAAAGTCTTTACAGGAGTTTATGGGACTTGGTCGCACAATTACTGGCCTGTCTATGAAAATTCCCAGGTTGCAGTAAATCAAGTATTTTCCAGCATACTAATCTACTTACATGAACTTTTTTGGAACATGATTCAGAACGAGACAGAAAAAGAACTCTTAACTCCTGGAAAATTCCCAAAGCATTGCAGATAAAGCTCTTTCTGTGCTAGAATGATTACTAAGCTTCTTTCTGATTTGAATCACTTTTGGAAGAAGGTCCATTTGACCATGAACCGGGATTCAAATTGGGCAGTTCACAATGAACTTAGAAAAGGAATGGGAGAGAGCATTCCTTTTCACAGGCATTATCTAAAATGATCAGTCTGAGGACCCTGCAATAGTATGGCAGGGTGTGAGGAGGAACTGAGGATTGTGTAGCAACCTTGAGCATCCTGCTGCCTGAACTTAGGTGGATTGTTGTAGATGTCTTCTGGGAGGAAATGTGTTTGGCTGGTGGGGAAAGGCCAGTGCGTCATTGTGGGTGTCCTGCTCTCAGATCAGGAAGTGGCTCTGCCATTGGAGCCCCTGGACTGCTGCCTCATTTCAACAAAACTGGAAAATAAAGTAACACGAGTTTAACCTTAGCCTGGCTTTTATGTGCCTTTCACAGCTATTTTAGTACTGTGGTACCTCTGCCAGATGAAGGGGTCATGCAGGGCAGATGAAATGGTTCTCCTCCTCCCCCCTCTCCCCCCAAACTGTTTAGTGCTCACTCTACTTGTCAGGCTCCAAAATACCAGCATCAAGTCTTCAGGGATGGTATTTGCACTTCATTGAACTAAACCTCAATGTGGAAGACACAGCAAAGGACTTAAACGCACTGTCAAAAATGCTTGAATTAAAGAGCAAATATAGCCTAGAGCCACCAATCCTTGATCACCTGCACAGCCTTCCACGTTCTAGCCCCAAACCTTTCCTCCATCTTTTCATACAGAATGATCTGATTTGTTTTAGGATATCATTGACCAATAAATAGCAAGACCAATAAGGTGCGGTTGCTTCCACTTGTGAGAACCTGCTCATTCCACTCTGCTGCAGGAATTGACAACCTGCTTATGATGGGTCTTTTCCTCCAACGGAAAATAATGATGTGTTTTCCCTTTCTCTGAGGAGTAATTAAATGACTCGCAGATGAGAGAAAGAAAGACACTTGTCACAGGGGTAAACGATGATCAGTGGAAAAGGGGTGTCTAACACAGTAACTATAGACATTTTAATCTATTTGTCCAATGTCTTAAGTAGCTTCAAATTCCTCTGGTTCTTAAAAATGAGCTAAATCTTGGCTACTTAATATTAATTTCTGTTGATTTGAGATTTTTCAGCTAAGGTTTGTTTGAAAAGAAGTTTTTAAATACATGGTAAATACAGTCTTTTCCAAACTCTTTTACAACACTATTGAATTTCGCTGTGTTGGATGGTGTTTGTATTTTTAATTACTATATTACACCTCTACCCCAATATAACGCTCTCCTCGGGAGCCAAAAAATCTTATCGCATTATAGGTGAAACCGCATTATATTGAACTTGCTTTGATCTGCCAGAGCACGCAGCCCCGCCCCCTGGAGCGCTGCTTTACCACATTATATCCGAATTTGTGTTATACTGGGTTGTGTTATATCGGGGAGAGGTGTATATTGCAATGCTATATAACCTACTGTAAGAGATACTGCTACTTTAAACCCTAAACAATCTTGATTGCTTTGCAGACTAGCCCAACCTAAAGTTAAAGTATGTTTACAAAGAAACAAATCCACATTAACATGAATGATAACTTATGAGGTGTTTTAAATGAACAGTAATTAAAATTTAGTAGGATGATAATATGGTAATTAAATAGCAATTGTTTGCACAGGACCACTTATTGAGTTTAATAAGTATGTAAGCGATATTAATCTAGTTGTCATGCAATTACCTCATTGGAGTGGGAGGGGGAAACGTATCTTGAAAAGCAAAATCCACTTTAAAAATAGCAATAAAGTAGTGACACTACCCAACAAAATACAATGAACTCATTGTCCGGCTATATCAGAAGAAGGACAGGAGACACCGGCTATGGTTTAATTAGGCTGCAATTTTATTATTAGCTGTCTAGGAGTATCTGGCAGATAAAAGTGTTCAGTGGAGTTAACACCACAATCATTTCAATATCTACCTGAGGGCTTTCTTCGGCCCACCTCCCCCTTTTCCATCTTGGTCCCCAGCCAACCCATTGCTGGGACCTTACTATCCCTGCCTCTTGAATGAAGGTTAAGGTGGGCTATAAAGAAGAGGGGATTGGCTCCCTACCATGCCAGTCATAAGCTCCCTAAACCCCCATTTCTGCTCCTTTAACAAACACCTCCCTTTCAATCCTTTACCAAACTCTGATCACTGTATCCCCTCCCTACGGGGTACCTGCACAGGACATCCACCCCACACTTACATACTGAGTTGCGACATCACAGTCTAACTCCTGTTCCCTGTGTTCACCCTAAGTCCCCACAACCCACTGTGGGGAAGGTGAAAAAACATCGCTCCACCTTGCCCAATCTGGCCATGAGGGGAAAATTCTTTCCCAACCCGCCAAGAAAGGAGTGGCTAGCACAGTGCCTACAGCGGATCCTGACCAAATCTGAGATTTCACCACTTCCAAGGGTGGGAAGGTGGGCTGCTCACCCTGGTCTGGGGAAAAGGGGGCTTCTCCTATCAGGCTTGGCCTTTATCAACTCCCTTCTCTTCCAGTCCTTGAAGGATGAGTCAGTGACGCTATGCTGACCCGTTCCAGGTCAGCAGCAATGTCCATGCCTCACTACCTGCCCCCCCTTAAAGTGGTATACCCCATCCCACAGCAAGCCAGACAACAGGATCCCAGCTTAAGGTGTGGTGTGATCACTCTTTCCTTCCTCACCTCAGATTACTGGGAAATTTGGTTAGATGCAAGAAGATGAGCCTCTCCCCCCTTTGCAATTGAGGAAGGGGCTGTTGACTACAGCAGTCCCTGAGCTCCCTGCACTATGGGAAGCAAAGGGATTTCTTGCTGGGGAAGGAGGATAAGTCACGGCTCAACTCCTCCCCTTTACCAGCCTGTAGACTATAGTGAATCCAGCCCACTAGGGGGCAGTAGTTGCTCCATCCTAATAGAAGATGGAGTAGATTGCAGACCCCCAGGAGCAAGAAGCAACCTAGCATAAATCATATCTGCCTGAAACACAGTCTCTCCAGTGCCTTTCCTGGGGTGGTTCAGCTTCATAGGGCCCCCTGTACAGGGCATTAACAGCATTAATGGCTGTTACCGCAGACCATCTCAATGGACCAAATCCTTCTCCTGCTCCATAGCTCCCCCTGGAAACAGAACAGGGGCAGCATTGCTGTGCTGCAGGGGATACAGTGGGGATACTGGAGGGGATACAGTGATCACTGCCACTACACAGCTGCATAACAGATTCCTGCTGCTATGACAATCCTCTCAGCCTTCTCCATACTGGGGTGTACAAAGGCTGTGGAATCACTATAGCCCCAGGCCTGCAGTACCAGTGCTGTAACAGTTCAACAGCCACTGTGAGGATCCCTTCTAGCCGAGCCCTTGTGCAGACATACCTAGCCCACAGTCTGTCCTTGCTGAAAGACAAGCAGTGAGAACAGAGGTTATGCGTGTATATTTGAAGGTGTTATGGATAACAACATCTATTCATATTACCCAGAGCACCTTGAAAATATAGACTAGGGCTGGATAACTCAGTCATGTTCACTTTTCCAAACAACTAATTGTAAAGTGACTGGATGATAGTTTCATCCTAGACTGGAGTATTCAATGCTATACAATAATTTTACAAAATCAATGTAAATTCAATACTCTGTGTGTGCAAAAACATTCTCCTGAAACCTGTGAGTTAAGTCAGAAATTTTAAAAAATAGGCTAAATGTTCCGTTTCTCTCCAACACTCCCTGAAAAATCTAGGCGAGGGGAGGAACCACCTAAAAAAGCCTCTGACCAGATTTACACAGGGAGTTTTCATTTCAATCTTCTCTCAGAGGGGAGCAGTTTTCAGACCATTCAAGACACTGTCATACATGTGAACTACTCCCTTTAAGAGCTCAGGAGGTATGGACTGCTCCCCAGGGCAGCAAGCACTACAGAATGGATTTCTCCATGGAAACACGATGTGCAGAATATGCTCTTCATCCTTCCTCATATCCGGCACCCTTGCCCTAACCTTCAGATCTTTGGCCAGGTGGTGCTCATATGGAGGGGATTCTGCGGGCTCAAGGGGGAGGGGAAGCATGCTGTGGAGCCACTCCTGGCAAAAATATTTTTGAATTTTGGTTTAATGCTTGGCAGAGAACAACTTTTTTCACAGGGCCATTCTGTATCATTGAGGTGTGTCACACATGGAGGTTTATAATGAAAATACTGACATAACTACAATAAATCACTGCAAATACACTACTGTAATTAATTCTTTGAAATTTTAAAGAATGGCTAGGCATTTATTAAGAGAACTTTAGCTAGTTAGATATCAATTACCACACTTATAAATGTCACTTCGTACTTTAAAGAATTATTTGATATTTAACTTGCCATGGGCTATCATGTTCATTAAGTGTCTGATACATAAAAAGAAAATCTTGGGGCAGTTCTGTGGGATTTACACATTAATGAAGTTTTCCACAGTATTTGTGTGACCATTATACATATATTCATCATTTTCTCCCTGTATATGTAGACACTTTCCTTCATGCATCACAGTAGCTTGCAAACTTCCAAAAGGAAAACATTAAATCAGATTTTAAAATGGAGGAAAATGGACAGTCTATATATTTAAATCCATAATCAAACAAATTTGGGAAGAGTGCACAATTTCTGTAACTCACAGCAGTGGTGAAACACCGACTACAATTTACAAGTGTAGAGCTGTGAAAAAACAAGACCATATTTTCAGTTCTGATGTTTATGTGGAGAACAGTGATAGTCATTCTAGAAGCATGTTTAAAAGAATGTTCAGCACGCAAATTAAAAAGGGGTTGTGTAGTTTCAAACAGGACCATTAGGGGGAGCTGCTTTTTGTGCCTCCTGCCTGGTGGACCAGCAGCACTGCCCTGGGAAATATGAGAGGGTACCGGGAGTCAAGTAGCCTTTTTCCTTATATTGAGAGACCTGTTGGATAGCCATAGAAGCTCAATCCAAAGGGGGATGAGGGCAAAATCAAAATTAAGAAGAGCTCTGCACTGCTAGGAGAACCCTGACTAGGGAAAGTTAAGGAGACATCAGCAGACATTACGGTGTCTGTTTTAGTTCTATTATAATACAGTTCCTTTGAACTTCCCAAGCATGTATTTCAGTGCTTGTATATTTCTCCCAAACATCCCTTCCAGCCAGACTACAGCACATGTACATTATCGGACTCTACTTTAATCAGCGAATAATTAGTGTAGTGACTTCTATACCACCTTAGGCCTGAGAAATATAGGGCCAAATTCAACTGTATGTTCTGGCTGCTTTGTACAGCTCTGGTAATGCAAGGCAGACCCAAACCCAGTTAACAAGCTGGTCAGTCAGGTTTAGCATTGCTTTGTTTTACCACAAAGCAGTTGCAGAATACTGATGAATTTAACCCATAGACAGAAGATTTTTTTTGGGGGGGGGGGAACACTATTGGACTTTACAGTGGTTTCAGGCCCATATGTATTACTGAGAGCACATCATTATATTTAGCTGATACTGCTAAATATTGGGAAGGCTTCCCCTGCTATATCTGCACGTTTATTCTTGTAAAATTATCATTTGGGGGAAAAGATAAAGACTTGTGTTTGGAAGAGAGAAACGTGCAGAAGGCATTGCAGCTCTACGGTGTGCTTGTGTTGTGTCAGTTTTCATTTTTATAACCATTTCATCACCATTACGGGTGATTCAATAACCATTCAATAACATTTTAGATGCAGCCTTCTTAGTGTAGAGCTAGAAACAAACAAGGGAAGAGGTAAAGGCAGATGATTAAATGGACTGAAAATCCAGGCTGACACACTAGTGCTGATCGTACCAAACTGGGGTCAGAGGACAGGTACAAGAGCATGAATAAGGACGTACATTTCTATAATACATTTGGGGTTTTTCAAGAGTATGGCATCAAGACAAGACAAATACCAACCATATTCCACACATTGTCGAATCTTCTCGATTGCAAGTTAGTGGAGTAATGCTCATTGCAAGCCTTTTCAAACCAATTCTATAGTTTACTCAATTGCCCATGCAGGCTCAGCAGAGCCATTACCATGTCTGTGGCCATATGTAAGCATCTTGCTGACTTAGATCATTGACCCAATAGTTTGAAATGTCTTCATAGGAGGTTATGCTCTAATGTGTCTAAACTTACTTAGAGATTTTGTTTTTTCATTTGCAGATCATTGACCTGGTGCATGAAAATATTTTCTCTCCATAGGAGGCAGACATCTTTCTTCCTCGGATTTCCAAACCACCAAAACTGCAGAATTACAGTACTTCTTTTCCTATATAGCAACACCATCCTTTACTCAGGCAGAACTCTTGAAATTGTTTTTACAAAAATTTAAATGTACATTCTATATATTAAAATCTTATATTTGCATGTGTCTAATATTTCTCTCCCACAGTAAAGATATTTATTTCTATCCACCTTTATAAATAAAGAAGTAATGGTTTTGCTCATAGAATTTAACATGAAAATGTGATTTCTGTGTGCGTAATTCACCTGTCACTCAAATTTTGCTTCCATTTTGAACATAAGTATGGTCATACTGGGTCAGGTCAATGGTCCATCTAGCCCAGTATTCTGTCTTCCAACAGTGGCTGGTGTCTGATGCTTCAGAGGTGGTGAAAAGAACAGGGCAATTTTTCAAGTGATCTAAGGATGTCCAGTCTTAGCTTTTGGCAGTCAAAGGTTTAAGGACATCGAGAGCATGGGGTTGTGTCCCAGACCATCTTGGCTAGTAGCCATTGATGGGGCTATCCTCCATGAACTTAGCTAATTCTTTTTTTAACCAGTTATACTTTTGGCCTGCATAACATCTGTTGGCAATGAGTTCCACAGGTTTACTGTGCATTGTGTGAAGAAGTACTTCCTTATGTTTATGTTAAGCCTGCTGCCTATTAATTTCATTGGGTGACCCCTAGTTCATGTGTTATATGAAGGGGTAAATAACACTTCCATATTCACTTTCTCCATACCATTCATGATTTTATAGACCTCTATCATATCCCCACTTAGTCCTCTCTTTTCAAAGCTGAAAAGTCCCAGTCTTTTTAATCCCTCCTCATATGGAGCCTGTTCCATACCTCTAATCATTTTTGTTGCCCTTCTCTGCACCTTTTCCAATTCTAATATAGCTTTTTTGATATGGGGTAACCAGAACTTCAGGCAGTATTATGATATTTTCTGTCTTATTATCTATCCCTTTCCTAATGGTTCCTAACATTGTTAACTTTTTGACTGTCACTGCACATTGAGCAGATGTTTACAGATAACTAGCCAAAATGATTCCAAGATCTCTTTTCTGAGTGGTAACAGCTAATGTAGACCCCATCATTTTGTATGTATAGTTGGGATTATGTTTTCCAATGTGCATTACTTTGCTTTAATCAACATTTAATTTCATCTGCCACTTTGTTGCACAGTGACCCAATTTAATTAGATCCATTTGTAACTTTTTGCAGTCTGCTTTGAATTTAACCATCTTTAGTAATTTTGTATCATCACAAATTTTGCCACCTCACTGTTTACCCCTTTTTCCAGATCATTTATGAATATGTTGAACAGCGCTGTTCCAGGACAGATCTTTGGGGGACCCCAATATTTACCCTTCTCCACTGTGAAAACTGACCATTTATTCCTATCCTTTGTTTCCTATCTTTTAACCAGTTACTGACCCATGAGAGGACCTTCCCTCTTATTCTATGACTCCTTGCTTTGCTTAAGAGCCTTTGGAAAGGGACCTTGTCAAAGGCTCTCTCAAATTTCAAGTACACTATATCCACTGGATCAACCTTGTCCACATGTTTGTTGACACCATCAAAATAATTCTAATAGATTGGTGAGGCATAACATGGCTTTTGTAAAGGGAAATTGACTCTTCCCCCCAAAAATTGTGTTAATCTGTGTGTCTGGTATTTTCAACCAATTTGCCTGGTACTGAAGTTAGGCTTACCAGTCAGTAATTACCAGGATCTCCTTTGGAAATCATCTGGTACAAAGACTGATTTAAGCGATAGGTTACATACCACTGTTAGTAGTTCTGCAGTTTCATATTTGCATTCATTCAGAACTCTTGGATGAATGCCATCTGTTCCTGGCAACTTATTACTGTTTAATTTATCAATTTGTTCCAAAATGTCCTCTACTGACACCTCTAGCTGGGACAGTTCCTGAGATCTGTCACCTAAAAAAAATGGCTTAGGTGTGGGGAGCTCCTTCACATCCTCTGCAGTGAAGACCAATGCAAAGAATTCATTTAACTTCTCCACAATGGCCTTGTCTTCCTTGAATGCCCCTGGAGCATATAAATTGTCCAGTGGCCGCACTGATTGTTTGCAGGCTTCCTACTTCTAATATACTTTAAAAAAATTGCCTAATTACACTTTTACACTTGACTTGCCAGAGTTTATGTTCCTTTCTATTTTCTTCAGTAGGATTTGACTTCCCATTTTTAAAGGGTGTCTTTTTGTCTCTTTTATTCAGTTGTTTAGACATGGTGGCTTTTTTTTGGCCCTCTTACTGTTTTTTTTATTTGGGGTATACTTGTAGTTTGAGCCCCTATTATGGTGTTTTTAAGAAGTATCCATGCGACTTACAGGCATTTCACTCTTGTGACTGTTCCTTTTAATTTCCATTTAACTAGCCTCCTCATTTTTGTGTAGTTCTCCTTTATGAAGTTAAATGCTACTGTGGTGGGTTTCTTTGGTATTCCCCCCGCTACAAGGATGTTAAATTTAATTACATTGTGGTCGCTATTACCAAGTGGGTCAGCTATATTCCCTTTTTAGACCTGATCCTTTGCACCACTTAATACTAAATCAAGAATTGCCTTTCCCCTTATAGGTTGCAGGACCAGCTGCTCCAAGAAGCAGTCATTAATGGTGTCTAGAAATTTTCTATCTGCATCCTGTCCTGATGTGACATGTTCCCAATCAATATGGGGATAATTGAAATCTTCCGTTATTGTTGGGTTTTCTGTTTTTGTAGCCTCTCTAATCTCTGAGCATTTCACAGTCACCGTCACCATCCTGGTCAGGGAGTTGGTAGTATATGCTTTATTCTTATTATTCAACCTTAGAATTTCTATCCCTAGAGATTCTGTGGTACTGTTTGATTCATTTAAGATTTTTACTATATTTAACTTTATGCTTTCTTTCATATATAGTGCCATTCCCCCATCAGTGTGATCTACTCTGTCATTCTATATATTTTGTATCCTGATATTACCATATCCCGTTGATTATCATCATTCCACCAAGTTTCTGTGATGCCTAGTATATCACTATACTAATTTAATAGCAGGCATTCTACTTTACCCATCCTAGAATTTAGACTTCTTGCATCTGTATGATAAATTTTATAAGTGCTTGTAATGTTTAGTTGTCTGCTTTCATGTGATGTAATTGAATGGGACTGTTTCTTCAGTTCCTACCTGTACTTTATCAACTTGTATCCTCTCCTCTTTACTGGGATATAGAGTATCCCTTTTAATAAATCCTCCGCAAGGGATGTTTCTGTCCATCTGGTGCGCTCCTCTGTACCAGTCTTTGGTTTAAAAACTCCTCTACAACCTTTTTAATTTTACATGCTAGCAACCTGGTTCTGTTTCGGTTGAGGTGAACCAGTGTATATAGTGTACTTGGATTTTCAGAAAGCCTTTGACAAGGTCCCTCCCCAAAGGCACTTAGCCAAAGTAAGGATAAGAAGGATAAAAGGGAAGGCCCTCTGATGGATCGGTAACTGGTTAAAAGATGGGAAACAAAGGGTCCAGTGGATATAGTGTACTTGGACCTAAATATTGAAGAATAAAGGTTTGAATCTTTTGGATGTAATAGCTAATTTTGCTTGAATAATTAACTCCTTTCTGACCATTTTCACTTGGAAATAGGCCTAGTTTTATTTGAAAGCAACACAACTGTCTGCAAATAAGGGTCCTGTCTGAGCTCATCACAGAATTCCAGGAAGCTGAATTTCTAGTGGTTTGGCATTTCACACCTAAACTCATTCCTGTAACTTGAACAGAGCAAAACGTTCCTGACTAAGGTGTTTAAAACTCAAGTTATTTGCCTTGCCCTATTGTGGACGGAACAAAAGAGGACTCACTTAGATTATTTACCTCGTTCTTTATAGGATCAAAGTATGTGAACGTACTATGGTCTAACTGAAACTGTGCATTTGAAGCTGAGCAGGTTGTGGAGGAGGTCTCTCACTGATGTTAATTCACAGTGATCTGTTATCAATGCTTTTAATCAATACTATTTAGCTTCAAACATTGAGACATGGTTTATCAATAGTTAAAGTCTTTGCAAACTAAGATGACCCATTTGTGCTTTGTAATAATAATTAAGGCTATGATTTTCAAAGGAGTCTAAGGGAATTTCAGTGGGAGTTGGGTACCTAATCTTAGGCTCCTTTGAAAATCACAACCTCAATGGCTAAATATATTATAGGGCCTGATCTTGTCCCCACTGAAGTCAAACTATGGTGAGATATTTCATCATATGAATACAAAACTAGTGACAGTTGTATGAGATAGGAAAAATTAGCATGTTACAACTTATGTTCTAAAAAACTTAACCAGCTACCCTGTACCAATAAGATAGTAATGGCTATTGGTCACTACTGAACTAAGCTGGATTTGAACTAGTGACCCAGAGAAGAAAAACTATCCAAATCCCAAAACGAGCTTACTGAGCTAACTAGTGACATGTTGGGTAAATGCAATAAGTTGTCATGGCTCCAAACCTTCAGTATACAATAGGGATAGCTGTCCTTAACTACTTTTAATAGTGACAAGTATACTTTCCCCTATACTGATGACATTCCTGTACTAGTTGAATGCAGAATGCTGTTTCTTAGCTGCAAAAACTACCATTTTCACATACACATGGACATACTGAGCTATGTATATACTTATGTTAAATAATGAATACACAATCTACTACTGGAAATATTCTAGCACGTATATGACACTTTCAAGTGATTTTTTTGACAAATTATTCAAGAAATTATCTTACCACATAGTTCTCTCAGTCTATATAAAGCCTTTAATTTTATTATTTCTCACAGTTAGACACTGCTTATTGTGGCAGAATGTTAAGCCATCAATGGAAGAATCTTACACCACAGTCAAAGAAACAGAAATGCTGCTAGATCTAGAACTCGTATTTCTCCATAGAGAAACACCTGGCAGGGAATGGCACAGAAATTCTGCAAGGATGACCTGGAGGAATTTCTAAATGATTATTCCTTTAGATGGGAGGAGCCGGGCTGCATGGACCAGGGAAGGAGGTCACTCCTGAGAATTCATACAGAAGTGGGAACCTTCAGTCCTCCAGAGGGAAAGTCCCTGGTATGGTTCCTTTGGCCCCCTCCCACATGACCCATGCTGTTACTGGATAAGTAATCCCCACTGGCATGGGAAGGGATGCAAACACAGAACCAGAAAATGCTGCTTATTTTAAACCCCTGTAGCAAAATCCTGTCTTCCTGGTCATCTCAACTCAACCACACATGTAGTGTTGGGAACAGAGTCCAGACCCTCTGGTTCAGAAGTCTCCTAGACGAGACTCTCAATTGGCTTTTACCAGTAGTAGGGCTTATATATATCTGCTGTGATAGCTAGTGGAGAGCAACATATTAGTCTGTATATTATACAGCATGAACCCAAGCGTGGATATCTAAGCAGATATCCACAGCCCCTTGGGGTTCAACGAATAGCCCCAGAGAGCAGTTTTTCTCACTCCCACACATTAGAATCCTGTACAGCAGGGGAAGATAGTGGGGGAGACTATATACTAGAAACTGAAAAGGTAATTTACAGTCCTCTTACTGTGTGATTTCACTTGCTTATCCCCAGAAAGAAAAAGCTGCACGCTCCGGTTTGTTCTATCCAGTGTCATGCTGGGGTGTTCCTGATTTTCTCCCAGGAGCTCTGAGATGAAAGTCACAGTAATTTTTTGTTTTACTTTGGCTGAATATTATGACATCTAACATCTCTCTATGCATGCAATGTCCATTGCCCGTCAGCTTGATAGATAAAAAGCAGAACTTTGTCCACCTGTTCTGGGAATTCAGGACATTATCCACACTGCTCTGGAAATATATCCTTTTTATGTCTGCATATGCCAGGTTGGCAATGTATTCCCTCTACCTTTGTAGGATGTTCATTACCTAAAGATGCTGGGAGTATTAGGAGAGGAATAGAGTTCAGAATTTTTTCGCCCATCCATTTGGTTCTATGGGTAGTGTCATTCTTGCATTAACAAATGTATTCCTTCATGCTGTGAATTAAATGTACTAGATGTACCTGGCCTATAGTAATTTAATTCCAAAGTGAGACAGAACTACTGCTAGGAGAGCTAAAGTACAGATGCTCTGTAATAAAGGAAGCAGAGTAATCACTCGGGTAATCAACTGTGTGACCTCAAAGCTGATTCTCTGCTTAAACTGGCACTAGTTTTGACTATGTCTCCATGCACCTGGTAATAATGATGAAAATGTGTTGGAATGCTTAAGATCCCATCAGGCTGGCAGTTTCAGAGCCATGGATTCAGGGGCAGTGCTGGATCAAGGACAAAAGAGGAACTGTTGGATGTGAATTCTAGGTGTGAAGGTGGAGATTTAGAACAGAGTATTGACTATAATTCCAGTTAATGTCTAAAATCATTGCTATAGTTCATCGGAAAGAACCTAAGCGTACTGCATCAAACTAGTTGTCAGAGCATGGGATCTCTAAGAAAACATTGCTTCTCAGGGCAATAGTGGCTTGAAAGTTTTGGAAGATCTTTAGTGGGGAATTTGCAATTGTTTTAAAAAATATTTGCAGGGAAGCAAGCAAGGGCTTTGCAGTCAAGTTTCTGCTACAACACCTCTTCCACATAGCTATTTCAACTTATAAAATTACTGTATGGCTGGTTTGAAATGGTTCTCACTACTTCATTACTTTTATTGATGCCACAGTTGTTAAAGATAAGGTTTTGTGACTCATTTATCTGCTTTTTTAGCATTTGTTCTCTACAATCTGGGCTCCCTGTCTTCCCCCCTCCACCAAGACTAGACATGAGTTTCATTGTCAGAGCCAGCCAGAGCACTAGAGATATTTCAAGAAAGTGAAAAACCCACTGGAGCTGAGACTGGACAAAGGTGAGATGGTTTATCTTTAACTGCTTACTCTTATGCTCCATAACTCTTATGCAGTCGGTTAATCTTCGTTTTATTCATTTCCCCAGGATATAAACTAACCTGATCAGAAATTTGAAGTGTGGTCTGATCTTGATTTCAGTATGAGCGGGACCTAAAAGAGCATACAGACCGTGGCTGTTGTTCTTAGATATAGTTATTAGTTAGGCCATTAATTTCCTCTTCACCACAAACATCTAGCATCTGATACTCAGAAAGGAAAAACAACTTTTGCTGAGAACTGGTTTAACTGCAGGTTCATCTTTTATAAATGCAGGTTAAATGCACAAAAGAGTGCAAAAGGGACCCAAAATTACATTGGGGATATCCAGTATTTCAGAGGATGGTTGCCTCCTGTAACAATATATTAGATTTTGCACTATAAACTTGGGGCTTGGGATGGGATTGTCTGCTCCCAGTGAAGTCAACGGGAGTTTTTTTAACATTGACTTCAGTGAGAACAGAGATAGGTCTATGATGAAAGCTTTTGAACATCCTTTCAGTTGGCTTTATAAGACACAACCCTAACAAGTCTGCTTGTTGAAAACTTATATCACCGGTAACGGTTAGTAGATATGAACAAGTCTTCCCCACTGTTAGATCTCTGCATATGTTCTTCCTAGGTCTGAGTAAGTACATGTTACTGAAAGTGACAGTCTCTCTTTAAATGTATGGTTGTTGTTTTTTTTCCCAACAATCATCTTCTATAAAACCTACAGCCAATAGAAACATCTGCAAAGTATTTATTTCTTAGATACCTATGCCAACTATTATTTTAAAAATAAATAACAATTCCCCAGCAGCATGTTCAAATTGGCAGAGCCTCCCTCTAATGACACAATGTGACAACTGGGGGCTTCAGAGCAGCCTTGAAATTAAACAGTGAAAATACTTTTCTAATAATAATCTCAAATAAAATATTATCAAAAGACAGCAAAACTGACCTCTGGCTTGCAGATCATCCTTCTTCAGGCTCCTGTAGAGTAATTTCCTAAGTAACCAACTTATAAGCATGGAAAGGGACAGCACAGAATCAAAGGAAACAGAACTCCAGTACAGTCACTTATTTTTTTAAAACGTTAATGATCCCAATGCTGAACAATCTGATGGAATAAAGTAATGCTATCCCTAATACTGTATGTAGCCAATGCTCCGTCTCACAGTAATTCACTAGAAAGAAGAGAGATTACATAAATCATAAGACCTTTCACCTGATGTGAGTTATCGTCTCTTCCCTATTCTTCACTTATGAACCAGTGTGTTTAAAAATAATATCCCGTTTCTCCTTCTTTTATGTAGTCCATTCACAGTGTTATCTGTAAGCCATTTATTTGCTATGGCATGTCTGGGAGAGAGAATTGTAAACTCTGTACTCTTCCAGACCAGTCTGCCATTGAAAAGTGATCTCTGTTCTATGGTCTTGAAAATATTTTTATGAGAAAAACAGGCAACCCCAACAAGACTCAGCTCTCTAGGACCATCCCCTCACCCCCCACCAGCCTCCTCTTCAAGGTGGGGGAAAACAACTGTCCCATTTCTAAGTACTTTTTCTTAAACTGGTCTTTAACAGCATGCAGGGGACATATAACTCCTGTAAACTGCACAGTCCTCACTGGAAAGAGAAGGGAAGACTAAGGAATTAGGGAGTTGTGGAGCACTGGAGGAAGGGGGCTTAGTTACAGAAGCTCTCCCTCCCCCTGAACTCAACAGGAATGAAGGGAGTTCTCCTTTGACTTCTCTATCAGAATAAGCTTTCTGCAGAGAAGGTCAACCTGCTGCAGAATCTGTATTTCCAACCATCCACATCTGAGGTGGGTTTGGGTACATTGGACTGGATATAATTCTGAGTTAATGGAAAACATATGCTCTTCCTCCCCTCCCCCCACACATGCTGGCAGTTTGCTAGATGGAAACAAGCCATTGAATGTAAATTGAGTCCTGAACTATAAAGTTCTTTTAATGGGCTGTAGAGGTTGGACTTCTCAGTCCATAATTAGACCCCTAAATAAGTGGCCTGATTTTCAGAAGTACCAAGCAGCCAAAAGCTCTTCGGGTGAATGGGAGTTTGTTGGATGCTCAGCACTTTGACAATAAGTAGCCACTCAGACTTCTAGTTTTGAATATCTCCTGTTTTTTAAGATATGCTATCATAGATAGCAATATTATTCACAGAGACAGAAGACATACCAGATTAGCAAACACATTCTCTCCAACTCCCCATCACTTTGGACTACATCATCATTTTTCCACATTTGAAAACTTTTTAACAAGAACTCATATAGGTTTAAAGAAAGGTGTCAATGTTACAGGTGAGTATTTTTAATCTACTCAGACAATGGGATTTTGATTGCCTATGAAATAAGAGAATAATAATATATTAGGATAGTTTTAAGTTAATATTTTAAGGGCCAAACTGCCATTTGCTACAAGATACCAGTTTAAATCCAAAGAAACTCTGTTTCACCCTGTGGCATTGCTTCAGACTCATATTAGTGTAAATGAGAACAGAAATTTCTCTTTGGATTCTTCCCTAGCTTTAATTTCCATTTTCTTAAAGTTAAGTACTTATCTTTCAATGACACATTGTAAGAATATAAAAAGAATAGCATCTTCTTGGCAGAGGGGAGGAGAGCATAAGGAGGTAGTTTTAACAAAACACCAAAAAAAAAAAAAAAAAAAAAAATTCAAAGACTCCCATAAAGAGATTGATAACTTTATTTGAGATTCATCCAGTGGCAGTTTAGTTGCTACCCACAAGAAAATGGAACTAATCAGAATTAAACTGTAATTGGGACAAAGACAGCTCTCCAACAATTTACTGTACAGCAATAAAATAGTCAACAATGCTGCACCCATCAAACTGTAAAGCAGTTCTCATTAGATGACTATCTCTGCATGAATAATGCACTATTATATGTTTAGGTTTAATTAAAAATGTAATAGATAAAACTTTGTTTTAATGAACATAGGTATGTAAGTGCCAGTATTATTCTTTACTCCAGTGATTCATCCATTCTTTTCATATGCACTCAGTGGGATAATTAATGTGTCATGTTGCCAGATTGCCAACTAGCAGAAGTGACTTACGGTGGTAGGGAGAAGTTATTGCTGGTAACTTTCATGTTGACTAGGAATCAAATACTGACCATGCAGAAGTTTTATTCTTTTGAAATATGGATCTTAGTCAAGAGTTCTGGATTAATAACTGGGTTAAAAATTAAGAACAAATGAGTTTCTGCCAAGAAGGGGAGGATCTCGACAGGACTCGAAATTGAGTTTTGGTTTGGATAGAAAACCATGAAATTTGGTTCCCTATTCAGAGCTTGAGAGTCTGGAAAATGGGGCTGGAAATCTCAAGAGAACAAGTTTTATAACAAGCAGGCTGGCACATCTGCCTTCTGGTCAGGTCAGAAATAGTACAGGAAAGTTCTTCACTTTCACTTCCAGCCCCTATCACAATGGCAAAGGTCTAGAGGAAAATACAGAACCTCAGAAAAGTTCAGGTTCCAAAAAAGATGAGTCATTTCAAAGAAAGGGATGTTTTTATTTTATCCAAAACCATCTTTTCTGCCTATCCATTTATTTCTTGATTAAGAAATTAACTCTTATTTTTCATAAACTATTGAGACAGGCCAAATCTGTAAAGTTCACATCCACATCTGATTTCTGCAAGAGGAAGAAAATGGCCCTTTTTAACACTTGGACAACACAGGGCATCATCATCTGCAGACCTGGTTTCACACTGTAAGTGGATTATATACAATATTTATAAAAGATGAAAACTAATCTGACATTTAATTAATAAAAATTGCAATGTTTGACTTTTTATTTTCATAATAAGCACCCTTCAGTCCCACAGAAATCATTACTATGAGCCTGTTTAAAAAAAAAAAAAAAAGCCAGAAACATTTAACAAAGGTTCCATTAAATTAGAGAGCAATAAACAAACACAGGCAATTTATGCATCAGAGTCATTAAATTTGTATCCTCTCCGACACTTTCTTCATGGATAGTACTTATGTCTGATACAATTGATCTGCAGGGAGCAGTTACCTTAATTATAAAATGAAACACCTCTGCTAATGTAGTCTTGGAGCCTTGTTAGTTTACACCCCAGACATGTGGCTCAGAATGGGCTCCAAATGCTAATGCCAGTAAAGGCAGACATTGTCAGTCTCTGATGGGTCGTGTTTGGCAGTCCATGACTATAGTGCTGTATGAGGCACCCCCGTTTTTCCCTCTCTTTTGCCCTTGGGGTGGAGATAAAATGCTAAAACTCTGTGGTCCAGCTCAGCATGTACTTTTGAATAGTTCATTGATGGGTAGCCATTTGTACAAGAAGTCTTATCATCTGATCATTTGCCCTCATTGTTAGGGCTTGTGCCTAGATGAGATGAGCCTTGCAGGAAAAATTAAAGAAGATGTAAACAGTAAATGCAGACATTTTGCAACATAGCTAAAAATAAATTGCACTACAGGCAATTATGCAAGTTTTACTGGATACATTAAAAAGACATTAAATGCACAGCTGTTTTAAGTGTCTTTTAAGCTGATAAATTAACTGTCTAATAAATTGTAAGATTTGTCAGCTAATAATGCTATTTTATCTGCTTTAACATATGCCTTCCTAGTTCATGAAGCATTATTGTAAGTGCCAAAAGGAGATAATGTGCATTTTACAGTGTTATGTCTTAAGTGGAATGGATCATTGGCCATGAAGAAGTGTGTTAATAAATCTCCTAGGCTTTGTTAATTGCACTCAATGAAGTGTCACTGTTAAAACACAAAAGATGTGATAGAGAAAGCTGAACATAATGTCTTTCAGTTTTACAATTAACAGTTCACTAGGCAAATCGACCAAAAAGACCATAATTTGTTGAAGCCTTATTAACTTACATTTTCCTAGTCAAGGTCATAATTGTGAATGGCTTAAAGCTATCTTTTAATGCTCATCAGGAAGAGTAACCTTGCTAGAGAGAATGAACTTTTTAGTCTCTCAGTGGCACTTATCACTTTCCTAGCAGGTAGGAGACAAATAAAGCTGAACTTTTGTCTCAGAGCAGTCTCTTAAAGTCACCCACCATCCATAACAGTACCTCAGATAGTGAGGAAGAAACCATTTTAAGCATCTTCTCTCAGCAGTAAATAAAAAAAAATGGATAAAATGGAAACAAAATTAGAAGAGAAATGTAGCATGGACAGTGCCCTATTTTAGCAACTGGGGCTATGTAGAAAAATTTGTGTTTAATTATGCATTATTTACTGTTAATTTACAAAAAATTAATGTAGAAGTTGAATAGAAAACAAAAATTGACAAAACCTAATATTCATACTACATATCAAGTAACAATTCCAAGTACAGGTACTGTATAACCTTAAGCAAGAATAACTTATTCCATATTTATTATTAAATATTGGTTGTCCAATAAATTACAACTTTACTACATCCAGTCATATTACCACTATTGTATTTTGGTGGAAAACCTTGCCATTTAGAACCATTTAATAAAATGAGGTATTATTGTCAACATGGCAATCAGAGTAAATACTGATGATGTTGAAAGAGTACAGTTGGCACCCATTAATACATATATATTATCATCAGACAATTAATCCTTGTGAATGAGAACACATGATAGAAGAATAATGACCAAATGTTATTATAAGCATATAAACTCTTCCTAAGAACCCCTCAAAATGCATAGTGAAGTGTCTTCACATGAATTGTGGTTTATTTAAGTCTCAGATAAATTCAACCGTTTATATTACTCCTGTGTATTATTACTTTAAATGCTTACACTAAGGCTGTTCGATTTGTCTGATAATAGTAGTAAGATTTTTCTATGAAACACTGTAGACATCATTTTTATTTTATATATATATCTTTCTACATATACTAAAAATAATAAAATGCACTCTGTTTTACTGTTTCTGGGTAATGTGATGACTTTCTGAACTTAACCCAGTAGATAACGTGCTTCTCAAAGCCTGGCAGGTAATGAGGTCTAGTGGTTAGAGCCAGGAACAGCGTCAGGACCCTTGGGCTGTGTTGCTGGTTGCTTCATTATGGGCCAGACTCTGGCTACCTTTACACATCTGGGCAGGAAGGTGAGGCACAAGGACCCGCCCCCCCGTTCCTTTGTGCAGCCTCCAGCGACCTGCCACAGTTATGCTCTTTGCACTTGTGGGAGCAGACGGGCTGCTTCTCTGTGCAGGACACCAGAAAGAGGGCAGGGAAGAGGCAGGGCCAAGGCCTTGTCCACTTCCACACCAGGCTTCGGAGCGTGTCAGGAGCAGCAGATGGAGCAAGTTCATGTAGTCTGTATTCACTGGGAAGCTCAAGGAGGGATTGTGTCACAAACCTCTAATCAGGCCAGGCTGTCTGCCACAATGTCATGCTGGCCAAGTGACTTTTTCTCTCTCTCATATAATGTCTGCCATAAACTTTGAGAACTATGGACACAAGATGCTATAGAAGTGCAAAGCATTATCACCACCCAGTAGAGTTGGGTGATTGCAAATCAAAAAATAACGCATTATTCATTTGGATGCTTCAGTTTCTTCAAACCCCATTTCTCCTCGTTCTCTGAATATTCTAGAAAATTACTTCATGGCAGGAATATTCAATGAAAGAACAAATTTCAAGTGAATATTGCAGAATAGCTGCAGAAAATGAATTTTGAATGAATAACCATGAGTACTCACACTGGAAATCTAATTCTAAGGAATAAATTCATCCAACCAGGGAACAGACGTATACCATGTGACCTCTGTCTCCAATCAAAACAATATGAGTTTAAAATATTGAATGCTAGCAATGAACTGGTCATGAACAAGATGTGGTCCAAGAATTATTTACTGAAGTTATTCCATGAATAATTTAGCATAATAAAAACATTTTAAAATACTAATGTATACAGACAGTTCAATAACAAGACAAACTAAACTGAAAAATATTTGTTTATATACACACACACACACACACAGAGCTACACAATCATTTCATAGTTAACAAAAAGCACCATAATGATATTTGATGGAAACCATTGATACCATAAAATACCATATATATAATATTTCACAAATAAAAAGGTTTATGGTGGAAAGAGGACAGTTCAGCGAGATAAAGTGTGAATAATATAAGACAGTAATCAAGTTGAATAAGACTCAGTTATGTCTATCTTCCCTCCTTCCTTGTGTGTATGTTTATGAAAGGAGAGGAGTATTTTCTATATGGGAATTCACAGGTGTTAAGTTATCTATAGAAGCAGTCCCTTTGTTGGCCTTTAGCCTCTACACTTTCTAGTTCCCTGGACTACAAATAACACACTCATAGAAAAATTAATATAAGCACTGCAGAATTCAAACATAGCCTGTTCCCTTCTAAGATGGATACAAATGCAAACTTTCATTGTGATTAAATCTACATTTCTTATAACTTTGCGTCATCATAAGAGCAAGAACAAGATTGTCCTGTTTCATGCACTGTGCTCCCATTGACGCAATAGGGAGCTCTGCTTGCGAAAAGACCTCAAGACTGAGCCCAAAGGGCCAGATTGTAACCTAACTCAGTGAGGATATTCAGGAAAGTAAGTGGGGAGGAGGCCCCCAGCCTTTACCCACCTGCATGGTTACTGGTACTTGCCCAGATTCTTAAGCAGGGAACATAAGGCAGTCCCAGGGCTTCCAAGCCTCTAGCTCTGTGGAATGGAGTCTGGAAGCCCTGAGAGCCCCCAAGTTTTCCAGGCCCTGTGTCTCAAGCTGGGGTTCTTAAGGTTTCAGCCTCTCAGTTCCATAGCAGAGGGCCTGGAAGTCCTGGGGTCCCCAGCCCTGAAGCTACCCACTTGGTGGGGCTGCCCCAGAGGCACAGACTCTGGAAGCCTGGGGTACCTGGCAGCTGGGTCACTTGGCTTGCAGGAAAGCAGGAGGGTTCTGTCAGAACACTGTCTGTGGTTTGTCAAACCCAATACAGTTCCATAAAACAAGTCAGGTTTGATGAATCAGCATTTTCTGACAAAACCCTGTTCATGACCAGCACTAATCAAGACCTACAGATATTCCCTTGTAAAGCAAAATCACCAAGTTTTGCAGTGTTCAACAAAAAGCTAAACAAGCAATCAACCAATTTTCAATACTTCAGGCTTCGAAGCATATGTTTATTATCTAAGGCCTGGTCCCCACTAAGCCCCCACTTCGGACTAAGGTACGCAAATTCAGCTATGTTAATAACGTAGCTGAATTCGAAGTACCTTAGTCCGAACTTACCGTGGGTCCAGACGCGGCAGGAAGGCTCCCCCGTCGATGCCGCGTACTCCTCTCGGCGAGCTGGAGTACCGGCGTAGACGGCGAGCACTTCCGGGATCGATCCCAGAACATTGATTGCCTGCCGCCGGACCCTCCGGTAAGTGAAGACGTACCCTAAAAGTAGGCTATTAATGTCTTGAGCTAGAAGTAATCAATCATTATTTTAGGTAAAAAATACTGCATGAATAGAAAAATCTTCCAGACCAATATCAAAATGTGCTGGAGCAGGCCATGGCGTCCTTTTTCTCTCCCAGTAAAATGAATGGAAAGACTCCCATTGATATTAATGGGAGCAAACTTGTAGCCATGAGAGACAGTTATACAAGGATATTCAAAGTAAAATCAAGAGTTTCTTCTCTGTACTTTACTTGAGTACTTGGCTGTAATGATTCTCAAACTATATACCTGTTACCTGGGATAAAGCACCTTTAAAGTAAAGAATTATAGTCTGTCAAGCTTGGTCAATCAGAATCAGTTTATTACACTGCCTCCATTTTTTTTAATTAAAAAATAAATCTTCCAATTACTAAATTTGCTGGACTCTTTTCAGTGAGGATATAGTCTTGTTCCATATCAAGCATTCACACCAGTAACAGAGATTAACTGTTTCATAAGCAAATACACAGCATTTGTCTTACACAATGTTGCCGCTACTATTTTTGATCCATTTTATTACAACAGACATGTACTTGAAGCTTACTTTTTTATTCTATTGGAAAGCTCAGAAAGCTGTGGAGTCCGAATTACCATCCTTTAAAGATCAAGAGCTTTTGAATCGCTGAGTCACCAGACAATACTAGGACACTAGAAATGCATAGCTCAGCTAGCTTCAGATTGGAAAACAAAGATTTTTGGACAAATTAGTAAAAGGGAAAAAAAAGCATGCTACAAGATTAGCACATGCGAATTCAGCATGAAACCTGAGCATTCAGTAGCATCAAGAGTCTGCAATTTTCTTGAAATTGTGAACCACAGATCTAAATCTTGGCAAAAAGCAATGAATCCTCTTCATTCCGTGAAACCAAGTAAGTGGTAAGAATTTGCAAGTTTCTAGTTGGAGACAATTGACCAGGAATAATTATGGATGATACTAAAGGCTGACTTAACTCTTTCACCCATTTTTGTGATACATCAGAATTGATAATTATAAACACTGCATGCTGGGACTTCTGTCGCATTAGAACCAATTTACTTTCTCACAGAGAAGTTCATCCTGCTGAGAAAGCAGGACTCTATAGATAAAAGATGGGATCTCTCAAAATAAATTAAGGATACATGAAGCATACCTGAATTTTACTGTAGTAAATTCTACAGCACTTGCCTATTGGCAGAGGCAACCTGTTATGACTTAAACAGATGCCAATCTAAGATATATTAAATAAATTAAAAAAGCTGAAATTACTTATCTAAGCTCAGTATATTGGCAGTAACAATAGACTAAGAAAAGTGGATGCAGCTTTTTTTCTCCCTTTAACATTTCAATCATTCATTACTTAAATTAATAATAACGATTTTGTGGACAATTTAACTGGTAGACAACAGAATCGATTTCAGAAATGAAAAAAGTGCTATTTTATTTTGACATGACAAAGGACCTTTTTAAAAGCTTTTGTTACAGATCATTACATTTCTAGAATTAAAAACCCACTAGTGTTTTTAGCAACTGTTGGCATTCCCATTTTAAGGGTTACATTATCAGTTTATAATAAACATTTAATGAGGAGAACAAATGAGAAGAATTTTAAACAGGAATATATTTCCCAAGTCACTCTGTTTACTGGCTGAGATTGTTTTGTGTACATTCATTTGAAAAATACTTAATTTTGATCAATCCCCCTCAACCTTGCCGATAGGAAGAAAGATTATTTATGAATGAGAATCACCTTCTTAACATACAGACATTGCAAAGCAGGAATAATAGAAATTACTAATCTTAATAGAAATTACTCATGACAGGCACATAATTAAATTCCTCAGTGTAAGAAAATATTCCTTGTTGTTTATAAGGTTACCTAGCTTTTGGCCAAAATATTCTAATCGGGATGCCTAAAGTCAGGCACTTCAATATCTTCTATTTAAGTATCTCAATATGGATTTAGGAATCTTTCATTCTTAAGACCCAGATTAAAAATGTTTGCCTAACTTTTTTCCCCTTAAGACAAAGCCACAATACCAGCTAATGCCCCACATACAAAGCACTTAAGCACATGCCTAACTTTAAGCACACGTAGTCCCATTCATGTCATAGTTCATTTAAAATCTTACCCAAATGGGACCTTCAGCACAAAAATCACAGGCCTCTACCATTTGAGCTAACAGAGAACTCATTTAGCTCTAAGAAGCAGGCTTTATGGTTGCTAAGTCGGCCACCAGAAGGAAATGTGATCACACCAAGCCAGTAAATTACACACACAGCACTAATCGATGTGCATTCAAACCACTCATATTTTAACATATTCTCTATATAAATATTTTTGGCATATTGGTAGATTACTCAATATAATCATGTAGTAACAGGTAGCTGCAGCATTAGATCCCAACATGCAGAGATCTAATATGCAGACACTAAGCAAAAATGCCCAGTAGGAAGGGCAAAAAATTGCTAGGAATAGATTTTGCAGGGACAAGCTCTATGAATAATCCTTGCTCACGTGAGTGGTTTTTCAGGATCAGGCTCTTATTCCTTTCTCACTATTTGTAGGGTACACACATAGGTATTATTTGCAGTTTCAGTTCACATAGCTGGTTTATTAGGAGACAGTAAAGTGTACTTGCCACAAGAGGAAGGTGAATAGACTTTTCTGATTATAGGCTGTTCTTTAGCAGTTCCGAACGTGCTTTCCTCTTTCCTATGATACATGTTTGAAGGACAAACAGCTCAAAGGAGGGAAATCAGTCAGATGCAGAAAGGCCTTGCAGGGGTCTACTGAAAGTACACATTTTCAATAGCCAATCAAAATGGACTGCAAAATCACCAAAAGGAGAACGTGCACAGACAAAGAGCAGGCAATTTCCACAGCAGTCTCAGCACAGGATTGCAGCACATACATATACTCACAGCACTTACCTACAGGGATTTGCAATATTTTTAGATAAGATAAAATAGAACTAATCTATGGTACTTATCTAGCCCCAATTGCTGTGGTATCTGAGCACCCCACAATCTTTAATGTATTTATCCTCCCAACACCCCTGTGAGGTTGAAGAATACAATAGTCCCCTTTTACTGAGGGTGGAGTGAGGCACACAGAGGCCAAGTGACATACCCAAGGTCACATAGGAAGATTGTGTCAGAACAGGGAATTGACTGCAGTTGTCCCAAATCCTGGGCTAGTGCCCTAATCACTGCACGCTCTTTCCCCTCTGGCTGGCTGTTTCTGCACTTCACTAGCCCCCACATCTTATCATTGGTACAAAAAAATCCATCTCTCCCCAGCTATCAGCTAACTCACCCCTTTCCTGGAGTTTGACTTTTTAAACAGAGACTAATATCAATATAACAAATTCCAGGCCAAGCCTCATAGGCAAGCTTGACTATTCCTAGGGTTAGTCTGTCTTCCTACAGCGCCGGAGCCAGACCCATCTTTCTTATATCCAGGGAGGGTTGATAGATGTTCTGTGCCAAATTTTTATTCAGGCCAAACTCCTCTTGAAGCCAACGGCAGTTTTGTCTTTGGGACAAAGAACTGCAAGAGTTGGTCCTGTGTTTCTTTTTATTCTAATTAAAGGAAATTCTTAGAAGCTACCTACACAATGACTGTTTGAAAAACATGTTTTGGGTACCCCATAAGATCTGTGGATTCTTTGCTCATTCCATCCAGGCCAAAGAATTTCTGATCCAATTCCAGGAGTAAAGCAACATGCGAAAACATCTGTTTAATCAGGAAGTTTCAATCCTTCAGAACTGTACATTCCCTACCCCCAAGAGAATTTTATAACAACAAACAGTTTGACATGCTTGTGTTAGTAAACACATGACTGGAAAACTTCTCTGGTCACAGTACCCACCTTCAGTCTCCACAAGCATTGGTGTGCTTAAAATGAGAGTGTAGGTGTGGGCAAGAGTGCTTGACCCATATGTCAACAGAAGAATTAACACCAAAAGTACACTGAGCACTGGAATTATGGTCTCATAAACAGTCAAGTTCTCCTCTGCTTTCACCGCAGAGCCCCACAGAATGCAATGTGGCTACACAGGTGCAACTGAAAGGGGTGTTCAGCCTAGACTGCTTGTCACAACCCTGGTAAACTCCCTCTACTGGATACTCACACACTGGACCTGTGTGCTTTAAAGCTTCCTGACACCAAGCAGAATCCAGGTACTGACTCTAGCTTTGAGTCTCTTAGCACATTCTCAGGATGTGGGTCCTTGGCTAGCATCCTCTTCTGAGGTCTGCAACTCACACAGTCCAGCTTCCCTGAGCCCCCAGGACCAGTGCTAACACCTCAATATACCCCAGTTGCTTAAGCACACCCTTCCCCAAGCCCCAACCTTGTGGTCACTCTGGTTCACCATTCACTTCTCCTGCCTCTGGTGATAGTTGAAGCACATACTATCTGCAGAAGGGATAGTAAAGCAATTACTCTATACTTTAGATACCACAAGAGATAGGCAGACCTAGGCAAAACAGTAGAACACCCATTAACCATCCCCTCTTCAGTTTCCTCACCTTTCTGGAGCATGCTTTGGGTTGGGTCAGCGTTCTCTAAGGAGCCCAGGAGCCTTCTTCTCTCCCTTCGCTCCTGGACATGGCTTCTGGGCCAGAACATGGCGTCTCTCTGTCTTTTCTTCCTCTCTCTAAAATGGCTGATGAAATAACTTCCAGTCCCCTTGACAGGTGACCCTCTTCCCCCGCCCCCCAGCCTTATCATGTGGTCAAAGTCCCCCATCAGGTGCTCCATTGCTTAATTACCAGTTACCTGAGCAGACTGGTTTTCTTGGTCTGTCTATTTTCTTTGTCCAAGGGTGTTTGTATTTAAATAAAACATGATAAAGGTTTAAAGAGCCTCCATTGTGAGCCCTGTGCCACCACCCTTTGGAATTTCATCACAAAGTGAAGGTAAAAAGACTAACAGAGAAGGCAGTCAAGCCCCACTTTTAAAACTGAGTTTGCAATCTGACAATGATGCACGTCAATATAAGTTCTCAGTATCAAACTGAATTAATAAATTGTGCATAGACAGATTCCCCAAATTGTCAGTGTTTTTTTAAGTAAAAGTGGTTATATAATGCGTTCTTTTCATGCAGAAATTTTCTCTGTTTTGTTAAAAAAAAACCTGAAAATTTTCATCTGGAAACTATTTTTTTTTTCATTTTGGAGCCAGACAATTTTCAATTTGGAGGAGTAGGGAGGTGTTTTTCCAAAGAAAAGTCTAAATTTTCCACAGAAAGCAGACACTGTTAGCAAAAAAAATTGTTTAGTCAAAACCCCAATTTTTCTTCTAAAAACAGTTTTGATGGAAAGTTTTTGACCGGCCCTAGCACCAAGGCATTTTACCCATCTCCTACTTCTCCCCACATTCCTGAATAGGCACTATGGCCTAGAGCCTCAAAGATATTCAGGTGCTGAACTGGAGCTAGGTGTCTGAACACCTTTGACGATCTGGGCCTAGAGCTCTGCAAAGCAACCTTTTTTCTCTTACCAGATTTCTATTATTTTTTTCAACAAGATATATACACTGCAAGAAGTTTAGTCAGTATTCTACATTCCTTTCGGTCCATTTTACAGCATAACTGAAATGAGCGTTTAGGAGCCTCAAAACAACACACGAAGATTTTGTTTTCATAGACACCAGTGAAAAATCTGAATCCGCAAAACGTTCTGCATTTTCATGAATCTAAGATACGCCATGAGTCTTGCTTGTAATGAGATTTTTTTTTCATACATCTCTCCGGTATCCACGGGATTATAATATTTTCAGTTCAAATACTCTAATAACACCCATGTTAATTTTATCAGACCTGCTTTAGTAAAAATTGTGCCCTGCATCATTTCTAAATGCTATAGCACAGTAATGCCCAAGCATATGTCCTTTGGGTGCCCTTGTACTTGCGTTTTTACTTATTAGCCCCTCTAGCCATAAAGAATGGCCCAGCAGTCAATATATTCAAAATATTCATGAACAAATATTTCCAAAAGACATTCTCTAATCTCTAGCAAAAAATTGCAGATCCCTTTGTTTTTTCCACATTAGCCATAATTTAGGCAGAGTTGTTAGTTACTGAGAGGCTGAACCCTCTTAATATACTTAATGGTGGATGTCTCAGAATTGTAAAGATAAATCCAAGGAATTCCATGGATTATACATTTGCTTCAATAACATACATTGCAGAGGCAGAGATGGGCAGGAAGCCAGTCAGGATGAGAGCAATATTTTTGCAGGCTATGCAATACTGGCCACGTTTAGCTTTTTTGACATTTTCTAGAAATAATACAAGAAAATCACAGAAGGGCTTCTTCCCCTGCAAACTCCAGTCTCCAACTCTCAAATTTGCCTTGGGCCTAAACCCCATTGTTCCAACCTCAGTAACACTGGTGTTTTGTACAGGCACAAAGGTCCAGATCTTCAAAGGTATTTAGGCACCTAGGCAGGGCGGGGAAGCTATAGGGGCATCTGTCTGAGGAGAGCACAAACTCCATTAACTACCAGAAATTTTGCAAGCTCCCAATGAACCAGTTGGTGTGGAAAATAGTTTGTGCTGGTAAAAATATGCATGTGATGGTGGATTTACTTTATGAGGAATTACATATAATGCCACATTTAACACGAATAGTTTTGCCCACTCACATGGTTGTCCATAGTGTCAGTAACTGAATTTATTTATTGCCACTGGCTTTATCTCACCTTCTTTTCCTTCTGTGAAACTTTCAGGGGATGTACTCTGAAAAAATAGATCTCATGGCTAGCTAGCGTAGTGGCAAACTGTATCGCTGTTTGTTGTGGCTATTCTATTGAATCATACTCTCAACTCACCATACAGGAAGCTATATGGCACGTTCAGCCTATAAAAAAAGTTAAGCAGTGGTTAGGAAGAGGGGATTTGAACAGGGAATTGTGCTAAATGCTTTTACACTGAGAAAAAAAATATATACAGAAGTCCCATTGTTTTATGGAGTAATTTAATGTGAAGAAATCGTGCAGCTTGCAGTGTTGACCAGCAGATGGAGTCTTACTGTGTGAACAAAATTCACACCCATCAAGGGCCTGATTCTGCATACCTAACGGGTGAGGGCTTTCCTTACATACCACTACAAACTGCATGAGGGAAAGAGGAGTTGTGCAAAGTAAAAGAATAGCACAAGAGTGTCTGGCATCCAGGCAGGATCAGAAGCAAGGCAATCCGGGAGGGGTTGGGGGGAGGTAAAAATGATCGCTTGATATCAAATTCACTAGAATACTGAGAAAATGAAGGCGTTTCCTAGGCATAAAACTACTCCACCCCCTAGTTTTAGGGGACTGGATATAGTTTAAACTCTCCTGAAAAGTTTGCATCAAGACAGGAGTCACAAGCAATTACAAAAGTCCTGATCTAGTTGTGAGGAACATAGATTTGGGAAAAAGATATGCACTGGCTGATGCATTAGGCTGGTTTAGCCCCCTAATTTTCCCAGAACCAAATAAAGTCACCTCATCCCCACAGGGGAACCCAAAAAGATAAAAATACAAGTCAGTCTAATACAAGCAATTCTAGTAACAGAGAAAGGGTGCATTGAGGAGAACCTAACATGGAGAGGATCGATTCTGCCAAGGAAAAGATTGAGGACTCACTGTGACAAGGGAGAGGCAGAAACATAACTTCTCAAAACATGTTCTTCACCATTATCCCAGGGTTATTCCAAAACCAGGACCAAGGGCCTGATCCAAAAACCTATTAAAGTCAATAGGAGGAGTATTTTTACCTCAGAACTATCTCTATAGCGCTGACTGACCTGACCTGAGTTATTCTTGTGAGAAAATTAGAACTTTTTCAAAGAGACAAATTGGGCTGAAAGTACTTTTGGGATAGTAAGAGAGAATAGAGATGGTTTCAAAGGTTACTTTTACCATTAAAAATAATAAAAAAAAAACCAATACTGTGTTAGAGAGAGTGTGAAGTACTGAAATGCTCAAAGATAACTTAGATTGTCAGCTCTTTGGTGCAGAGACCATCTTTTGGTTCTGTATTTGTACAGCACCTAGCATCATGGGGCCCGGGTCCAGGACTGGGGCTCCTAGGTGCTACCACAATACAAATAAATAACAACAATAATTATAATCATTAATAAAGTTTAAAATTTCTCCTATTTTACCGTTTTATGTGAATAAAGTTATATATGAGAACTTTGAGCATTAAACCTAGAAATAAAATAAATAAAAATAAACACAGCATCTTTTATTGCATAATAAACCAAAAGGAGAGAACACAACACATTGAGACTGTTGAAAAGGAAAATGCATAGTGTAAAATGCAACATTGCAAACCCTCGCACTGTTAGTATATCCAAGCACCTCAGCAACGTTTAAAAAACAAAGCACCAAGCACTTACTGTATCCAGTTGAATCTGGTTTCTGTCTGATTTCCCACCTTAGTGACAACCTGCAGTAAAAATTCCCAGCACACATATGAGAAAAGAGAAGAATGAAAGGTACTGCATGGTGATGCAACCAGTTTTAAAAACAAAACTTTATGCAGACTGAAGACCATATCTTCAGCTCATCAGCTGGTTTAAATCAGTGTGTCTTTACTGAAGTCAATGGAGTTATGCCAGTTTAGGCCAGTTGAGGATCTGGCCCTGAGAGTTTAATCAAGTAAAGATGTGTTTCCCTGGCAAAACTGTGATCCCCTGTAATACTCTTTATCTTAAATGCTTGAGACCTCAGGAGAGTCATGTTGTTTGTATCCAAAAAAAAATTAAATAAAATAAAAAAAGACTGGGAGTTCAGGTTGTAAAAACTGTTATATCGGGCTGTGCCCTGGTCAGATGTAGTTCTGACCAAAGTCTGGTAACCTGGCTTACAACGGATATATTAAAAGCCCCAGAAATATCTAGAGAATCCTAAAGTGACCCCAGAGTGGTAACATTGTGGCTATGTCTCAAAGAGGATGAATGTTAGTGCCAGTAGACAGTGATGCTCTGGGATAACTGTTGGTGATTAGCTGAACAGCAGCTAGAAGCAAGATCAACCCTCCGTGGACAAAAAGAGCTCAAACTGTGTGTGCCACCACTGAGCCATTTGAAGGTAATGTATATGCCAGATGTGGTACTTGAAGTCAGTCAGGATGAGAATAAGAAAGAAAACCCATCGTCCTATTAAGACATCTTTAATTAATGTTATATCTTTGATATTATGAATGATACTGGGGATGGATTTTGCTAAATGTTATAGGAAGAAGGCAATATCTTTGCCAGTTGATTTCAACTATATTTGACGTACCAAAAAACTATTTATGGAATTAACACTGGCTTTGAAGCCTGGGGTCCTAACAGTGAAGTTGTCATTAAAATCCCACCATTCTTGAAAGACATTCAAAGTGAATTGACGTCATAACTGGAATGTAAAGTGATGTGCAGTAGTAAAGGAGAAGGCTGCACAAGGATTTGGATTCATTTGCTAACTTTCCAACATTTTGGCTGCCTTAGGGTTCTCTACATGAAGGTTGTCAAGAGCAGTATTTGATGAGCAGGAGGAATAATAAATTTCCTATCACAAAAAAAGATTACTTCTTGGATCTTTAGAGGGTATTGAAGAGGGACTTTTATTGCATATTTATTTTCAATTCATAGTTTTACAAGAATACATAGAGAGATTCCTATTTGGCATTGGGGGTGGAGAGGAGGTGGTCTAGATAACCACTCATGGTCCTTTCCAGCCCTGCTTTTCTATGATTCTATTATTTTATTTTTTAGAATCTACCAAGCAAGTTCTATCCGCTCTGTTTTGCCCTGCAATCGGGCAATGATGGACATTTAGTTAGGGTGGAGTTCAGTGCTAATTCTATCCCAGATGTTCACAGCAAGGATCTCCATACATATGGTGTCAGATGCCACCTATGAAGCTAAGAGAAATGATCAAGACTAAAAAATAAGCATTAAATAAACGTTATCTCACCAACACAGAACACAAAATACTTGTTTTGCTATTGACATACTATTTTAGAAATGTGAAAGGCATATAGGATGTCTCATGCAATCGTTTTCAAAATGGTGTATGCAGAACTGATCTAAAGTTAGCTTTCTAAGGACAGATATCTTGCCCCTTATTATTTGTTAAAACATTGCTATATTTGTGATATAATCGAAGAGAATGTGAAGGG
The DNA here is from genome assembly GCF_027887155.1 of Malaclemys terrapin pileata. Classification (NCBI taxonomy): domain Eukaryota; kingdom Metazoa; phylum Chordata; order Testudines; family Emydidae; genus Malaclemys; species Malaclemys terrapin. The sequence continues at coordinate 27,948,097 of NC_071513.1, forward strand.
TTAAATTCTTGTTTCTGTTTAAATGTGTTGCAAAAGCATTTCAAGTGACTGTTGCATGAAAGGCATGGAGGTGGTCTCTTTTTTTTTTTTGTATTGAGAGTTGTTAAAACTAAAAATTCCCATATACTCTCACTTCCCCTTAGAGGTCTATTGGGGTTGGCTTATTCCTTTACTTTGATATGCAAATTGGCAGATTGCTTTCCTGCAGGGGACACTGGAAGCTGTCCAAAGAACACAGAGTAGATGTCCTGTCAGGATAGAAGCTGAGCTGCCTAGAATGGCCCTTGGACAGCAGTGAAAGCCAAGTTTGTGTTTTGGCTTAAAAATAAAATACCTTTGTTAACAGTTTTTACTTCCAATATAAATGTTTATATATTTACTCTGCTAGTCCTCATGGTTAGCCAACAGCTGGAACACAACAGTTTAGCTGTTCCTTTTCAGGTCAGTATGTTACTAAACTTGTACCCTTCTTTAAAGATACTATTTATGCTGCCTTTGACATATTCCATAAAAATACCAGGTTTTTAAAATAGCATTTACCTTCGGAGCCATTGAGGACACATTTTACACCATTTCAATGAAGTGTAAACTGCTGTAATAGGGAAAAAATGCTAAATTAATTTATAAAAGTGTGTGCTCTGTCCCATTCATCTTGTCTACAGCCTGTTTTGTGGAAAAGGTAAAGATGAAAGCTAGGTTTTAGATTTCATCTCCTTCCTTCTTTAAGTTCCACCTCTTACTTTTTTGTTTTCCTGCCTGTTCTTTTTACCCACATAATGGAGTACCTATAAAAAAAGATTAAATGGTACCATAAAGTTTTATTAATGCCTTACATCATTGATATCTCCTCTGTATTGATAGTTCTACTTCCATTATTGCTACTTAGGCATTTAATTAGTGATTCATACAGTATGTTGTAAACTACAGTATGAGTGTTAACCATCTATATAAAAGCCCATATTATGTAAAAGCCCTTCCCAATATCATAATTGGAGTATAGTTATCCATTTTAAGTGACTTGAATTAGATTATTATAGATTAATTTATAAAAAGTTACTTGTAAAGGACATTGAAGATCACAGAATATTAAGAGTGGGACTTCATTATAATCAAATGGACTTTAAGGACAATGGGACTGTCTCTGTGTTTTATATATATCCATTTCGTTTTTCTTGTAATAAGAACAATAACAGTTTTATCTGGCAATACAGTGATACTTAAGGATGGAAAGCCAGATTGTTAAACAAGAAATATGTGAAATTACAGACTGAGGGGATGCAAGTAAGAGCATAAAATGGAACACATGGAATGATAACATTAAAATGGTGCATGGAAATCCATAACATTTGGAGGGCAAGTGCTAAATGCTAGACAGAGCAATATAAATTCAGAGGAAGCCACTAACTAGAGTGGAGTTATTTCACATTTACAGCAGTGTAACCAAGAGCAGAATTTAGCCCAGATTCGTACTTGTCGTTATCTTCATATCCTTTCTGTCTCTTTGCAACTTCTAAACTATTTCATTTGACTTGTAAGAAAACAGATTCCGTCGACCAACTTCTCTGATCTGGCTGAACTGTGTTTGGCACGGGACTCGAGAGTAAGGGTATAGTTGGCTTTAGACCATGGCCCGCTTCGCCCTAGATGGAAGTTAGAGCAGTCTTAGAGCCCCTATAAATCATGCCTGGCTGCCTAAGGTCTGAAGAGGCCATTCTAGCAGCTGTGGATCTAGAGAGTGCAGTGAAATGCTGACTCTAGCCATACCCTCTCTGCTGAGGGCCAGGAAAAGGGCCGGTATAGAATTATTGCAGCAGCTCTGGGTCACTCAGGGATTTCCCTTATGTGAAACAGTGCCAATGGCCAGCAACAGACCCCCAAATCTGTCCTGTATTATGGCATTGGATTTTAATGTTAACCAGTCCCAGCTTCTTGATGACATTGGACCTCTGCTGTTCAGAGCTATCTTTCTCACCAATTTTATCCTTTTTATAATGATACCCAACCACTGTTTCCTTTTACGTAGACATATGCAATAACATTCTGAGGCATTTGCTAAATTGATTTCTCTGATCTTCATTTGATTGATGGAGAGACATCTCTAAGTGCTTGTGTTTCTTCCAATCATAGGGGACCCTGACTCAAGTGGGCTTTAATGTTTGATCAGGATTAAAAATCCTATACCTGCCACCTATATGCTTGCATAGTCCCTGAACTGCCATGTTATGATATAATTCACAGAAGCATTTCATCTGGGAGGGAGGAGTTCCAGGAATTATGTTGATGAGTTGTTCAAACAGTCTATCTAGCTTTACTAACAGCTGCTGGGTACTATTCCACAGGCAGCATCACTGGAAATAGTGCCATAACAGTGCAGTTAATTCTTGTTGGAAATGGTGTTGGGTTGCAAAATTTCAGAGCTACAATGTACTGCTCACTCCAAGGGCAAACTCGGAAGAAAATCATAAATAGGCTCAGGCAAAATCAACCTACTGATCTGCACATTAGCCATCCAACTGCTTTTTGACATATGCTATTCCCCTGCTCATTTCCAGGGCCTCTCTAATCTTTCTATGAATTGTTTCTTCTCAATCCCTCCAGGCCTTTTGGGTTCTACCTGCAACTTGTCTCAGATTTTTAAAATTTCCTCTGAGGGCTTTCCAGTCTTTGCTCTCCACTCTATCTCATCTTCATCCAAGTATCCAGCAATGCAATATACCTGGGCATGAAGCTGTCAGCCCTTAGGAAACTCCTGCTAGTACAGAACTAAGCAACAATTCCTCAGCAACATGGGCTACCGCGAGCACATCAGACTTGTCCTCCACTCTTTATATTGGCTTCTTATAGAACACTAAGTCAAGTTATAGGTTTTGGTCCCTATCTGCAAGGCTCCCAATGACTGAGTCCAGGATATCTCAAAGATTATCTTATGTGCCTGCATGAGAACTGTCATTGGCAACTCCACACCTCAGGCACAATGGTACCTTCGATTACAAGATAAAACTCATCATAAAACTCAAGAGGCAGAGATTTCTCAAGAGCTGGTCTAAGACTGTGGAATCAGCTTCAACAGGAACTAAGGACCATCACAAACTCACCACCTTCCATCCAAATGCAAAGAGTATTTTTTCAACCTGCCTTCTCTAATATAAACACAGAGCAGCACGTACATGATATAATAAAATAAAAAACAAACAAGCAAAAAACAACTTACCAAACCAAAACACTATGGTGCACACACAGTTCTCCCCCAGGGAGAGGATGAGAGCAAGAACAAACCACACATGACAGATGTTAGTTGTAGTGCTTAATGCACAACTGGAAGGTGCTCAGATACTGCGGTGATGAGACAGTCAAAGAATTAGAATAGTACTAGTCATTTCAGATCTCCCTAAAGTCACAGTTGGCCACTTTATTTTCCCTTGCCAACTTCCCTGTAGCTCCATCTTTCAGGAACCTGTATGTTCCTTCCTCCTACCCCGCCCCTTGGCTAATCAAGGCTCCTCTAATAGTTCTTTGCTATTCAGATCATTTATGATTTCCCCCTGCCTCTGACCATTAGGAGCCATATTAATTTCTTCCATCTCTGACATGTTATGGAAATTTGCAATGTATTGTTTTTATGAAACTGATCTCAACTCCGTACTGCTTAGACATTCTCAATACCCTATTTGCCCCATATCTTAAACATTCTTAATATCCTATTTGTGCCATGTCTTTTTTTCTTTTTAGACCATTTTTGGTGCTGGTTTATTCTTAATGCCAAGCACTCTACTCCCTGCATTGTTTGTGCAATATTTCTCTGATCATAAATTTTATAGATGGCTAATAGAATGCAAACACATTAGCAGTAACACACAGAAATCCTGATGCCACAGGGTAAATAGGAAATGCAACAACACATTTACAATTTTGGCCAGTGAAGTACCAACACTACTCATTGATCTCATTAAAGGCTAATCTACATTCTGAGGAAATAAAGTTCACTGAGATTTTAGATCCTTAAAAACAGACAAAATCTACAGACTAAATTCATTTTAAAACAATCAAATAGAAAAATAACCCATAAAGGAAGGCATGAAATTCAAGTTCTTCTACTCTCTATTAGACTAGAGTTAATAATTACTCTGTTATTGAACAATAACTTCCTTCCATGCAACAATTATATGTAAATCTCCTCTGCTATGTTAAAATAAAAGCAGCAGCATGCAGATTAATATCGATACTTTTATTTTTATTAATAAGTTTATTTGAGGAAAAGGGGTTGAGCAAAAGAAGTGAGAAAAGGGTTGGGATGCAGGATCAATAGCTTATTTGCATTCTCTTTATTCCTTTATTATAAAGGGAAGAGAAAGAGAAAATAAATTTGCTGAGGCCAGGTCTACACTACACACTTAATTCTGTATAACTACATTGCTACCTCTGAGCAACTTAGGGCTGGTCTACCAAGGAGATCAATGCTGCTGCAATTGATGCAGCAGGGATTGATTTAGCTGGTCTAGTAAAGACATAGTTACCGCCTCTCACAGAGGTGGAGTAATTAAGATGATGCTGATGCAGTGTTTGTAGTGTAGACTTGCCCTGAGATCCTTTCTACTTCTCTCTGCTCCCTAAGTGTTAGACATACATGTTTAAATCACGCCATTTCCATCTGGACGCTTTTGAATCCAAACTTCATAGATGACATTTCATAGGGACCTGAGAGCTTCACCCAACTCTGCAATAGACTGTATGCCCACGGACAAGTCACGTAACTTCTCTGTTCCCAAGTTTCTCCATCTGTAAAATGGGAATAAATATAGTTATCCACCTTTAAGAACAATAGGTGGAAAGCACCTGTTAGGCACAAAGTACTGTGGTATTGGTAAGGATGATTGACGACAAAATAAGCTTTACACACTGCTAAATTATTCAAGTACATCTACTACAGTTTTATTTCTGGCAACACCAGAATGAATCTCACTGCCATTACCCTACAGGGAGCAGCAACATTGAGTAAAATGGCTACACAAAATAATTCATACATTAATCTCTCTTTTGGCTGGAATATGCATTTCTATTTGAGTCATTCTAGGCAAGAAAAGAAAATCTTTACTCTTAGGAAATATCTCTGTCTGATCCAGTACAGAGTAGAGCTGAGCAAATAATTCCTAGGGAACTATTTGATAAATTAATTTTTTTTCTGTTGTGGAATATCCACAAATAGATTGGGATTTCCTTGAATGCACTCATTATTCACATGTGTTCAACAACTACATTTCCCAGTGTTTCCCTCTATGGCTCTGTTGTTGTGATTACATAAGTTACATGAAGCTAGATCCTCAGCTGCTGTAAATCAGTATAGCTCCATTGATTTAATTTGTTTGTTTTCATTATTCACTCACTCTTTCAGAGGCAATAAAACAACAAATTCTGTAGTTACAATAGTTGTATAACTTATGCTATTGTTTTATAATGATGATGTACTGTATATGTAGGGTGATGTCATATAGCCAGTTTGGATCTAGTTTGTAAATAAATCTAGTTCTTTTCAATGTTTTTGCAATAGCTTGGATGGTGGAACTAATATATACAAGGAGATGAGGCACATGCACATGTTGAGTGAACTGACCGTCAATCACTGTAGAGAGTGCTGCCTATCATATAAGATTTGATCCAAAGGCTACAGCTGGAGCTAGCATTGGACAGCATAAGTGACAAAAGGAGAAGCGCTGTTTGAGATTTTTTTTTCTCAGTCTGTACTACTAATTCAGGGAAAGATGAGCATACATTATACAAAGCTAACATTTCCTATAGCAATGCAATATCTGGCCAGTCCAGCTCATCCAAAGTCAGGCCTTCTTCTGTAAAACTACTCTTAAATGTGTCAAGAGAGACATGTTCTTAAGAGTCTTTCTAGTTTCCTTCTTGCGTGGAAATGCCTGGCAGATTTTTTGGAGCAGCTCTTGCCTGACCAAGTGGCAATAATGTGGACCTGGCTGCTATTCCTAGTTCTGTTATGTGACCTTGGGCACTTCACCTTTCTCTGACTCAGATTCCTCATGGCCATAATGGGTGTATAATGATACCTCTGTAAAGAGCGTTCATAGCTATGGATGAAAAGTGCTAGGTATCATTATTTATGAAAAGATAAATCTTTAGGGAAAGAGACCCTCAGACGCTGAGCACTTTTGCCTGATACAGGTTTCTGAATCTGGGTCCTGATTCACCAAAGTCGGTAAGCATGTGCTTTACTGTATATTTTAAATAATCAATTTTGTTTCTGTCCAGTATCAGGATCTGTCTTAAGTGCAGTCTCTTGTATTTAAATAATATTTTTATTGTGGGTTGCCTTCAAAAAGGACAAGCAATACAAACATATCAGTTAATCAATAACCTAGATAATCTGCAGTATATTAACAGCCATCATCCCCAATCATTAGTAGTGAGATGCTCATTACCTGATTAACAAACAAAGAATGAATGAAGATGTTGATGTGGTTTTTATGGAGCTGTCTTTTTCTCTGGGATTCCTGCAGTATAAGGCAGTCGAATCTCAACATAATCTTCAGTGGAGTTTCTATAAAAGAATAAAACCTTTTCTCAGTAAGACAATAGAATATAAAAGCCAATGCATGACTTTGAAGTAGCAGCTGCTGCCTACAGGGATCTTCACCTGCTCTTAATTAAATCAACATTAAGTCACAAGACCAGCCCCTTAGTAGGAGGACTCAGGGGTGTGCAGTTTGTAGGATCAGGCCCTTAACTTTACCCCTAGCTGTTAGAATAGGATGAAGCATAAAAGTATGATGGTAAGCAATCAATGATTTGACAAGATAACCTGCCTTGCTAACAATCATGTCATATCCTTATGAAATGCACTGGTGAGTGTGCCATGTCCTCATATAGTACCACGCAGAGTACCAAAGCCTAGCTAATGGAGGTGGTTTCTTGTTTAGTTTTTTATAAAGCACAAGGGGTAGAGGCCTGTGCTTTAGAGCTAAAGATCCAATGTTCTAGCCACATTAGCAACCCATGGTGATGGGTCTCCATACCATTATGCTTTGGCTGAAACCTTGTTATGGGTTAAGTTAAAACCTACTTCAGACTGATGCATAAACACACCCTTCATTTAAGATAGTTGTAAGGGGCAGTTAAGGGGCCACACCTAAAACAAGGCCTAATAGAGTCTTCACAGAAATTAACACCATGTCGGTGAGTATTGGGCATTGTGGGTATTGTATATTGTGGGTACTGGGTATTGTTACCAGCTAGCTGTGGGAGAGAACACACAGAAATTGAGAAGGTGCAAGAATGGAGAGAGAGGCAGAGGCAAAAAGCAAGAAAGCCAAGCAGTAGCCTGTGAGCACAGTGTGACACTGGGGAAAGTTAGAGAGAGAGGCCTTTGGAGATGATTGGCTGAAGAGGTTTAGGGCTGTAAGCTAAGCAACCGCTCCTTCTGTTCTTGGTTCCTCCTGCATTTGGAAAAGCAGGACTTTGTACACTCCTTGTGAATAAACAAGATTGCATCAAGAGAATACGACACTCTAGCAATGTCGGCTTCCAACTAGAACATCCCTAGGGCTCTCAGATTTGACTAGGCACTGGGGTTGAAAAGGGGCAACAATACTAACAACCCAATGCACCAAACCAGAGAGGAGGAAGATCATGTTGAACAATGTCTGGTCACTTGCTCCATGGTCCCTCACCTTTTTTGACCTGGCCCCTTGTCTGCGTAGAGCTTTTACCAAGGCCTAGACCCAGCAAAGTATAATGTAGGGACAAGCTTTTTCAAATAGCACCTTTCCCACCCAGCATACCCCTGCTGCAGCTTTTTCTGAAGTTCTTATTTCGTGCACTCAGAACATCATGGAAAGCGGAGCTCAGTAAGGGTCAGATCCAAAGCCCATTGACTTCATTGTGCTGTGAATCCATCTCTAAGTGATTTTCATTAATCTAATGCTGCTGTTTATGCAAACACGTGACTTACCTTGGTTTATTTAATCTGTTTTCCTTTTATCAAAAATTGTCTATCAACAGAATCTGCCCACACAATTTTTCCTTTGAAGATTCCACTTGAACAGCCATATTCCTAATTCCACCCACATTTGAATGGCACAGAACAAACCACCCAGCTATGTTCTTATGTTTGTACCTGGTCTGAAGGAACTGTTAATGTCTAATGTCAATGTACCTGTTGCAGTTTCTGTGCACATTTATGCATGAAATCCCCACTTTTACATGTGCAAAAGTTGTGATCAGAGGAAAAAACATGGAGTTTTCATGAAATCTTTTAAAACATGCTTTTATTTCACTGAAATAAAGGGAAATTAATAGGGCTGTCAAGTGATTAAAAAAATTAATCGCAATTAATCGCACTGTTAAACAATAATAGAATACCATTTATTTAAATATTTTTGGATGTTTTCTACATTTTCAAATATATTGGTTTCAGTTACAACACAGATACAAAGTGTACGGTGCTCACTTGATATTTATTTTTGATTACAAATATTTGCACTGTAAAAAACAAAAGAACTAGTATATTTCAATTCACCTAATACAAGTACTGCAGTGCAATCTCTTTATAATGAAAGTTGAACTTACAAATGTAGAATTATGTACAAAAAATAACTGCACTCAAAAATAAAACAATGTAAAACTTTAGAACCTACAAGTCCATTCAGTCCTACTTTAGCCAATCGCTCAGACAAACAAGTTTGGTTACACTTTGCAGGAGATAATGCTGCCTGCTTCATGTGTACAATGTCACCTGAAAGTGAGAACAGGCATTCACATGGCACTGTTGTAGCCGGCGTTGCAAGATATTTACTTGCCAGATGCGCTAAAGATTCACATGTTCCTTCATGCTTCAACCACCATTCCAGAATATATGTGTCCATGCTGATGACAGGTTCTGCTCGATAACAATCCAAAGCACAGCGGACCAACGCAGGTTCATTTTCATCATCTGAGTCAGATGCCACCAACAGAAGTTTGATTTTCTTTTTTGGTTGTTCGGGTTCTGTAGTTTCCTCATTGGAGCATGGCTCTTTTAAGACATCTGAAAGCATTCTCCACACCTCGTCCCTCTCAGATTTTGGAAGGCACTTCAGATTCTTAAACCTTGGGTTGAGTGCTGTATCTATCCTTAGAAATCTCACATTGGTACCTTCTTTGCGTTTTGTCAAATCTGCAGTGAAAGTGTTCTTAAAACGAACATGTTCTGGGTCATCATCCAAGATTGCTATAACATGAAATATATGGCAGAATGTGGGTAAAACAGAACAGGAGACATACAATTCTCCCCCAAGGAGTTCAGTCACAAATTTAATTAATGCATTATTTTTTTAACGAGCATCATCAGCATGGAAACATGTCCTCTGGAATGGTGGCCGAAGCACAAAGGGGGCATATGAATGTTTGGCATTTATATACTTTGCAACGCCGGCTACAAAAGTGCCATGTGAATGCCTGTTTTCACTTTCAGGTGACATTGTAAATAAGAAGCAGTCAGCAGTATCTCCCATAAATGTAAACAAACTTGTTTGTTTTAGCAATTGGCTGAACAAGAAGTAGGACTGAGTGGACTTGTAGGCCCTAAAGTTTTACATTGTTTTGTTTTTGAGTGCAGTTTTGTAATAAAAAAAATCTACATTTGTAAATTACACTTTCACGATAAAGAGATTGCACTACAGTACTTGTATGAGGTGAATTGAAAAATACTATTTCTTTTGTTTATCATTTTTACAATGCAAATATTTGTAATAAAAATAGTAATATAAAGTGAGCACTGTACACTTTGTATTCTCTGCTGTAATAGAAATCAATATATTTGAAAATGTAGAAAAACATCCAAAATATTTAATAAATTTAAATTGGTATTCTATTGTTTAACGGTGTGAGCAATTGCGATAAATTTTTTTAATTGCAGTTTATTTTTGTGAGTTAATCCCATGCGTTAACTGTGACTAATCAACAGCCCTAGAAATTAACTTAAATGTGCAGCAGTATTATTGCTTTGCCTGCTATGGCCATGAATTTAAAGGAGGAATATTGTTTTGAATTCTTCCAAAATGCACTCCTTTCCTCGCCTCTCACCTTACCGTCTTTTCTCTATGTCCTTATTTTCTTTCTAACAGTTTCTTTCATCACCTCTTTACTTTTCATCTCTTCTTGCTCTGCTCATCTTGTTTCACTATCTATTTCTATTCCCCTCATCTGCTCCAATCCTATTGCTCTAACACCTCATATTTTTTCCTTGTAGACCTTCCTTCTCTCTGCTTCACATTCTTTTTCCCACTCGCTCTTTCCTCTCCCATTCCCCTAATGGCTTTCCAATTGTAGCAGGGTTAGGAGCAGTTTTCCCTTCTTGGCTGGTGCTGATGGAGCATTTCAGGAACTCCGTCTTCCAGTGGGGAGAGTCCAGCCTTCTATTCTGCCATTAAGGAGGAATGATATGGCACCATAACAAATACATGATTAAAAAATGAACTAGCTAAAGCCAGAAAATTGTCCAATGTCATGACATTTGCAGATCCTAATTTTTTTTATCCTTCCCATTTTCTAAGGTTCCTTGAGGTAGAGAATTAGGCTTTAATATAAAGGATTTTAAACAAAATGTTATCATGAGCCTTTACAGGTATTTAGTGCTGAATAGAATGCTGAAAGCAACAAGTAACTAAATTGGTAGCCCTTTTGTTTTCTTATCACGCAAATCTGTTGCTGAATGCTAACAAGCAGGTCTTTATATCCTAAGTCCACTTGTTAATAGACTAGTATTCTTATCATGATGTTTCCTTGAACTTGAACTAGGTGTATAAATTTAAAGATTGGAATATGGGAAATTACTAAATTATATAGCATCAGAGAGATGTTACAAAGAAATTCTGATATTTCGCGGCAAAATATTGCCAATTATGGTAGCTGTCAATTTAACAATAGGCTTATTCACTATGGTGTTTGATTAATGTGAAATTATTCAGTTGGCTACCTTGTAGTTGGCCTATTTTTGTGTCCAATTAGTATGCTAATAATGGTAATTATGTTCTATACTGCATGTCTCATCACCTAGAGGGTTTTTAAAATGATAAAATAATGAGAATAAACAAGCTGATGCTGACATTCACTGGGCCATTCTAATTACTTACTGAGAGCACACTGGGGAATCAACACTCAACCAAAGAAAATGATTCTTGCTTACTTTGTTAAAACTACTCTTTTCAAAGAGCATTAATAGTTTGCTGCTGTTTTCTTTATTACACGGGACTGCACTCCCCCCCCCCTTTATTTGCTTTGTTAATATACAGTATCAGTGCAAAAAAAAAGAATCAGATTATATTAGACTTTTTTGATAATTGTTTGCAGAAGGTGTCAGAAAAACAAATAACTGTAATTGCTGAATTATGCACCCTGGTAATGGCTACCATTTATTTCTTCACTGTTGTGATAAACATACCATCACCTCTCCTACCAAGACTGTGTGGTACCTTTTCAGTGTGGAAAGGAACAGTTTAACTACTGCCAATGTCATGTATTTGGGTGAACTTTTTTCTCCATGCAGTGCCCAAGAGTATACCCATGGCTACTTTTCCATGTAGTATCTGTTCTCCTCAGTTTAATAGCCCCCAGGCCCTCTGTATGGGAGCTAATGGCCACATTTTCAGAAATGCTGACCAGCTGCTGCTACCTTTATCTTCTGTTAAGCACTGTAGTTGCTCAGCACTTCTTCAAAGGAGGCCATGTGGATGGCTCTGTCCATCTGCCTGAGGTGCTTCCAGCCTATCGCCCTCCCCACGTTTCCTATTCCACTGATGACCCCTCAATGACAGACCGTCCAAGGAACATGGGCCCTCTGACTCCAGTTCACCAATCATGATACCGTAAGGACCCATAGTCATAATGCTCAGGCATAAAAAACTTCCCATTACATCATTTTACAGAGATTTCCTCTTACTTTTCCAGCAGAGGGCATAGTTGTGGACATATTTTGGTGATTTATACTATTTAGATGGATAAAACATACACTAAGAGAGGACTCTAAAGGTTTGTCAATACAGAGAAGTTGCTGCAAAATAGTTAGTTTAAAGCACAATAGCTGTTCTGCACTAACTTCATGGATTGACTTAAACCACCCAAAAAGCAGTCAATGCTGCATAAGAGTGTCCACACCAGGCACTAGTGCGGCATAGCTATTCTATTCTGCACTAGCTCTTCCAGAATTTTCCCCCATGTGGACAAGTCTTAAAAAGTACTCCAGATAATGTGTTTAACACATATTTACTGAATCTGCTTTTAGGCTGGCCTTAGATGTTCTACTCAATTTTTAAAAGGTTGCTTGAACAATGCTACCGTGATGCTAGAACAATTTTCTCCCTAGAGATAAAGAAAAAAATATGTTTCACAGAATGTTTCATCCTAATCTTTCATTAGGCAACATTAATAGTAACTCTAGTGGCTGTCTGTATTAAGAAAGTTTGTTGAGAAGTTGGTTGTGAAAGACATCTGTTAACACAACAGAATGAAAATTCAAGATTTGTCCAATTTTGGTGCAAATGAAATTTTGTTTGCTGAAATGGAATGTACTGTAGGGAAAAAATATGTACAAGGACTCTTGAATTCTTAAAAATCCAAATATTCTGGATTAATGCAAAACATTTTCAGATCAAATAATCAATACAAGTTTTAGTTAACTGAAAACAAACGTCCAGAAGAAAAAGTCCTCCTTGAAATGATTACTATTACAATACATAAGAAAAAACACACTGAGATTTGGATAAACAGAGTGGTCCAAGAGTTACCCACCCAACTCCAGATGACCTTCAGTGGAAGATAGGCATGAGGCCCAGATTTTTAAAAGTATTTAGGCTTTCTCTGCTCAGCATTGGAAGGTCTAAGGTTTAGTAACCTAAATCCCATTAGAACCTTGTTGGCTTCAATGAGACTTAGGCTCCCAAGTCAGTCATTCCACAGATTCCCAGCCCAGAAGGGACCGTTATGATCATCTAGTCTGACCTCCTGTATGAAACTGGCCAAAGAACTTCCCCAAAATAATTCCCAGAACATACATTTTAGAAAACATCCAGTCTTGATTTAAAAGTTGTCAGGTGATGGAGAGTCCACCATGACTGTTGGTAAATTGTTCCAAGGGTTAATTATGGCCAATGCTGAACAGAGAAACACCTTTAAAAATCTGAGCCCTAACGCTGTTAGGGCTTGTCTACACTGCCCCACAGTTCAGAGTATGGAGGCATGAATAGCAGTGCACACCAAAGTGCTGTGCTATAACGTCCCTGAGGTAGACACTGCAGGCACAAACTAAAAGGTTGCTACTTCACATTAACGTAATCCTCTTGCAAGGGGATTACATTACTGAGAGCCTAGAACCTTTTAGTTCACCCCTGCAGCATCCACACACTGGGAAATTACAGTGCAGTCCTTTGGTTCACACTGCTATTCAACCCCCTCCCATAGGCCAAACTGTGGGGCAATGTTGACAGGCCCTTAGGCTCCTTTGGCAATCCCCGCTTGAATAACTGAGAATCGTAAGTGCTGAATAAAAATATTATGAATGCAGTACATAACACCCCCCCACACACACCCACATACGCCCCACTGAACTACGACTACAAAAAAAATTTTTGAAACAATATTATACTTTTGTATCATTTTGTATATATCCAGTTAGATATTACAGTCCGTTTTAAAATGATTCTCATACATCAGAGTAAAGGTTCCCTGTTGTAAACTCAGTTTGCCCCTATTGTGCATAAACTGAACTTAATTTTTTTTAAGGTATGTTTAATGAAATGAAGTGTTAACAATGTGTCATTTATGTGCCCTGTAGTTGATAAGTTGTTGTTTCCTGTCTTTTGGATTTTTGAGTCTTAATATGTCTTAGTTGTTAAAACAACTTTAAGTCTCAACAGTAAAGTTTTTTGTCTTGATTATAATAAATAGAAATGATTGAGAATCACATGTAACTTACAAATAATTATTAAACTTTTTAAAAATTAGCAGGTATACATGCAGTTTAGGAATATAGTTACAAACGATCAAGAAAGCTGTTTGGAAGAACTGGAAAACTGTATACCGTTTGTCACAGGTTAACATCATATTTAGATTTTTCTTATCCTTGTGAATGAGAGCTTAGATTTATTGCTACATTATAAAAGGGAGGATGCTAATTAATTCCTGCCCTTTTGATTATAAACTGATTCAGGATAATTTTAAATGCTTGTTTTTTTTCACCTGCATAGAACAAATGTGTGTGTGTGTGTGTGTACACACAAACATATTTATACTGATAAGCTGAGTGTGAATGTGAGAGTTCTTAAAGAATTTATTTGAACCTTTTGAATTTAGTCTTTCCAGAAAATTGCTGATATTTTTCTTATGTAATATTATTTTTTCCAGGACAGGAGGATAATTCAGAAAGGGTACTTCCTGCAATTTGACTATGGGTTCAGTGTTGGTTTTTTTATTCCTCTGCGTCCATTAAGTGGGTTATAATGAATTTTATATCAAATTATTAAAAATAATCATTTTGATAATTATAAATAATTGTTTTGAGACAAGATCTGAGAGGTGGCCCCACTACTAACGATCTAGAAGTTGTTTAGTGTAGATCAAGAGATATCAGGGTATGAGAGAGTCAAGGCTTCAGTGCATGAGTGTCTAAATACAGATTTAGCAGCCACAATATCAGATATGTTCCGGAATCAAAAACTATGTTTTAAAGCAATTAGGATTGAGTAAATGTGAAAATAAATTTAAAAGTAAAAATTGAGCTAATAATGCTGGAAATAATAATTATCGGCTCTTTACAGGTGATCTGGATCTCAATTCCACAGTCCTTAGTAACTTTTTATATATATATATATATATATATATATATATATATATATATATATATATATAAAAACAGTTGTTATAAATGAGAAGTTGTACCTAGTTGCATTTGGAAGCTACTTTCTAATTAATAATAATTTCAACAATGACTATCACAAAATAAATTCCAGGGTAATTTCTCACAGAGCATGTAATTCAGTCAGCAATAGAATGCCATATAGACTGTGATGCTTTAATTGTGAGCTTTTGTCACATTCACTCATAATTAGGCTACAAAAAGCTAACAGGTACATTCAAAGAATATATGTATTACACACTGTAAATATTTTTTCATAGTTTGATCCTTTAGAGATACTGTACTTTATTGCAGGGTACAATATATAAAGTTTCTCATACACAGTTTAGAAATGTAATTAAGTATTTAGTGGCAGAGTCTGCCTTCAGAGTATTCTTATAGCCCATTCGCTAGAACAATAAAACAGCTTGTGACTTTAAACCAGCAAAATAAGAATGTTACTGGAATAACTTTGTGCAGAAATAGTGACTTTTCAATTAACTTGAAAACGTGCTTTAGCTAAGCTGTGGATGAAACTTTTGCCATTGGAGAACAAATGGCCAGGCTAATTTGCTGTGATATACTTGGTAGTCAAATACATACTATACAGTAAAAACAAAAAAGGAAATATCTATAGGTAAAATAAACGGTAAAAAAAAGTTTTTAAACATCACTGTTATAAAAGTATGGGGTTTTCTTCTATTATAGTATCATCAATATATCCTGGGATGTTTCAGAGTAGAGCCGGCCTGTTGGCAGAGATATTTGTGACAATTTAAACAGATAATTAGATGTGTTAAATAAATGAAAAGCTGAAATTACTCAAACAAATTACTCAGTATAGTGGGATAAAAAACAGATCATAAGAAAAGTACAAGTGACACTTTTCTCCCTTTTTCATTTCCATGATTCATTACTTAAATTAATAGTAAGGATTTTGATTTTTGAAATTATAAAACAACAAAATATGTGGAATGCATCATTTACATTTTTGAGAGTTTATAAACATAATTAAAAGGACCAAAATTATATTTTCAGCCATTATTATTTAGGACTCTGCAGAGTTTGTTGAAATGGAGAACTATTATTTGAACCGAGCTGAAAAATGTATCTTGACATACTTTATTCAGTGTATCATCCAAGGAAGAAAGTTACAAAGCTGGTAGTTATTGCTGGTACATTTTGGGCTAGCATCCCAAAAAGGCTAAGCAAATGTGAGTTTAGCATTTTTCAGTCTTTCTCCATCTTCAGCTCTTAGCAATTACAAACTAATAGAATTGCTCAATTAAGATTTTAATCTTGCCCCTAGCCAATGTTGTCATGTGTTGGTTTTAATACTAAGAAATATATGTGCTTTGATATTCCTCATGGTTGCATTACCATTTCCTGTTGGGTAAAATTGCGTTTTGTTTTCTGTTTGGTTTTCTTAAAATATTAAGCCATTTTAGTCAGAGAAAGATTTATTTTTCTACTGCTATTGTTTAGAATGTTGCTTCACTTGACCTATTCAGATTTCAGCCAGCGCTCTCTATATTTTTCTAATATTTGCATTTTCACAATCAAATACACTTCAATGTGTTTTTGCAACTGGCAACTCGCCCGCTCCTCCCCGTTCCCCCGCTATACACACACACACACACACACACACACACACACACACACACACACACACACACACACACACACACACACGTACGTCATTCTGGAAATTTGATTCCAGCGCAAAGATTTCTGCTTATACAGTATGTAGACATCATAGTTGGCATAATATATTCCAGAAAAAAAAGTACAGAAACCTACGAGCTGAAATTAGAAAGTTCTAGCCAGTGAGTCAGATTTCTAATTTCATAGTGAGTTGGCAACTCTAAAAGTCAGAGAGAGGGGAGAACAGTGCTTATATACAGAGGGATAGACTGTGAACTCTTTCCTCATACTAGAGAGCAATTACCAACCCCTGAGTAGTCCCATTAGAGTGAAGGAGACTACTCGAGTAACAGCTTGAGTGAGGGCACCCCCACCTTATTTGTGTCTGTAGTAGTTTATGCTCCTCCCTCCCGCCACACAAGCACATATACCAATAAAAAACCAACAGCATGCAACTCTCACTAAATATTAAATACAGGAAGGCACTTATTCAGACAGAGCCATTTAAGTATATAGCCATGTACATTTTAAGTGAGATGCTCCTTACTGGCATCACACTATTGTTACTAGTGTGATGGGTGAGCCTGTTTGGTGGAACAGAGCAATTCCATCCTGGGTTGGATGCTTGAGACAGTTACCCAGAGATCCCCTTCTACATGAAGACAAGATTGTTGTTTGTTTTTGATGTAAACTAGGGCAGAAAAGGCTGCTGCGCATAAAGAGGTAGATGAAAAAAGAATTAAGATATACATTGCAGCTTCAGATAACACCGTATACTCCACTTGCCAGCTGCCCAGCCCTGAGGACTGCGCTCCTGCCAGCAGCAGCAGAGAAGTAAGGGTAGCAGTACCATACCATGCCACCCTTACTTCTGCGCTGCTGCTGGTGGTGGCGCTGCCTTCAGAGCTGGGTGCCTGGCCGGCAGCCACCACTCTCCACTCTGCCTTCAAAGCTGGGTGGCAGGAGAGTGGAAGCTTCTCTCTACTATAAATAAACAAATAAATAAATAAATAATATGGAGATATACCTATCTCATAGAACTGGAAGGGACCCTGAAAGGTCATCGAGTCCAGCCCCCTGCCTTCACCAGCAGGACCAAGTACTGATTTTGCCCCAGATCCCTAATGGAGATATCTTATCTCCTAGAACTGGAAGGGACCTTGAAAGGTCATCGAGTCCAGCCCCCTGCTTTCACTAGCAGGACCACTCTCCAGCCACCCAGCTCTGAAGGAAGCACACAAGTAAGGGAGGCATGGAATATACAACTGTATGAACACAGCAAAATTTGCTCTTTATACCCTGACCAACTACAAAAAATGTGTGATTTCTCTGTGATTTAAGTAGACTCCTATGATATGTCCGGAGGAATCAACTTTGCTAGTTATTCATTGCTGTGGGTAAAATGTGGACAACGAGGGTTTTTTTTTGCTAAAGCTTCTCACCCTCCCTCCACCCTGTTGAATACATTCTGTACCCCCCTGCTCCCCAGTTTGAGAACCTCTGAAGGGAGGTTCTCTTTACAAGGACTAAGGCAGGCTGAATTCAGACTTTTTGTTATCCCTGAGCTTCTCTGTTCAGAAGGCACTGGGTAACATCTGAAATTAACGTATTTCCTCAAATCCCCTAGATCTGACAGAATGGTTCTATGACAGAAGAAGAGGCAGATCTGTGTCACAACTAGGGTAAAATGATATTTCCTTTGGGTCGTCTGGTCGAATCCCACAGATATAAAGTGAAAATATGAAACACAACTCACTTTGAAGATAGAGATGAGCTCAACTATTTTAGCAAACTTGAAGTACAGTGGTGAAAGTAACAGTGACTTCCCAGTGATCTAGCATGAGTTTTCAATGAATTTCATTAGATTAGTGTGTGTTAAAAATGTACCTTCAAAATGTGGGGGAAGACAGGAGGGCAGTTTGGATGGCTACCAGTTGGCCAGGTATGTTTCCCTTTTTAATCAAATTCTAAACACAGGGCCAGAAATTCCTTGAATAAAATTGGCTACAATATGCTACCCAGGAAATATACTTTATTATAGAGATAGCCTATTTGTAGTAATTGCTAGCATCACAAATATATGGTAGCGGCACATATTTAGGATGGCCACTGGTAAGGAGGATGTTCAAGTGTTAGAAAGTCCCCACTACTCACAACTGCATTGGAGGTGTACTGTCAAAAGGTTTCAAATCTGTATTGATCTCATTTATGAACATTACACATTGCCAGAAATACTTTGAAAAGCTAAACAAAAATAATGTGTTATTCGTACAATACATATGGACTCTATCCTGCCAGGTGCTGATCACTGAAGTCAATGGGACTACTCACATGCTTAAAGTTAAGCACTTTGAAATGCTTTGCCTGAGTAGGTCAAAGTGATCAGTGCCTTGGAGGACTGAATCTTCTAGAGGTAAATACGGTAGGTCAGATCCTCAGCTGGTGCACAGGGGCATTGCTCCATTGATTTCAAAGGACCTACACTGATTTACACCAACCAAGGACCTGGCCCAGCATGCTCAATGCTTCTAAAACAGTACCAGACTGACAGCCCTGGAGACTGTACACAGAATAGGCATAGTGTGTACATTGTTTGGACAAGAATGCAATGTATTTCATATACCATGTACATACAGAACATGCATTTATTTCCTCTTTATTTACAAAAGGGAGATTTTCAAAAATGCACAAAGGGGAGTCAATGGGAGCTGGCTGCCCAACTCGCCTTAATTTCTTTGAAAATATCCTCCTCAATTGCTATCTGTGCCGGCCCAGAGGTACTGCATCTCTAGTCACTGCAGTAATCTGTCATTTCTGGCAACAGTGGCAAAGAAAAGCATGATGTGGAGGATGTCCAAGTAGAATGGGTCGGATTTTCAAAAGTCAGTGGGACTTGTGCACCTCAGTCATGTAGGTGCTTTTCAAAAACCATACCCCATATCCACAAACTGTTATGGAAACCCACATATCTTGCATAGCACTTCAGAACTGATAGGCTTGCATAGGTGAAAGTGGTGCACAAAATGGTGTATCAATATGGTGTAACATACATATTTTCTAGTGGTCCACAAAATTGGAAATTGATGAAGAGTCTTGGCATAAAGGGTTTACTCTAAGGGCTCTAGGTTGTCTGGTCTAGCAGTCAAGCTGAGCTGGAGCCCATTCATCAGGATGGCAGTCAATGAGCAGGGATCAGAGGAATCACTAGAGCCTGGTTTAATTAGCAAGCGTCAGTGTCAAAGTCAGGCCTAATCAGAGACCAGAGATCACAGATAGTACCAGGCTGGAATCAGGAGGCAGGAATCAAGGTCAGAGTCAGGCCAGAGATCAAAGGTAGTACCAGGCAAGAGTCAGGCTAGGATGGAAGGCAAGGTGATGCCTGGAGTCACAGCACGCCCAAAGTCTGTGTTGTTGCCCAGACAACTTCCTGGGGCACCCTCCAGGGTTAAATAGGATGGTTGGCCAATTAGAAAGCTGCAGGGCACTGTCACTCTGGCTCCCTTGGATGGTACTTCCTGCGATGCCTATTCTCCACAGTGCTCACTGGGTGTAGCTCTGCATGGCCTCCCAGTGGCACTGTGGGAACATCAGCTATCCCAGGTTCTGAGATGCCGCTTCTAAGCCCCACATCCTTACCCTTAGTCACAATGGGTTAATTACCTGGCACACAAACTCTAGCCCAAACTGGGTCTCTTCTGAGAGTGAAGCATTGTTTCTACAGACTTGCACTTATATTGTTTCACTTTAACACTGGATCTTGACCTTCCTAGAGTTGTACTAATATTTTGCCATCAGAACTCAGCTATATTTTGCCAATGACAGTTAACAGTGTAATTAACACTGTAATTTCCTGAGTCAAATCCATTACTATGACAATGTCAAAGTGCTTAAAATATTACAAAAGTCAACTGCTGCATAAGCACAGTAGCCAGTTTTCAAAGTTAAAACACTGAGCTCACTCTGATAGTTTATATAATGTGCTAGTCCAGTCACACTGTGGACTAACTTCTTACACATTTTATTTTATTTTATTTTATTTTATATTTAAATTGTCATTTTTTGGCTGTTGCTCCATAATATAATTGTTCTATAGCTCCAAAATATAGTAAGAAAATTAACTTTATAATGGACAAACTGATTAGACCAAACTGTACAATATTTTTTTAAATTTTTCTAAGTTTTATCTCTCTTTCATATTTCTCAGTTGTTCACATGCTAACATTGGACTTCCATCATCTGACTCCAGCTAGAAATGTACCAGGCAAACCCATCATCCATCAAAACATATTCCTATGCCTTAAAAGAATCCCTCCGCAGGGGAAATCACACGAGTGCTAATTCCAGTAACCATCTTGCAGGGATCAAAGATTGTCTCCTTTATAATATGGCAACACTTAATTAGAAAAAAAGGAGAGCGTTCCAGGTCCCTTCCTGGACACAGGCTCTCTCCACTCAGCCTCTCATGATCAGCTACAGCATCATCAACAAAGAGGAGGACCAGAAATAAATAAACTAGAACCAGGGGTGGCTCTATGTATTTTGCCACCCTAAGCACAGCAGTCAGGCGGCTTTCAGCGGCATGCCTGCGGGAGGTCTGCTGGTCGCGCGGATTTGGCGGCATGCCTGTGGGAGGTCTGCCAGTCCCACGCCCTGCCGCCGAATTGCCGCCAAAGCCACAGGACTGGCGGACCTCCCACAGGCATGCTGCTGAAGACAGCCTGACTGCCGCCCTCACGGCGACCGGCAGACCGCCCCCTCGGCTTGCCACCCCAGGCACACGCTTGGTGCGCTGGTGCCTGGAGCCACCCCTGACTAGAACAACATATTAATTTGTTTTTAAGTTACAAGCTGACTTGGGAGATTTCTTAATGCATGAGTGATGCAAGGAGTGAGAGTTCTCTCTCTGGGTTACTGCTTTTAAAATGTAATAAAATCATGCAAAATAGATGCAAAAGGTGGGGAGGGGGGATAGCTCAGTGATTTGAGCATTGGCCTACTAAACCCAGGGTTGTGAGTTCAATCCTTGAGGGGGCCACTTAGGAATCTGGGGCAAAATCAGTAGTTGGTTCTGCTAGAGAAGGCAGGGGGCTGGACTTGATGACCTTTCAAGGTCCCTTCCAGTTCTAGGAGATAGGATAGGATAAATGTATATTCATGACTGATTTGTCTGCACCCTTTCAAAATGTGCTGCAGATAATTACAGTTACTCACTTCATCATTAGCCATATTCTTTAATGATTCATAAGATGTAACACATTCAGACTGGGATTTTCAGTGGGCCCAAGAGACTTAGGTACTGAAGTCCCATTGACTTAGGTCCTTTTGAAAATTCCAGTCTCCAATTTTAACTACTTTATTTAAAAAACAAACTAGCTTTATTTTAAAAACCATGGGTCCATTTCTCTGCTGCTTTATACTCTGGGAAGTCATTTACAGCTGTGCAAAGTAAATGCAAAGTAAGTGTAAAAACCACTGCCAAATGAGTGTGGTAGCATTTTATGCACATTCAAAGCTCACTTTGCATACGTGTAAATAATAACACAGGGCAGTAGAGAAACAGAGCCATAATTTTTAACTACTTGAAAAGTAACTTGGTCCACCTTGTGGCAACAGAAGCTTTGTACAAAGACTGAGGGTAGAAGATAACCCTGTAGCTAGAGAACTAGAGTGAGAGAGAAAAAAAGGTTTTATTTTATTTCCTTGTTGATTTTTTTTTATCTTGCTCAGCAATGTTTGCATGATTAACGTCTCTAGTACGTCTGCTCTGCTCAGGAACCAAAATACTTTGTTTCCTTTATTCAGTCAGTGATAATTAATTAGGTAGTTAAAAACAACTGCCATTCCTTTGCTGGAAACAATCAGTGGTTTCTACTACGCAGTGGTACTCATGCATTACCTTAATGCCAAAAGCCCCAAACCCATTCTTGGCTGGGAATCCGCTTGCCTGGGGAAGGGATGGTCCCTATAGCACACAGTCAATCCTTGCCAAAGTAATTGGGGCTTGGGAGGGAGTACTGAGACACTCAGAAGTCTGGGCCCACACATGCCACTGAAAATAGAAAATAAAATGTTGCCGCCATTAGTGAGTTGTCATTAATTGTTCTCTTGATGAATGAATAGCTTTGAAGGGGAATTCCCATCTTCATCCCGTAATAATTATTTCTGTCTTCCTGACAAGACAATGTAAGAAATTCACATACGTGGATACAGATCCCTCTTTTATTTTGAATGTTGTTTATGCTTTTATGGGACTTGAAGTATGTACCTTGGCACTGGCAAAATTAGAATTGCCACTACTATTATTTCCTTGGCAGGCTCTTTCCATGCATGTTCCTTAGCCCATGACTAGCACTTGGAAAGGGCCTTCCTATAAAAACAAGAACATTCACAGCACTGACACCTCTTCTGCCTCCACTAACCTCCCCAAAGACAAAATAACCTGTAACTAACTAATCAATCACACAAAAACAAAAAATCCCTACCCCAAGCAGTTTTTATCCTGAAAAGAGAGACAGAGACTCCATGAAGTCCAGTAGGGACTATTGTTACTGGTTTTATGAGGGATACTCTCAGACACTACCATGATGGACAGAAATAAAAGCCCCATGTCAATGGAAAATTCAAACCTCTCTTGATTTATTGGAAGATCTTAGTTACCAGCACAAGATCACTACCATAAATTAATCTGAATTTGTTTTACTAATGACAGTGGGCTTCTGTTAGCAAAAGCATGTTTAATAACATTCTGGTGTGTAAGTATTCTTCGACCCGAGTGTAATTCATATTGAGCCTACAGTAAGTTTTAGCTAGGTATATTTTATTTCTCTAACTTCGTGTATTCAGTTCATTTCAACAGGCATTATTTGGAACATTCCTTTGAATATACTTCATGAATCATGTCCATTCTGCCTGGTAAGACAAGGTTGGTGAGGTAATATCTTTTATTGGACCAACTTCTGTTGGTGAGCAAGACAAGCTTTCGAGCTGCACAGAGATTTTCTTCAGTGTTCAGGTCATGACCTAAGAACAGCTCTGTGTGGCTCGAAAGCTTGTCTCTCTCACCAACAGAAGTTGGTCCAATAGAAGATATTATCTCACCCACCTTTGTTGCTCTAATATCCTGGGACTGACTCTGCTACAACTATGTGGCATACATTCTGCCTGCTGTTACTTAGATAATTTTTTCACATCTTAGTACTAAGAAGGTGAATACAATGTAAAGGGACACATTCCACAGTAGCCAGCTCTTTCTTCAGGTAAACAGAAGACACCCACAATTTATTAATATAAGATCCTAATGTAACACTTCCATGACATGTTTGGGAAGGACACCCACTGTGTAACCTCTGGTGAGTAAAGGCATTTCACTAGACATTTGATTCCCACTGGAAAAAAAGAAAGTTTGTGGTGACTGAATGGCTCAAAAGATTAGTATCTTTTTAGTATTAGAATATCTCACTACAACGCCACATTGCATCTTGGGTTGGTGGTGAGGCTAACCAAAAAGCAGCTACCATCTGATGGATGCTCACTAACCTATTTAAATGAGAGATCAAGGATTGAGAATGGGCATACTTCAGCTGGACCTTTAGGTCAGGACTGAGGCACACTGGGAGACAGTGGAGGAAACTGCCTGACCTGTACATGTTCTGTGAATAAGCAGAGGTCTTTAGTCTTCATGGCTGTCTGCCCTGCCCATTTCTGGAGCACTGTTTTCACCACAAACATTTTTAAACCAGTTTACCAGAAGTGCTTTACTAGCATGGCTTTCAAAAAACAAATCTTTAAAAATAGCTCAAGAGGTACCTATATTTCTGTCAAAATAGTTGCTACCTCAACATTTATAAATATACATGTATAGTTCTACTGCATCTTGTTGTGTTTTAGCTGCAATGGAATAATGCAATCCTGACTGCACTCCATTATACCAGTTCTTTGCCTTTGTTATTTTATTGATTTCAATAGAATTATTCTGGACTTATACCTCTTCAATCAGTCTGACTGGAATCAGGTCCTGTATGTCCTGAAAGTGGTCCTACTATTCTACCAAGAAAGTAGACTACAGCTTTCAAAACATAGTGAAATCCTCTTAGTCCAGAGAATACTATTGGGGCTAAAGTGCTGATTATAACTCATGCGAGCTGATCTTTAGTTTTAAATTCTTAGCATTGGTTAAAAAAATAACCATGAAGCTGAGGAAGACAGAAGAAATAGACATACTAACTATTGCTTGCTTATCCATACTAAACAATGCATAGTATGCAGAACAGTGAGGGAATTTTGCAGCAAACCATTTTTTGTCAAAAAATGCCAATTTGTCTAAACCCAAACTGTTCATGAAACAAGGTCAATTTTGTCAAATCTAAAAAAAAATTCCATTTCTTTTTTGTTTGAAATTGTTAAAATGTTCTGTTTCAACAATTTTGAACCAAAAAGTTTTGGGGGTTTTGAGTGAAAATGACTTTTTGTTTTGAAATTTTAGTAAATTTAGACTAAAAAATTGTTTGAAAAGAGAAAAAAGGACAAAAGTTAAATGAAGCATTTTGAAATGATCCAAACAAAATGTATTGATTGACCCCCCAAAAAAATTCTTAAATTTTTGGTTTGCAAAAATTTCTGAAATTTGGGCTTTTCATCCTGATTTGGGAAGGGAAATTTTTTTTCATATCTAAAAAATTTTAATGAGATGGGCAAACTATTCCTCACCGAGCTCTAAAATGGCTTTTACCTGAGGTCTGATCCTATTCCTGACAGAGATGGAAAGATCCCTATTGACTACAGTAGGAGTTGGACCTGGCCCTTCCTGAGTATGTCTCATCACCATTTGCCAGAATTTACCACTGCCACACACAAATCTGTTATTATCCACTGTTTGTTACTGCAATTTATTGACATCAGAAAGGCTGAATCAAGAAACCGAAGTTATAGCAAACTATAGAAGGTCAAGTTAGTCCGTAACACATGCAATATACAGAATACATGATGGTGAATAATAACAGCTCATGAATAATGCCATCTGTTACGAGTGTCCTGGGAGGGGCCACATTGAGATTACTCAATTAGAGCAAACTGCAAAGAATGGGACAGACAATCCCCAAAACTGGTGGATATTCCAATACTTAGATTTACCAAGCCAACACAAAACAGCTTCTATAATACCTTACTAGTTACAGAGAAGCCAAAACACAGTTCCTTTAAAAGCAACCCAGCTTTTGGGCTCCTTCCCAGAGAGCCAAGTCAAATATGAAAGTTCTACCAATCCCAAAGGATCAGACACATTACCTCCCAAGTTAATGGATATTCCAGATCTTACCTAAATACACATTTACAGCCAATTCTTATTAACTAAACTAAAAAAAAAATAAAAAGAAAAGAGAGTATTTGTTAAAATATCAGTATACATATAGACATGAGTATAGTGCTGAGATCAGTTTAATAGTAGAGATGGTGAGCTTTGTAGTTGCAAAGAGTTCTTTCAGAATTAGTCCATAGGTTATAGTCCAATGTTCATAGGGTGATCCAGATGGGACTGGTGATCTCAGTCTTACAACTCAAGCTTCCCTTACATAAAGCATCAAGCAGATCTGAGATAAAAAAGGATCAAGACCAAAGAGACATTTATACAGTTCCTGGCCTTCTCTTGACAGCACAGAATCCTTAGGCGAACAAAAGGCAATCACTGAGACTTTGAAATAGACCTATTTCCTAAGCATCACCAGTAATTAGCTACAGGAATTAACATAAGGCAATTACCTGTTTTTCACCATTTGCAGGTGATCTGCTACATACTTCAAAGAGAAATCAGTACAGTGATATCACTATATTTACACTTCATTTAAAATGTTAAGATCTCCATTGGATCTCTGAATTAACAGAATATAGCATAGACAGTAAATGTTCGATTACATTGTTAACTTCTAATAATATATATGTAAACACACAAAAACACAAACATTATCTACCAATATGTCTCTAGAGGTTGAATTTGGGTCATTTATCCTGCAGGATGCTTAACCCTTTCTGGCCATGTGTCACACCATCATTCCAATCTACGCTGATAAAATATTTATACCACACTGTGCCATTTTTGTAAACTCCCTATGGTAATATTTTGCCAATGCCCAAAATACTGATATGGGATTAATAAATCCAACTGTCAAATACAATTGGTCACAGGAAGATAGGATGTTTAAAGGTATATATATGTTTAAAGGTATATTGAATTGGTAAATATGCTTATTCTTCCAGTGACAAACTCCATGATATATAAACAGGAATTACAAGGAATAGATCCTCTGTGTAGATGTGTGTGTGCTTGTATTTGTGTACTTTAAACTTCTTCAAATACTTTCTTAAAGCCAAACGGCTAAACTAGGAACAATATACAATATGCCCAGGGGAAGGGAAAGCAAGAAAGAGTTCTGATGGTTGTGAAGGCAATAAAAGGTTCTAGTATATATGATCAAAACATCCAAGATGAATAGACAAAAATAAACATAGTGTTTCAAGTTATTTTTAAAAAATCAGAATGAAAAGAAAAATAAAGAATTGGTTAAAGAAGTAAGGAATCTAATGAATTAGAAAAACTCATGACGAATATTACTATAGACAAAAAACCCAAACAGAGAAATATGAATTGAACAACAAAATTTGGACTTTCAATTTTATGGATAGAGAAACTAGACAAAGAACTTGAAAACCTAACAGGAGCGGAAGGGTCGTTCACATCAGTTACACCAGTTTTGTCAGACAGTTACTATTTATTCTGCCTCTGATTTCTCTGACTTTACTGATGATTGTCAAGAACGTGATTGTTCAGCTTCAAACACTTACCACTGGGCTAATGGACTTGGCAATTTGGGGGCCATTTTTAGGCTGTTCTACATGAAAAATATTAGCCTACATAGGAACTTGTAAATTCATTTCTTAATATAGAGGATACATGAGAACAGAAGACCTGCCATACAGGGTCAGACAGTTCTGATTAATCATAGATCATCAGGGTTGGAAGGGACCTCAGGAGGTCATCTAGTCCAATTCCCAGCTCAAAGCAGGGCCAATCCCCAGACAAATTTTTACCCCAGTTCCCTATTTGGCCCCCTTAAGGATTGAACTCACAACCCTGGGTTTAGCAGACCAAAGCTCAAACCACTGAGCTATCGCTAGACCAATCACCCCTCTAGCCCACCATACCATCTCTGACAGTGGCCAGTACCAGAGTTTCAAGGGGCGTGACAGAACATGGTAGTTTTGGAGAGATCCACCGTGTCTTCCCCTTCCAGTCAGAGGCTTAGGGTGACCCCGATCATGGGGTTACATCCTGACCATCTTGGCTAATAGCCACTGATGGACCTATCTGCCATGAGCTTATCTAGTTCTTTTTTGAACCCAGTTATACTTTTGGCCTTCACATAATTGTTAAGGACAAAACTCCAGAAATCTGGAGATTCTATACATGCAGTGATGCATTTATTTGCATATTGTTGAAAATAGATGACATTATGTGCATATTTTGTCTTCTTTTCTTTAAATGAAAGAGTTGTTTTCATTTCTCCTCCTGCTCCCACTCCCTCACCACAGCACCAAGAGTTTTGCTGCAGCATTAGTGCCAACACCATTTGTTCAAAAATCGTGAAATAGATTAAAACAGTAATGAGATTGGCGAAAAATCATGAGGTTCTTTTTTATATATATTCATGTTATTTTTGATCTGTTCACTGATTTTTGAACCCTTATCGGGAACTGCCCCTTTTTTCCTCTCTGAATTTCAGGAAATTCAACCAGAAATAAAAAAAAAATAATTGGGAGAATTGCTTACTTATACTTTTGTTTTACATACTTGCCAATATATTCCAACATAAAAAGAGTATATTAATGTTCTGTAAATATGAATAAATCATAATGGGCTTAATCAGAGTGCTCTCAGTCCCTCCACCCGGGCCCACTCAATTAAGTCCTTAGGTCACATATCTTTCTCAAATAATTCTATATGTGCCCCCTGGACATGCAGCCCACCATTAATTCTGCTCCCCACTGTACATATAGACAGCCCCCCCCCAGTTAATTCCCTGCACAATTCATTCTGCTGTTAAACACACACCCAGCCCTCCCCATTAACAATAGACCTGCCCCCGCATCAGTCCTGCCTCCCCAGATCCTCCCAGCTAGTTCTGGCCTACCATACACAGCTCCCCGAAAGAGTCACCAGCCACCTATTTCATACATTAACTCAGCCACAAACATGCCTCTTGCCATGGTCTGTGGTTGGGGTAACAGCAAGAGCAGGGGCCTCTTCATTTCCCACTCAGGTCTTGGAGAAGGGGGCAGCAGCAACAAGGGCCTCTTCACCAACCCTCCCCGGGCACAGGGAACAGCTGCCTGATTAAAGGGGGCCTCTTTACCCCCACCATGCCCACCTGGAAGGCGGAGGGGCAGCAGGAACATGTGCCTCCTTACCCCATCTCCCTGGCCTGGGGGGAGGACAGCAGCACTAATTAGGGCCCTCTTCTTCCCCTGCCCAAGCTGAGGGTAAAAGAAGGCAGCATTGGAGGCTGTGGAGTCAGCAGGAAAAGCAGCTCTTCAGCTGGCTCCAAAAGCAAATGGCTGGAGGACTTGGGTGGGGGCAGGAACAACACCTTATACAACTGCGTAGGGACCAGGATGTCCCTCTAACATAGAGCAGCTTGGTCTGGCTGCCTTTAAGCTGGAGGTAGGGGAATAGGAAAAGGGCCTCTAGCCACATAGAGCCCAGTAGCAGGGTCAGAAAATCCATGGCCTTCAGGGAAAATGCAGAGCACTAGCAGAACTGGCAGGTAACCTGGGGCTGGCTCTCTGCAGGCTGGGGAAGATGTAGGGGAGTGGAGCACAGACTCCCGGGATCCTTCTCTGTCTCCTTCTTCTTCCCCTCCCGCACAATGCTCACTTTTTCTCCTATTTAGCACAGGACTAAGTGTGTGTAGGGAGAGGGGCAAGAGGCTGGTAGGAGCTTCCTCTCCTGCCCCCCAAGTTGGCTGCCAGATGCTGCACCTCTGCTCAGCACAAGAAGGGTTGCCAACTCTTGCAGGGGGGGGGGGAGGAGAAAGGAGCACTCCCTTTCAAAACAAGCCCATTTCAGGGGGAGGGGAGCGGGGGTATTTATATAAAGTTCATTTTTTTTAGTAGTTCTAGTTTTGCTGCATACAACATTAAGTTACACATTAAAATATTAACATAATAAATGTATGCATACTTATAGTATTAAAAAAGGTTATCCTCCCTCTCTCCATCCTCCATGTTCTCTGTTGCCTCAGTGTGGTACATTCTCGTGTTGAACCGTTGAAGCATATCCCAATGTGGGACAAACAATTGGACCATAGGATGTGTCAGTGGGTGCGCCAGAAAGTTCGTGAATTTGGGTGGGTTTTTTTCATTGAGCAGGAGTGGGGATAGGAACATTCTAAAATGCTAATGCTGTGCATACACATTGACACTAGTCAATCACTGAAACCACTCCCACAACCATCATTAAACTATAACTTTGTGCTGAAGTCACCTATCACCAAAAAAGCCAAACTAAGCGACCTCTAAATAAAACAAGTGCAATAAGCCACAACCCATGACTCTCAAAACAGTAAAGTGACTTTTAAAAAACCAAGCCCAATCCCACTTATCATAACATATAACAATATTATTATAACATTGCTTTACTGATGGCAGCCACAGCTGCGGCCACTCAGTCTCCTGACAGTGGCCTCTGGTGCTATGAGGCAGAACTGCCACATCAATGTAACTGTCGAGTGTAGTGGGGTCTCCAGAGCACTATGATACACTCAGTCCATGATAGCCTGCCACCCGGTGTCACCTACCATGCTAGCGCCAGGCACTATATTCACCCCTCCATCCAATGACACTGGGGAAGCACATGATCTGGATTGTCAGCACTGTAATATTTGACAATGTTGATATATAAAGTGTCATCATTTAAGCCCGGGGAGATAAAGGGAAGCCATCTCCACCTGTTAGAGCTGTCTTTAGGGAGGCAGGTTGGCTGCAGAGCGGTTCAGATTTGGAAGGTGCTCTTCACAACATTCATGACTTAGTGTAATATTTGGTAAACTCACATGTGTTTTCAGTGAAATAGAGCTCTTTTAACAAAAAATGAACTAAAAGGCAATAGTGTTGGCATCCAACATGAGTTTTGCCATAGCTGAACTGAAGGTTAACAGAACTTGTAAATTATTTATATTGCTTTATTCTGTACGACCTTTGTGGAAAAATGTAAACCCAATGTTTCTCAGATATTGATAATTACTGCTGGGTTAATTCATAGAAGCATTTGTGAATATTAATTTGAATAACAATACATGAGTCAGGGTCACAGGATCGGTTTCTAAAAGTTTCCCTAGTGATAGTATAAACCAGATAACTTATTCAAGAAATTAATTACCCTTCTTCAGTAGTGTCACAACTACCCCCACAAGTCATTGCTGTTATCCTGTCTTGAAAGAGGCAGATGCCTACAGTAGATCTACGTACTAGGAAGTAAAGTTCCTACATGCCAGGTAACCTTCATCTTTAAGGAATTGTTTTCTAGTGCATTCTGCATATAAAAATTATATTACTCATTTTTTGTGTGTGTGTGTCTCTAGGCAGCATTTGGTCTATCAAATAAAGTTTTCTAGTCATCCCCCTTAGAATCACAAAAAGTGATATTATTGCATTACATTTTCTTCCCCCCCCCTACTCCCCAGCTTTTTAAAGGAAATCCAGTTGTTAACTTGGACTCTCCAAAAGAGAATATTGTTTAGTCGCCTTGTAGGAAAAGCTTATAATAATTGAAAGATATTATTAAATGATGATGGGGGTATGATACATAACATATATTAGAGAATATTTTCTGCTACTATATTGGAACATTTTGGTGACTATTTAATATTTTGAAAGCAATGAAATTAACTAAAACACGAATGTCCAGTACCATTTGTAAAAGGTACAAATGAATACATTGAGTCTAGTGGTGATCTCATTGTCATTGTGTAACGCCACTGATTTTAATGGAGTTGTACTTGACTTGCACTGGTATAAGTGGGATCGGTATTAGAGTCATTATATCATGCTAGTCAACAAGCCTGAGAAAATCCCTTAACTAACTCCAGATAATGCCATTGTTTTTCTGGAGGTTTCACGTTTACAAATAAAGCTTTTATTTCAAAGCCAGCTATTGAAAAATGTAAAAGGCAGCAACAAAGCAAGGGTTTGGTGAAGCATTTTGTTGGCGTCAATCAGCAGACCATATAAAAGTAAATCAGTAAATCAGACCTAGAATAAGAAAAAAGTCAAACAACAAAAATATTCTCATCAAAACTATGATTTTGATGAACCCTTTGCCCCAGTGTAGGGTGACCAGACATCCCGATTAAATCGGGACTGTCCTGATTTTTCAGTGTTTGTCCCGCATCCTGACCAATCTCTGGTCGGGATGCAATTTGTCCCGATATTTCGCTCCACTGGCACTTGGCCTTTTTTTTTTTTTGCTCTACCAGCGGTCCCCTGGTGTCCCGATATTTTGTTCCTCTCATCTGGTCACCCTACCCCAGTGAGATAACAGAAATTCAGAGTTACTGCATAGCGTAGGGTCTCAGGCTTACAGGCAGGCCAAGGTTGGAGCCAGTTCTTTAACCCTGATCCCTACTTAGGTTTAAAAGTAAGCGTGCCATAGGAGGCCCTTTCTGTGCCTGTGGGTGGTGAGCAGCATTTCCAGTTTCCAGGCTACAATGCAGCAAAAATGGTTCACCACTTCCAAAAATTAAGATAATGCTGAAATACAATGGAGCATCAGCCACTTTTCCCAGCAATGGCAGGTATCCCTTCCAACCCAGATGTATCAATATACAATTATCCCATTGGTTTTAATGGGAATTCTGTGTATTCATTGTTCTGGGCAATGAGAATATACAGTAGTCCCCAAATTATAAACTGCACATTTATGAAGCTCCTTTTAATCTGCAATGCTTTGTGGCCCCTGGTTTAAAACATCCAGGTCCTGATTCAAAAAAGCACTTAAGTAGGTACTTAAGGCCCAGCATGTGCTTAAGTTCTTCCCTGAATAGGTTTGCTTACATGAACTGGAGCCCAAGTGCTGTCAGATTGTAATTTGAATATTAGAATTTCCCTCATTCTTTAACTGCTTTAATATACTCTTGAACATCTTATTTGAATTAGTTGCACTCAATACATAAATTTACATAACTGGACTGGACATCCTCATATATGGATGTTATGTTACATCTCACGTTTTACCAAGATTTCGGATGAACTCCTACAAGTTTAGTTCATAAGACAGACTTTTGGGGACCAATCCTGCAAACCAATGTGAGTAATTTATTCATGAAAGTTGTGCCTTGAAAGTCTACTCACCCTGTTGAAGTCTATGGCTAAGCATACCAGTAAGGGTTTGCAGGAGTGGAGCTTTAGCTTAAAGCAAAATAATATGAAATAATCTATCTCAAACTGCTCAACTGAGAAGAGGAACAAAACATAACAGTGATATCACTGATGCCATAATTGAATACTGCATAGCAATAATAAAAATGATTAAAATAGTCAATACAATGAATATGGGTATAATATACATAATATGCCCAGGTAACACCAGTTTTTAACCTCAACACAACATTGAAAAATGTAATTAACTAAACAAAAATGTAGTTACAATATTTGATCACCTCTCTTTCTAATAGCTTTCCCCCTGTAACATTCCAAGGACAGCCCATATTCTCATTCCTGAAGACAGAATAAGATACAAAATAGATGTTCAGAAGTCATGTGATGATCATACTATATGAACATAAATAGATGAGAGGAAAGGCAAATAAATAAATATATGGGGTGGAAAAGTCAAGAACACTCCATGGAGTATACAAGGAAAGGCTGGTGAATACAGTCTTTCAATTTGCCAGTATGCTAAATCATTTTGCTGTGTTCAGATAAGGTGGGTGCTGGTGCATAACAGACAGGTAGATAGATACATTCAATAGACATACAGCTTCTGTTACATTTAACATAAACATGTTCTGTTGGAGAAGCAATTCTTTATCAGAAACTGATAAAGTGCTATTATTATTGATTCCACCAGTGTGCCATGAAATCATTTTTGGGCCAAATCCTCCTGGCTTATCCCATACAGATAGTCTCATTGAAGTTACTGAGTAAGGCTTACAGGATTTTGCTCATTATGTCACTAAGATTTGCATTTGATGCCATGTTTTTACCTCAAAGTCTAGACCACAGATGTCTAGAGCATTTGCTGGGAGGGTGCCACTTGCAATATCTTATTTCTTCGCAGACCATCTTACTTATTCATTCACTCATTTACTATTTCTAACACCATCAATTTACAAGGGGGCAGGTCCTGAGAGGTTCTCTTCAGAATTACTACTGCTATTGATGGCACTGTGAGTTTCTAGCATTCAGCCTTCATGGGGTGGTCATGGCAAGAGCAGGAGTGGTGAGCTGGGAGCATCCAGCACCTTGCCTGGTCATGGGCCAGCAAAATAGTTCCAAGGGACTGTGCTAACCACAGCAACTTAAGCAACACTTTAGCTACTCTGTGATATATCAGGGGTTGTTTTGGCCCATGGTCAAGTGGAGGATCGGAGAAGGCATGAGTCTGGCACAATTTAGGATTAAATTAGTAGTTTTAGAATGCAGTAATCAGCTATCAGAAATTTTACATCATTCGGAACGAGATTGGGCTATTGCTGCTGAACTGGGTAATGAGACATCAGAGTAACTGAAATGGGTCATACAGTCCTTCCTTTCTGGTGAAGGTATGAAAACCCTTGGAGAAAACAGAAATTCTGCAGGCACTATGCTGAAAAAAATCAGAACGTCTAATTTTTCCATTCAACCAAGTTGTGTGAGTCCAGGTCAGCTTCAGACGGCAGTACATGATGATGGAGCAAGCTGACCTTCTCTGGCACAGACATGATTTCCTCCAGCAAATTAACCTTTTTCTCACCTACAGAGAGAACAACAAAAACAAAACAAAACAAAAAAACCCACCCATAAATCAACTGGTAAACCTGTTATTTTAGAAAAGAGTGAATTCTTCCAATATACCCTTACATCATTCATATAGACAGAAAAACAATTACAAGCAAATCAGATTCCTTCTTTAATTGATTATGTTCACAAGTCCTCTCTCAAGAAGAAAAGTTGCTCTGGAATCAGCCAATATTCTGATCCCTGGTAAAAGCAACAACATACCCACCCCCTGATTTTCTTTCCTTCAAGCCATCATTCTAATATATGGAAAATGTAAATCTTTGCAATTGCTTCGACCTAAAATAAGACTTTCAGATATGGCGTGCTTAGGTTATCACAGTAAAAAGACCAGCTTAGCTTTTGTAGGTGAAAAGCAAATACAACATATTAATGTTTGTGCTGTTTAAAAAGAGCAATGTAGCTTCCTCAAAGGGGAAGAGAGGAGAGAGAGAGAGAGAGAGCCTATCCAGCACCATGCAATATGGGTCATCATGTCAAGAAACAAGTCCACAGAATGTCAAAGAACATTTGAATTTCCATTTCCCAAGTAGCCAATCCTTTCCTGGGCTGGGAAGAGGAGCTAGGGGAAGGAAGAAAGAAAGCAGCAGGTTACAATTAAAAAACCTCTTGTAATCTCAGTGGTCAATCTTGGCAGTGTTCCAATCATTAGCATAGAGGTTTAACACGAGCAGGGCTAGAGAACAGTCTCTATTGCATGCTTAAAATTGACTTGGAACCTGGCAGAACTTAGCGCTAAGTAAAGCAAAACGAAATGACAGAATTGACATGCCTGAAGTTGATGCAGCAACCCACTTGCTCAATTTAAAATACTAGATTGGTCCACAGTTTCAGTCTTTTACTCATGGATCCTAATCCTAGTCTAATTCACTACATATTCTTCTCCACTAGTTAGCTATTAATTTCCTGAGATGAAAAATGTTCCAACATCAAGCACCAAACCTCATAGAAAATACCTTCCAGTGACACTTGGGATCTTCTCACACGTACTCTGACATAAAAAGCTTTGAGGCTGAACATAACCAGAACTACTTTCATTTTCTTCTTATGGGGTTTCCTGCTTCTTTATGCAGACTCTAGCCTGTCATACCACCTACAGAATGGAGTGCTAGAATGGCTTTCAGATTAATTGCACTGTTTCCAGCATGTAGAACGTTGCAGTTCCACTGTATGCCTCATAGCAGGAGCTGCTGCGTCTTGGTAACTGTCACATATTATAAGGGGGAAAAGGTTGAAGTCAGACTCTTTTCTTATCATCAGAACTGATTTGAATGTAAAATAAAAGTTATATTCAAATGTATACCTAATTAAGAGCTGTTTCTTTGTAAAATGGTTCACATTCACAGACCTCTGTGCTTCAGATGCTGTGGAAATGTGTAGCTCTTGACTTCACACTTAACTAGCCTAGTCATCAGGAAGTTGGCTTGGTGAAACCCTTTTTCATGCTGATCTTTGGGTCGGGAATATGGAGAGGTGGCTTGGCTGTTTTTAAGCTCTAAGAGATTTTGCTTACATTTTAAATAAAGAAAAAAAATCATCAAGTTCAACATTGCCCCTGATTCAGGAGGAGGTCTGCCACAGGGTGGGGCTAAACAATTAGCCATCAGACATGTCACAACTTGCAGTGCTGGCTACATGATCTGCATGTTCAGCAACAGCTTAAAAGGGTCAACATGCAGCTGGGGAAACTCAGTATTTGTTTTTCCGAATTACGTGATTTACTTTTCCCCCCTTACCCAATGATCCTTCTATCTCCATCCCACTCCATCAGCTCGACTACCTCCCTATTCTCTCAATGCATCTGGCCTCCTGGAGTGCAATGTCCCCTCCATAATGTTTTGCTGGCTGCTCTCTGATCCTCTCCTCCATCTGAATTGCCTCTTATAGGCAGGTGGGGGAGCAGGTGGGCTGTCAAAGTCATTAACATGAAGTCTCCACCATTCTTCTGCTCCTAGTGGTCCAATCACAGAGCCCAATTCACCAGTCCATTATTCCAATTCTCACTGCTGTAATGCCAGTGAATGCACTGATTACTCAAGCCAACTGTTGTCGATAAGAAAAAAAAACACTTGTGCCTTTGCTAATTTAAGATGACTAGATTGCACGTGTGCAGTGTCAAGATCTAAGGAGAATGAGTTAAGAATGAGTTTGTCCATGATTGGCAAATGGCAACAAAGTAGCAAAAAAGGCGTCATTATTGTAGTACTTATTGAAAGACAGTAAACTGGGCATAGCATCTGCCATTTAGAAAGAAGCTCCAGAACTTCATTATATAGTTGTGGGGAAAGTCAGGTTTTGGTTCTGCTGAATCAGACTATCAGGCTGTTACTCCTCCTAACTTCTCTTTACATTTCTTCTAGATAGACTGATAAAGCAATTATCAAGGCACATCTCTTATTGGTTGTCATTGCATTTGCCTCCCACATGAGCAACTTCCAAGGTTTTAAGCGGCAGCCACTTTGTCTCTTTGTACCCCCCTTTTTAGGGCTTTTTATAAAAGTCTGGCTGTTAAATAATATTCTGCTCAAAATAAAAGCCAAACGGCAGAAGCCAGATCTCTCTACTGGCATTTGTAAAGCTGTTATATCTCTAGGGGGTTGTGATATTCCCATACTGCAAGTCCCCACACTGCACACCTGACTCTGCTAACACTCCCATTGATCCTATGGTGCTTGATATTAAATGCTTCTCATTGATCCAATGGGATTTTGCCTGAGTCAGGAGTGCAGGACTGAGTCTATAAAGAAAGGTGTATTTAAAATGATCAGCACTCTTTTTTCTCCCTTCACTGTCAACGGCCTTTTCTTATTTCACTGATAATCACTGGGATATCTAAAATTCTGCTTAGTATCTTGATTGCATTGTCTCCCCGTCTCACTTTGGGCTAGTGCATGCATAAAGCCATGGAAGGGTAAATTCAGGGTGGTGCCACATTCCTAGTGGTCCTAATATTTGACAAAGTGCTGTCCCCCAAGATTTTCAGTGGTGACTCATAAATGTGGGGCTTATTTTCCAAAATTGCAGTGCATGCACCTTTTGAAAATCAGCCCCCTTTAGCGTGTCTCACATTGGACATCCAAACACGGAGGCCCCTAAAATCACCTAGTCACCTTTGAAAATCTTAGTCATGAAGTTTATTTTATAAAATGTACATGACTGCGCTGGAACAGGTGTCAACACAAACACCCCTCGGGGGCCAATTGATTGTAAGCTCCTTGGGGCTGGGACCATCCTTTTGTTATGTACAGTGCCTAGTACAACAAGGGCCTGGTCCAGGTGTGAGTCTCCTTAGCACCACTTCAGTACAAATAATGACCAAAATAATAATAGCGTTGTCCTATTACAGTCCACAACCTTATGGAGAAGTTTGCAGTCCCTTTGGGGCAACTAGGACCTTTAGGAAATATACCTACTTAAATTTGGAATTTTTTAATACCAGTCAAATTAATAATGCAGATACAACCATATTTATTGCCTTCAGTTTATAATTACTAATTTTGATTTACTGGAAATGAAAATAACTTTACCCACTATGATCTGCTCAGTCTTTTCATAAAACTTACCCTCAGAGCTTGTTTTCATTTACTGTTTAATCTTTTTTTTCCAATTATAGCGTTCATGCTATTGTTTAGAGGAACTTATACACAGGGATATATAGAGTGCCTCTCCAATTTTCTCTCAGCCTGTGCTTTGAATTGCCTGTTCTTATCTTCTAATTAAAATGACACATGGTGGTCTGGATTGGAAATCCTATTGAATGAAACGACACAAGATGGTCTGGATTGAAATCGTACAAGAGTGCAGCCAAAACTGGAAAGATTTTAACAGTGTCAAGTTACTGATTTCAGATCCTAACGTACTTTGGCTAAGCCGGCTGTTGAACTAATGACCAGAAGATACATAGTGAATAGCCACCAGTGAGACTGCTAATTCCTCCCATGGAGAAAGTGTAAGTAGATCATGTCACACTTTTAGCCTAGTAGTTTGGCAAAGATCCCATATATTTTTTAAAAATATAAACCCTTTCCTCTGTACAATGATGAAAGAAGTGAAAGAGAAAGTATGTTTTGTGCTAAAAAGCTTTAATACACAATATTATAGAATCATAGGACTGGAAGGGACCTGGAGAGGTCATCTAGTCCAGTCCCCTGCATTCATGGCAGGACTAAATATTATCTAGACTATCTCTGACAGGTGTTTATCTAACCTGCTCTTAAAAATCTCCAATGATTCCACAACCTCCCTAAGCAATTTATTCCAGTGCATAAGCATCGTGACAGTTAGGAAGTTTTTCCTAACGTTCAGCCTAAACCTCCCTTGCTGCAATAAGCCCATTGATTCTTGTCCTATCCTCAGAGGTTAAGAAGAACAATTTTTCTCCCTCCTCCTTGTAACAACCTTTTATGTACTTGAAAAGTGTTATGTTCCCTTTCAGTCTTCTCTTTTCCATACTAAACAAACCCAATTTTTTCAATCTTCCCTCATAAGTCATGTTTTCTAATCATGTTTGTTGCTCTTCTCTGGACCTACTCCAATTTGTCCATATCTTTCATTAAATGTGGCACCCAGAACTGGACACAATACTCCCGTTGAGGCCTAATCAGTGCTGAGTAGAGCTGAAGAATTACTTCTCGTGTTTTGCTTACAACACTCCTGCTAATCCATCCCAGAATGATATTCGCTTTTTTTTGCAACAGTGCTACACTGTTGACTCATATTTAGCTTGTGGTCCACTATGATCCCCAGATCCTTTCCCACAGTACTCCTTCCTAAGCAATCATTTCCCATTTTGTATGTGTGCAACTGATGCTTCGTTCCTAAATTGAGTGCTTTGAATTTGTCCTTATTGAATCATAAATAAATCATAGATCATAATTAAGAGCTTATCAAGTAAATAAAAGACACACAAAGTGAGTATTCACCCATGAAAGCTTATGCTCCAATACGTCTGTTAGTCTATAAGGTGCCACAGGACTCTTTGTCGCTTTTTACAGTTCTGTTTGTGCACTTCTTGTGGGACACTGGGGGAAACAAGTTATTCAGTTCAAACTACAACATGAACATTGACTCGGATTGGAGCTGGAATGAACATTTGCAATTAGATAGGTTTTTTTAAATGAAAAATGTCTTTGCAACTGAAGGAAAAACTGAACAATGTTCATTTTTTTTTTTTTTTTTTTTTTCCATTTTCTGATTAAACAAAAACCAAAAACTGTTCAGGCTTTTGTTTGTTTGGTTTTGGTTTTTGTCTCTCGGTATGCTTACACCTCAGCATAAGCCCGAACTAGAGCCCAGACTCCAATCTAACCCCCTATGCATCTATACTGCAATTGCACTAACCCATGGCTCAGACTCAGGGTCCCAAGACTCTACAGGGCTGGAGGGTCTGAGGTCGAGTTAAGCTGTGACACAGGGTCTGAGCTCTATTGCTTTGCAGTGTAGATGCAGCCACTTGACTTGGGTTCCGGGAGTCAGACAGAATTACACAGCTTCCTTAGTGCTCTCTATCCCAACAATCTGCAACCCAGTCTATTGAAAAAGGAAGCCATCCCACCTTTGTGAACAGAGGCAGCTCAGGTCAGTTTTACCCCATTATCTTCTGATCACTAATCGGCAAGTGCACTATCAAAGAGCCTCCTGGGTTTTCAGTGGAGAGCAAACCGTGAGCTGCTTCCTGGTCACAGGAGCACAGCCAGATTTTGGTGAGTCTCTGGTGCAAGGCCAGTAAAACTGTGGACTTCAGCAAAAGCACCAGGAATGACCTCGAATACTAGCAGATAGCTAAAAGCTGACAGCTTGGCAGATTTCCTGACAGGTGATCAAAATGCAGGGAGAGTATTAAGAGACTGAAAAACGAGTACCAGAAGACCAGGGACAAGAACTGCATTTTGGGCAACTTGCCAATGACATACCAATTTTATGATGTCTTTGACCGGGTCCTGGGCTCTGTGCCCAGCATAGAGGCAACTGTGCTTCATGATGACCTAATGAGCTGGG
The DNA here is from genome assembly GCF_027887155.1 of Malaclemys terrapin pileata. Lineage (NCBI taxonomy): Eukaryota > Metazoa > Chordata > Testudines > Emydidae > Malaclemys > Malaclemys terrapin. The sequence continues at coordinate 27,988,661 of NC_071513.1, forward strand.
ATGGAGCCCCTGAATCCAGCCTGGGGACTGATGGGAGCCAGCAGCAGGTCCCCCGTCATGAGCATGGAGTGACTCTTTTAATGAAACCAGTGCCAAAGCAGGCTGTGGATCAGGAGATCAGAAGAGCTGTCTGATTTCACACACTCACATCCCCACCTCCGAGGAACAACCCACTGCCGAGCCTGCAGAGAACCTGGTGGAGACAGAAGCTGCCCCAGAGCCCAGTAAGTGTATTATTACAGTAATGGGAGGGATTTCTGCTGTAAGAAGCAATGCAAAAATGGTAAGCCCCAGCTACCAACATTTGGCCACTAATGGATTGTACAACCATACCGAGGTGTCTCCATGTCCACCAAGTAGAGTTCAAAATGGGAGCTTTGAACGTCAAACATTCATAAATAGCTGTATAGGATACTGTTCAGTCACAGAGGTTTGCTACGGTCATTCTTGTTTTCCTGTCAGTAATTAGAAATTTGCCACTCTGTAATCACTCCTGCTGGGTCTCTGCCATCACCTGTAAACAGTGAACTGAGTGTGTGTGTTTGGGAAACAGTCTTCTCTTTCCAAATCCAGTCCATGTCAGTTAGACGTGATCCATGCCAGGGTGGAGTACAGATTTCAGCATGTTTGCATGCAGCAATAACGGGAAGCCATGTGTGAGCTAAAACAGTGTCATGTTAATTCTCTCCTGGATTCTGACCCAAACCTGGCTACTGATAGCTGCAAACTTTTCCCAAAGTGGGAACTCCAGCTAGTCAGTCACATTGCAGGGAAGGTTGTATTTTCCAGACCTCCCCTGGATAGCTGACTAGTCCACCCCACTTGCAAATGTTCTGTTCGGGCACTATTTGTTTGAATACTTCAGCTGCATATAGTGCAGGTTTCCCTCCAGGAGCTTGGAATAACATCTCCCTCTGCCAATAGGGCACCACAGCAACAGTTACGGCTTCCAAAATATGAAAGGCCTGAAAAGGCAGAAAAAGCCTTTTGCAGCAAGGTCACTAAACACCCCCCTTCCATATGGCAATTAGTTATGATTTTTTTATGAAACAGAATAAAGGTTATAATTTGAAACTTACCATTGTCTCTGCACTACTGTAGCTGCAATTAACAAGGTTCTGTCCAGAGACAATATGAGGACTGAAGCAGTGTATAGGTTCACTTTAGAACTATTGCATTTTATGTCCTTGAGATGCCACAATAATTAATTCTGTGCTCCTTCACTGAGCTACTTTAAACAATAACCCTCTGTTCCTTGTCCTGTTTCAGGACCCTAAACCTCTACTGCCTGCTATTCTTCAGGAACTCGATCCCTGGCCCAACGTACTTCATGGACTGTTCCAAAAGGAAGTGTTTCTGTGATGAAGTTACGGTCAATGTTCTTGAGAGGGCAGGGGCAGTACCAGAAGAAGACTGGGACAAGGGCAAGCTGACAGCAGGAGGAAAGCCTGTGGCTCGCCACCCAGGTGGAGGACAGGGCTTGAGGGAGGGAGCTGGCACTTGCAAAGCAGATCCTGGACCAGGACAGCAGCCAAGGGAGGGGGACAGAGCTCAACAGAAAGAACTGTTCCAGCAACTCCTGTCTATAATGGCTGCAAGAGCACTGACGCCTGCTGCCTTTCCCTACACCATGGCATGATGTCCCAGCAATGTACCCTCAGCCCAGCAGTAGCTTAGACATCTCCAGGTCGCAGAGCCGCCCGGGGGGGGCAAGTGGGGCAATTTGCCCCTGGCCCTGCAGGGGCCCTGCGAGCCCTGGCCTGGTGGCGGTCTGGGTCTTTGGCAGCATTTCAGCGGTGGGGGCCCTTCAGTGCTGCCTAAGATGCAGAGCAACTGAAGGGCCCCCCACCGTGGAAATGCCCCGCGAGCCCTGTCCCGGCGGTGGTCCAGGTCTTTGGTGGCATTTCGGCGGCGGGTGCCCTTCAGCGCTGCTGAAGGGCTCAGCGACTGAAGGGCCCCCTGCCGCCGAAATGCCACCGAACACCCGGGCCGCCGCCAGGTGAGTACAAGTGCTGCAGCTCCCCGGCTTTGCCCCAGGCCCCCTGAATCCTCTGGGCGGCCCTGCCAGGTCGGGGCAGCCCATGCATTCAGGACTCATGAGTGGCTGGGCAGGGTAACTAAACACTGTGCATCCTTCCTTCTTCCATTCTTCTTGGTACCCTCCCTCCTCCCCTCACTGCCAAGCGAGGGGTAGATGTTTAAAGAAGGGAAAGGAGAACATGGAACCAGGGGACATGTAGCAGGGCGATTGTGGGGCCTATTAACAATTTCCTGCCCTTTCTTTTTGAGTGTGTAGTTTTCTAATGGTAGCTGGCCTGGCCAAGACGGTGGGAGTGGTTTACTGTTTTAAGATATGTTTACAAATAAAGCATGTCATGTTTTCAAGACAGTTTATTGCTATCACTGAATCACATTGTACAATCACTATTCGAGATAATAACAGTAAAAACATGTTCAGGAGCAATTAGGCATTAGTGAGCAAATTGTAGTCCTCTATTTAGCTAGATACGGCAATTCACATGTCAATAAATTCCATCTGTACAGCCATTGTGCCCCCCAACCAAATTCTTTATTCATCATGTCATTCACATTTACATTGCAGGGCAATCAAGACCACCTCCTCCCAAGCACTGCCCCTCCTACCCCCAAATAAATGAGCCAGTTTTCTTTCCCATACACATTCATACAGGTGCTATTCTCCCTCTTCCATTGGGCCATGTGAGTCCATAATGTTTGAACATAAAGCATCCCTCACTTTTGCTGCTTCGGTGCAACCAGCTCCTGCAGTGGTAGCAGCACTTTCTGGCTGAGGGTACCAATCCAGCGTTCCCTTGCTGTCAGGTCTATTCAGTGGGAAATGGCTCACCTCTGGGCTTCACAAAGGTTGTGAAAAGCACAGCAAGCCAGAGCAATGCGGACAACTTTAATGGCACTGGCATCCAGATGGGTTTGTAAACACTTCCAACGTGATTTTAATCTGCCAAAAGCACATTCAACAGCCATGCTACACCTTCTGAGAGAGTAAATTAAACCTTTCTTTGCCAGGGCCTCTGAAATCAGGGTATGGTTTTATGAGCTAAAGCAACAGGAGGTACATGGGGTTCTGCAAAATAACAGTGGGGACAGTAACACCATTTATGTCAATGTCATTTGCGGGGAAGTGTCTCAGCCTATCTATGAATGTAGACTCCCAAATGGCAGAAAACTCTGGCACTGTGAACTTTTCCTGTACAGCCTACATTGACATGCATAAATCTGCCTCTGTGGTCCACTAGTACCTGCATAACAATGGAGTAGTTCTCTTTGCAGTTTATGTACTCAGGTGCTCCTTTAGGAGGGCAAACTATGGGCACATGAGTCCCATCAATAGCCCTGCCACAGTTAGGAAACTGCATTCTTTCAAAGCCAAGACTTACCACAGGGATATCTTTAATGCCCGCCATGTTGGGGTAAACCACATGCCTCATTGCCTCAGAAACCTCCACCACCACTTTACCCACAGTCGACTTTCTCTGTGGAAAAATGAAAGGGTGGAGGAGGGGAAAATAAGGATAGAAAGGGGGTAAAAAAATCCAAAACCTGGAATCCAAAATATTTTTGAGTTTCTATTTTGGAAAAAATCTACAAAAAAAAATTCTAACAATAAAAGATTTTCTTTTTGTTTGAAAATGTTCAGTGAAAATATATAGCATTTTTAGTAGTTATCTTTTCGATATATGAGCTCAGAGATTACAAACAATACATTCATGTAATTGTTCCATAGAGAGGAAAAATAATGTTGAATGAAAATAAAACTCAGGAAGCCAGGGCAAAACCATGAAATTAATAAGGAGGTCACTCAAGGGAGTTTTTCTGATGTCTTTCTCTCTGTAAAATAATGCAAGAACCATATGAGAAAAAAAAGAACAACAAGACCAATATACATACAGGAAGTCTCAAAATTGTAAATGTAGTTGAAATATCCTGATAATGGATAACAAATAGTGTGGGAGGAAGCAAATTTGAAGGTGATAGACTGTTTAAGAGTTTGTAAAGGATTCAGACAAGAGAAAATCATCTTGTAAAGGAAAGCCTGCAGATCCCTAAGCACCTGTTTCATGGGCTGCATTCCCGGGTAATAAACAGGTGAGCACGCCATGATTCTAAAGCTAAAATGGTTCTATATTAAGAGACGTGTTTTCAGAGATGCCACAACAGCAGCTAGCATTCCTGCCATGTACACACAGACTAACTTCCTGGTGCCTCTTCCAAATTATTCTTTCCTGCAATCTATCCAACATGCAAGGAGGAATGGAGTGTTTCTGCACAGGGTTTCTGATGCTTTAGACCTGCAGACAGCTTTACCTCTTCTTTGAACAACTAAGGCTGTAACAAAGTTAATAAAGGAGGAAAATAGCACAATGAAGAGACAGTAAAGAAATCAAAAGGGCTTGAGGGGAAAAATCCACAAGCTACTACTAGTAAAAGATGTTAACTTCCTAAACATTGGCCCCATCCCAGCAAAGCACTTAATGACATGATTCATAGACTATTCATGTGTTTGAAGTTAAGCACATGCTTAAGTGCTTTACTGGGACAGAGTCATAATGGGACACTAAAACTGGGAAGAAAAAAAATGAGCAACAAATTTGTGGCCTTTGCATATGACTTACATAGGGAGTAATTCTAGATTTTGATTTATGTAACAATTGTGCTATAACTAGTGATGCAGAAGTGGCAGGAGAACCATCTAAACAACTAGGACTGTAATCTAGTTAAGGATTTCATTGGGATTAATGTTCAACTAAGAAACTGAGAAAACAAGAAGATTGGATTTCAGCAGAGCAAAATTTGGAAGAATGCAGGAAGTGCAGGGTGAAATTGAACAGGATAAAGCAGTGGAGGGAAAGGACACAAAGGGGAAATAGAAAGTGTTCAAAGATAAATTAATGTATGCCCAAGGGTTATGCAAGCCATCTAGCAATATGCACACCATCTAGCAATAATTGCACAAGGAATTTTTTTTCAAAGGGGGCCAGTGTGAAGGAACAGAGAAATGTAAGAGTAATCAAGGGTGAGAAAGAGGCAGACATGGGTTATAAAACATCAAATGCAGAGCAGGATAGGAATGATTGCATAATAAAGTTAAGAGAGCATAAAAAAGTGATAAGAAAAGCAAAGGCAGAGAATGAAAGGAAACTTTTAGAAGAGGATAACATGAAATTATAACAGATTTTTCAGGTGCTGTACATAAACAACAAGAGGCCAGCAAAGCAGATCATAGGACTTCTTAGAGGAAGGGAAAAGTGATTTATTAGCTGAAGAATTATAAACTGCTGAGAGACTGCATTTTTTATTTATTGGTGTTCAAAAAGATGGGAGGACAGATAACAGAATCACACCTCCTCAGAGAGAAAGAAGACATATAGGAGGTATCATGACAAGGCCTAACAATGTGAAGTACTTATTATTATTTATAATTGAATCAGGAATAAGACACCATTGTACAAGGTACTGTACAAACATGTAGGAAGAGACAATCCCTTCCCTAGGAATTTATAATCTAAGGCCTCCATCCTGCAAACTTTTTGGTGTAAGTGGACTCCTGTGGCCAAACAGAACCCCATTGACTTCGGTGGGATTCCATGCAGGCATAGGAATCTACCTACATGAATTAGATTGCTGCAAGTGATGCTGTAGTGGAATCTTTGGCAAAAGGTAAAGTACCAATGTTGTTAACTCTTGCAAATTTCTCTTAAATTCCCAGGTACTGGAATCATGTGAGTACATGAGAATCTCAGCTTTCATTTAAAAATTAAGTTGTTAGTCTCCATAGTTGCAGAGAAAAGTTTGAAAACACAAACCCTAAAAGATAAAAAACTAGAAGTCAAATGAAAACAACCAAAGATTAAGTTCTAAAAATAATAATGATTTTTTGGTGCATGACTAACTGGCAATACTGATGATCTGGACAGAGTCTAATGAGAGCTATGTTAAAAACAAACACTAAAGATAACTCAAGAAGCTCCAAATCATAAACTTGATTTTAATGCTAATGAAAAATGGAATTTGCGTTTTGGTCTGCAGTCACTAAAGTTTGTGGTCATCCTGGTCTCGTCTGTAAATGAACTCTAAATTCATGGCTCAGTTTCCTACATCTCCTGCTCTCATGAGTTTCACACTTGAGGCAGATGTTCTATTGTTCCAGTAGTCTGTAATTGTCATAGGAGGTCATGACAGAGATCATATGTGAGCTTTTAATTTTCTTTCTTCCAGCCACAACCTATTCTCTCACCCTGAAAGAATTTTTTCAAAGAAGTCTGGCATCCTACTTCCACTCAAACACATCGTCTTGCAGAGCTTTGAAGAAACCTCCTCCCCACAGTTAAATTAGCTTTGGATTGCATCATTTCTTTTTGATGAAAGTGAAAGTTTACTCGGAAGTAGAGATGGACCTGAACTGATGATCTCCTGGATCTGAAAAAACACACAAACTTTGAGGAAGGGTTTGGAATTCAAACGAGGATCCAAACTTCACTGATGGTGTCTCTCTTTCTCGCTCTGAGTCAAATTTTCTGACTGGGGCCCATTTCTTCTGAGAAGGGGCTAGAACTGAAAACATACAAAATGAAACTGGACATTTTTGCACAGCACTAGCCAGGAGTATTCAAGCAAATTCAATCTTCTTCTGTATTATTGCTGGAATTTTTCCTCGATGAAGGGCCTAACAATATCATGGCACAATCCTTCAAACATAGACCAAGACAGCAGTTCTAACTAATCATGTAGTGCTTGGTTGTTTTTACTTGCTGAATTTCCCATGGTGTAGCATCTCCATGGAGCTGTGCATTCAAATCATTGATGATTACATGATGTTAGGTTACAATTTAGTTCAGCTAGTGTTTAAGGAAGATGAATATAACAATGGTACCGATTCCAATAACTTCCTTTCTTACACCTCAGTGTGAAACCTCTTAGGGTAACAAAAAGTCATTCCCAATACAAAGGAGGACTTCTCTCTTTTCATCTGTGAAACGTTGCTTGGTGTTTTCTCATTTTCTCCCATTTGTTTTCCCCACCGAATTTTTGGGTGCTAGATAGCTAGCAAATATGCCAGATTTGTTTGACTGAGGAAGTGTTGGAAGAGAAGAGGGAGAGAAACAAACTCAGCTTGCCGTAAGAAAGTGCAACTCTAGCTGAAGTCAATGGGAATTGTGCCCGCTCATGCCAACCTGAGTTTGGCTGAGAGAGAAAGAGAGAGAAGTCAACATTACAGTTTATATGATCCCTTCTCACTAGGAGCAGGTGAACTCATTTTACCTTACTTTGAGCCATCTCCATTACTGTAGTTTGACCCAAGCATTATTGGGTTTATGTTCCATCTCAGAGTCTGTGAGAAAAGGAACAGATCAAAAAGAGAGGAACAACCAAATGGAAAAAAACATATCCATGGTACATTAGATACAAGGCACTCACTTGCGCCATTTGGCTATTATGGCAGGGGCTGATGTTCTGCTAGCCTTAATACATAGCACACTTTTCCTTTCAGCTAGGAAAAAAAGGGGGGGGGAGGGTGTAATTCAATCACATTTGAAAGAACATGGAAGATAAATTACAGGAAAAAGTTTCACAAAATTAGACTTGTGGTTAAACACAAAATATAATTTAAATGATCCACAAAACCTCAAATTCTTCAAAGATCACCTATCCCTTCCTTTCACTGTTCTCTTACGCTACAGAAAGTACTCCCTATTCCTTATGAGAATACACTTGGAGCACCATCAGGCAATTATTCTCAAGTACACTTCTCTGGCAGTGCAAGGCTGAGATTAGCACATTTACTAAAAATTATGTTGGTAGCACTTTGTCTAGACAATGTAGATATGTCAGTACCAGCAGATCTGGAAATTGGGGATAAGCAATAGATGGTTATACTAAACTTCCCCTTCTCACTGCTGCCAAATGAAATGAGAGGAAATATTAAACCTACTATAATTCTCCTCCAACCACCAGCATTCCTACTGCTCTATTGATATACATCTACCGTAGTAAATTGAATTCATTTGCATTTGTGTTGACTAACTATCTAAACTCAGTTGTGTTAGCATTAATGGTAATTTAATATAAATGGGCCAAATTCTGCCTCTGCTTCTATCTGCCTCAGTTTTGTGTCTCAATAGCTAAAGAAACACAGAAAAAAGATACAGATATTACCATGAAAATCACACTTACAACATCAAAATGATTTTTCTTTTAAATTGGGAATTAAATATAATTATTTTTATCTTATATGCACTTTTATGCTTAACAAATAAACGTGACCCGTCTTTTAAGCTTTGTATTTCCTTTCTGCAGCCACTAGAGGGAGAAATCTGTTACTGGAATCTCATGGCTTCTAGTCTATTTTTGGAACAGCATCAGAAATATTACTGTTACATGAAAAATCTTGTCTCCTGTGTGGTAAGCATGAATAACACAATAAATAGCATCTAAAAACAAAGTGAAATACACTTTTTTTTTTTTTTTACAAACTCCAAATAAAATCCTCAAGCCTTGCAAATTTAAACACTATGTTAATTGTTCTTGCTTTGCCTGTATTACAAATCTTTCTATTGTGTTTATTCCCATTGCATCCAGGGGCTGGGAGTCCAAATAGGAAGAAACCAGTGTACTGGTTTTCCATCAATATACAAACAAAGGTTGGATTCTAGTACCTTAAACCAATAATGATGAAAATACCATAAAATTATCTATTAGCACTAAGGGGCATTGGAAATCCACTTTCGACTGAAAATAAACCTAAGCAGTGACATTTTTGTTTAAATAACTTGGACATTATAAATTCCTGGATGTACAACCCTCCTTTTATTCCAGCCACAAGAAAGAGACTTGTATTGGTTAAGGAACTTGCTTGTATTGTTGTACCTTAAATTCTTCAAAGAGAATAATTATCACGAGTATCTCATGCTGACAAGGCCATTTTGGTATGAAAAGTTATTGAGACAAAATTTTCAAACTTGGGTTGCCCAAAGTTGGCACTTAAATCCACACTTCAGTGTCTAAAGAAGAAGAGGTCTGAGAATCAGAGTGCTGGGTCACCACGACTGCCATTGAAGTGCTCCTTCCAATTAACTGGATTGCTGATGGCTAGCGATGCGCAATTGACCCTGGCTTCATACACTAGATACAGATAAAAGGCCTCCTTATGGGCCATTTTTCCTTGTAACGAAGGAGAATTTATGAGATCAAGGCCTGGTCTATGTTCCTTCGCTTAGATGTACATAGTTCCTCTTGTTGGGCCTTAGTTCCTTAGAATCATAGAAGATTAGGGTAGGAAGAGACCCCAGGACCAACACCAACACCAACTAAGTCATCCCAGCCAGGGCTTTGTCAAGCCGGGTCTTTAAAATCTCTAAGGATGGAGATTCCACCATCTCCCTAGGTAACCCATTCCAGTGCTTCACCACCCTCCTAGTAAAATAGTGTTTCCTAATATCCAACCTAGACCTCCCCCACTGCAACTTGAGACCGTTGCACCATGTTCTGTCATCTGCCACCACTGGGAACAGCCTAGCTCCATCCTCTTTGGAACCCCACTTCAGGTAGTTGAAGGCTGCTATCAAATCCCCCCTCACTCTTCTCTTCTGCAGACTTAGTTCCTAGTTCCCTCAACCTCTCCTCGTAAGTCATGTGCCCCAGCCCCCTAATCATTTTCGTTGCCCTTCACTGGACTCTCTCCAATTTGTTCACATCCCTTCTGTAGTGGGGGGACCAAAACTGGACACAATACTCCAGGTGTGGCCTCACCAGTGCTGAATAGAGGGGAATAATCACTTCCCTTGATCTGTTGGAAATGCTCCTACTAATACAGTCCAGTATGCCATTAGCCTTCTTGGCAACAAGGGCACACTGCTGACTCATATCCAGCTTCTCGTCCACTGTAATCCCCAGGTCCTTTTCTGCAGAACTGCTGCTTAACCAGTCAGTCCCCAGTCTATAGCGGTGCATGGGATTCTTCCTTCCTAAGTGCAGGACTTTGCACTTGGCCCTGTTGAACCTTTATCAGATTTCTTTTGGCCGAATCCTCCAATTTGTCTAGATCACTCTGGACCCTATCCCTATCCTCCAGCATATCTACCTCTCCCCCCAACTTAGTGTCATCTGCGAACTTGCTGAGGGTGCAATTTATCCCATCGTCCAGATCGTTAATGAAGATGTTGAACAAAACTGGCCTCAGCATCCCCAGTGGCTCCTGCTCTGCATGGGAACAGATTCCCACATTGCAGATCTCAAGGGAATGCAGGGGAACTGTGTTAGAGTCATTCCCCTCCCCCCCCCCCCCAAAAAAAAAAAAAACTAAAAGCAAATAGAACAGCAGGAACAGGAGAGCATTCTCACATCTGCCTTACACTAAGTGAATGGATCTGGACCTAGGCTACTTTGATACCATTATTATAAATCAACTGGGTAACTATAATTGTTGCTGAAAGGTCCTATATTTATATTTATTGGTTCAGGGGCCTACAAAAATGCAATATTCTCTCTGTGCCATCCAAATGATTTTTTTCAGAGGTTGTGTGTTGGAAAACTTTAGAAGGTCTTCCAGCCATTTGTTTATTAAAAGCTATTCCAAAGTAATTTTTCATTCTAAAAGGATTTCCACCAGGCCTTAAGAAGTTATGGTGTATGCAGTAAGTATGCCATTCACAAACATTTCCTTTAATTGCAAAGTTTCTCTATGCCAGAATCTGTTCTACACTGATTCCACAATATGCACTCCCCATAAACCTGAATTACAGGCGAGGCTTCATTTTAAGTATGAACTATTAAATGAGGTCCTAATAGTTAAATCAGTCCATTGTCATTACAGTAGTGTAACTCGGGTTGGCAGACCCCAGCCTCAGTGATGTCACCGTCACCATTTATACTTGGCTATGGTAGTGAACAGAGCCCAATTTGTATGAATTAGCTTTGATCGATTAAAGGTATTAACATTTTTTTTATCCTGGATCAGTTTGAATTATCGGCTGCTTTTTAGTGTTTTAAAAATGCATCTCAATGACTTAAGACGACAGGTTAAAATTGTTAATAGATTGCAGTGAAAAAGACAGAAGTGTAGTTAGCATTTTTGAAGCCAAGTGGAATTGTGGAGGATTAGAACCTCTGATCATCAGATGATCCAAGCCACATTTTGATACCTTTGCTCAGGCTGAATGGATTGGTACTATACACCTCCAATAGTCCTACTCTCTTTGCAGTCAGAAAGGATATCAGATCATTGGGGCTACTCAATGAGACAGGGGCTACATGATTGGAGTTTGAATGGCAGAACCTACCTCACAGTAAGGAAACCATTTCCTTATCTTGTAGGGATAGTTTATTTCTGGCTCTTTAAACACAGCCGTAAGGAGGAGCAGATACTCTGCCTAGCGGGAGCACTGGGATGCATTTTGGCCCCACAAAGGCACAGTTCCTCCTGCAGCCCCTTTGTTTCAGCTAGGGAGGGAGTATTCTGAGGTAACCTTTTCATGGTGCAGCACACTCCATTCCACAGCAAGTGGGGAGGATAGAGTCATGGTTTTGCCAACTCCTTGCCCCACCTGATACACTTGTTTCTTGGCATTTGGCATTCAGCCCCTCTTCTGTCCTTGGCACACAGCCCTGCTTATATTTTCTTACCTCCTGACTTGGGGAAAGTCTCTTCCCCCAGTGGTGCTGATTGCACATGCACAACTGCAGGCAGTTCCTGTCAACAGTTCTGCCATGGCAGGGCGCAGACAGCAGCCAACCTTCAGCAGAGCAGAACTCCCTGCAGAAAACCATGGGGAGGCAGCTGCTTTTAACAATGAGAGAGGCCTGCGACCAACTGAAGGTCAGGACCTGGGTGTCTGATAACCCCAGTTTGCTAATGAGCAGTTTCTAATACCCCTTGCTTCAGCAGTTATGCCCTGTCCAGGATTAATACTTTGGGGGCTGCAAAATTTCATAACAAACCCCCCCAAGTGAAATTCATCTATTTTTGGATTTCAGTAAATGCCCCAAACTAGGCACTGTTGCATGGAGGGAGGTGAACCCGTACTGAGTTTCATGCGGACATGCCCTGTCCCACCCGGGGTTGGGGATGAGGGAGGGATTTATGGTGTTGCATAGTTTGGCCCAAACCCAGGAAAAACTTGGCAGCTATGGTTAACTTTCACTTTGAGATTCAAATCTCAAAGCGATGCTCTGGGAGTGAGTACACAATAGGGTGCTGCCTGTCCAGGTTTTCCCAGGGTCATCCCGTTTTTGAAGTAGCTGTTGCAGGAAATCTGTGAGGGTGCTCAGTATACACTGCTAACTGTCCAGTTTTATGGGCTCAGTATCCCCTGCTGTACTGTTGTTTTGTACCTCAGAGAGGCAACCTTAGTACACAGGCTAACCAAAATTCAAACCCACCCTGTGCTCCCGTGAACTGAAAGAGCTGAGCTTCTCACAGCTCTCTAGGTATCTATCCCTCAAGGGTAGTCCCAGTTGAAACTTACTCATATCCTTCAAGCACCCTGAGCTCCTCTGGTGTAAGTCACTATAGAATTGTAATAATCTATTATTATTGTTGTTCTAATAGTGCAGTTGGCCTGTTATACAAGGGAGAGGCGCTAATACAAAAACATGTCTGCACTGAAAGAGTCTCTGAAATAGGCAGAATATTGTGGAAGGAAGTGACAAAGGCCTTAAGTTATCTGCAGTGTCAAGCATATGTATGTAGCAGATAAATGGACAAGAGTTCAAATCAAAGACTGTATGACAGCAATTGTTTTCGAGGTTTCTTTCGGGACCTTCCTCTGTTCTACCAGGGAATCCAGCCTTTTCAGAGGCAAGGTGTTCCTGCTATTGCAGGCTTTGGACAGAAAGCACACTGCTGCTACCCTCTTATATAAAATGAACAAACAGCTGAATCGCTGACCCCAAATGGCCTTTTCCCTAGGATTTGTGGTTTGGACAATGAAGCCAACATTTTACATGCAGTCAGTGGTGGTGCTTGGAATAGTGCAAAAACCATGTTTTGAGTGTACTCTCTTCTTCCTCTAGGATGCTAAATACTGTACATCTGAATAATTTTTTTGAAAAACCACTTTGTAATGCACTGCACTGTAATGAAACTGCACACCTTTGTGCGAAACACTTGGCAATAAATGTGTGAGTGCACTATGAATATACAGTAGGAAAAGTATAGTACCCTATTTATAAAGCATAGTATACGTAAAGGCCATTTAGCAAGATACAATAGGACTAATAGTTCCAATTTGAAAATAAAGAGGAATTTCTTTACTTGTTTTATGCAAAATATAAAACAGATCTAATAATGTATAACATATAGTACTTTGAACTTATAAACATTAACTATTTAATGGTCACAACAGCCATAAGTAGTAGCCAGGTAACTATTATCCCTATTTTATGAATATGGAGACAGAGAGGCATCGGCAGAGCTGGGAATAGAACCTATATGCCAGATTCTTGACTAGAGTAAATTGATGCATTTCCATTAACTCAAAGGAGCTGTGCTGATTTACACCCGCTAAGAAGTTGGCTCCAGGAGTTCTGAACTCCCAGCTCTTTCTCAGCCCACTAGATTACACTGCCTCCCACCAGATCTACCCAGAAATACAGTGATGATAGGATCCACTGTAGCCTAGCAACTGTGTGCTTAGTGCTACTTACCACTGACTCACTGAACAGGAGGATACGTCTTCACTACAGAGTTAACTTGGGCTCTTACCTGGCCCCCATCCCAACACAAAAATCCTTTCTCCCAGGTTTGGACATGCTCTGAAACCAGACCAGTTTGCTTGAATGGGAGTGTAGGGAAGAGCTCAGTCTCCATTTTAACTTGGGCCACAACCCACCCACCCTTGCAGTGTGGATAATCCCAGTTATTTCACTTGGGTGCTGATCATCCTCCAATACCTTCCCACAATTCCCTCTGGGCCATATTTTCCAGCTCTTCTACCTAATCTCTTCTTCTGCACCAGAAGTCACCTAACAGTTTATATACACGGAGTCAAGATTTAAACCCCACATTTCCATGCGGCCTGCTTCATCTCTGCACAGCACTTGATGCCATCTCAGAGATTCTCAGCCCAGCATGCTGCCAGGAGGTCAGAGGCTCACACTACACAGTGGTGCAGATTAGTGCAGGCCAAAGAACCATGAGATGTGACCCCAGAAGTCCTAGTGCCTAACCCAGGTTAGTGCAGGGCCCAGTGCAGACATGGCTACACAGGTATCACTCAGATATGGCTTAGAAGTGTGGATGCTCGCAGCTGAACTTGGCTAACCCAGGTTCCCAGACCTGGGATAACTCAAATCCCATATCCAGGAAAACTCCATCAATAGGTCTGATCACCAATATGTCTGATCACCAAAACTGGAATATTTACGAAAATGTGAAACAAATTGAGGATGAAAGCAGCATGCACTATAATATTCTGATTCAACAACAACAAAACAGCATTCAGGCATAACAGCAGGCACAAGATCACCATTGTACTTTTGGCTTCCAGTCATTCTGGTTATAAAAATGCATTTCCTAGGCCATTCAGAACACAAAGTAAACATTATTCCATGGTCCAAAAACTTTAACTATGTTAAAGTGCATGCTCTGTATTTTATCTGCAAACCCAAACACACATAGATTGTTCTGAACACAAAGTATTACCTGGGATAGCACTTCAAATGCAAATTAAGGGCTCTGTAAAATTATTGTAATGCAAGAGTACCATGGTTTATTAACAGCAGATTTGCAAGGTTAATTTTCAATTACGTATTTCTTATTAATTTTCTAGCTGTCTTGCTATTATTAAATTTAAAGAGGAAGATACTTTCAATGTGTCCAGCTTCTGTGGCTTTATTACTGATAATTATTCCTATTTTCCAATTTGTGTTACTCTCGCGTCTTGCAAAATTTGTAATTAATGAGCAAATAATTATGGCAGCACTTACTAGAGCTGCTTTAGTTAAAGCTGTGTCAGCTTTTGCATTAGGGTCCCCATTTTTCAAGGGTTTATAACTCAAGCATAAAAATTCACTCTGAGCAGCACCTTGTCATACGAGCCATCAGCTGAGAGTGATTCTTCTTTTTTCAGTGTTTCTAAACAGCATTGTTTGGTTCGATTTAAACGATTGGCCATTATAAATATAAAATATTAAAAGGTCAAGAGGTTTACTGCTCTTACATTTTTCAGTGTTATGATGACTTCAGTAGATAAATAGATAGGTACACATTTTTAAAGTGACAATTTTCACATATTAAAGTTAAAAGTGAGAGGCGGAATATCTCCAAAGAACAGAACTGAGCTGTTGAAGCCTGATGCACTTTACAAAATAAGCAGAGCCGAGGATGTTTGACATACATGGGAGATGTGCATTCTGGACCCAACCTGGCTACGAGCTTAAGCACACACTAAACTTTAAGCAGATGCATGGTCCATTGGAGTCAATGGGACCATTCCCACATGTGCTTGATGACCCAATTCTACAAAGCACTTAAGCATGGGCTTAACTTTAAATACGTGCTTAAATCCATCCCTATTTAAAAGTAACAGCTGCGTATATGCTTTACTAAATTGGGGCTCCCAGGCTTAATCCTGCAAGCTGCTGAGGACCCTCAACTCCTACAGAAGTCAATGGGAGCTGACTCAGCACCTCACAAGAATCTCAGCACCCTTCAGCATTCATACCTGTTCATGTAATATTTAGAAACTGGCCATTAGTGTCACCTGTATGTAAGTGTCTGGCTTCTATTTTCCCCTGTTTAATCAAAATGGAAAAAAAGTCAGGACAGGTTAAAATAGACACATCACACATACCAAATACATGGCAATTAAAAACCCTTCCCTGGAGAACAGTGTGAAAAGATTTAGAAAGTTTTTTTCCCAATTACCTTTTTATCACCTGTGTGAATGTGGACACAACTAACTCTTTGGGGCGAGCACTGTGCCATGTCATATCTATTTAGACTGCAGCCTCTGAGTGCTCCAACAGCAACAAGAAGATACATTTATTTTTTATGCTGGGTTGCACACACTCTCTTTCTCTCCTTTTTTCCCCTTCATGGTTTAGTTTGTCTGTTGTACACTCCACTGTTTTCCACCAGTAAAATGAGTGTCTGAAAGCAAGGTAGCTAGTACAACCATTGACCCAAATAAAAACTATGGATCATAGAATCATAGAATCATAGAATATCAGAGTTGGAAGGGACCTCAAGAGGTCATCTAGTCCAACCCCCTGCTCAAAGCAGGACCAATTCCCAGCTAAATCATCCCAGCCAGGGCTTTGTCAAGCCGGGCCTTAAAAACCTCCAAGGAAGGAGACTCCACCACCTCCCTAGGTAACGCATTCCAGTGTTTCACCACCCTCCTAGTGAAATAGTTTTTCCTGATATCCAACCTGGACCTCCCCCACTGCAGCTTGAGACCATTGCTCCTTGTTCTGTCATCTGCCACCACTGAGAACAGCCGAGCTCCATCCTCTTTGGAACCCCCCTTCAGGTAGTTGAAGGCTGCTATCAAATCCCCCCTCATTCTTCTCTTCTGGAGACTAAACAATCCCAGTTCTCTCAGCCTCTCCTCATAAGTCATGTGCTCCAGACCCCTAATCATTTTTGTTGCCCTCCGCTGGACTCTTTCCAATTTTTCCACATCCTTCTTGTAGTGTGGGGACCAAAACTGGACACAGTATTCCAGATGAGGCCTCACCAATGTCGAATAAAGGGGAACGATCACGTTCCTCGATCTGCTGGCAATGCCCCTACTTATACAGCCCAAAATGCCGTTAGCCTTCTTGGCAACAAGAGCACACTGTTGACTCATATCCAGCTTCTCGTCCACTGTGACCCCTAGGTCCTTTTCAGCAGAACTGCTACCTAGCCATTCGGTCCCTAGTCTGTAGCAGTGCATGGGATTCTTCCGTCCTAAGTGCAGGACTCTGCACTTGTCCTTGTTGAACCTCATCAGGTTTTTTTCTGCCCAATCCTCTAATTTGTCTAGGTCCCTCTGTATCCGATCCCTACCCTCTAGTGTATCTACCACGCCTCCTAGTTTAGTGTCATCTGCAAACTTGCTGAGAGTGCAGTCCACACCATCCTCCAGATCATTATTAAAGATATTGAACAAAACCGGCCCCAGGACCGACCCTTGGGGCACTCCACTTGAAACCGGCTGCCAACTAGACATGGAGCCATTGATCACTACCCGTTGAGCCCGACGATCTAGCCAGCTTTCTATCCACCTTACAGTCCATTCATCCAGCCCATACTTCTTTAACTTGGTGGCAAGAATACTGTGGGAGACAGTATCAAAAGCTTTGCTAAAGTCAAGAAATAACACATCCACTGCTTTCCCCTCATCCACAGAGCCAGTTATCTCATCATAGAAGGCAATTAGGTTAGTCAGGCACGACTTCCCCTTCGTGAATCCATGCTGACTGTTCCTGATCACTTTCCTCTCCTCTAAATGTTTCATAATTGATTCCTTGAGGACCTGCTCCATGATTTTTCCAGGGACTGAGGTGAGGCTGACTGGCCTGTAGTTCCCCGGATCCTCCTTCTTCCCTTTTTTAAAGATGGGCACTACATTAGCCTTTTTCCAGTCATCTGGGACCTCCCCCGATCGCCATGAGTTTTCAAAAATAATGGCTAATGGCTCTGCAATCTCACCCGCCAACTCCTTTAGCACCCTCAGATGCAGCGCATCCGGCCCCATGGACTTGTGCACGTCCAGTTTTTCTAAATAGTCCCGAACCACTTCTTTCTCCACAGAGGGTTGGCCACCTTCTCCCCATGCTGTACTGCCCAGTGCAGCAATCTGGGAGCTGACCTTGTGCGTGAAGACAGAGGCAAAAAAATCATTGAGTACATTAGCTTTTTCCACATCCTCGGTCACTAGGTTGCCTCCCTCATTCAGTAAGGGGCCCACACTTTCCTTGATTTTCTTCTTGTTGCTAACATACCTGAAGAAACCCTTCTTGTTACTCTTAACATCTCTTGCTAACTGCAACTCCAAGAGTGATTTGGCCTTCCTGATTTCACTCCTGCACGCCTGAGCAATATTTTTATACTCCTCCCTGGTCATTTGTCCAATCTTCCACTCCTTATAAGCCTCTTTTTTGCGTTTAAGATCAGCAAGGATTACACTGTTTAGCCAAGCTGGTCGCCTGCCATATTTACTATTCTTTCTACACATCGGGATGGTTTGTTCCTGCAACCTCAATAAGGATTCTTTAAAATACAGCCAGCTCTCCTGGACCCCTTTGCCCTTCATGTTATTCTCCCAGGGGATCCTGCCCATCTGTTCCCTGAGGGAGTCAAAGTCTGCTTTTCTGAAGTCCAGGGTCCGTATTCTGCTGCTCTCCTTTCTTCCTTGTGTCAGGATCCTGAACTCGACCATCTCATGGTCACTGCCTCCCAGGTTCCCATCCACTTTTGCTTCCCCTACTAGTTCTTCCCTGTTTGTGAGCAGCAGGTCAAGAAAAGCTTTGCCCCTAGTTGGTTCCTCCAGCACTTGCACCAGGAAATTGTCCCCTACACTTTCCAAAAATTTCCTGGATTGCCTGTGCACCGCTGTATTGCTCTCCCAGCAGATATCAGGGTGATTAAAGTCTCCCATGAGAACCAGGGCCTGTGATCTAGCAACTTCTGCTAGTTGCCAGAAGAAAGCCTCGTCCACCTCGTCCCCCTGGTCTGGTGGTCTATAGCAGACTCCAACCACGACATCACCCTTGTTGCTCACACTTCTCAACTTTATCCAGAGACTCTCAGGTTTTTCTGCAGTATCATACCGGAGCTCTGAGCAGTCATACTCCTCTCTTACATACAACGCAACTCCCCCACCTTTTCTGCCCTGCCTGTCCTTCCTGAACAGTTTATATCCATCCATGACAGTACTCCAGTCATGTGAGTTATCCCACCAAGTCTCTGTTATTCCAATCACATCATAGTTCCCTGACATAGATCAGGACCTAAGAGGCTCTGCAAAATTCAGGAACTACTGCAAAGGGAAGATAATGCACAAGTAGCCAGAAGGCCATAGGGAGAGTTCAGATTAGTGAGTTGATCACAATGCCGTCACTGGGAACATCAGAAACAATAAAGCGAGCAGAGAGAGCAAGGTACTGTATAAGGACTGCCACAGCTTCAAAGAAAATATGTGATTCCAAAAGCTACTGGGAGACAGAAATGTTGTGTGACTACTTCCTCCCAAACATCCCATGCAAATATGCTGCTTGCAGAGGCATTGTGGCTGCACTGACTAGTCATGCTTTCTGCTCCTTCTTTTGCAAAGATTCTTCAGATACTCCTATTTGCTCCTATTTCTTGGGCTCTGCAGGACCCACCATTTTTGGAGCAACTTGGTCTGAGTGCTTAGTTTGTTTAAGGCAGCACTGTAACATCCATGCAGTAGAGGCAGGGGACAGGGAAGAGTCATCATTGTGTATGCGGGTTTTGTTTTTGTTTTTTTTCCTGTTAAGAACAGGACAACTGAGGGTACTTGAATCTGCTAGAGATGACCACATCAGTCAAGCAGTCTTACTTGTTGGGAAACTCAGCCACAGACAACCCTGGTATAGCACAGCTCAGGGAATGAAGAGTCCAATCTGCACACTTGCGCAATTACACTGATAGATCGTGCTAAACCAACCTGATCTCCTTCTTTGAGAAGGTAACAGATTTTCTAGACAAAGGAAACGTAGTGGATCTAATTTACCTCAATTTAAGTAAGGCATTTGATACAGTTCCACATGGGGAATTATTAGCTAAATTGGAAAAGATGGGGATCAATATGAAAACTGAAAGGTGGATAAGGAACTGGTTAAAGGGGAGACTACAATGGGTCATACTGAAAGGTGAACTGTCAGGCTGGAAGGAGGTTATTAGTGGAGTTCCTCAGAGATCGGTTTTGGGACCAATCTTATTTAATCTTTTTATTACTGACCTTGGCACAAGAAGTGGAAATGTGCTAATAAAGTTTGCAGATGACACAAAGCTGGGAGGTATTGCCAATACAGAGAAGGACCAGGATATCATACAGGAAGATTTGGAGGATCTTGTAAACTGGAATAATAGTAATAGGATGAAATTTAATAGTGAAAAGTGCAAGGTCATGCAGTTAGGGATTAATAACAAGAATTATTGTTATAAACTGGGGACACATCAGTTGGAAGTAACAGAGGAAGAGAAGGACCTCGGAGTATTGGTTGCTCACACGATGTCTATGAGCCACCAATGTGATATGGCTGTGAAAAAAAGCTAATGCAGTCTTGGGATGGATCAGGCGAGGTATTTCCAGTAGAGATAAGGAGGTGTTAGTACCATTATAAAGGCACTGGTCAGACCTCATCTGGAATACCGTGTGCAGTTCTGATCTCCCATGTTTAAAAAGGATGAATTCAAACTGGAACAGGTACAGAGAAGGGCTACTAGGATGACCTGAGGAATGGAAAACCTGTCTTATGAAAGGAGATTCAAAGAGCTTGGCTTGTTTAGCCTAACCAAAAGAAGGCTGAGTGGAGATACGATTGTTCTCTATAACTATATCAGAGGGATAAATACCAGTGAGGGAGAGGAATTATTTAAGTTCAGTACCAGTGTGGACACAAGAACAAATGGATATAAACTGGTCATCAGGAAGTTTAGACTTGAAATTAGACCAAGGTTTCTAACCATCAGAGGAGTGAAGTTCTGGAACAGCCTTCCAAGGGGAGCAGTGGGGGCAAAAGACATATCTGGCTTCACGACTAAGCTTGATACGTTTATGGAAGGGATGGTATAATGGGATAGCCTAATTTTGGCAATTAATTGGTCTTTGACTATTAGCCCAAAATATGCCCAATGGCCTGTGATGGGCTGTTAGATGGGGTGGGATTTGAGTTACTACAGAGAATTCTTTCCTGGGTGTCTGGCTGGTGAGTCTTGCCCACATGCTCAGGGTTTAGCTGATCACCATATTTGGGCTCGGGAAGGAATTTTCTTCCAGGGCAGATTGGCAAAGGCCCTGTTTTTTTTTTTTTTTTTTTTTTTGCCTTCCTCTGCAGGGTGGTGCACGGGTCACTTGCTGGAAGATTCTCTGCACCTTGAAGTCTTTAAACCACGATTTGAGGAATTCAATGGCTCAGACATAGGTTTGATACAGGAGTGGGTGGGTGAGATTCTGTGGCCTGCGTTGTGCAGGAGGTCAGACTAGATGATCATAATGGTCCCTTCTGACCTTAAAGTCTATGATTCAATCAAAAAGAAAGGTTTTAAGAGAGTTAACATATAAGCGATAAAGATAGAAAAGGTTACAAACAAACAAAAGTAAATATACACTTTCTAATGGTTAAGACCTAACTTAGCAAGCTACAGTCTTTGTTCAAGGTAGTTTACTCACCAGCTTTCCTTTCCCAGTAATGGCAGACTAGCTCTTAGCCCGAATCCCCAGAAAGTCCAAGTTTCTTTCTCCCCAGGTGAAGGGTAACTCAGTAGCTCTCTGCCCCTCTCTCTATAGATACAGGGTGGGTGAGGTAATTTTTTTTTTATTGGCCCAACTTCTGTTGGTGAAAGGGACTAGTGTTTGTGCTTACACAGAGCTCTTCTTCAGGTCTGGTCTCTCTTTATAGTCCAGTAAACCTTTGAAAAATCTCTCTCTCTCAAAGTTCAATGACCCTGCATCAAGAGGCAGGATGGTTTCCTGGGGGTGCAGTATCTATCCCCCATTGAGAGTGTTCAATAATCACAAAAAGAAGAACAGGAGTACTTGTGGCACCTTAGAGACTAACAAATTTATTAGCGCATAAGCTTTCATGGACTACAGCCCACTTCTTCGGATGCATATAGAATGGAACATATATTGAGGAGATATATATACACACATACAGAGAGCATAAACAGGTGGGA
Source organism: Malaclemys terrapin pileata (assembly GCF_027887155.1). Classification (NCBI taxonomy): domain Eukaryota; kingdom Metazoa; phylum Chordata; order Testudines; family Emydidae; genus Malaclemys; species Malaclemys terrapin. Next base: position 28,010,550 of record NC_071513.1, read on the forward strand.
GTTGTCTTACCAACTCTGAGAGGCCAATTAATTAAGAGAAAAAAAAAAAACTTTTGAAGTGATAATCAAGGTAGCCCAGTACAGACAGTTTGATAAGAAGTGTGAGAATACTTACAAGGGGAGATAGATTCAATGTTTGTAATGGCTCAGCCATTCCCAGTCCTTATTCAAACCGGAGTTGATTGTGTCTAGTTTGCATATCAATTCTAGCTCAGCAGTCTCTCGTTGGAGTCTGTTTTTGAAGTTTTTCTGTTGTAATATAGCCACCCGCAGGTCTGTCACTGAATGACCAGACAGGTTAAAGTGTTCTCCCACTGGTTTTTGAGTATTTTGATTCCTGATATCAGATTTGTGTCCATTAATTCTTTTGCGTAGAGACTGTCCGGTTTGGCCAATGTACATGGCAGAGGGGCATTGCTGGCACATGATGGCATATATCACATTGGTAGATGTGCAGGTGAACGAGCCCCTGATGGTATGGCTGATGTGATTAGGTCCTATGATGATGTAACTTGAATAGATATGTGGACAGAGTTGGCATCGGGGTTTGTTACAAGGATAGGTTCCTGGGTTAGTGGTTTTGTTCAGTGATGTGTGGTTGCTGGTGAGTATTTGCTTTAGGTTGGGGGGTTGTCTGTAAGCGAGGACAGGTCTGTCTCCCAAGATCTGTGAGAGTAAAGGATCATCTTTCAGGATAGGTTGTAGATCTCTGATGATGCGCTGGAGAGGTTTTAGTTGGGGGCTGAAGGTGACAGCTAGTGGTGTTCTGTTATTTTCTTTGTTGGGCCTGTCTTGTAGGAGGTGACTTCTGGGTACTCGTCTGGCTCTGTCAATCTGTTTTTTCACTTCAGCAGGTGGGTATTGTAGTTTTAAGAATGCTTGATAGAGATCTTGTAGGTGCTTGTCTCTATCCGAGGGATCGGAGCAAATGCGGTTATATCTTAGAGCCTGGCTGTAGACAATGGATCGTGTGGAAATGGAAGAACACTTTAACCTGTCTGGTCATTCAGTGACAGACCTGTGGGTGGCTATATTACAACAGAAAAACTTCAAAAACAGACTCCAACGAGAGACTGCTGAGTTAGAATTGATATGCAAACTAGACACAATCAACTCCGGTTTGAATAAGGACTGGGAATGGCTGAGCCATTACAAACATTGAATCTATCTCCCCTTGTAAGTATTCTCACACTTCTTATCAAACTGTCTGTACTGGGCTATCTTGATTATCACTTCAAAAGTTTTTTTTTTCTCTTAATTAATTGGCCTCTCAGAGTTGGTAAGACAACTCCCACCTGTTTATGCTCTCTGTATGTGTGTGTATATATATCTCCTCAATATATGTTCCATTCTATATGCATCCGAAGAAGTGGGCTGTAGTCCACGAAAGCTTATGCTCTAATAAATTTGTTAGTCTCTAAGGTGCCACAAGTACTCCTGTTCTTCTTTTTGCGGATACAGACTAACACGGCTGCTACTCTGAAACCTTTCAATAATCACTTTTCCCTCCTGATAGCTCTGTTTGCTTGGCATGCAAATGTGTTTTTCTTTGTCTTTGGTCACACCTTGCTCAATTTACTTGGGGGAGACATTTAAGTAGGCAGAACCACATTCCTTTATCTGGAAAAAAAACTGTATATCAACTCCTCATCAAATGCCTGCTTTAAACACATTTTAGTCATAATTCCGGCACATGTGTATAATCCTTTGTAGGTTGACCATACATCCATCACACAAGGATAGTAATGATCAGTGATTTATTAGTGTTCCAATGGCATAGTACACGACACCTTTTGGGTATATATCAAGACAACAGTGTGTTAGGTGTAGTGAGTATGTCAGGCCTGGCAAGAGTTACTCTCAGAGTAGTGAATCACCAGTGGGTCTCTGGGTCACATCTATATTCCTGTATCTGTAGAGGTAGACAGAATTTAACTTCTCCTTAGAGGGAGTGCCAAATTCTAATTGCAGTTATACCAGCTTCAATCCAGAGTGACTCCACTGAAGTTAACTGAGTTATTTTGGATTGACACAGGTGTATGGGAGTGCAGAACACCGTCCACAAGCATTGCATTTTTGTAAAGTACATTTTTTTTAACGTAACATGAGACCTCCACTGCTAAAGAAGATACAACCACATTTTCTCACTGTGCGTTGTTTGCCTCCGAAGAAGCTAGACGCCAGCACAAAAGTAGAGAAAATAAAATAAAAGCATGTCATTGCCACCCTGAGGATCACTTCATATTTCATAAGCGTTTTTATCCTAACATCAATATTCTCACCAATAGCCATTGTAAACCTTACCATGCTAAAAGAATACTGATATCATTATTTCTCTCTCTCTAACACACACGCACACACACGCACAGGCAGAATAAAGCCCAAAACACACTGATGCTTTTATTCCATAAGAAAAGCTTTATATAAATATCAGCAGTTACTCCACATATTGGATGACTGTCGAGCTTTTAGGTAAATATTTTCTGCTACTGAACTAATGTCATGCGTGACATGCTTCTCCAGTTAAGATTAGTTTGCTAAAGCTGGTCAAAGAAATCTATATGTACTCATATTCCCTAGTTGCTGGGGGGCCTTACATTTTGACTGTAACCATGGTGCTGCTGGATTTATCATGACTGCATGGCACAATGTGCGTCTCATCATTCTTTCCTGGCAGCTTTGTACAGCTTTTATTTAGCTGTAAAAATAATTTACATTTCGTGAGCATCTGAATTAAAGATAAACTAGAACTATGACATCCAGGGATAGATATTTTTATGCAAATTTATTTATAAAACAAATCATATTTAGAACATAACATCACACCAATGTCTTCTTCAGACAGCTTGTCTCTTTTTACAAATATTTAAATCTTTCTTATGGGGAACAATATATTAAAGTATAATGTATACATTTGCCATGCAAATGGAAATACAGAAGATGAACAATTCTCAGTGGTTATTTACATCAATGAGTAAAATTTGGGAAGCTGGGTTAGTCACAGGTTTGGTTATGGGGTTAGGAGTTTTTTCACCATCACAGCATTGATTTGAATGTTTTCCAGGTCAGTAGTGACTATCCTGGCCCCATTGACTTCAGTAGGGGGGCAGGATTTCACCCTTAGTACACACTAAGCTGCTTTGTGGCCTATATGACATGCATTGTTATTAGTTCAGTTGCTGGGGGTCAACAATCCACATCACAAACAGCACCATCACCTTTACTCTAGTGCCATTATCATCTGTGACAACTTACCTGACACTTTCTATCATCAAGACATTTCAATAAAAAACTATGTCCCTTTTAAGTATGCCTGTATCTCTTTTCAGGATCATGACCTATATATGCTATTTGCCACTCACTCCAACTATTGTATTGCTCAATTACTCCTTAATACAACTACTGCAAAGAGTCAAAAACTCTTTTATATTCTAAAACATCATAAATCACAGTATTTTGCACTGTGTTCCAAATGTTCAAAAATGGTTCGTTTTACAAAAACAATAAAATGAAAAAAAAAAAACAGAATTATACACGTTTTGGTTGATAATAAGGCTATTATGAGTACACAATGTAAAATTTTGAAATTTGATTTGAAAATAGGCACAATTTAAAATCTTACAGGTTTTTGGTACAAAAATATGAATTTCATGAAATTACTAAAAAATGAAAATTTGAGCTGAGAAATGACTGGAAAGAACTAAGAAAAAATTCCACCTGAATGTCACGAAATCATTTTTTTCAGTTTCATCAGACTTTTCCTTCTGATCTTTTCACTCGGTCGCTTTTATGTTATCTCATTTCTACATGGTCTCTATTTCTTGATTTGTGTCCAAAAAATTCTACAGTTAGTTTCTTGAGTTCCCATAAAGCATAAGGCTGGTGTTTGATCAATGGTTTCACTATAACACTCTTCCTGTTTGGTGACAGCAACATCTCATCCATGTCAGAAGCCTCGGCTATTTACCATCCTTTTGCAGCTGTGAACTCTCTGCTGTGTGATTCCATTTTCACTGTATGTTACCCTAAAAAGGTACAGAGGATGCCATAGAATTGTTTTCCATTTCTAAAGAAAAATTGCAAAAATTCTAAATGGCAATAAAACACATCACAAATGTTGATATGTTTTCTTACTACAAATGTGCTCTGGCAAAGGCTGGACACTTGCACCACTACTCTGCTTCTCTTAGTCAGTCTAATGCTAATGCAAATTATCGCAATCTCAGAGGCAGGAGCATCTCAGAGGATGGATCATGCAGCACAATGTGCTCTTATGTTAGCGCTCCAGTAAATGGTGTTTGCCTGTGGCAGTGGGATCCTGTGAGAGTTGGAAGGAATACTATTGCTGTTAGGTTCCAGCTTTCTATCCAGACTGTTTTAGCTCAAATCAATGCTTGCCCCAGCCCAGTTTGTGTGGATGTATGCACTTCTAACTGCAGATACTAAAGAATAGCTGGTGATGCGAGTGATCCTGCTTTGGCTGATGTCACAGGCTGTTCCTCTTTCATCACTCCCTTTGGCACTCTGACAAACGTTTTGTGCAATAACCTCTGTCGAATGCTGCAGGCAATATCATGCTCCGTCTTTAGCTCTGCTTCTGTGTTCAGACCAAATATTGCTCGTGAATCAGAAATAACACAAAATATTAGACCCCTTTTGGTTGGAAAGTATGCTCTGTGAGGTGTTTGCTGCACTGAAACTGTACAATCCACAAGTTCCCTGAACTCTTCAGCATCTGTACTTTATATACAAAGTTACTTAAGTCTCACAGTACTTTTGCCAATTGTGCAGAGAGCTTGTAGACAGATATACAGTCTGCTGTATTTTAAGGTATGTTAAAATATTTTCCAATAGTATTGCATGCCAATATGCAGTCTGAGTTTTTCTCTTACCTGTCACATGAACCCTGTAGGTTTCTCCCTTTCTGCGCATAGAGCTGGGGGGACAACAACAGAACAAACTCTTACTTATTTGCAATTCCCACTTCTGCAGCTTGTCTGCCATCTTGAGGGATGGCCAGCAGCTGAAAAGTGCATCTGAGAGGATATTTGACTTTTAAAGATAATTTTTCATGGTAGGAGGCAATGATTCAGCAAATAATTATAATAAGCAAGAACAATAACCAATTAACATTGTTTCTAAACAAGTCCTCTTCTATGCTTTGTATTTTTGCCTGTAAACTGTCATTTTACTAATCTGCAGGCAGAACTTTCTGTCTTGATTTTCTAAGGGCTTTCCTAAACACTGACATCAGTGACATCAGGTGGATTCTGCACCCCCCACATCCATCAGATTCGTGGAGACAGAAAACTTAGTGTGAGGATTGGTGAATGGGCAAATTGAAGTGAAAATGGCAAGAGTGTTAATCCACTCAGTAGGATTCCTGTCCCTTAACCATTCCTAATCTAGTTTGTCTTCTATCTTTAGATGATACAAAGGTGACTGAACAAGGAAAGAGGTAAAGGGGAAGCATGGGGCAAGATAGCAATTCAAGCTGAGGGACACAAATGGGACTACTTGCAGGGTAACTCAACCTGAGTAAGAGTGGCAGAATCTGGCCCTGAGTTATCATGATTCCATGTCTTCCAGCAACACAATCTCGCTACCATGTAAGTTCACCTCATGATTCCTACTCAATAGCAGCTCAAGTAGACTCAAGAATTTCATCACCTCACTCTTCACTTCCTTATAGTTATCATGACAGTGCTGAAAAGTGGGTTATTATTGCTTGTGTGGGTATAAAATTCTCTGTATGTATAAAATGTACCATTATATTAGAGAGACAAGGTGGGTGAGGTAATATCTTTTATTGGACTAACTTCTGTTGGTGAAAGAGATGAGCTTTCAAGTTTCCTTGTTGGTTTCCTTGGTCAGTGCTACAACAGGAGATCACTGTTTTTCACAACAGTTCTATTTTGTTAGCATTGCAGCACTGTTTGCCTGAATTTTCCTACTCTGAACCCTTTAGCCCCTGCCTTGCAAAATCTCAGTTCTGAGAGAGCTACACTGAGCAATGTGTTTGCTGCTGCCAGATCTGCCTATGGTGCATTCTCTTTTCTTTTCAGTATCCAGGACATTTTAGGAGAACATTATCCTATCCAAAATATCTTCCTTTTTTAGAATTCTTAATCCGTCCTTTCTGCTTTTGTTCATCATCCCCTCACTCAAAAGGATCAAAGATAAGTGTCTCTTAAACCCCTTTACACTGTTTGGGCCATTTCCTGTTAGTGAGACCCTCCTAATCCCCACCAACTTCAATGAGAGATCTGAGAACCAAATGATAGCAAGATATAGAACTTTGTTTCAATTGACTTCCCTGGGAACTCATTCCATGGGACCAATATCTACCTTCAAATTCATGCATGATTTCCATGGACACCAATGAGGCTTACACGGGCAAAAGTGAAGGACCACCTGGCCCTTTGTAAAATGTAGTTCTCCTAAATTCCTCATTTTATTCCTACTTTCCTGATTTTTACATTATGTTCCCGAGATTTTTTCTCCACTTCTTTACCTTTAAACTAGTCCTTTATAACTTTCAATTTTAGTTTTGTTTCTCACTTTGCTGTATAATATTGGAAAACAAACAATTATCTGACCATCTTCACTCAGACAGACTTTTTTTTATTAATTTGGTATAAACATATATCATTCAAAAATGAAGCTGAAACTACAGCTTAGACTCGGAGAGGAGATGGTTTCCTGATATCCATCAAGGTTCTGCAATATTCTTTTCCAGTTCTGTTTTTACCCAACCTTTTGCTGCTTACCTCTTTTTCTAAGGGCTGGCCCACACTAAACCCCCAGTTCGAACTAAGATACGCAACTTCAGCTACGTGAATAACGTAGCTGAAGTCGAAGTACCTTAGTTCGAACTTAAAGGTACTTACTGCAGGTCCACACGCAGCAGGCAGGCTCCCCCGTTGACTCCGCCTACTCCTCTCGCGGAGCAGGATTACCGGCATCGACGGCGAGCACTTCTGGGATCGATTTATCGCGTCTAGACAAGACGCGATAAATCGATCCCAGAAGATCGATTGCTTGCCGCCGAACCAGCCGGTAAGTATAGACATACCCTAAGTCCATCCTTTTGCAATAGTGAGTACAGCCAATCACAAGGGTATTCAGATAAACACTGAATGATGGCTTTTGACTTTCTGTCTATATTGTGTGACAGACCCAGACCAGTGGGGTACCGGAGTCTGGTAGAGGGCAAATACACTGGTCACTGGATGAGTAGTTTTCTGTTCCCTGAGTGACCAGAGCAGGGGCTGCACTAGAGTAATCAGGAACCTTCTAGAACCAGTTAAGGCAGGCAGGCTAATTAGGACACATGGAGCCAATTAAGAAGAAGCTGCTAGAATCAATTAAAGCAAGCTAATCAGGGCACCTGGGTTTTAAAAAGGAGCTCACTTCAGTTTGTGGTGCGAGTGTGAGGAGCTGAGAGTGAGAGGCGCAAGGAGCTGAGAGTGAGAGGGTGTGCTGCTGCAGGACTGAGGAGCACAAGCATTATCAGACACCAGGAGGAAGGTCCTGTGGTGAGAATAAGGAAGGAGTTTGGAGGAGGCCATGGGGAAGTAGCCCAGGGAGTTGTAGCTGTCATGCAGCTGTTATAGGAGGCACTATAGACAGCTGCAGTCTACAGGGCCCTGGGCTGGAACCCAGAGTAGAGGACAGGTCCGGGTTCCCCCCAAACCTCCCAATTGATCTGGACTGTGGGTTCTTCCAGAGGGGAAGGTCTCTGAACTGTTCCCCAACCCACATGGTGACTCTCTGAGGCAAGAAAATCCGCCAATAAGCGGAGGAACTTTGTCACAATTGAGACTCTCTGCTTTTAGTTTTCCTATAGCCGAGCTAAAACTAGATTTTCTGTTTCATATGAAATTCTGTGTCTTTGAATTTTTTTTGCTTCCAAAATAGAACAAAGCTAAAATATTTCAAAATTTCCCACAAAACAATTCATTTCAGATCAACTGAATGGTTTGTTCTGATAAAATCAAAATGTTTCATTCCTATGGACTTTTTACAAATTTTATATTGTATTATATAAATGTTTCACTCTCAACAAAACAGCATTTCCCACCCAGCTAGGCTAAGCATGTTTCACCAGTACAACAGCCAACACAGGATTTCTTTTCACAAATCCAATGTGGTGTTCAAAATGTTCCTATTTAGTTTTATATGGGATTTTTGGTTACCGCTCTAGGATGGCAAGTAGTTAATTTATCTGTAGCATTTCCAGATCCTGTATACCAATGTTACTTCATGAATTTTCATAACTGCCATTGACTTCTATAAGGCTAGGATTTCTCCCCACTTGCGGCAGTGTATGATCAGTGGGGAAAAGATTCTATTCTATCGTGTCTATTTTTAAATTTCACACAACAATGAGCTTAAAGTACTTTTAACCAATTGCCTGAATCTTTGGCCAAGTCCACCTTACCTGTGAAAGATCCGTGTCAGTCATGTAATAGTCTTTTAATTTTTCATTCATTTAATTTAGTCCATTGATAGAAATTATCTGTCAGCTTGTCTATTTCCAGTTACTACTAGACAATACCTCACAATTATAATTGTGGATTGGGTATGATGTTTGTTTTACTTCTTCATTAACAGTTACTACACACTAAGTAAATTTGTTTCCTTGACATGACACATCACTAACGCATGTGAAAAATGTAATTGGTTACATCAAACTAAAATTAGGAAATAACATTAGCTGTCTGTATTTATTTACACATGCAAAGTTCAGACATATCATCAGGAGTTACAATGCTGTGTTTCATTCCACCACAGATTTAGGGTTTACCTTTGGTTAAATGGAGACATTGGTTCCACGTTAATTTATAAGAGCTGGGTAAGACTGAAAAATGCCGTGATCTCCTGAATGTTATCACACAGTCGAGAGTTACATTGGCTTCCTTATTTGCTTGTAAAAAATGTTACTTCATGTTGGCTCAGGGCCTGATTTTGCAGTCTTCCACTGCACTGGAAGATTTGGATGCTCAAGGAATAGAGATTCAGGTAAATGTTGCCCCTTCTATTACAATAAACATCAGATAATCACATTTGAATTTTGTTGTATTTTGAACTTTGTCTTCATGGAAAAAATCTTTCATCTGCACAGGATTTTATAGAAAGTACTTTAAAAAGGCCCTGTTGAATATAAACAAGAATTAGATGTTTTTTTTAACCATCCTACAGAATTCTATAAAAGGGAAATAATTCTCTATTAAATTCTATAGGACAGTTTAAAATACCTATACAAAGGTTATCATTTCTGATCGAATTCTGGACACTTTTCAATAAGGGTATAATTCAAATTTCTTTTATCATATGTACAGTACATTTTTAGCCATTTATTGTTTCATCAACATAGCCAGAAGTTGTCTTGGAAAGAATATAGATTATTCAACACCATGTTCAGCTTCCCTTTTCAGAGTAGTAACATTCAGCGAAGTGAGCAAGAGAGCAATAATTAACAATGTCCAATGTTAACAGATTAATTCTGGATGGAAGTGGAGCAGGTATGTTCATCCTTGTATAACCCATACACCTCCTGGGTGTGGTGTTCTGTCCCATCTAGTGGCACTGAGCCCACTTAGAGAGAGAGAGATAAAACGAGTCTGCTCTACAGCTTTAGTTAACAGCCACTTGGCTTTTGGCTCAGGCACTAAGCTCCAGAGGTCCCAGGTTCAATCCTGCCCAACGACCAGGGGCTATCGGCATTACACTTGCATCAGAACAGCAGGTGTGGGCAGAGGAGGAAGGTGGAGAGAAGAAAGGGGAGGGGGTATTTGAATTAAAAATCTAATAATTAAGAAATGTTATGCACTGATACATGTTAACTGGAGATGACCTAACTAATCTGGAAAAGTTCAGGTACTTCACATCTCAAAAGGGAATGCCAGCATGAAAACCTCAGGGAAGGCAGATAGCTTACTATAGCCCCAACTCAACAAAGCATACATGCTTAAATCCTATTGAAATCAGCTGGATTCCAGCACATGGTTAAGTGCTTTGCTGAATTGGGATGGTTTGCTGAATCCCTATGATAGCATCACCGCCTATTGCTCGTTAGACTACGCATCGAGAGTGACGGGGCAAGTAAAATTTACGTTTTAGAGCATCAGAAAATAAAGTGTCGGTAGGAGATCTGTCTTTGTGATCTGTGTTTAAGTTCTCTGGAACAGATTCTTGGCAAGTGTGGAAAAACTATATGTTCTACATGGTGCAAAGTGAACCTAAAGTGACCAAAGATTGTCAAGGGAGAATACCCCTGTGTAGGGGGAATCTCTGCCAGCATAACTCCAGGACCAACCAGCTGAGAATCAGTCACAACCGACCCCCTGACTGCAGCTCCTTCTCTCCACTGTGCCCAAGCACAGTGAGTGCTTGAGTCCTCTGGGTTAAAAATGTAGGCTCATAATGTGTAAAGCAGGGTATTTGGCATGGTCAGCCTGAAAGCTGTCAAAGATATAAGCATTCAAATTTTGACTCTGCCATAACTTTACCCATCTCTCATTTTTTTCTAACAAAAACATAGGAAACTACATGAAACTTGAAAATTCATTGCCCATAAAACAAATACAGTGTCTCAAAAATTTCTCATCCGCTTTACAACAAGTCAGAAGCAAAACTGATAAATGAAGTGCTCCATGATATGCTGGCAGTATCCATAATCCAATGCAGAGACATGCAGCCTATTGGGGAAAGGTACAAGGAAAGAAAGCAGTCCTGTTCTGAGTCTCCTGCCATCAACTTCCTTTGTTAAGACTCATTAAATATTCAATCCTGATATTGCAAAATACCTTTTAAACTCAGTAGTGAGGTATCACTGACGGGGGAGACAACAGAGGACTTGTACTCCTCCATGACACAAATACAAGGCATCAAATATGCACTCCTTACAGTGAGTGGATCTTGGCCAGACATTAGACCATTCAATCCTACACTCGCTACAGTTTCTATGCATTGACCCTCTGTTCCAGTAAACTGTGTGAATGAGGAATATCCACTTTGAGCCTAATCTGAACCCCATCAGGAGTTGATGGGAGTCTTTCCATTGACTTCCATGAGCTTTATCATAGAATCATTGAAGATTAGGGTTGGAAGAGACCTGTGGAGGTCATCTAGTCCAATCCCCTGCTCAAAGCAGGACCAACACCAACAAAATCATCCCAGTTAGGGCTTTGTCAAACTGGGCCTTAAAAACCTCTAAGGAGATTCCACCACCTCCCTAGGTAACCCATTCCAGTGCTTCACCACCCTCCTAGTGAAATAGTTTTTCCTAATATCCAACCTAGACCTCCCACACTGCAACTTGAGACCATTGCTCCTTGCTCTGTCATCTGCCACCACTGAGAACAGCCTAGCTCCATCCTCTTTGGAACCCCCATTCAGGTAGTTGAAGGCTGCAATCAAATCCCCCCTCACTCTTCTCTTCTGATGACTAAATAAGCCCAGTTCCCTCAGCCTCTCCTCATAAGTCATGTGTCTCAGACCCCTAATCATTCTCATTGCCCTCCGCTGGACTCTCTCCAATTTGTCCACATCCTTTCTGTAGTGGAGGGCCCAAAACTGGACACAATACTCCAGATGATAGAGGGGAATAATCACTTCCCTCAATCTGCTGGCAATGCACCTACTAATACAGCCCAATATGCCGTTAGCCTTCTTGGCAACAAGGGCACATTTAGATACCGGCCTTTCTTGTTTACAACAATGTGCTTAGGAATGACAGTTCCATCAACTGAAATCACAAGAAATGATTGTCACCTATTATCCTATTCCATCTCTCTACAGCTCTGCCTATATTAGCTTCATTACCATTGCATCTGAACACCTGCCAGTAACACTGATGTTACAATACAAGATTCCTGCCCTTGCACACAAAAAACAAATACAAAAAAATTAAAACATTATCAGTGGTCCAAGATGACTGAGATAAGTTTAGGTATAATCCATTACTGGTTTTTTGCACACTTTATTTTATCCACTTTTTTTTTTTTCTGATAGTATCAATTGATTTTATGTAGTCCTGGGGTCACTGATTTACTACTGCTCATGCTGGCAAAGGTTTCTATCCTGTTAATATTTTTCTCTATTGTTGCAAAAGTAAAACTAAAAGAAATGTAAATGCAACTCGAGTAAAACATGCTCCTATTGTGATGATTTTAGAGAGCAAACTTCTTAGCGCAGTGTGATAATCAGTGCTTGTGGGATTGGGGCCTAAACTTGGATGGTAGAGCAACCCTTAATTAATAGTTAATGTTGAATGAAAGAAAGAAAACATGCTCCTCGGCTGATGTACCTTGTCATGTCTCAAGTGAAGTCAATGGAGCTGTGACAATTTACACCTGCCGATGATCTGGCCCAAAGAAACAAAGCAAAAACTCCATAGAATATCAGGGTTAGAAGGGACCTCAAGCAGGTATCTAGTCCAACCCCCTGCTCAAGGTAGGACCAATCCTCAAACAGATTTTTGCCCTAGATCCCTAAATAGGGCCCTCAAGGATTGAACTCATAACCCTGGGTTTAGTAGGCCAACGCTCAAACCACTGAGCTACCCCCCATATCTGGATACTGGTTGGGCTTTTTTATTCACCCATCCCTTTCTTCTCTTCCTTTTGGGTATACATCTAAGCAGTAGCTTTCACAGATGCCAATAGGCTGACAGAGCCCAGTTAACTTATTAGGTTCACTGACATTCATTTTCAGGCAACAATGCCAGGATATTTGGCAGGTACAGACTGCTGTAAAATTCTTTCAGTTTTTAGTTTACAAAATTTTTAAGCACATTTTAAAAAATATATAAGTTGAGTAAAAGCTCTGAATTTACAGTTAGAAGAATTTTGTAATGTTCTAAAAATATATTATCAAAAGTGAAAAGGGGGGAAATAAGACAAGAGCAGAAAGAAGCTGAGAAGTGGAAGCGCTGAGGAGCAAGGATTAAAAGCCAGAGGTTTTACAAAATCTAAGGGCAGTTTGGAAGCAAAGCACAACATACATTGCACTCGTTTTGGTGTGAGGAGGATGGTAGCGTAACATTCACTGTCATCTGGAGACAGTCTGGATTTGGCACAATTTCTATCTGCAAAACTCATTTTGCAACAAAACATTTCTTCCAGAAAGTCTACTTTTCTGACATAACATTAGTTTCTACATTGCTAATAAGTCTCCTCCTATTAGATTGCTCATGATAAGGAACATGTTTTACTCCATGAGCTTGCTCCAGTAGTGCCTTCTCAGGAAAAGCTATCATTCAGGTCAATGAGAATTTTTCCTGAGGTAGCGTACTGTGGGTATTTGGCAGCGCTATATAAATTGTTCATTATTATAATCTTGCTCCACTGCTCAGAAAGATGGTCCTGTACTGCCCTCACTAGTTTACCTTGATTAACATCTAAGAAAGAGATCTCATGTTCAGTGCTTTGTGCCGGGTTAACGGGGAGGAGGCTGATGGCAGGGCATTCTTTGTGGTGGTCCCTCAAACTTTGGAACCCACTTCCCCACCCTTGGTCCATAATGGTCTGAGACAGCCCAAACATGTTGACTTTCATGGCCAGCTAAAAGGCCCACCTGATTTCCCTGGCTTTTGAGAAGGATGAGGGTTCCTAAGGGAGGGGAATGATTGAAGGCAATGTGGGGTATTGGGTTTTGTTTGAAGACTGCTGGTTTTTAAATTACAGGTAAAGCTGCTTGGATTTGCATTAGTTCTGTAATTCTAAGTAATGGCAGGGCACCCATAACCAGGGGTGGGCATTTTTAAATTGTATTTTATAAATCAAACTAAATAATCAGAAGGACTTAGCTATGAACTTACTATAGGTTGACTTAAGGGAGGTGGTCCAGTTTAATATCCATGCCCCTCAGGAAAGTTAACCTTATGGGGTTTACAAAAACTGAGCATGCACATTTTAAACCTAACCCAAAAAGAATAATCACAAAAGAGAATCACCGCTATAGTCACATTTATGGGTCCTTATTTACAGGTTAGACAAATTTTCACAGGGGAGTCTAACAGATACACTGGTGAGCCCTCCAGTGGGAAAAACTGGGTTGGGTTGTGGGGGGGGGGAGGGAGGGTGTCACAAATAGGAGGTGTGCTATTAATCCAAACGGAAGACTGAAATTTTCCCACAAATAATAACAACGTGATATGTGGAACATTTTCCATTTCCACCTTCACCTAGAAGATAAATCCAAGTCAATTTGCTATCTTTAAAGTTATGTGACAAGCCCCAGATTCATCTTGCAACCTCACCTGCATATTCAAGTGCCACCTTCCCTGACCACCTTCACTTCTATATGCTCCCACTGTCAGTTCGCCTGGATGCTAATCTGTGAAAAAATATTTATACTAAGCAACAAAGACCCACTCTTTTATCCTCCCTCTCCTGACTAAAAGAGCTTTTGTTTCTCTTGATTTTTTTATTAGTGTTTTTAGAGCTAATAAAAATTATAGTATTTACAGCAGGTGGGACCAGTTATGTCAGACTAAATGTAGTGGTGCTGGATGAAACAAGTCTACTACTAGAAATATTACTGTTAATTATTGCCAGTGGGGATAGGTAACACTCTGATTTTCAAAAACAACCATCTGTCTGCACCACACTCCATGTATATGCACTTTCCCTGAAATGTGTTCCATGGAAAGGACATCCCAGACTTTCAGGAAGTACTTATCTATTTATAAAGATTATTGGAAGAGCATATTTACTGAAGAATAAAAGCGAACTATTAATTCAGTATCACTCAGCCATTTGCAAGAGACATGTTTGAAAGACGGCAACAGAGGGCCAGATTCTACCGTTGGATATTCATGAGCAGCACACATTCACTTAAATGGCCATGCAATTAAAAGATTTTTCACATAGTATTTTCATATCATTCAAGAAATGCCCACTAAAGAGATCAAAGATTTCTATCTTAAATTCCTATAAAACTGTAGAAATTGATGTCATCAATTTATTTAAAATTGAAGTTCCAAGATTAGGAAAGAGGTTAAATCAAATTAAATTACTCTTATTCCCCGTTTTTTTCTCAGAATTCCTTCCAAAAATGTATAGAGGTGATACATGTTGTAAAAGATCCGTGTCAGTGTTTTCCTGGCATTTACAAATGATATCCGTCAATGTTGGTATTGAAAGACTGACTTTATTTTGTTGTTTGTACCTATGATTGAATTGACTCATTTTGTGAGATTATAGAAAATGTATTATATGATCGTATGTGCCTGATGTCCCCTAGAGACCCTATGGAAATGAGATGATGCATTTCATAAGGTTGTCTTGTCAAGATAGATTGTACTAGCTAAATAAATAAACTGCAGTATGTGATTTCACTGTGCACTGTTGACTTCTGCTTACATGATTTAAAGGATGTTACTATGAATATCCTAGGTTGCTAATGTAAATGATGGAGAAATCATAGGTCAATCACATAATAATAAATATTAGCATAGGTTTCTCAAGGCCAGAAATGGCTGAAATTGTAATTGTAATTATAATTTTTCTCTTGAATTACGGGATGTTGAAAACACTCAGGACCCTGCCTTCCTGGAACTGCTCCATTAAAGCCAGGCAGTCTCAAGTTCTGATTTTTTTTATTGTTCTAGAAGTCACATTACAATGTTATAACGGGTATTTTCATATCTTTGTACACTTGAACATTATGTTGTATTAATTCATATTGTGTATTGACTTGTAGAGGACTGATACATAGCAACTGCCATACTGGATCAGACCAGAGGTCCACCTATTCAGCATCCCATCTCCCACAGTAGCCAAAAGTGCAACGGGAGGTGCACTTTATAGTGCCTCATAATTCTCTGTTGCTAGAACAACGAGTATTTAACATAATAGTCAATTGTAAGCTGCTTTCACTTCAACCAGCAAAATAAAGTGCTCTCAAAATGCACTCCTGTGATCACTGATGCATTATATTTGATGGAAGGCTGGTCAAAACAAGATGGGGCAAACGGATACACTAACCGTCACTTATGGCACTATTTATCCCACTGCTGAATTGTCCTGGACATGCAGGAAGAAAGACGACACAAGGGATGTGGTTTAACTGGCCACAATCTTATTAATTTAACTCTACTGTGAACTATCCAGCAATAACTTGTATGATACGGGTCACTCTTTCTTCATTCAATAATACACTCTGCCTGATGGATGGCTGCCGTCAGCCCCCTACCCCTCCCACCCCTGTGGCCAGAATATTGTTGGGACCCCACCAACCATAGTGTGATGATTAAAGGGCTGGAGACATTAAAAACCCCCAACCTCTTTCCCCAGCTTTCCCTAAATTCACTTCCTAATCTGGTTTATCAGGGAAGAGACCACTATTGAACAACTGCCTGCACTGTATTGCATCTGTACTATACCTGCACTGCCAAGTTGAGACAACTTGATGTAATCCTCCTGTTGAACCCCCATGTCTCTGTGCTGCTGTGGGTCAGGCAAAAAAACCCACCTTACAGGGAGGGAAAAATTCCTTCCCAGACCCCAAAAGGCAACTAGCACTATGCCTGCAATGGATCCAACTACCGTAATTGCATGGATGAGAGCTGCTGGTCCAGTGTGTAATGGCACATAGAACTTAGAATAAGGTCTATATGTCCTCCCCACTGGTGCACAGAACTCAGTGGGTTTCATCAGAACTTCTGCCAACTACCATCCCCCAAACTATGAGATGCGGGCTCTCAAGAGGGAAGTGAAGTAAGCTTCACTTAAAGGGGCTCCAGCTCTTCCCCCCAGAAGATCCACACAATGATCCCCACCTCTGAAGCTGTGGGGATGAATTTGCCCCAGAAACTTTCATGGGAGTTGCACCTTTTTATTTCAGGTCTCAGTTTTGGGAAGTCAAAGGTTATCATATGAACAATGTTTTTCATAGTATTAGGGCAACTGGTGTATTACCAAAACAGGGCTGCCTGCTAGGCAATGAACCAAGCAGACTTGGAAATGATGGTGAAATCATAGTTTCTCGTTACTATAATGCTTACAGAAAAACCATCCTCCTCAGAAGTGGTAAATCCAAGGGTGTTGTAACAACCCTGGAATTGCCTATTCAAAGACATTAACATCTTCTTGGGAACTGATGCCTTTTGGAGACGCGCTTTGCTGAAAACACTGTTTATAAAAGACTTTCCACTATAATCTTATCTGAACATTTTCTATGTTTTCCTAATATGTAATGCCTGTATCTACTCACTGATGGGTAGTTTATAGATGAACAGGCACATTTTCTCTGTTGGCTGATTCTGTGCCTCTACACAAAGGAACCCAAATAGTCAGTGAGCATTTTAACACAGTGAGGAAAAAAACAAGCAAACAAAAAGAGCAGGTCATAAATTATATAATCGTGTAAGGATGCAAATGCAATGACTATGCAAAACTAGAAATAAAAGTGCAGGAAGGAAATAGCATTTATTTCATTAAGAACCAGACCCTGCAAACCATCCAAGCAGTGAACTCAGTGGGATTGTGCCATGTATATTTGTGTATATTCTATGAAATATACTTGTACATTATGTTCATATAAGGTATATGTTGTATAAATATGTTCCATCAAGTGTAGACACAGCAATAATTGATGAAGTTACTTAATCAGATAGCATGATGTCTTTTTTTCAGCCTTGTTCCAAAATGGTTTAATTAAAGGATACTCAAAAAGAACAGATAAGAGTGTCCCTTTGACACACTTACATGAGCAGCAAGTATCAGAATCTTGTAAATCAGGTCTGTTCATTCTCACTGGGATCCAAGTTGTTCTGTGTAAAAGAAGAAAGATTACTGCATTATAACCATGGCTTTAAAAACTCCATACTACCTTCCACACTCTTCCAAAACACTGCCCTCCAATACTTTCAGTATGTCTTTTTTCTAGCGTAATTCAAGATCAACAGGTTTTTTTTATGACACAGTCTATTTAAGACTTGCATAGGGCTGAGGTGTGTACATTTTCCTCAAAAGTTTTACAAATTTCATCCAGGTCTGGTGGGCCATAATGATGACCTGAGTACATTCATTAGATTGAAGAAGAATCTCTGATGGAATATCCTAGATAGTGTGCCTGTCCTGTCAAAGGTTCCCTGATAACTATGTCCATTTTTTCTAAGATTTAAGCCAGGTGTGGATTGACTACATAATCCTTGCACTGAAGCCTTGGGAAACACTGCTGTTGATGCTCCTGGCAACCTCTTAATCTAAATAAGGATACAAAAGGGTACTAAGTTAATGTGTAACACAGGTATGTAAACAGAAAACTCTGTAATTGTAGTTTGCTCATTTAGGGCCTGATATAAGGACTACTGAAGATAATTGAAGTATTTCCATTGATTTTAAATGGGCCTTACATCAATCCCATATTCCTCTCTCTAATAGGTTTGTTTCCATGCAGTATAGTACTGACATAGATCATGAGTTGTGTGAATTATAGTATGTACAGGATCCACCACTTATTATACACATGCCAGACACTATGAAATCAATGCAACTTAGCAACATAAGTAAAAATTCAAAAAATATTAGGTCCTAAATCATTACCTGCTTTAAAGTTGGTCAGGTCAAAAAGTGATGCAGCCTTCCTGTTTATCATATTCTAATATAACATCATTGTATTTTAAATATCATGACACCCAAATGGAATTTTTCATAATTTTCTCATCTCCGCTTGCAGTAATTCAACAAAAATGATATGGAAATGCCTTGAAACCTCTTAAAGAAGCAGCATTTTTTCCTAATTTGAACAGATGAAGAAATATTTCAACCCGAGCTCAGCAAGGGATAACAGTATTACAGTCACTGCATGGGGAATTTTGCCACTCATAATTCTAAATCCTTCGCAAACACTTTATTGCTATAAGGTAGCTAACACCAGCCTCTACACAACAGGACATCCATAGCATTAACCATGAGAGATAGGCTTGCAGAAAGAAACTATAGCAAAGTAATTGTAAATCTCTAATGATGCATAAAACTAAGCTGAATTGGTCCTGAATTCTCAGCATAAAAGAAATGAAGCATCGGAAGAACCAATTCTGGTGGCAGTATAACATACTGTAGTGTGGAAACTGTTTATGGTATTTGCTGCAATGAAAATATTTCTACTAAAATGCATCATGCAAGTGATAGGAATACATTAAAAAGGCCTGAATGATGCAACTTCTAATGACATCTTGTGTGACAATAGGAGCAAAGAATTAGCCAAAAGAAAATCTGATCTGGCCTACACAATTTGCCATCATATTTCCTAGTCACAGCCTGTATCCGGCAGAATTGGTTAGAATTTTTTTTTAATTGCTACTATTGTTAAATGATCTTCCTAGGAATACTTGCTCTCTGCTTTTCTATTGTGCAATGAGGTCTTTCGTTCTTCTTTCTCATATCCCGATGATGTTTGCTTTTATCGATTTTATGACTTCAATATAAGTATCGATGTATGGATCAGATGACAGTGTTCTTGTATTGTGACTTGCAACAAATAGTTGGGCTGTTCTTTTAGCCATTTTCTGTTTTTTGTCCTGTGCTACCCCGGGTTGTGAGCATTGGTCATGCTGACACATGATTCTGTGCTCAGTTTCCTGATTTATTCTGCTTTGTTTGGCAGAAGAATTTTGCAGCAGTGCATTTGGGGTGCCGTCCCTTGTACCCTATAGCTGCAGTACCCCCTCCACTTTGTCTGGGTTGCCCTAGAGTAATAGAGGTACGTTCAGATTCCCCACTACCCTAGACACTAGCTCAATACCTTCTCAGCTTGGTAAGACCTGCCAGAGCATATGCTCTGCTGTACTTTGCTGTCAAACCCCGTTCATCCCCACACCAACACTCAGGTAGGGAGGTAGGATTTTGTGTAAAAGAATACTCCATGATCATATACCAAATGAGGAGATCAGAAGGTGTACAGAGGTGACCGATATAGTGCAGGCGATGTATGATGCAAAGCGAAGATGCGAGGGTCATGTAGTCCACAGGCAAGACAATAGGTGGGCAACCTGCATCAGTGACACGATCCCGAGAGATCACAAGCGACTGCTGGGTAGACCGAAAGCATGCTGCGCCGATCCCATGAGAAAACTGTTTGGCCAGAAACGGAAAGAACGTGCTCACAACAAAACGGAATGGTGTGGCGTCGATTTGCGTTTGTGGAGGGACGGCCGGACGAGACCAACCCGGACAAAGGTGGCAAAGGTGACTAAGACACCTTCTTTGTGATGTCAGATATCTCAGTATAAGTTTTTATATTACATTGGGCTAGATCATGGCATTTATTCCACAGCCCTGCATAGAAAGCAGCATGGAGCTATGACATCCCAAGAGGGCACTAGGAGAGATTGTACCGCAGGCAAGTGCATTCTCTCCTGAGGCTGTTTACACTGCACCATCCATCAGACTGACACATCTCCCCACAGTGCACTGGCCCTCTCTGCAGGCTAGTATAGAGGCCCAGCGTCCTACTGCCACACAGTCGCTTTGGCACAATTTGCCTGGCAGTGTGAAGAAGCAGGAGCGATGTGTGCCTGTGCTCCCCACAAAAAAGAGAAACTGCTATTGTGGGAGGCCCTTGCACGGCTGCATAAACATGGATCTGGGTTCTCATTGCTGGGCTCTTCCCACCCATATACCCGCATGATGCCCACACAAGTGCCATCATTATCTAGACGATAAAATATAATGCCTGTCTCACAGTTGTATGTGAATTTATTTTGACTGTTACAGTGCCTGCCCTGAGTTCTAAGCACTTTGCATTGTACAAACACCTAGTAAAACATTTTAAAACTGCATTTTAAAATACCATATTATGAATTACTGGCCTCAACAAACTATCAAAACCAACTTGTCTTATCCCAGTGACCTCACCACAAACCCACTGGGGCCTTCCTCCATCAATCCACCACTATTCTGAAAGTCTGTATGGAAAGATGAGCTTTGCAGCAAGTGTTAATGCTGGTGAAGGATGCCAGACTGATTATCCTGAAACTGAAAGTCCTCTACTCATCTACAGAGCGGGAACAGCAAAAGCAGTAGCAATGCAAGTTTCCCCACATGGCCTCACCTATATGCTTCAGCATGGCCATGGACAGAACAGCTTTTGAGATGAAAGGGTTGTTTTGTTTCTTTGCATCTCAAATCCAAGCCTTTCTACAGACGCTGCCACGTGGTACCAAATGGGACCATGGTTTTGGCACCTGTCCACTGAGAGCTAGAATAGACACCAACAAAACTCTTGCTCTTTTTTCTTTTTTTAAATAATTTCACAAATCTCAGAGCCAGACATCTGAAAAGTAGGATATATCAACACAGTGTCAAAATCTATAAATGCACAGACTTGAAATCTGTATGTGCAGATAAAAAATGGGGTATTTGCAATTAAATAATCATCTTGATGGAATGCATAAGAGAACCACATTTATCCATAATATGCTGGTGGCACTGTATACCAGTTTCAGTATATGATCTCTCATGCACTCTTGATGACTTATTGGAAGGACACCTAGCTGCAGCAAGGAAAGCAGCTAATATTTATCATTTTTATTCTTTAAAATATTAATAATTTCTCCCATTAAAAATAAGAAGTGAACAAAGTGACCCATTGAGGCTTTGTATAAGTCACAGAATATGATGTACGGTATCTGTGTACAAATGTTATACCCATATTTATACCCCCTGAAAAATTCTGCTTAATAGAAATAAAAATTAAAGAGTTTAGCATGAGATCTTTAAAAATGCTTGGCATTGGCCTAACACTGCTCCCGTTGAAGTCAATGATAGATGCACCATTGACTTCAGTGGACAGAGAGTTAAGATAATGCTAAAAAGTGAGGAAATTCAGTTTCTCAAAGACATTAATTGTCCTCCAACCCTTGCACAAATACCCACTAATTAGAGGTGGAGAAATTGATTAAAGAGAAAAGAAGATGTAGAGACAGAGGAGTGAACCAGTTCAGATTAAGGACCAGAGTCAGAACACTTTACATACATTGGTGCACTGTTAGTCACACTGACTTCAGTGTGACTGAGGGGTTCAAATCTTGTCCTGTTCAACACATACCTTCAACTCCAATCCCAAATCACCTCCTCATTTTTAGATGCAAACTAAAATCAAATCAACCCTCTTATAAGTTTCTGAAATGTCTGGAAACGTATTTTCCTCACTTGCATCCAGGGTGGGAATGGAATCAGATCTGGTAAAATGCCATAAGAAAAGCTGTCCACGCAGTACTTCCACCAAAAAAGTACTCAATTTTCAGCCTTCCTACTCAGTACATGGAGGTTCAAACAGTTTTGCTAAGCATCTGAAGTTTGGGATAATTGTCAAGCCAAACACAAATGCTGGATCTTTTGTCTCTCCCTACCTGAAACCTTTGCTCACCCTCAAACAAGAAATCAAATCAGAAGCTTCTAGAGGTGTGAGGGTCTTTTGTACTTGTTTGGAGGTCACAACTGTCATCCTTGCTTTGAAGAACTAGCTCTGAGAAGTTACTTTAGGAGGAGGGTTTGGTGTATAATACTTACCGTACATCCATACCAATTCAACCCACATAACATGGGCCTGCTTGCCACAAGAATGGAGCATTAGAAGAGGGCCATATTTATGCATTCTACATTCCACAGCAAATTGACACTTTTAAAAGACATTAGAAAGTTGCTGTCTTAACAATCTCTATGGCCTTGGAGGTTTTTATGGGTATTAGTTTTGGAAAAGAGTCCAGTCTACTTGACCTGCTATTCCTAGGATCTCGTAAAGCCAATGAGACTCCATTTGACACCTCCATAATTCAGAGATACCTCACATTTTTCCAATCAATTCAGGCCATCTCTAATTAAATTGAAACAAGAAACTAAAGTGAGATGAATGGTTTATAGCTGCTTCAATGCCTCTCTACATTGATTAATAGATAAAGAATTCATACTTCCACCAAATTAGTTGACAAACTCAACTGTAATTTATTCCTTGTACATGATGATCTGCAAGCACAATATGCTGCTACTGAGGCTCATCTTCAGCTCCCTCTAAATATATTTTGTGCTGCTTGGCTGCCCCCACCGGGTACTCTCAACCCAGCAAATGCTGCCTTAGCATGCAAAATTCCTCCACACAGCTTTTCTTTCAAAATACAGCAGCAAAGGGTTTTTCTTGCATATCATACCATTGTTTGTCAATCCGGTTCATATCCAAAGGGGTTGTATTAGACCCATGGCTACTCCTGGATGCCCAGAGAGTAGTTGTACTGAAGAGTGCATTTCTCCATCTGCACTCATTAAGGTGCGTGGCATAAATCTCTGGTTTCGGATGTGAATTATGCTACACTTACCTATGCCTTTCTCACCTTGGTGTCAGACTACTGCAATACGTTCTGCTGGAGACTGTTCAGAAACTGAAGCTAACCCAGAATGTGGTGGCCTGCTTATTAAGCAGAGCATTACATTGGAAGCAGATTCTTCCACACTGGTCACTTATAGGTTGCTAAGTGAATACAAGGTGTTGATACTGACCTTTAATACCATACATAGTATGGGTCTGGGTTACCTAAGAGACCGCCTCTCTCCTTGTGCCATACAACTGTACTTGCGGTCAGCAAAAGGCACGTGAGCTGGAGCTAGGGTGACCAGACAGCAAGTGTGAAAAATCGGGACAGGGGTGGGGGGTAATAGGAGCCTATATAAGAAAAAGACCTAAAAATTGTGACTGTCCCTATAAAATCGGGACATCTGGTCACCCTAGCTGGAGATCCCAAATATGATCCTTTAACTTGGAGAATGGGACAGGGTACAAATTGGGTGAGATAGCAAAGTAAAAGTATTGGCACTGAAACTGCAGCTGGACATAGATATAAGTTGCTTAACCTGATTCACTGATAATTGTGCACTTTGAACTTAAAACAGGCATCCAGCATTTAGGATAGACATTTCTGCTAACTGTGTATTAGAAATGGAAATCAATAAATCGATCATCAAAAACATAACTTAATTGTGCTTCTTAACCAGAAATTGAGATACATGCATTTCTCTCTTCCCTCTCCTCCTTGCCATTTAATATAGCCAGTGTTACATAAGTAATTGCTTTGAATCCACAGGCAAAGACATGATGCCAAGAACATATTGTCAGTAAAACAAAACAAAACCATTTCATGTCCCTGCTGAGTTCACATATACATGGTTAAAAAGGCATATTTTCTAATTATCCATCCTGATCTGGTCAGTGTGTGTTTAGTCACTGCTGTCATAACAGGTGTCCAAGCATCCTTTACCCTTTGTGTCACTGTTTTGTCACAGGCCTCTGCTGCCTTGCTGTGGTGGCTTTGCTGTTCACTCCAACGTGGCCCAGTTGCAGGCCCAGTGTTTGTTGCTTTAAACAATCCCTTTTGTACATCCCCCAGGGCTTGTCCTTCATCTTAAGTGTCACCAATTTTTCTTTAAAATCTGACATTCTTCAGCTCATCACACTTTACATGTTCTACCAATCAGCAGGAAAACACCGGTCTTTTGTTAATCTCTCTTTGCCTGTCTCTTTCTCCATCTTTTCTTGCAATCTTCATTTCTTCTACGTACTGTAAGGTATTTTGAAACAGTTTGATTCTGATTCTTTTATTAGGGCCAATCTTACTCCAACATCGATCAATGGCATAATGTTTCATTGACTTCAAAAGGGCAGGACCATGTCATAATTTTTGTCCCAAGGCAAACTAAGATTTGATCCTGCTACTTTCAAACAATTTCCACACAGTCTCTTGATCTTTTTGTTCTTATTTCTCTGCTGGCATGCTAAAATCATGTTTGAGAATGATCCTTAAGCTTTATGTAATTGGGTCCCTGTCCTGCTCCCATTCAACACAATTCAATTTTTTCCACTGAACCATCTACATTGCTGGCTCTGCTTTAACATTTATTGGTGTCTAACATTTATTGATGATCTCTGGAGTTCAAAATACTGGTTTTTGTTTTGTTTTTTAAGTTCTTAAATTATCTGTAACATTTTTTACAGTATCAGAGTATATCTCATGCCCTATCTCATAAAACAACATCTTTTTTTGATTAAATCATAATTTCTCTGGTTGGAAAAAGTACCTGCTAATAGCAGTGCTCCAAAATAAGGATAGCACTCAATGTTGATTTTTCCCTAGGGTCTTCAAGGAATTTGCTATAGCTTCAGGGCAAAATTTCCATAATGGGAATTCAGGATCCTAAATCCATATTTAGGCCATATTATGTGCCATCTTTAGGCACCAGATTTTCAAAAGTGCTGAGCACCCATTAGGTCGCATTGGTTTACAAAGGCTGACAAGAGGAAAATTAAAGTCAAAGCCAAATATGTAACCAAAATGAATCACTGGACACCCTGACAAAAATGACAAGAATTCCCAGGTTTAGAATGGCAATGGTATTCCTCTTATTTTGAATTGGAGTTTAAAGCATGGACCCTCTATATCAGGGGTTTAAAGATACTAGTGTGGACCTCACCTTTTCTATAGCATGGACCTCAAGGACCACCTCTCAACCAATACCTGTTAGCATGACGTCCCTGTGCCAGTTACAACAATTGCTCACATGCAAAACCAGTATTAAGATATTAATTAATCTATTTTAGCCGCTTTTAATGTAATTCTACAGTTGGAAGCCAGGAGGAGCCAGTATCATGTGACCTTCCAGATCCCCATGGGTCGCTAGTGATTTGGAGAATCTCTGATCTATAGTATCACACTTCACAACTCTTTGATATAATTATTGTCTGCTCTGTTGTGCTAAAATGACTATAGTTCTTGCTGCCCTGGAAGCAGAGCCAGAGATTCCTTTCCTCTCGTCACTTATCCTTCTTTTCTGCATTGCACTAAAACCAAAATGAAATGTGTTGCTGACTTGTTCTTCGGAGGTTTTTCTTATTCTCTCTCATATGATAAGTGTACAATAGCAATAGTTTCATTTCATCATGAAGTTACATGACTGCCTGTAAGTCTTTCGAGATTTCAGCCCCAACCTGGAAACTTCACGTGAGCGGGAGAATTGCAGCACCCATATGCAGACTCTGCCTCCAGTTTGATCATTAGCAGAGTCAGGGCCTTACTACTTTCATAGATGGTAAAATTCAGCTTTCCTGCCGTTGTATACTGGGCTCATGGAGAGACTTACAACAAATATCAGGAAACAGTATTTGAAGTCAGATGAACAGTGTTTCTTACAAAACATGGAAGCTAGAATTAAGTAACTTATTGAGGCAGATTCTAGTCTAAAATCTGTAGTGAAAGACAGACTAACAATTACCATTATTTTAGAAATGTCTCCTCAGATTTTGACCCATTTGTGCTTTAATTGCTTTAACGTATTGCGTTAAATACTTCTCCAAAAAGCTTTTTGATAAAATGGGGAAAGCCATGAAGTGCCAGATATATTTCTTTCCCAAATTGCTTGCCTTCTGAACAGCAGCTTGATTGACAGGCATCACTTATACGAATATAACAGTATAACATTGCTCCAGAGTGAGAGAAAGCAAGGGTGTTGAACTGGTTCTCTGCCTTATACTGCAGTTGTATAAATACAAAGACTCAATGTTCCACATAATTAACCTCTTTCTATTCAAGGATCTGGAAAATATGGTTGTGTTGGAGTCCCCCAACTTAAAGTTCAAGACCTTCATGGATGAAACAATATTTTAGAGCATCAGAACTATATAAAATCCTTATCAAAAACTGTCAGAGTTGGAATTATCAGTAGGTTTCAGTCAGTAATTGTTAGAATTACTGGTGGGTAAGCAGCAACACTTCACATACAATTCTTTCACGAGGATGAGAAAAGCAGCTGGAAAGAAACCATAACAAGAATCTTGTGGAGCTCAGAGAAATGTGATGTATAAAGAGATTATTATTTCCTGTGGATATTGATGATAAATGAACTGGATTTTGTGTGAATAAGAAATATTGTTACCTTCTAAACCATCTGAACTCCCTGCATGTCAAGGTAAAAATCTTTCCTGTCACATGTAAGGACTCAGCACAAGATAAATACTAAATATCTGGGTCACAAGTAATCAAAAGTAGAAAATTCTTCTTAAGTTCTTTTCATTTAATTAATCCTTCCTGCAATTTTATCAATGCAATGGAACATTGGTTAGTGCAGAGGGTGTTTTATGGGATAAATTCAGCCATATCAAAGGAGCTGTAAGAAGTATTAAGTAGTAAGATAAATAAACAAAAGGCAAGGTATGTTGGTAATTTGGTTGAAAGACTGCCCCAGGGGATACCCATATCTGTAAATCAGTTACTGTAGTTGGTCTAATCATGGTATGTCATGAACCTGAAGCTTTCTTTCTTAATCTTTACCTGTACTCATAGCTTACATAAAACATGAAACATTCAACTGTAAAACAGCTAAAACAATAAGGGGCAGTGTTAGAAAGATGTCCCACATGAAGCTGATATTTTAGCTAATTTATGCAATAAACCTTACGTAACACATGACTCTTCCATTTAACTATTAGAAAATTGGTATTTAGTGGCACAGATCTGTCAGTGTGATAAGACACATGGCCAGTAATTCTAAGATGAGGGGAAAGCAGTGTGAATGGACAGATCGTGCTTACTATTAAACACAGAAGAGACTGATGTTCGGAAAAGCAGGATGTACCCATGAAATGACCTTTAAAACCTTTTGTTGACATGGGAAGCAGCTAGAGATGTTACCTGGCTTTTCACAATGCCACCAACATTCATTGCTAATGAAAAAGAGACCAAGAAAAACAAGAAAAACATTCAAATAGCCCATGAAGATGAAATATGGGTCCAGTTTCTGCATTGATGTACACGCCACTTAACTTAAGGGGGATTGCACAGGGTGCATATCATTGGTGATCTTGACCCATCAAGTCCAATCAGCAAAGTGCCAGGTGACAGCAGGCCCCCAATTGCACAGAGACCAGCCACAGAAACATACTCCAAGTTCTCATGGAGACCGCACACCATTTAATCGACCAATTGTAACTATCCAACACACCTCAAATAATGACTACAGAGTAAAAAAGTTTTACACAAAAAGCTTATTGAGTATCTTTGTACAACAAAACAGGAAGAGGCTGAATTCAAAAGATAAATTATTCTTTGATAATTATTCACTCAGCTCTAGTCTGAATTGTGCTATTTATCCATTTTAGATTGTAACCCCCCATCTTCCACTATGGGCATGTACAATAGAACTCCCAGTACACTGATGATGCTCATCAAATAATAATATAATATGTTTAAAACTGTTGGCCTTCCACAGAAAACTCTGATTTTACATTATTGATTATCTTAGACAGAATAACTTGCACTTATGTATGAATACAAATCCATTTGGTTATTTTAGAGCCATCAGGCTATGTATGATTTTACACATCTATCCGCTTAATTAGACACTCAAGTTGCAATCAGGATCTGTTACACTCCCTAGAGAACACTGGGCTCTTAAAGATATGGATTACAATAAACCAATATGTAGTATTTCATTTTACCAATATAATCTAGTTCAAATGTTGTTTGTATTATTTAAATGGAATACTGACACTTTGGGGGTCAGATTGTCAGCTGGTGTAGAACATAAGAACGGCCATACTGAGTCAGACCAAAGGTCCATCCAGCCCACTATCCTGTCTACCGACAGTGACCAATGCCAGGTGCCCCTAAGTGAACCTAACAGGCAATGATCAAGTGATCTTGCTCCTGCCATCCATCTCCACCCTCTGACAAACAGAGGCTAGGGACACCATTCCTTACCCATCCTGGCTAATAGCCATTAATGGACTTAACCTCCCTGAATTTATCTAGTTCTCTTTCAAACCCAGTTATAGTCCTAGCCTTCAAAACCTCCTTAGGCAAGGAGTTCCACAGGTTGATCAGCATAGCTCTGTCAATGGCACTATGCCAATGTACACCTGGTAAAGATCTGTCCCATTACCTTCTGATGAGCAATCTGAAATTTCGTAAGGTATAAATCATCTCTCTGCTTGAATATAATGAGAAATATAGATTTAGTTGACATATTTAGATGAACAGGTGTGTGTGTGTGTATATATATATGACTTTCTTAAAAAAATAGAGTTCTGGAATATCCCAAATGGGTGAGGTTTAGTTCTTTACACCACCATGACTAAATAAATACAACGGAACAGAAAACGAGTATCCCAAATGTGAGATGGATTACAGCATTTTGTGACATGAGACATGCATGTCAGTGAAATGGAAGGTACATTTTGGATATGGCTTATCGTCTAGCCTGTACATTTCAGTAGCAGAGTGGTGTCACATCTTACGACCAACAAGCACATGTATATATGCCCTTCAATTCACTAGCCTACATGACACAAAATATTGTAATTCTGACTGTATAATGCTGTAGAAGTAAAAGTCGGATACATTGAGACTGATTCGGCTCTTAGTCACACTTGTAAAAATCAGGAGCAACTCTGATGGAGTCAATAAAGTTACACCAGTGTAGACTTGGAGTTACTGAAATCTGAATGGTCCCTCTGTATTTAAAGGTGTTGAATAAGAGTCATCTAATAATTTCTTCAACATATTTTGCAATATTTTGAGTACATTATTTGACAATACATTTCTTTATTATTCACACAGCTATATAGCTAAGTGGGATATATTTAGAAACGCATTTGTACTATGAATATAGCAATATTTTCTCAAGTAAATTATTCAATTATTTTTCCTATTATTCACCCAGTTCTAGCTGTAATTTTGTGTGTGTGTGTGTGTGTGTGTGTGCTTTCAGGTTCCTTGGTGAACATGCAATGAGTCAATAGAAAATTGAGACAGAGAAACTGGTCCCACAATGGCCCAGAGTCTCAGCTGTACAGTGGCCTTTCGCACAAATCCTATAGCACAAAGCAACTACAAACCCACCCAGCAGAGGCTTCTGCCCTTCATAGTGGAATTCTTGATTGGTGCAGGAACAGAATAGTGGCTTTATATATAAGGTAAGGGCCCCCCAAGCCAATGGCTCATGGGCTGATGTGACAAAGGCACATCAGTTTTCATGGCCATCGGCACACACACGTCTGACCGCACTGGAGGTGGTGTTCCAGTGGGCAAGCGAGTGAGACCTAAGCTGGCAACCTTCAGGATTGTAATCCTCTCCCCAGTGCAGGGAGCATGATTAGAGCTCCTCCGTTGACAGAATGACCCATTGAAGATGGCATAATGTAGACCAGCCCCAAGGGTGATGTAATTTATGGCAGGGGATTGCCCAGCAGCTGAATGGCCCCAGTAGCAGGGTGGCATAAATGTGGCTCAACCTCACCACTGCACCCCATATCCTCCTGAGCTGCACCATGTGCCTGCGGCCCAGGATCAGACTGAATATTTTTTGCTCTATGTGGATATCAGTTAAGATTCTGAGTCCATTTTTTGTGCTACATTTTGAATTTCACGTTTCACTCTGGGATTGATTACATGATGGAATGCACACAGCTGAAATTTTTTCCTCTGGTTTGCTTGGTTGGCTGCACCTAATGCACGTGCTCCAGATACTCAGAGGAAGAGGCTGCATTTATATGCATCTTCTGCTTCCTTGTGAGCCTTGGTAAAATATCATGTTCTAAAGACTTTTTTAAAGTGTATATACTTCACTAATTTTAGATATAAATGCTCCTTGCATTGACTTGCAAATACATTTACTTCTTACAACATTTAAATTGCTTTTCATAATTTGAGAGTTAGCTATTTTATTTTGGTGTCAATCAAAACCTTGAAATGCGTATTTAAAGGTGTATGAATTAGTTTGGAATAGGAGCTATAGATTTTTCAATCAGAGCATTAATGAGTTAATAATATTAATGAGTGTCATTTATACACACTTAAAACTTTATTACATTACAATTGCTAACATGGAGAAAATTGTCATCTGATAATATAATTACATATATTTTTCTAGACTTTGAACATGATTCTCGGTTATACAGAATTAATAATTATGCCATAGTTATATTTACGTAACTACATGCTCAAACTTACATCAATAAATTAAAAAATGAGGGAGTGCAGGTGTATGTGGTGTGGTCATGTAAAGCACAGTCCTGACATCTCTGTGGGTAACAGAATCCAGCCAATCATGACTGAAGAGAAAAGACAGAGAGGCTGACCCAAGAAGAAGTGGTGGGATGTCATAAAGGAAGACATGTTAGTATGTAAAGTGATAGAGGATATGGCACTGAACACTTTAGACAGAGAAGACCCATAGAGCAGATTCATGTGATGGGATTAAGGCAGGGAAGAAAAGTTAGGCTTCCGTAACTAGACAATCTTGCAAAATTCAGCTCATACACCAATGAGATACAGCACAGCCTAGTTAATAAAGAATGCACATTGAAACTTCAATCTGTTTTTGCTAAAGTATAAAACCACCTTCAGTGAAACGGAGGTTTAAGATGTCGTCCTATACATGGTGAAAACAAATGCCCAAAGTAACCTTCCTCAGGCCACACAAAAAACTTTGGGCAGCCTTAAAGAAGGTGATTTAGGGCATGGAAGTGGGGGGGGGGGGAATCTCAGCATCTAGGAGGGGGAACAACACACTAATCCCAACATGGCCATAGAAGAGGAGCTGACACTCTAAAATGCTACTGCTGTTGCAGCACGCACAAGTACTCATGTTGTGTGAAATGTTGGGAATTGCAGTGTAGAAGCCAGAGCCACAGGTAGGGCTGGTGATTACTCTAATATTAGTCCTTCTTATGTTCCCCCTAGACTAGCAGTTCCCAAATTATGGGCTATAGATCTCCAGTGTTTCCTGAAGCACTTCCAGATAGTTTGGCGACTGGTCACATGATCAAACAGAATTTTCCATGAAAGCAATTTCTGTAGTTGCCATAGGGACGTTATTTGATGGCCAATAGATGAGGAAATGTCTGTGAGACAATTCCTCTATTAACATGGAGTCCACACTATGAAAGCTTTGGAGAACCCTTGCCTTAGGCAATTGCCCTAATCAGAATCCCCTGCTCTGGAAGACATAGTTCAGGTTAATACTGCATCAGTGAGATATTTCCTGTGCAGAGACAAAAACTGGTCTTCATGGGAAAGGGGCTATTTATATACAATGCCAAAGTTGTCAGGTGTGAGGTTTTCATCATACATCAGAGAGGGTTAGCCAGAGTATCAAACTTCATTTGTATGCTCTTGAACCACTGGTAAGCAGCAGTGGGTATCAACATTATCCCAGTGGAAAGGAGATATATATATATATATATATACACACACATACATATACACACACATACATATACACACACATACACAATAATGGTGGTGTCACTTTTATTTTATATACACACACAATACACTATAATGGTGGGGTCATTTTTATATATATATATATAAATGACCCCACCATTATAGTGTATTGTGCCACAAAAAGGTCCCCAATTATTCATACAACAGAGCCACAGCATCGTATCCATTGTCACTAAAAAGGATAGCGACCAAGAGGTGGGACAAAGTGCATGACCAGTGAGACTATTGAAAAGACAGTAAGTACTATCACAACCTCACTGAGACCCTCTTGTTTAATGTCATGGTAGCTAAAATGCTGGCACTTTACTTATTGCCCTTCTCACATATGAAGGAAGAAGGCTTCTGACAGCTGCTGAAATTTGCAATTCCAAGATGGCAGTCGCTCGGTCACACATTTTTTGCTTTCCTATTTTTCACTATTTACAGAAGTGCTTCCTGCCACGATTCAACTAACTATGGCCATACAGATTACTGAGAACACCACTGGCTACGTGTCTGAGTGGCCACTGGATCAGTTTTGGTAGCAGCAATATCTAGCGATATGGCAAGTTGCTTGTGTGTGGCTTCAGTAAATCACACACTGCCATTAATCTTTTGAATAACCTGGAGGCCATCAGAGTAGACTAACTGACCAGATTCTCTCTCTTCTGGCATTATGGTGTCAGACAACAGTGCCAAGGTAGCATAGACAGCATGTGATGGTGGATGTCTCTATGTTACAGACTTTCACACTGTGTGTATGGCCCTTGCCTTCAAAGCATATTGGGAGTCCATGAGATTTTGGGATAGAATTCTTTGCTTCTTCCATGACAAAGCAAAATCTTCCACCTCCCATACCTACCACTCTGAGGATTTTTCCTCCCTAAGACAAGATTTTTTCTGAAAGAGGACAATTCCTTCTCCCCCTTCCCTGCTAATTTAGAAATGTTGTTTTTGTCTTCCTCCTTACAGATGGCAAACTCTTCGGTTTCTGCCACCACTAAAGATGTAAATAAATCATCAAGATATGATCTGTTAACATATTCAAATGATGCCTGGCCTCTATTTTTTTAAAGCTTCAAACATCAATTTTATTTAATAATGAATACAACCGTCAGCTCGTAACATTTAATTTTCCCTACATTTAGCAAAATTGCTTAACTGATACATTTTTCCCAAACAGTCTTCTTTCTGCCCTAAAATCATGCAAATCGAAGAACCACTGACTTATCTGATGTGCATAATTCCCCACAGCCAGTTCAATCATGAAATTATAAAATATTCATAATCGATCTGTTTTTTTACAAAATGAATTTGGTATCCTAACTTTTTTCTTGTGCTGATCTTGTTAAAATATTCAACAAAATTGTACAGGCATCCCCATAGTTATTTCCATTTTATTTGCTTTTTTCTCCAAAGACAACTCCCCACCTCCCACCCACATACACATACACACACTACATATAGAAGCAGCCTTATCTGCGACATTGGCTAGGCATATCCAGTACACAAGCTTAATGCCCTTTGCAATTCTTGTCTGAACAGTTGTTAGCAGAAGACAAGACGACTTATTTCTATTCATTCTCTGTATAATCCACCTTATGAATTTACACCTCACCTATCCATATATTCAAGGATCTGAAATACAAAATATTTCCTGCTGTGTTTTAAGCCCACATCCTCCTGGTTACAAGATAAGAGCTTAATAGCTTTGACACTGCACTGTTTTCATATTCATGCATAACTTATGGATATAGCAACAGATCAGCACTTCTTTGTGATTCTCATTGGCTCTGGTTCGCTGCCTTAAACTGTCTGAGTCAAGGCCATGTTTTAATGCCATAGACATTCTATTCAAATACCAGTATGACCACATTTTAAAAGCCACCCTGTACCACTTCATTGCTGCAGATGTCCTTTACATCTGGCAAGGGCCGTTTCTCTGCATGTCAACAGTAATTCAGTTTAACAGCTGTCTCTTTTGACAAGCTTAGTGTCAGACTCTAAAATGACAGGGTGACAGTTTTCCTTTTCTTTAACAGAACATAGTACAAATTAACCATTTGAATGCAGGATCACTGGATGCATTTAGAACACAGTTTTCAGAGCAAGCTGAATAGGATTTAGGAATTGTTTATATAATACAACCAAGGCTGTATACCTATAGAGTTTGATAAATCAAAGTACTTTTCATATAATTGAGATCTGTACCTGAAATCCAAATGTTCACAGTTCAGAATACCTTTAATTGAGATGAAACAGACATCTAAGGTAAACACTGGGAATTCACAAACTGGTGTGATAAGTACTTTTGCTGCATTGTATGAATACACAAGAGAATCTCCTGTATATTTAGGCAGCATGGAGTTAAAGTGCTTGTTAATATATTAGTTAATGGTACCATGTGTATCAGCTTTCAAACAGCATATTGTACACACACCATTTTCTACAAAGGCTATACATACAAAAAACTACTTAGCATAATTTGTTGAGGACTAAAGCCATGCCTGAGATAATACTGTACATCCATGCCTGAGATAATACTGTACATCTTAATGATTAAAACCTTTAGCATAAAAACCAGAATGTGGACAGTAACAAACTGCTACCATGATTTATGAACAACTAGTACATGCTACGGAGACTCCACTTTAATCTGGTGCAAGAGTGAGCTTTATGAGGCTGGTTGTATTAGGTTCACATAAAAGTGAATAAAAAAATATAAACATTATGCTCAACATATTTAAACTGCATATTGATGTAAGCGACACTGGCTGGGTGACTTCTCTTCACCATCCCTATGTTATAGAGAGATCTGCCACAGTTAGGATGAAGGATCTCTCATTGATTGGGAAGATAAGCAGCCCTATCCTTCTCCCATTGAAATCAATGGCAAAACTCCCAATCACTTCAATAGGAGTAGGATCCGGTCCATATGGTTCATATTATATTATAGACAAAGCACTATTCAAAATTATTAATACTTTTTTTCAGTTCATTCCTGGGTAATCAGCTAGATCTAACTGCACAAAGAAAAATAGGAAGAGGATGCAGATTGCTTAGCATTTAGATGCTTAAATTCACTCTGTTTTGTTTGCTTATTTATTCATTGATACAAGCATTTGTGTATGGCACCGATTGCCATAGCATCTGGGTACCTCACAATATTTAAAAGACGTACACTTAAATGCTTATTATTACCTACAAGTGGCACACACATTTATATTAACTGGAGTAGCAATTTCTTGTTAACCTCTCCATTTCATAATTTAGCTGTGCTCTTCCTGTTTTCATTGAGCTTTTTTTTAAACTGACAGCTTGTTTGCACATTAAAGCAAATATTTTAGGTCACTTCATAGCATTTTGAGGACTTGGGACAGACAAGATGAACCAGCTCTCTTCCCTAAAGACTAATCTCTTACCTGATATGCCCTGCCTCTTCTTTTTCCTGGCCTGGGATTCATACTTCTGTTTCCAGAGGCAATTCTCTCTAACAGCCGCGTACACTGTGTTATTAATACACCATCCAACTAACTCAGCTCCAAATGCTACAAACAAATAATTTGAAAGAAATGCCACTCCCATATGGAAATGTACAGGCAGCTCTCTCATTAACAACCCCAACCCTTTTGTTTTCATACACATGATATATAAACTATAGAACATGGGCTTAATAATTTAAAATACTGTTCTTTGCCTCCTTAAAATCCATGACATGATTCAACCACTAATAAATCTATAGCTTAAGATGAATAGAGTACTATTCAGTTGTAAGGTTTTATGTCTACTATCTCCACTTCTTCTGAAGTGTGAAAAGGGGCTTCATATCTGTCAGTCTTTTCTCAGAAGTGACTTTCACTGCTTACTTTAACTTTCATTAAATAAGCTTTCCACAAGCTGTAAAAACAGAACACACAGGAAAAAAAATTGGCTCTCATTTAAAAGTGCTGTAGAGTTTCTTTTTGAATGAGTAATTAGAAATGTGTAAACTCTTTTATGGATATCTGAGAAGTACATGCAAAAAAAATGTGACATTCCATGTGAGTATTTCTGTGTGCTATCAAATTTCATTGTATTTAGCAGACACCAAAACTATACACGACCCAAAATACACATGCCCTAGTAGACATGGGTTATTTGCAAAGATAGACTTTACATACAATACAAGGAAAACATTCTAATGTAATTCTAGGCCAATGGATGCCCACATTCTTAAAGAGAAATTACAGTTGTTTTGTCTTTCCTCCCATATTTATACAGATTGCAAAGATGTTGAGAGAACATAATTTGAGTTGGACTTTTCCAACAGTTCACGGTTATTTTTATTGTAAATGTCAGTCATCTTTTTCATATCAAGAGTCAATCTTAGATTAAAATTTTCTAATGTTTGAATCAAGAAACAAAAAAAGAGGTAGTGTGGTCTAGTTGTTAGGGTACTGGAAACCTGCTTTCCATTGCTGGCTCTGCCACTGATCTGTGTGATCTTGGGTTAGTTACTGCACATAGCTACGCCTCTGTTTCTTCTTACACCCATTGTCTGTCCTATCTATCAGTAAACTTTTTAGGGCAGAGACTGTCTCTTACTATACATGTATAGTGCATGGTACAGTGGAGGCCCATTTTTGGCTGGGGCTTCAAGGTGCTACTGTAATATAAAATATAATAATAGTTCCCTCATTTGCAACCAAAATTTCTCTGACAAAGTATCCCCTTCTAAACACCTTGCTCTTTATGATCCTGATCCAGCAAGGCACTTAAGAATATATGTGATTTTAGGTATGTGAGTAGTGCATTTATTTCAATGGGATTATGTACATGTTTAAAATTATGCAGGTGCTTAAGTGCTTTGCTAGATTGGGGCTTATGGAATTGAAAATATCAGATTATAGCAAACCCGCTTTGAATATTTTCACAGTATTGTACCCAGTGAATTAGGAGGTATGATATCTAGATTGAAAGGTACTTAGATGCCATGGTGATGAGTGTGGGATAAATGCCTAGGCAGAGAGATGGGTCAGAGTGTTTAAAGGCAAAATGGATAATTCTGGTTAGGTTTCTCCATACTCTCCCCAAGTCAACATGGGCAACTGGAGCATCCAAATCAGACTTTCTGGCTTTTTTTTTACAACCTCTTTGTAACTTCTGTAGTCTTAAATCACAGAATCAATGAAATGTAGGGTTGGAAGGGACCTCAAGAGGTCATCTAGTCCAGCCTCTTGAAAGCCTATTTCAGTACTTAACAATCCTGATACTTAGAAAGTTCTTTCTAATATATAACTTAAATCTCCCTTGCTTTAGATTACTTCTTATCCAACTTTCAGTGACCATGGAGAACAATTGATCATCTTCCTCTTTATAACAGCCATTAACATATATGCAGACTGTTATCAGGTCTTCCTCAATCTTCTTTTCTCAAGACTAAACATGCCCAGCAATTTTAACATTTTCTCACAGGTCATGTTTTCTAAACCATTTATCATTTGTGTTGCTCTGGACTCTCTCCTAAAGTGGCGCTCACAATTGGACACAGTACTTCAGCTGGGGCCACACCAGTGCGGAGTCTGGGGCACACCACACTGGAACAGTTACCTCCTGTGTCTTACATACAGCACTCCTGTTAATACCCTGGACTGATATTAAACTTTGTTGCAAATGCATCACATTGTTGACTCATATTCAGTTTGTGATCTACTATACCTCCCCAGATCCTTTTAAGCAGTCCTACTGCCTAGCCAGTTATTTCCCATTTTGTATTTGTGAATTTGATTTTTCCTTCCTAAGTGTACCACTTTGTGCTTGTCTTTACTGAATTTCATCTTGTTGACTTAAGACCAAATCTCTAATTTGTCAAGGTCATTTTGAATTCTAATCCAGTCCTCCAAAATTCTTGCAACCGCTCCCAGCTTGGTGTCATCCACAAGTCTTATAAGCATACTCTCCATTCTATTATCCAAGTCATAAATGAAAATATTGACTAGTACTGGACCCAGGACAGATCCCTGCAGGACCCCACTAGATATGTCCCCCTAGTTTCACAGCACATCATTGATGACTACACTGAGTATGGACTTTTAACCAATTTTACACCCACTTTATAGTAATTTAATCTATACCTCATTTCCCTTGTTTGCTTACGAGAATGTCATGTGGAACTGTGTCAAAAAGCTTACTAAAATCAAACTATATCACATCTAACACTTCCCCTTTCCCACTAGGCTAGCGATCCTGTAAGAGAAGGAAATTAGGTTGGTTTGGGGTGATTTGTTCTTGACAAATCTATGTTAACTATTCCTTATAACCCTATTATCCTCCAGGTTCTTACAAACCGTTTAATAATTTGTTCCAGTATCTTTCCAGGTGTCGAAGTTAGGCTGACTGGTCTATAGTTCCCCAGGTCCTCTTTGCTCCCCTTTTTAAAAAAAGGTACTATGTTTGCCCTTCTCCAGTCGTCTGGGACCTCACCTATCCTCCATGAGTTCTCAAAGATAATTGCTAAGAGTTCTGAGATTGGTTCAACTAGTTCCTTAAGTACCCTAAGATGAGTTTTATCAGGCCCTGCCAACTTGAATGCATCCAATTTACCTAAACATTCTTTAATCTGTTCTTTCCTTATTTTGGCTTGTGTTCTGTTCCCCCTCCCCATATTTGCACATTACTCACATTGACAGCGACATTAAATTTCCTTGACAGCGGGCCCTATAATCAACCCCACAGCGTGAAAGGGAGTAAATCAGACTGGAAAAGGTGTAGAAGTAACCCAGTAACATTGGTAGGAGTGATGTGTGACTCCTCAGTACAATTTCCCCTTCGAGGGAGCCTGCAGATACCCCTCGCATTAACAGTGTGGTGAGCATGTGCAAGCCTGAGGCATTGTCACAGTGGGAAAGGCCAGGGCCAGAAAGGGGAAATGCTTCCCCCTCCCTCCAAACTGGTAGGATGTTTGCTTGAAAAGCCAGTAGATGTTATGCTGTGTGCACGTACTATGCACTATAAATAGTAATGTCTTATATGCTTCTCTGCATGGAAAAATCTACAGGAGGGAAAATAGTCTAAAATCTGTGTACATTTCAAGACAAAAACAACCAGACTCAAACTCTCCTCTGTGGAGAAGCTGTGTACAGGGGGTATGGCCTATAACCACATGCAGTCTGAGGAGCCAGGGGAAAATCAGGTTCCAGCACCATGATGCTTAGGTCATTTGTAAAGAGGGCTTGCCCCTTTCCACTGCTGCCCAGCCTCACCATTCCCCCGGAGAAATGCAGCCGTTTGGCTTTCTCCCCTACAGCTGCAAACTCACCCCCTCTCTGAGGAAGATCAAAGTTACAGAGGAGAGTTATGCTGTATTATGCAAGCAGCATTGAACTACCACATGGTTTCCCACTCCAAAACCTGCCCATGTTTAAGGGGAGCTTGCCCTGAAGAGCAGCTGCTCACAGACTCCAGACTCAAAACTCATCCTTCCCCTTCCAAATCCCACAGGTTCCCAGCATGGACATTCTTCCACTGCCACCTGAGGAGGGGGACACACTCCACCAAGTAATCATTCCTTCCTAGGCTGGTTTTAGCTGTTGAATTTTCATATTGGGCCCTATACTCCTAGTCGGGAGAGGCAGAGTATAGAAAATAAGGGACTCAAGTATCTCAAAAGCAAGCAAGGAAGGAATGATTACTTCCTTGCTTGCTTTTGAGATACTTGAGTCCCTTATTTTCTATACTCTGCCTCTCCCGACTAGGAGTATAGGGCCCAATATGAAAATTCAACAGCTAAAACCACCCTACTGTTGTATATTATGTGAGAAAACAATGCACTCATTCCTGTTTTTTCAAGCTGCTAGTCAGCATGAGTTATCTGGCAGAATATTAACATGTGCAACTGAGCAAGGTCTTGTATAAAACCAACCGCGAAGTATATTTATTGAAGTGGAATAGCAAAAGACACAAGAAAAGAAAGGGGTTCCCACATAAGGGGATATAAAGTATTTAATACATTCCAGAATGAACGAGATTGGAAGATATGAACAATGTATTGCTTTGTCAATATCTTTTTTTAGTTTAATAATCTACAAATTTACAGTATACCTGTAGCACATTTTCTGCTTCCTTTAAAATACCTCACTCAAATTTCAAACATTTTAACTCCCAGGTCAAATCAGCACTCTCTCTCTCTCTCTCTCTCTCTCTCTGTCACATTGATAAATGGAGCTATTTAAATTTTTATCATGGGAAAACTCTCTTTCTTGTGTCTTTTTCACTATCAGATTTCATGCACAAGATAACATAACACTTATTATTTTTGTTACGTTATCCAGTGCAATAAAAATAAATTGAGTCGTGATGGCACAGATGTCACTGTGGAACGGTTGTATTTGGTTTACAGAGTTAGAGTGTGTGTGTGGTGTAAAGATGATCTGTCACTGATTGATATAGCAGTGAGATTAAATTTATTATTAACCATTAAACAATAACATACCAACTATTAGTTAAACTGCATAACTTCATTACTATTGTACCTGTATAATTCAGTCTGACAAATAAAATTGTCCAATCAAACATTAGTAGAACACATAGCAGCAACTGAGTTTCCAGATCTATATTACCATTAGAAATTGGGGGGTACCCATGGGTACAGTAAACACCTGTGCACCCAATGACCCTATGGCAATAAGGCTTCATTCATCCTGTAGAACTAGAAGGTGAGTGAGTACTTCCAAGAGTGATCTTATATTGCACGTGAATTGGTGTATCCAGCACTGTAGTTATCATGCCTGCACAGAAGTACCTTTTTAAAGGGGAGAAAGTACTTCTGGGAATAATATGCAAAGAGAAAGTGCTCTTCAAGTAAACAAAGGGCTGAATACATTATACAACCCATCCACAAATTGTGGCTTATCCCTGTGTTAGTAAATAAATAAGTTAGAGGATTTCAATACCTTCTTGCACTTACCTCATAAGGAACTATATCAGGTTCTATATGAACCACCAAAGTTTAATCTTACTTGGCAATCTGTTAATTCTTAAAGGAAAGAAAGCAAAAGTGATGCAAAATCAACAAATGTCTAGGTATTATTCTAAAGAATTATCTGGCTTTTCTGCCAATAATCAAAACCAAAATATAGTTAAAGAGCCTTAATAACAATAAGCATTCTATATACTTAACCTATATGCTTAACCTTTACCTAATAATGCTAAGAAAATGCCTAATGCTACGGCTACTGTAAAGATAGAAAAACAGATACTAAAGGAATATAGTAGTATTTAATGACAAGTTACAAAGAGTGCTGGTGAAAGAAAAGCTATAGCAAGAAAGGTTAAATAAAAACTATAGTACTTGCAATCTTTCTACATTAACTTCCAATAACTAGAGAATACAATTCTTCCATATATGATTTGATTTCCTGATCTGTGCATTAAATATTTACTTCTAATTATAAACTTATGTGAGATCCAAACAAAAACTAATTTGCATTATTAATGATGCAAGAAATGTGATGTTTAGTCTCTTAAGATTTGTAATAAAGAGGAAAATGTTAGAGATTTACTTTCTGTTTTTCATTTTAAAAGGCGAGTTAAAATGATGAAACTTATTTAATTAACAGAGGCTCCACTTATGAATTACTTGTTCCTGCCAGCAAGGATGTTTAAAAAAAAACTGTCTGAAATGAGGCTGAGACTACAAAGAGTCCATTTTCAGCTTCGGAGTCTCAAGGGAAAAATCAAAGGGTTTCTTTCTTTCAACAGTTTGGGTGAGATGATATTTTGAGATGTTGACAGCTGCCAAACTGCAAAAACAGTGAACTACCAAAATGAAATCTTTTTTATCTTTCTGAATTTTTCTCAATGTTCAGCTTGACTTTCTTTACAACTCTTGACTGAATATTTCTGTTGTGCTAAGGAACTTTTAACTGTCCATATAATTGTATCTTCTACATCTGGCTAGAAATGGGCCATATTCTCTGTTATCAAATACCACCAGTGATGAAATCTTTTTTTAAATAAGTACTTACATAATTGTTTATTATTATTATTATTTGTAATGTTAACACCAACAGGCCCCCAACCAGTGTCCCACAGTGATGAACACTGCACAACACAATACAAGAGATAGTACCTGTTCCAAAGAGTTTTCAGTCTAAACATTTAAGGTCTTGATCTTGCAATATACTGCACATGGGTAGATGCTTACATCCACATGGAGCCTCACTGACTCCAATGGGGCTCTGCCCACATGCAGTATTGTCGAGAACTAAAATTGTGTACGTCCACGTGAAAAACTGATCAGTCTCTTAATCGCCATCATTATTATAAATAGTTATTTGTTTCATACTGACTATGGAAACAATTTGCAGTGGTTAATGGTATAGATATATCCTGTTGGATTCTTACTATGTTTAGATGCATACAACATATTTGTAAGCAGATTTGTTCAACTAAGCTAATTGACATAAAATTAATAATCTTTATCCCACTAAATAAAGGTCATTATTTTTAAAAATCTTTTTTATTTTTACCCAGTATAAACTGTACCATAATCTACTTATGAAATAGAAAAAGATTCTATTTATCAGACTGATTCATTAATTTCAGAAGAGACCACTCCTAGGAAAAGTAGACACAAGTACATGCATGTGAAATACACACACACACACACAATGTGTCTACATTGTGATTTTTATTTAATCTCTTTTACTTGTAGCTCTATTTTTATATCATGGGCGATCTTGGGAAATTAGTGGCTTACTTATTTCTTCTGTTTATTGTGCCATATTATTCTCCATTGTCCAATGTCTTGCTGATTCCTGTGGTTCTTCTTCTTCACTAAATCCACCTTTCCTCAACATCTCCCACTGCTAAGCCCTGGTCCACATATTAGTCACCCTGATTATTGTAACCTTCTTCCTTCTGGCCTCCTGTCTCCTCCATACCATACGGTCTATCCAAAATACCACTTCTAAAGTCATCTTCCTCCTCTCACTTCTGACTGTATTTTTCCTGCTTCTCACATACATTCATTGACCGCCTGTACTTCACCATTAAAGTTCAGTTCCTCTCCTTTACCTACAAGAGCCAGCATAGTCTTACCCTCAACTATATACTCTGCTTTCTTTCCCCCCTCATCCTTTTTACACTCCTCTTACTTGTCTCTCTTTAATGCTACCTTTCTCACTGTCTATCTCATGTCTTCTCCTCAAATGATCCCTCACAGCCCTTTTTTTCATGGTCTGTTGTACTGTGTCATGTATTTGTGTGCTCTGTCTACCTCAGGGCCTGATCCTGCAAACATCGGTCATCACGGCTAGGTCCCTAACATTAAGTATGTGAGTTGTCCCATTCAATTCAATTGGAATTTTGTCTGATCAAGAATTTAGTAAGAAATGTAGTATTTATCCTGTTCACATTAAGTCCCTTTAACCTCTGCTTCTCCAGGAAATAGAAATTAAATTTCTCTCTCCAATGTGGAAGGCCAGAGAACTTGGTTGACTGATTGGTTGGCCTCCTGCTTAGTTTTGTTTTATCAGTCAATCTGATTTCTGGAGTATTTTGTCAATGCTGTGCTCAGCATGAATAAACATAGAATCATAGAAACATGGGGCTGAAAAGGGATTTTCAGAGGCAACAAGTTCAGCCCCCCTGGGGTGAGGCAGGGCCATGTAAGTCTAGCCCATCCTTGACAGGTGTTTCTCCAACATGTTCTTGAAAACCTCCAATGATGGGGCTTCCACAACCTCCTTTGGAAGCTTGTCCGGAGCTTAACTATCCTTATACTTAGAAAGTTTTTCCGAATATCTAAATTAAATCTCCCTTGCTGTATATTACTCTGATTACTTCTTGTCCTACCTTCAGTGGACATGGAGAACAACTGGTCACCTTCTTCTTTATAACAGTCCTAACCATATTTGTTATCAGGTCCCTCCTCATTCTTCTTTTCTCAAGACTAAACATGCCCAGTGTTTTTAACCTTTCCTCATAGGACAGGTTTTCTAAATCTTTTATCATTTTTGTTGCTTGCTTCTGGACTTTCTCCAGTTTGTCCACATCTTTTCTAAAGTGTGGCACCCAGAACTGGACACAGTACTTCAGCTGAGACCTCACCAGGGTCGAGCAGAGCAGGACAATTACGTCTTGTGTCTTATATATGACACTCCTGTT
The DNA here is from genome assembly GCF_027887155.1 of Malaclemys terrapin pileata. Taxonomy (NCBI): domain Eukaryota; kingdom Metazoa; phylum Chordata; order Testudines; family Emydidae; genus Malaclemys; species Malaclemys terrapin. The sequence continues at coordinate 28,054,957 of NC_071513.1, forward strand.
AATACACCCCAGAATGGTATTGGTCTTTTTCACAACCTCATCACATTGTTAACTCATATTCAATTTGTGATCTACTATAAACCCCAGATCCTGTTCAGCAACACTACTACCTAACCAATTATTCCCCATTTTGTAGTTGAGTTTTCGTTCCTAAGTGTACCACTTTGCGCTTGTCTTTACTGACTTTCATCTTGTTGATTTCAGACCAATTCTCTAATTTGTCAAGGTTGTTTGAATTCTAATCCTGTCCTCCAAAGTGCTCACAACCTCTCCCAGGTTGGTGTCCTCTGCAAATTTTATATGTATGCTCTCCACTCCATTATCCAAGTCACTAAAGAAAATATTAAACAGTACAGGATGCAGGACATCTTCTGAACTTCTAAGTCTCACCACCATCATACACAGGACAGAGCAGGATTTCTTTAACAAAAGTAGTAAGAGCTATGTGTACTTATTCATCTTCTTTAACACAGAGCAAGTATTATTAGGAAATAAAAAAGAATAATTTCTATGAGCTCAGTTAATGCCCCTCAAAAACATTATCAACTGTACTTGATTTTAGGAAAAGTTTATGATCACACTTTATATTTAATTTAAAACATAGTCAAGAAACTGAGGTAGAAAAGCTAGCCACAGCAGCTATTCAGTAGATTTTTAAACAAAACTTTTATAAGAGTTATCATGAGGACTTAAAGCATATGTACAGCAGCCACAAAGACATGAGGGGGAGGGGCTATTCCCAAAGTAGTCTTTATGGAGGGCCGATCAAGGTCAATGATCCATGGACTAAGTAGTAGTTATACAATAAACTATGATAGGTTTGTATGAAAATAAACTTTTAGAGAAGGGTCTAAGTACAGAGGAAAGAATGTAACCACACAGAGAGTTCTTACAAACATCTAAAGGAAATCCAAAATATTTCCACTTCCAAATATCTCTCTTTACATTGTAACCCTCCTGCACTAACTGACATCATTTTCTGAGGGCTGTAAAGTCTCTCAAAACAACACAAAGAATTAGATGGGTAAAGCTTTGTGATTCAGCTTTAAGGTGGTAGTACACATCAAGACACTGATGTTCAGTACATGTGGATTTAACTGAGCAACTCAAGCACATAACAGTGGGAGTCATGTGCTGAAAATGTAGCCTCAGGTTCTTAACTCCTAGCACTATTCCATTTTTTAAGATACTAGCAGGATTATTCTCACAGTGGAACAAACCTGGTACAAAGAACATTTATTGAATACTGCTCCCATTGAAGTCAGTGGGAGTCTTGCCACTGATTTCAGTGGGAGCAGGATGTGTCCATCAGGGCCCAATCATGCAGTTACATTGTATGCAAAACTCCCATTGACTTCAATAGGTCGCAGACAAGAAGGAATTTAGTTTGAATCTCATTATTCATACTCCCCTTGCTATAGCACCAGACCTTTGGGTTTGGAAAAATCTGTCAATCCAGCTATTTTGTGTGTGTATGTGTGTGTTTGATCCTGAATTAAAAGTTATAATCCCTAGATATGTGACATCAAAGTGTGTTGTAAGGAATACTATTGGGATTTTACACTCATGCTTCAACACAGGATTAAAAATGGAAGAAAAGATGGACAATGAGGACTCAAATCCCGTTGAACCATGATTAATTGACACGAGGGATAAGGTAAAATTTTGAACAACACAGGACAGGTGAGTGGATTTTAAATAAGAATGTTTTTGGCACATGTAATTCCTCCTTTAAATGTTGATGAAACATTTTTGTTTATCTCTAAATTTTACTTACAGATCATTTCTTTTCCCTATATACTCAGTACAAGTGTCAATGAAAGTTAAAGGTGCTAGGCACATTTCTATCTAAAGCATCCATGCTTATATTTTATTCTTGCTTACTAAGTACATTTACAACTAAAGATGAAAACAGGAGGCATAAAAAGAATGTGCTGTATAATATCTTCAGTGTTCTATGAAAAAAGCTCATTCTATAGAATTATGATTTCATTGCAACCCAGGTACTGTAGCTCCAACTCAAGATGTATCAATTGTCAGTTATGACTAAGCAAGCCTTCTATTAGATCTAAGAGTGTTACTTTGTTATTTGCCAGAGTAGAATGTATTTTAAAACTATTAAAAGGATGCAGGAAATTAATGTTATCATCTATAAAATTCTTTGTGTTGGTGCAATCAGTTGCACATTTCCATATTTTAATAAAACACTAATTATGAATTAATTCTTTTCACTTGCTTGAGTTGCAACTACTTTTAACATTAACAGAAACTGTTTTATTCTCTCATTTATTTATACAGTGTGCTCATCATCACTGACTCCAGTTTCAGCTATGCCACCACTGTCTGCACCTAATTTATGACAAACACTCCCATGAAGAGAATACAGGGGGTTCCACTGTCTCTTGAATGGGATTAACCTGCTCAAGGCAGTGGAAGTTCCATGACTTTCAACTCCGTTTCCTACCCATTTCTCCATTGCCACCACCCTGGAAGAAGTAGAAGATTTAACTCCCTTAATTGTTAGATACCTCATGATCTATGAGACAGAGACCATTTTCATTAATGTCCCTTGGGCTGCCCTATATTGCCCAATCCCACTGGCTCCTACCACCCCTGGAGAGAACTGCTCCTGCAGGAGTCATGCTTCCAAAGGTTCCCTGACCATGTCTGTCCCCTCCAGGAGCAGTACAGAGTGGAAGAAATTACAAGCTGTATTACTGAGCCATGCTGGTCTACAGGTTTGAGGGAAGAGGGGGGGGATTCAGAAAAGCACAAGTGGCTCCCTACCCCCTCCAGCTTTGCAGAGGCCAAACCACCACAGTAGACTTCAGTGGGCCTGGTGGGAGCAGTCAGCGTGTGCCTATGCAGAACTCTCCACTTTCACCAGCACAGGATCCCCTCAGGACATGGAAATATTTATGCCCCTCCACCAGTAACTTACTTCATATCCTTTAACATATATTGATTCTAGTGACAAAACTCCTAAAATCAAGAACACTGATCATGAACATACTCATTTCTACTTAAAATAGTGGCACACATGTTTGTTGTGTTTCACCTGGTGATGACATCAAACAATTGCCTTCCAAGAGGACATAAAACTAATTTTATATTAAGACAAACCTGTGTTGTTCTCTTGAAATCAAGTCTGCATTTTTGATTTTATGGGAAATTTTGAATCATGCTTATGGCTGGGATTGAGTTTCTGTGATGTGTGCTAATCTCGTATCACTTCTGGAGATTTAGAAAGTTATATAATCCACCCAGGGTTTAAAATTGAACATAAATCTGTCAACTCTCATCTCTCTCAAGAAATTAGACCTACCATAAAGAGAGCCCTGTTTCCATTTACTAGGTTTCTTTTTCACATCTCTGTCACACAGGGTTGCCAGCGCAGACAGTGTGGGTACTAGCACTCCATCAATGGAAACCTTCATTTTAATTTTGGTTAGATCTAATGAGACAATGAATATTCCAGTGTCAGCTCTGAGTAAACTGAAGGGGTTTCACCTCAGAGACCCCTCTTTAAACATGCCATGCAGATAGGCACATACAGAATAGTAAATAATTTAGCAGCAACAGCACAAGGACACCTGGTGTTTGTAGCTTCCAAATTCAGGCAAACCAGCCTTATGAATATACTACCATGTTTCTGGTCTTTTAAAGAGCATCAGAAGTGCAGCAAAGAAAGCAAAGGTATTATTTATCTATTCATACCTGGTTTGCAACTGAGAACAACTGGAAAAAATGTGGAGCATCGGCAAACTGTCTGCCAACTCTAGGGGAAAAGTCCCATTGGGTTCTCTACAGTCACCCATCAGGGCTCCATTAAGCTCACCACTCTTCTGCCATTTAAACTGGATAAAGACCAAGCCACCATACTGAGAATATTTGCATGCTTCAGGTCAGAGTTACATTGGTTTTGTCTGAGACTGAGTCCAGAAACAGAAGGAATCTGTTAAAAAAACAATATTCATAATTGGCTGCATCTATTTTTCTTATTACTTTTTAAAAATCTAAATAATCTTTTTCAGCTCCAGAACACCTTTTGCCTAAGACATTGGAAGAACATTTTTAAATGTTCATTTAACTCTCTGAGGTAAATGCTTTCATCTCCATTTTTCAGGGCGCAGGATGTGGCTATGTTAACATTGCTACAAGAACCTTCACTTTTCGGTTTCTTGACCTTAGATGACTTCCACTGGGAACCTCAGCATCACACTAACAAAAGGTTCTCTATTTTAATATCTAGTCATTATTGGTTTTTTCAGACTTGTCAGTGCTCTCCTGTTTCTTCAGTCTCTTCACCAACTTTGCAGCCATTTGGTATTTTATGCTGTTTTTTTCATACTGTGCTTTTGCACGTTTCAAGTTTCCAGTCAGACACCAAATACTTTCCTCCTTTTCTACTGCTGTTAACACTATGAGGATCAAACAAACACTAAAGTGTTCTCTCACAAAATAATCATTAAGCATATCTTGTAGTTCAGTTCATGTGACAGCTGAATATTTGCTTCATTAATAAGTAATTTGCAATTAATTCACAGAGTCATTTCTAAAAGAATGTTGTGCTGTCACCATGCTTTTAAAGTGGCAAAACAGTACTTAATTTCTGACAAAACTTCAGTGGAAGTTGCACATGTGTCTCTAAGGGCAAAATTTCACCTTTGATGAGGACTGTCCCCTAGAGGCAGGAATACCGATTCCATTCATTTTAATGGAGATTATATACACATCTTCAGCAAAGAATGTATTTATTTAGAAAATTGTATCATGCATTTGGGTGCTTTATATTACCTCATAAAATAATTATTTACAAAATTCAGTTGAAAAGCTTCTATTTAGTAAAAGATCAATAACAGAAGATCCTGTACACTAAATGAGAGACACAACCCCCCACCACAAACTATTCAGCTGATCTACTTTCAGTCAAAAGCTTCAACCAATGATTATGCCTTATGCTGTACCCTGAAACACAACAAAAGTCCAGCTCAAGTAGGCTCCTGAGGTTCCAAAAAGAGTGGAATCTATAGAGAATGTTCTGCTGCTGGTCACAGAATTTCAAATTTCGGCATCAACAGTGAATGTAACCCGGTGTGGGATATAGTGACAGGGTCATTTTCTTACATTAGAGGTCCTTGGCCATGCCATGCTTTACAGATCACAAATAACACCTTGAATTACACGAGGAAGCAAGTGTGAACAAGTAGCTAGAGCACAGCATGGCGCATTGACAACTTAAGAGATCCATAATAGCTCCATCAATGTGTTTTCAAGGATAATTCCCGATAGAGTATATTGTATTAATCTAGTCTTTAGGATAAAAAAGTATGGTGATGCATCACATGCTAATGCAAGGTCCACATCAGACAGGAAAGTCACAGTCCCTGGGCCAATCATAGACATTTAATGGCACTGTGTGCCAGAACTGACATTTGAGATTCCAGAAGCAATGTTGAAATCCAATACAACTCTGAGACTGACCCTTATTGACAAATGGGTAGATTTTCAAAGGCAGAAGTGGGAGTTAGGCACCCAACTCTCATTGACTTGCAATGGAAGTTGGGCACCTAACTGCTCTTTGTATCTTTGAAAATCTCCCTCAAAGGCTGGATATCCTCAATAGAAGTCTCACTCACTGTGCTAACCTGTTCCTTCAGATGCTTTCCCCAACTACGTACATCATTCTTGAGCTGACAGAGGCAGCCAGCGAAGAGAGGCAGTGACAGGCAAGCACATATTAAAAGGTTTTTGAAATGAGTTGGAGTTAGGCACTGAAGGAATTAGGTTTTTCAATGAATATTTAGCGGACTAATCTGAAAGAAAAAAGTACAGAGTAAATCAGGTGTAGGACAAGCAACTAACCACTAAGTGAAACCTGGAGTTTGGGGTCATTGACATAGAAAACAAGCAATTGACTAGTTATGGTGACCTGTTTTCTTCATTATTTATCACTCCCCCAATTTTTGTGTTGTCTGTAAACTTTATCAGTGATGATTTTATGTTTTCTTCCAAGTCATTGATAAAAATGTTCAATAGCATAGAGCCAAGATTAGGTGGTCTATTGGTCTGATCCAGTATAGCAGTCCTTATTTTCCTACATCATTTCCATCTACTTTCAGTTTACTCAGTTTGGTGAGTCAGCAAAACTTTGTAAGCAGTGATATCAAAGGGTGCTGACATCTAACAAACCAGTATGGACACTTCTTGTATCTGTAGCTAACACACAAGGAGCTCTTCAACCATAGATCCCAACACCATCATCTCTATGCTAAAACCCCATCTCTGGCCACTAGAGATCAAGGACACTCATGACCTTAAGTAGCAATTACAGCTGATCCCACATCACCTTCTCACTAACCTTCCACTAAAATGGTAGGTTAGAGGTTTGCCAGTAATCAGTAATCCCCTAAAGGGGAGATATACAGTACTAAAGCAACAAATCTTTGATCAATAGAGTGGCAGCAATGCAGAAGAGAAAAATAATTCCTTAAAAAGCAAACCACAATAGTTAAAAAAGAATGTAATATAGGAATGAGTAATTGATATCCAGTGATTGCAAAGTTAAGATACTGGCAATACTTACATATTGTATTTGTGAATACATGGAAATGTAATTTGCTGACAATAATTCCACTAAAATGGAAAGATTTTCTAGTTTTAGTTGTGTGGGGGGAAAGAGGACTGTTTGTATTAACCATTCATTGTAGGCGTGAATGGATTTAGCATTAAGCTGGTCAAAAATATTCAACTTTTTAATTTTTCAATAAAAAAGGGTGCAATTTTCATGAAAATTGTGAAAAATTTCCCCATTTTTCAAGCAACTGTAGCTTAGCAGTATATACCATATGTCCATAAACATGTTTATAGGAATCCTGAAATATTCATCACTTTAATCTCTTTAACAGAGACTCACTAGAATTTCTTGTTCCGATATTTATCAAGAAGAGCTGGTTAAAATTAATATTTCAAAAACCATTATCAGTACCATAATTTAATAGCTAGAAAATATTAAAGTTTCATAAATGTATCTATAAATTTATCAAACCTGAAAAACTGGAAAGAGTCAGCTATTCTTTATCTACCATTAATATACGGTGCATTGTTACATAGTGACTTCAACCATAAAATGTTGTTTTGTATGTCCTGTGCAACAAATTTTACAAGATTGTGTGCAATTTACAACCTCATAGCCTGACCCAGTTCCCAGTGAAGTCAACAGAAAGAAGACCACTAATTCCAATGGGAGCTGGATCAGGCTCTGTCTGCAGAAACAGTACATCCCCAACCACATTTTCAGTGGAGGAAAAGACCCTACACTATGTTATATTCTTGATCTTTCAGTGGGAAATGAGCATAAATGTATGAAGGACAAAAACTGAGCATACGTTAGAAATAAAATATACTTCCAAGTAGAAATTACGAGATTATTAAATACTCTGAGTAAACCTACAAAATGCTAGCGATATAATGAAATTGCGCAAATACACTTCCAAATCCAATTATAACAATGGAGCAGTGATTATATAGTTGCTTTAACAGTTAAAATAAAATATGTTACTAGATAAATGTTTGTACTAGAAAGACATTATTAGATTTTCTTGCATTTATCCACTGTAGTGTGCGCCACCAGCCCTTGAAGCCAGGGACAGATAGAAAATAACAGAGGAGGGAGATTGAGTTCACTTGCTAAATATAGCTAGTAACAACTGAGATATTTCAACTAGAAAGGATAAATAGAGAGATACCAGATACCAGTACATGACTGGCACAACAAATCAAAATTCTGCCTCTTCTTTACACTCAGAGCTCCACCAGAATTAGTACATTTTAAAACAACCAGATCATGGCACAAATAAAACCTAAAAGGACTCAATGAAGAAAGTCAAAACATCCCAGAGAAAACAAAAGAATACCAATAAAGAACCAATTATTCCAACCATCAATATTCCTCAGTAGACTGATGGGCAGAAAGATACATAGAGTAAGATAGAAAGAATACAATCATGCCTATCATTTAACAGAAAAGTGATACCTTTCTGGAACAGGTGGGAATGGAGTCACTTTGTTTATTTGAACAGTCACTTGATGCAAATCCATCATGTCAAAGAATTAACATTTACTTTAAAATGTAAATGTTTTCAAGCTTGTAAATATTCTGGAAGCTCATTTAAATCTGAAGCAAGCTAGAAAAAGCAGAAATACATGCCCTTTTTTACAACTGTTTCATTTCTGATTTAAAAGTAAAATAATTCATCTCCTGTTCGCTTGCTCTGTCTACTCTTTGCAATTTTTAAATTGTCTGATGTGATTACTTTAAATTTAGGGCTTGTGTGAAGAAAAGGGAAGTTACACATAAAAGTTGCCAGGTTATCTGAAGAAAGCCAACGTCACTTTCCACAAAGCAATACATAGTTTTTACTTTGTGTCTTTCTGTTTCTCTTCTCCTTCTGTTCCTATACTCAATCCCATCACTACTCTTTGCCTCTGGAAAAAGCAGGATTAATTTAACCAACATGTTCATGACAATCAATTTTATTTTTTCTTATTATGTAACCACCAATTCATTCAACACAGGCCATGTAACATTCTTCAGATGGTAATGATGACTTTTTGGTCACACACTCACCTGGGCCAGAAGAAATTAACGCTCAGACTTCAATAACACAGTCAGATACTCTGGTAATTATGAATACACAGATATGGACAGATTAGATAGACTTCATGTCCCTTTCCCAGTCTCTATGAGCTACCCAATCTCCTAAGCCTCAAGGGCTCTTCACTTTCTCAGAGTATATATGACATGCTGAAAACATAAAAGGAAATCCTGGTTGCAACATGCTGAGCTGGCTGTTGAGGATTTCCATGGGGACAGAGGAAAATAGTCCCCACAACAAGACAAGGAATTGCTCTACAGGCACCTACTCCAACCTTATGACTGAAGTAAGCTTTGTAACCATTTATATCCATATCCTCCTAAGTGGAAGATCAACAGGCAGCAGATCTGGGCAGTGGTTGCTCAGCAGGCCGGTCCTGTCTCAAACAGCTGGTGCAGTTGGCAACTAGGAATGGACGTGGGCTATGTAGTGCACTGGGGGGGGGGGAGGTGCATAGCTCTGTGTAGTCTTCCAAAATTGTTCTGAAATCCCCCCCTCAGGTACCACCTCAGGAAAGCTCATCTTGTACCTTTGGCAGAGAGGGCAGGGTTTGGTGCTGTGACCCTAAACAACGTGGTAATCTTTGTTATAAACAATAGAAGATTTTTTTTAAAAGCTGCTAGTTAAACAAATTTCACACAAAAGTTCGCTTGAATTAGGTGTTGCTGTACTTGAATATTCTAGGAATTGCAAATCCATTTCCTTCGCCTAACACACACCCAACAAATAGCCCTGTGAAATTTTCTTCTGATGCTTTGACAGGCTGATGAACCAGTCTGTTTTCTCCCACCCACCAAAGAGCAACCATTGTACAGAATATCTTTGAGAGCTCTACAGCACTCCCTGACATAAGGGAGTAAGGTTTGTTTTATGTTTTCCTTATGATGGAGTATTCATCTTCAAAGCATCTTACATATGAGTGGGGAGCCTCAGAAGCATAGATGGGGCAATTCAAAGAGTTTTACATGGAACAGGAGGGGGTTCCCCTTCAAAGTTTCAGTCTTGCATCTGCCAGAGAAGAGCAGATTCAAAACCTAAAAGGTCACTGCTCCTAGCTGCAGCAGGTCCTGATATTCAGAAGACTCCAACTAAAAATAAGGGATAGTTATACACTGTGATGACCAAAGTCTCTAGGCAATGTTCTTTCTCTCTCCCTCACACACAGAGCACTGCCTCCCTTTAAAAAAAAAATGATAAAAACTGTAGGCGACATAATGGGCTCCAGACAGCTGATCCTCTACCCAAAGCATCCTCTTGGTATGAATATAAACGTTTTTGGTATACTGGAGAACTGCACAGCTCTGTTGTTCAAATTACCTTGAACAAGGCAATGGGGTTTAGTTTATGCAAAATGTATGATAAAGAGTAAAGAAATCCACAGATTTTTGATAAATTATTTCAGCTTTAAGTTAAATCACAGGATGGATTTTAATGTATGACACATTGAAGAAATATTCCATGTATTTCCTAAATTATTATTATTACTAGTTGTATTACAATATTATCTAGCACCCATAACTGAGATCAGGGCTCCATTATGCTAGGTGCTGTACAATTACAAAGTCAGAGATAGTCCCTTTCCCACAAATTTACAATCTAAATAGATAATGACAGAGAAATTGAGGGAGAAAGAAAGTATAATTAGCCTGATTTTACACATGGGGAACTGAGGTATAGAGAGATTTAGGATTTGTCTTCAGGCATATTTACACCAATTTAACCACAGGTGTAATTTAATATCTGCAATTTAATATTTATTTAGTTTGACCAATACAAAAGACTCTGTGGATACTCTTAAAACAATATAAACCGGGTTTATATTAATTTAGCTTAAGCCAATAGGGAACAGATTTAAGCTAAACCAAACAAACCACTCTGAAACTGAAATTAGAGTGTCTACATAGGGTTTTACACCAGTTTCACTACATTGGTTTATAAATAATTTAAGTTACACCAGTGCAACTTCTCTGTGTAGGCGAGGACTACGTGATTTGCCCAAGGGCATACAGGAAAGTCTGTGGCAAAACCAGAATTTAAACTCAGATCTCCTGAGTTCCAGTTCAGTGTTTTAACAACAAGTACTTTACCCAATTAATTGGAAAGGAAAGGTGAAGTAGTAAAACATCTAGTGGGTTTGGGCTGTATGGATCAGTCAGCTTAGTACAGTAGCCTTTCAGTTTGTGGAAACCTGTTTTCAAACACAGATTAGGTCAAAAGTGAGTTTAGACATCTCATCTTAGTTCTCAATTGCACATATCATAAACTCACAATTTAATATCATGCAATTGGCAGCATCTGCTGTGCAGCTGGCCAGGGTCTGAATAACAATGATGTGGTAAGTCAGGAGTAGTTGCTTTACCAGAGCTGTGTGGAGAAACTGCCACATCATCTCTGTGGTTCAGGCCAACACTATTATCTCCATACTTCTATGAGCACTGAATTCAATGACAAATCTTCACAGAGTTAGTCATTGTTGTCAATAAATCTCAATATTCTTAAGAAGGGTAAGAGATTAACAGAATAGAATCATAGCCTTGATAGACAGACAATCTCACAGCTGTATCCCCATCTTCTCTGGAATGTGTAAAGAATGATCAGTGCTCCCTACCCTTATCAGAAGGTTGGTTTCATTTAAGGGAGTTGTTCCCTTCATTCCAACTTGCACCTCTCTATTCTTGTCACTGCTCAGCTAACATTAGCCACTTCTCTGTCTCGTCATACCATTTCACTACAGTCTGTGAAAAAACAATCTTTGATGTAGCTCCTACCATCTGGAATAGCTTTTCTGTATTTCTCCCCTGCATTAGCACTCCATCTATTTTCAGTTCTCAGTTAAATATACAGTATCTTTTCTTGCTTCCTTATTACTCTATATTTATCTCTGCCTCCACTATTATTTAATGTTTATTTGTAACTGTTTAATTTAAATCTGTAACACACTTTGGAATACTTTTGGCCTGAATGGCACTGTACCAATATTGCTGAATTATAATTTGTGTGAAATACTTTTTTATTTTTTAACTGCAAGTAACATCTTTTAAGTCTTCAACATTGTTTTCATTGTCATATGCTTCATTTACTTCAGTGTTGTCTATGACATTTCAGATTCAATATATTTACATCAAGTTGGGTTTTTAAAGGTGGACTGTGATGGATCATGGCCTTTTCCTCCTCATATGTAACCTTTGTTCTATCAAATTTTCATTTGCATCTAGAATTGTATATTTATTACTGCTTTAAATTGTCTTGTCAAATATCCTAGGACTTGTGGAACAATTCCAATTGTTTAGCATAACTGTAATGACCTCACCACACATTAAGTGGTGGGGGCCATTTTCAGGTTTGTTGGAAGAGGTGAGTTCCTCTTTAAGGGCTAGAGAGCCAGAGAGTGACTTGTAGTGGCAGTTCTGTACCAGGTCAGAGTGTGGACACTGACCCATCCCCCCACACCAGGTGACTGAATGAGACTGGGGGACTATTTAGGTTCACACAGATGCAGGAAAAGCCCTCTTTTACCTGGACCAGGCAGAGCAGCTCCCACCCAGCAAAGTAGTGAAATACCAGGTATGTCATAATCCGCTGTGGACATTACACTAGTCGCTCCTTTTATGGGGGGTCGGAAGGAATTTTTTCCCCTCATCGCCACATTGGCCAAATCAAGGTGAAGATTTTTCACCTTCCCTGCAGTGGGTTGGCGGCTTTGTTGGGCAGACATGAAAAGGGGGTTCGGCTGTGATGTCACAACTCATTATGTGAGCATGAGGCAGGTGTCCAGTGCAGGAACTCTGTAGGGAAGCGATACAATGATAAGATAAAATGGATTGACAAAGGATTTAAAGGATTCTTTATTCTTTAAAGGAGCAGAAACTGGGGTGAAGGGGTTGAGGCTCCTATGACTGGTACAGCAGGGAGTCAACCCCCTGCGCCTTTATAGTCCCCCCTTTAAACCTCATTTGAGTGGGGAGGGGGCAAGGCCCAGCAGCAGATTGGCTGGGAACCAGAATGGGTAAAATGGGAGGGCTGAGAGCAGCCCCCGTCTCAAGTATATGTAAATGTTATGAAAATATCTGCACTGTAGACTTTTATCTGCTGGGTCCTCCCAGGCATTTAGGAATAAAGTTGCAGCCTAATCAAACCACATCCAGTGTCTCCTGTCCTTTGTCCGGGCCAGCATAGCCAGACAATGTGTTGAATGCATTGCCTATTATCTGTTGCCATATACAGTTTCATTTGCTATCAGATACAGTTGGTATTTCATGAAAGCTGTATAACAATCATATAATTATTTTAACACTACTGGGACACACCATGCTGTATCAAGTTCTTTTAGTTTCTGTTTCCCAATTGATAGATTTCTATCCATATTTTATTCTCACTCTAAGCAAAAGACTGTGAGCCTTCTGACTTTTTCCACAGAAAAGAGCCATCCATTTATGCCCCATGTGGTTCCTGGGTTGTGAAACAACATAAAGCTGCAAATGATGAGCCACACACTATTTTTCTTCCTGCTGTGTGCAATGAAGCCAGAAAGCATCCTCTAAAAAAACTAAGAGACGGCAAACTACCTCAATGTACCTAAATCGCCAACTCTAATAAGGTATTAGAACTATTTTTCCCTTACTTACATTTTTGTCTATATGGAGCTGATACTCTTTCCTGCTGGGTTCCTTCAGCAAGTCTATAACATTTTCTTTTGCCATGTTGTCTGCTTACCTTTTTTAAAAAAAAAAAAACCATTCTTGAATGTGAATAAAACACAGACCTTTATCATAGAAGCACAAGAATTATTTTGAAAAGAATTGCACATCAATTTATATATTGTATCCAGGGAGTCTGAAACTGAAATAGATATAATGCAGCTAAGAAATAACTATAAGAACAGTATTTTACAGTCAAACAAAGTGTGAAGTAAAGCATTCCATGTTTTCTTCAAATGAATCTGAAGTTTACTTATTTTATATAAAATTGTATTACACTTCCAATAATTGTATAAAACATTAGTGTAACATGATTATGAAGTACAAAGGTAAATATAAACTAATTACCTCTTTAGACAATTAGTTTGAAATACTGAGAAACTGAAAAGTCTAAGTCAAAAAAATGATGCAGAGATCAAATGCAGAAAGAAAGAAGATAAGAAATAGTGTGAAAGAATGAACCATGCTAATAATATAAAATCTAGGTGGACTCATGCTACATTATATCTCAGGATTCCATGATGTCATATCACACACAGAAGCTATATTGGTGACTTGGAGTTACTAAGTAACCACAGGACAAAGCACACCATAGGATTTTGTGAGGACATATCACACACATTAACTCAATTAGATTGCGTAATGCTACCATGTAACAGTTCATGATGAAGCTAATTTTGAGCGTTGCTGTATTTTTGAGTCTGGCTATACTCCACACCTCCAAGTCAACACTCTACCCCCAGATTTTGGATGGAATGGGAGTAGATTTGCATACATACATCTGAACTCAACCCTTCATTCTGGCTGCTTTTTCCATAACTGCCTACTGCAGTGCTTCTTGCACCATCCTCTGATGCAGTGGCTCTCAACCTTTCCAGACGACTGTACCCCTGGCAGGAGTCTGCTTTGTCTTGCTCCTCACTAAAAACTACTTACTTACAAAATCAGACATAAAAATACAAGTGTCACAGCACACTATTACTGAAAAATTGCTTCCTTTCTCATTTTTACCATATTATTATAAAATGAATCATTTGGAATATAAGTATTGTACTTACATTTCAGTCCATGGTATATAGAGCACTATAAGCAAGTCACTGTATGAAATTTAATTTGTACTGACTTCGCTAGTGCTTTTTATGTAGCCTGTTGTAAAACTAGACAAATATCTAGATGAGTTCAGGTACTCTCTGGAAGACCTCTGCATTCTGCCAAAAGTACGCATTCCCCTGGTTGGGAACCACTGCTCTAATGCATCTCAGGTGGTACTGGCCACTTCTGGGGACAAAATAGTGATCCATTATGGCAATTTCTATGTGTCTATACTTTTTAGATTCCAAACCAGAAGGTGCCTGTTTTCTTGGATGCAACCCAAGTCTTATGAGGGCATTTGGTCTTGAGATATTTCCACAATTTAGTCTGAAACCTCATGAAATCAAGTCCCAAAAAATCAGCACCCTCAAATCTACACCAAAACCTTGGTCAGGATTCAGTCTAGAACCCAAACCCTGTCTTTGCCAAAACCATATCCAGATTCCAACAGCAATTTCTTTGACCACCTCAGACATATGCATTTACAGAGACATGTACATACACCAGACTACAGGACAGATTCTAATCGTGTACATGGGATAACATAGTAACTACAACAGTCTGAATAGGATCAAACTGCCTATGTTTCTTTAGAGTATACATATTTCTATATTGCACATTTATTTATAATCAGAAAAAGGTATTATTCCTCAAATAAGTTAAAAAATCATGACTTGGCTTAACACTCAAATTACACTGGTCTACAATTTTTGAGAAGTCGTCTGCTTCAGAGATAAAATGTGCTATCTATTATGTATTTTGATGTGCTGAATTCAAATATGACAATTAAAACAACTGATTGGCCACTGTTTCTAAGATATTTAAGTTTTTACATTTGATGTCTATGTATATTGTGTAGATAGTAGAGTTTTAATCATAAATTGTAAACCTAGATCTTTTCATGTGTTTATGGTTGCTTTACATGATAATATTTCACCTGTCCTGTTTATGTAACACTTTAAAAATCAGCAAAAGGGTTATATAAATAAATTTTATTATGAAACAAAAGACAAAAACTATTATGTACATAGTTTAGTCCTATTCAGTATCTACTCAGCGCTTCTTGGCTTGTCTCTTGTATTCATTAAATGGAGCATCTCTTGTCACTGTCCAGCAATAGTCTGCAAGCATTGATGGGCTCCATTTGCCCTGATAGCATTTCTCCATTGTTGCAATATCCTGGTGAAATCGCTCGGCGTGCTTGTCGCTCACTGCTCTGCAGTTCGGTGGAAAAAAATCTAGATGAGAGTGCAAAAAATGTATCTTTAGTGACATGTTGCAACCAAGGCTTTTGTAGGCCTTGAGGAGGTTTTCCACCAACAACCTGTAGTTGTCTGCCTTGTTATTTCTGAGAAAATTTATTGCCACTAACTGGAAGGCTTTCCATGCCGTCTTTTCCTTGCCACGCAGTGCATGGTCAAATGCATCATCTCGAAGAAGTTCACTAATCTGAGGACCAACAAAGACACCTTCCTTTATCTTAACTTCACTTAACCTTGGAAATTTTCCATGGAGGTACTTGAAAGCTGCTTGTGTTTTGTCAATGGCCTTGACAAAGTTCTTCATCAGACCAGCTTGATGTGTAAGGATGGTAACAAAATCTTCCTTGATTCAACAAGTGGTGGATGCTGAACACTTTTTCCTCCCAGGCTCAAATGACTGTCGGAGTGGCCAATCTTTCTTGATGTAGTGGGAATCTCTTGCACGACTATCCCATTCGCAGAGAAAACAGCAGTACTTTGTGTATCCAGTCTGCAGACCAAGCAAGAGAGCAACAACCTTCAAATTGCTGCAAAGCTGCCACTGATGTTGGTCATAGTTTATGCACCTCAAAAGTTGTTTCATGTTGTCATAGGTTTCCTTCATATGGACTGCATGACTAACTGGATTTGATGGCAAAACATTGCCATTATGCAGTAAAACAGCTTTAAGACTCGTCTTCGATGAATCAATAAACAGTCTCCACGCATCTGGATCATGAACGATGTTGAGGGCTGCCATCCCACCATCAATGTTGTTGCAGGCTACAAGATCACCTTCCATGAAGAAGAATGGGACAAGATCCTTTTGACGGTCACGGAACATGGAAACCCTAACATCACCTGCCAGGAGATTCCACTGCTATAGTCTGGAGCCCACAGCTCTGCCTTACTCTTGGGTAGTTCCAAATTCCTGACAAGGTCATTCAGTTCACCTTGTGTTATGAGGTGTGGTTCAGAGGAGGAGGATGGGAGAAAATGTGGGTCCTGTGACATTGATGGTTCAGGACCAGAAGTTTCATCCTCTTCCTCGTCTGTCTCAAGTGAGAATGATTCTGGTGCATCAGGAACCGGCAGTCCTTCTCCGTGGGGTACTGGGCGTATAGCCGATGGAATGTTTGGATAATGCACAGTCCACTTTTTCTTCTTTGACACACTTTTCCTAACTGGAGGCACCATGCAGAAGTAACAATTGCTGGTATGATCTGTTGGCTCTCTCCAAATCATTGGCATTGCAAAAGGCATAGGTTTCCTTTTCCTGTTCAACCACTGGCGAAGATTTGTTGCACAATTGTTGCAGCATATGTGTGGGGCCCTGATCTCCAATTTTGCAGCCAAAATCAAGGTGATAGGCTTTCTTAACCATAGTGGTTATACTGCGCTTTTGTGATGCACTGTTCACACAAGTACGAGGCATCTCTGCTCACTTTGGCTAAACAGAAATGTGTCCATTTGCAAAATCAAACACTGACAAATAAGAGAGCACGACACTGTATGATTTCTAGAGCTGATATAGGGCAATTTGTTCAGCAGAGTGATGTAAGCTTCATTATGATTGTGTCATCCATGACTTCTAGGAATAACATGATGCAATTCATATCATGTATGACGCAATACCAGCTTCAGATTGCATCATTCATTGTTTTGCCTAAAAAGCAAGTACTGTCCAAACCCAGTCATAGATTTATTCATAGATCCAGTCAAAAATGTATTTTAGTCATTTCTGGTTTAAATTGAGATCCCTTCCCTTTATAACTCACTTATCCTCCACCATTCCCCAGTCAAGGGTCGTATATACTGACCCAATAGCATATCTTGAAAACTAGAGCCAATCAACAATTTTAAGCATCATTTTCGTTCTCAGTGATCCAGAATTAGTAACGTTTGACTACATTTATTTCAGAAGCATTTTGGCTGTAGAGCAGTGTTATCTTTGTACAATCTGTAGCGTTTGTTTCTGTGCTGTCCTGTAATGGCTCAGACTATTTACTTCACTTTAAATTTGGCCATATTGTCACTTGCAGGAAATATGTCATTCACCATTATATTCCTGAAAAGTTTGGTGTTAAGAAATGTTTTATAAGCCTATTTTGGGCCAGATCCTCAGGTGCTGTAAATCCTTTGTTCCGCCACTGAAGGCAATAGAGTGATTACATCTGTTCTGTGTCAGTAAATACTAGCAAGATTGATTTACAACTTTTTCAGAACAGAAGATTTTTGAAGACGGATTAAACAACATAAATGCTGCGCTGTTTTGCTAGACTGTGAATAGTATAAAATATGCTTTGTGTGACATCTCTGAATTATCTATTGGTGGTAATGTTGACATTACATGGTATTGACTCATGGAAGAAGCTTAAATACCCTTTTAAGTTTTCAAGACTCTGTGACAAAGCACTATTTCATTAACAAAATGTTAATGAAATCTAAGAGGCTTGAATATACAGAATAGCCTGCTGGTTTCAAGGAGCTCTGTTCTTTTTCCGTTGATCAAGAGATGTGACTGTAATACAGCAGTATAGTTCTTATTTCAGGCCAGCAGAAAAGGCAACATTCTGATCAGAATAGTCATTACTTAGTAAGGAATATCTAAACAGAGGCTACTTACATGAGAGTTCTACTTGAGGCCTACCACATTGTCCTGCTGGAGAATGATCAAAATAGCACAAGCAAGTAAAACATGCACTACAGAGCACATTTTAGAGATCCTAATTCTTTTTGCATGTGAAAAGCAGAAAGCCACAGAGCAGAGTAAATCACCATATATGGTGCACTGGATTCATTTTGGCAAGAAGACATTTGGGAGTCTAGCACTAAGACCACTGGCACTAAGTATTCTGCCATCAGTGAAATAGGCCATTAGAATGAATAAAGCTCTCTAGTTTGACCTGTCATGGTTTAGCTTTAGCCATGAACTTTTAGCATCACAATAGGCTTTTTCAGTCATAAATAACCAATCGACATAATAGATCCGGCTGTTGGAGATTCATATTCAGTCCATTCTGTGTCTCACATCCACTAGTTCACTAGCCAAGGCCATGGGCTGGGTTCCAGAGTCTCTCAGTCTCTACATAATTATACAGACCTGACAGCCTGTACAGGGCTTCCCAGCAGGCAGTCACTGAGTTGTTTATAGGGTAGAAGTTATGTTTGTAACTAGAAACCTGTTGTTAGTTTTCCAGTGGGGTGGACTCTGCCATTGAGCTATACAAACAACTACACTATATGGAGTCACTTGAGACTCTTTATACTATAAACTTATAGATGCATGTGTGCGAAATAAGGAAAATGGAAGTATCAGAACACAGCCAAGCTTGCTCCTAGGTGTGCTCACACTTCCTTCAGCAAATAAGAGAACGAGATTGACATCATGAGATGAACTATGTCATTCAGCAAGATGACAGAGTAAAGCACAGCTGTAGCAAGCAATGACATCCTAGTATTGATTCTCACCACACTGAGAACCCTTCTCCGGCAGATAGATAGGGATGGGACAGCAGATACCTTACTAATGATCAGGGTTCTGCTATCTGATCAAAATGATTCTCATCGCATCAGGCAACCTTCATTAGTGGATAGATATGAAAAAGGTTTACCTGACCAATAGGCAATGTCTTGCCATTTGAGATGAAGGATATTTACTAGAGCAGTACATTCAACTTTTCAACGTGTATGCAGCCAGAAATCAGAGAGAAAGCCAGTCACACTTTGTATTCAGCCTCCATTTATAAATAGTTTCAAAAGACTTAATAAATTATTAATATATGATCTTATAAATGATTAATCAGTTGTTATAGAGTCCGACAGGTAAATAGACTGCTTATAAACATGGCTTATAACTTTCTATAACTCCTTCTACAGATGCACTTATAACAGTTTATAATACATACTACATGTGTGTACCGTGTATAACATCAATTAATAATTTATTAACTCTTTATAAAGGGAACCTTAATATAACTTTTGATCAAAAATCCCTAAAGTGAAGTGTCCACTAAAACACTTAAAAGTCACTTTAAACAAAAATCACACCTGGATCACTAGTAGGTTTAAAAAAAATTCAGCGAGACATAACACTTAACAATTACTATAAATGAAAGAGATTAGAAGGGAAAAATTCGAGTTTGTTCACTTGTGCATTTGACAGCCCTTTCTGTATCATCAATTGCACCATTTCCCCCTGAACAGCAATTTCAGAAGGAAATAGGGGAAAGAAAGACATGATAATGGAAATAAGAAAATCATTGTATATGTGCAAAATTTGGCAGGGGGACTCAAGCATGTGTGGTACGTGAAATTGCTTTTAACATTTTTTTTAATTGTTTAGATTTCAAGTTGACAGTACCCCTTTAACATGTTAATCTGTTGCTCCAATGAGGAAATGGGCTCAGACACAGAAAGGAGATGAGGAACCTCCAAAAGATTCAATGATGTTGAAGATAAATTTCATGGCATGCGTAGTTAATTTTTATGCAAAAGATTTTGTATCCAGTTGAAGGACCATCCTTTAAACCTGTTCAGAAAGTTCTGAAATGGGAGAAAGGCCAGTGAGGCAGATTGATATGCACTCACGCAAATTTCAGAAAAAGGCAGTTTCATGTATTCAAAGAATAGAAATATTGAATCCAATCAAATATTCTGGAACTTTGAAACGCAATTGTTCTTTGGTACTGATGCCTGGACTAAAGGATGAGGTAATCTACAACGTGCTAATGAAAACTGAACTCACAAAGCCTCACGTGACTGTGGACTTGACCTTGCACCGCTGAAGTCTGTGGGTATTTTGCCCATTGGCTTCAATTCTATCAAGATTGAAACTTATAAGAGTAGAGGGGAGGAACTGCGTTTTACACCTGGCTGGAGAACAAAGGACACAATCCTTCAGGCTGATGATAGAACTCCATCTGACGTCTTGCTGGACTGAGAAAGAGAAACTTTGATAATACATAAAATCTTCAGGTGACTTAATCAAAGTTCTTTCTAACTAACCTTAAAGCTGAGCTAGTCACATTGACCATGGTGTCTAGTCTTGCCATGTTAGTATTCTACTTCAAATTATTTCATTTTGTTTTCCTCTTTTTCCACTTCATGTCAAATAATCTTTGCTTTTAGAGGCATAGCATGTTAATGGGAATAATTACTGTTTGGCACCCCAGAAGGAAAACTGATTTCTGACCTTAAAGAAGGTGCGAGGATAAATGATTTTAGTGCCAGGCCAAAGGAAAGGAGATTTAATGCATCTTCCCAATGTTACAAGGAATTTGATTTAAGTTATCAGTTTGCTCAACTTCTCTGAGATAGCTATATTAAAATCAAATATTCTTGCAGGTCTACAAACTCAAGTAAATAAAATCACAAATGTTAATAACAATCATATCAAAGCCAGGGGATTTCAACCTCTGAATGGATGAACAGTTTATAAACAATGAGGTCAGGTGAACTTTTAAAATTCAAAGTTTCTGTTTTCATGAAAATGTACCTAATTAAAAAAAGTGAGAGACACAAAAGAAAAGATGTTCTCCACAAAATGTTCCTCAAGTTTTCTGTGTGGGTTTTACTGCTGTTGAGATAAAGTAATTGTAAGATATATGGAGGCACCTAAATTTGGGGGAAATAACTCACTTTACAAGATCAAAGGATTCTCAAGCAAAAAACATTTGACCCTACAATCAAGAATACTGACAATGAACTAACTAAACACTCTGGGCAGAACATTAGTACAAATTGCCACAGCTCCACTGAACTCAAAACCTAAGCCAACCTCCTGACAATATTGGTACGTTCTAGACAACTATATACAGTTTTCTATTGTTATTTGTTCAAATGCTATAGCCAGCCATGATCATTGTCATCCTAAGTTACTAGAGTAATTACAGTTTTTAAATGATCCAGGGTACATTAGTAATTGAGCTATTATAACATTTACCAGGCTCTTCTGGTACTAATAGGATTAGAATGTTTCTGATATGAAAATAAGGAGAAAAAGTCATCTTATTCATTCATTCCCATTTTGAGGCTGGCTAGTGGAAATGCTCTGCACGCTGAAGTACACAGAGTGTACATGTATCAATATTATGATGATCACATGCTCATACAGCACCATTAGGACACCCTCTCCCCTCCCCCCCCCCAATCACAAATTCTTCAAGTCTGGGCCATTGGTTTGTTTGGAACAAGGCCCAGACACAGTACTGATGCAGCCTGGTGACAGCCATTACACATGCTTCTGAGATGGCTGGGAATTCCACATCCACCACCACTTTAGCATAGACTTTTCTAGGTAAGCCAAGGTGGGTTTTTTTTAAATATCTGATTGGCTTCTTAAATCAACGATGTCAGAAGTCAGACAAATAACACAAACTACCCGGCACTTCAATATACACAAACATTTATCATTTTTATCACAACCCACAACAGACAATATTTTCTGGTACTTCAAGTACATTCAAGTACATTACGGAAATGACTTTTGTGCTGCTGTTGTTTTTTCAAAAAAAGGCCCAGATGAGTGCTGAGCCATCATCATTCATCATCTCTGTGATGTCACCCAGTCAATGAATAGGTATATACTTTTCTGTGCTCATGTTCATCAAAATGATTAGCTCTAAACATTGTTAATTTTCATTTGTGTTGTAGGAATTATATACTTTTTGTGTAACTCTATATTACATCCTGGTAAACGCCCTTTGTGCAAGAAAATAAAATGGCATTTTCAAGACATTTTAGGCCTTCTGGAAAAGTCACTTTCTTAGTAAGGGCAGACACCAAACTTCTACTGTTGGTTATTGTCTATATTCCTCTCTAGTTTTCAATTGCTGGGGTGAGTGCTTTAACTGAAGGGAAAACATTTAGTTGGTAACTATGTTCCCATGGACTGGGCTGGTTTTTTGCTTCTTTTATGAGTGACTTGCACTGTGGTTCCTTTTCCTGTTGATTAGTTGTTCAGCAATCTGGGTTAAACTTCATACCCTTCCTGCTTCAGACAGCTTTATATTTGTGGGATTAGCAAATCTCCATCTATCAAGGATGACTGAATGAATTCTGAGAATTAGCTGAGAAGCTGAAGGTCTCTTGTCCCAATGGCAGAAGAGAGAACTCCAAGCAGCCAGCATATCATCATCACCATTTAGTGATGATTCAGGGAGGGTTGGGTTTTACCTCCTTTTCCATCAACTCCAATATTTCAAAAAGTTGCAGGCACAAGCCACCTTAATAGAAAGAGGTATATTAAAACAAGTGCATTCGTTACTAGGTGATTTGAACTTGGTCGGCAAGGTCATTGCTGAAGGGAAAGGGGTCGTTTTCCCAGCATTTCATTCGGAAACACAGTTTCCTGTCTGGTGGGCTCTAAAGCTGTGAGTTAGAAAACCCTTAGGGACTATCCCATCTGGCTATTATTCTGCAGCACATAGACTACATCTCTTTCTGGCAGATGACCCAATGTTCCACAAGGACCTGCAGCTATGTTTAAGGCTGTATGAAGATAGATATGTTTGAGAGCATATTTTCATGACTCCTGGTGTAAGGGAATTGGGCGAGAATTTTAGAGAAAGGAGGGAATCACATAAAATATTTGGGTCAGATCCTGGAGTTTGGCCCAGGACTATTAGAGACAAGTTAGAAAATGAGGTGCAAAATTGGCTTTAAGCCCTGTTGAACTGCTCTGATCCTCCTCCATTCTATTTCAAGCCAATCTCAAAGTGCAAGAAAAAGCAGGAACTGTTCCTGCAGCCAAAGATTGCCCTGACCATGTCCCATTCCCCTGAACCCTTTGCACCAGCCCTAGAGAACAGCCTTTAGCAATGATGTAATAAAACTCCACTCAGGGTACTTAACAAGCCTGTTCACATCACTAGGATAAAACACATAGCTGAGTGACTGCTAGCCATAATGGTTTTCAAAACATTAAGTGCTTTAGGAGCACATTGTCCATCTCCTCAACTATATATATATATACAAATATAAAAATAAACATTTGCCAACTGGCTCATATATATATGAATAATATATAAATGTTTATTTTTCCTGCAAAAATATTTTAATGAAAAGAACAAAAATCATCAAAATCATCAATCATCAACATTTACCTTTAGAATGTTTCAGGTTTATTGACAAAACCCCAGAATTTTCTACAAACATTGAATATTTTATGAAAAAAAATTCAATTTAATCAAAAACTCATCTTCCATTAAAAACATTTAATGGTAAGTTTTTTAATGGGTCAAATACATATATTACATTTCCTTCCTCTTCAGTATCCCTTTATATTGCCAGAGTAATCTAAACGAGTCTTAGTATAAGTCAGAATCAGGCCCTGGGTGTATAGTTCTAATTGTGCATTCTAATTGTGTACAAATATCTTGATGACCAGAAAAGCCAGTGCAGGGGGCATGCAAGACCTGTCATCACAGGTGGCACACCCTAGGACTAGTCACTAGTGCTTAAAAAAAATAACAAAATCAGCCAAGGGGAAGCACTGTGCTAGGAGATGGAGACTGCCAGTATGAAGTTAGTGCCTGCAGATCTAGCCGCCTACCTGTCACCAAGGATCCCTGCCCTCTTTGTTGAGGAGGAGGGGAGTGAAGTTCCCCTGACACTCCCATCCTTACTCCAGCAATAACTTCTGCCAAGAATAAAAATGTGGACAAAAATACAGTGGCACTCTGCCAGGCTCCTCCCACAAACTGAGCATCGCCCACTTGAGAAGCCAAAACAAGATAACAACACAGTAGATTATACAGATGTTCAAAATGTGTTCATGAATTCTCTGTTGGACTTCTTGGGTTTGTATTCATCCCCTCAAATACCTTGACTGTTCTAGTGGGTTTAATTCCTCTTCAGTGGGATACTGAAGCTCTGCTCAGCTATTTTGGCTTGGCTCTCCCTCAGTAAGATTTGGATACCATGCTAGCCTCTGTAGGATTGGCTTCCCCTTACTGGGGCTTGGATGATTCCCTGCAATCCGCTCCTCCCTTCTGGCTTCTTAGCTCCATGGATCAGATTGGAAAATAAGTGGTGTCACCCTCCTCTGGCCCCACAGTAACCTGTCACTCAAAGTAGATTGTGTAGATTTTCATAATATGATCACCCTTCTTCTTACCGACTTGCTCTAATCAGCAGTGAAATAGTTAAAAATGCTAACCGCAAATATATGCGGGGGGGGAGGGGCAGGGGCAGGAGTGAGGGATTTGTGTGTGCACATTTCTGCATGTGTGTGTAGAAGCAGTGGCTGGATTTGTAGCAATTGGGTTCCCTAGTTTGGAACCAGCCCACCTTGCCACAGAGTGCGTCACTAGAAAGGGTTCACAAGTGATGATGGGTGAGTGTAGGATAAGAACAGCTGATGGTGGGGTTTGAGGGACAGAGATCTCATGCACAGAGGAAGTTGTGCCCCCCTTGGGAATTTTTGCATGCCTTCTAAAACGTGCTGGGCCAGCTATAATGAGCAGCACTGGTGGAGAAAGAAGTGTTAAAATACGCTACACATTTAATGAGGTTTTGGTCAAATAAGTTCTTTGAAGTCTCTCAGAGTGGGGCAATGATTAACTAAACACCCTTTTCACTTTTGTTGTTTTAGTTACTATTATTCAAGATAAACAGAACTGTTGCCAGTGCAAATTATTTTCGTGCATAAGCAGTGAAAAAGCAGGCGTCACGTATACAAGATAAGAAGGAATGCAGTATTAGTTATGGGTTACAGTAAGTAAACAAGATGGTCTTATTAAAATTATAGCTGTGATTTATAGTTTCTTGAGTATGCATAGGCTTATCTAGGACCTGACTTTTTTAAAAAATTGCTTCCATTTTGCAGGTACAAGGTTGTGCCAGCAATTCTTTGTGGCTGAAAATGCTAGCATTTCGATATCTATCTATATGTACCCACAAATCAGTCACTTAGACACTTAAATATTAGAATAATTGCCCACTGTGAATTGCTTCTGCAGAATGGAATTGTGACTTGTGGCTCCTTTAAAACATTGGCCCAAAAGAAACACACCCAAATTCTGTATTACACACACATCCACACGTGCAGGTATATTTTATATCAGAATATGCATATTATATTATTTGTTTCTAATGTATTCATAAACATGCACACACAAATACACTCAAGATTTTGTCCAAGCAAAACCAAATAGGGTATCATAAATAAATCAAAAATACAAACAAGAAATAAATGTGAAGAAAGGGGGAAGAAATGAAGGCCAATAGTGGTCATTCTAAAAACACCCTTGGAAAAAGCTCTTTAAGGTTTTTTAAATTGAGCAGGATTGTAATGACACCGATTTCAGAGGAGCTCCACACCATAGGGCCCTCCCACAGCCAAAGTATGATAGCCTGCTGATGTTAGGCATGATGCTGTAATCCTTAATGGTGGGTCATGGATGGCACATGAGAACATATACCCAGTAGAACAAGGCTCAAGACATATGTCTCACATGTAGGCAGGGCCAATACCACAAAGGGCTTTAAAACCCTATAGCGCTAATTTAAATTCAAGCCACTACGTTATGCACAGCCCCTGAAGAACACAGGTGAGCATAATCTAATTGAAATATCTCAAGTCAGTTTGCAATTGTGCTGCTGCATTCTCAACTGCAAGCACGGGTGGGCCGTTATGGACATAAATTGCAATAATAGAGCCTCGGGGTCATATGCTTCTGTTGTAAGGTCATTGTGAGATAAAGTCACTATTAAAACAACCTGCACAACTGAAAAAACACACGTTCCCACCTGATATGAAATGTGGGTTTCAGTCAGAAGTGGAATTTCTTTTCCTCCATATCCCTCTATACACACACACTATCTCCTTATACAAACATACAAAACAACTTATTCTACAAATATGATAAATTCCAGAGTATTTGGGACTGCATTTCATCACGCACCATTGACTTCCTCACCTGCACTTTGTCCCCTCATCCTCAATATCCCTGAGTGGCTCAAAGATCCACTGTTTTGAAGGTTAAAAAAAAAACCCCAAAGAATACAACAGGTTGAAAAACAGAATTTCCATTCCTCAGGAAATTCCAATATTTCAACATTTGGTTTTGTTCCAAATTGGAATAAAAAGTTGAAATATTTTGTGGAACAGAAATTCTGAAAAATTTCTATTTAGAAACAACTTTGTAGAATCATAAAATTCAAGGCCAGAAGGAATCAGATCATCTAGTCTGACCTCCTGTACAGTACAGGCTACCAAACCCTACACCAGTTACCCCTGCATTCAGCCCAATAACCTGGATTAAATTAAAGTACCACAGCCCACAGACAGAGAATAGGAGGGACTGAGGGGCACCAGTGCCCAAGGCCACTGCAATGGCAGAGAATTCATTTGGTGAGATAGACTCAGATGAACCTAGCAAGCAACCTGCACCCCAGGCTGCAGACAAAGGCAAAAAATCACCAAGAACCCAAAAAACCCAAGGTCCCTGTAATAGGGTCCTCAGTGGGCTAGGAGACCTAGTGGTTAGCATCCACTCTGTCACCGGGGACCCTGGGCCCACCCACTCCACTGTGCTCCGACCCAGTATTTGACTTCCGAGGGAGGGCCCTCTGAGTTACCCTCCCCAGGTCACTTCCTACCACTGCTTCTCACCACTTTTGGTCCCAGATAAGAAAAAACAAAGAAGAAAAGGAAACCAAACTCAGCCCCAACCAGGCTCAGCATACAGTCCTGGTACTTCAGGGAGGCATCCCTAGCCTCTTTTGACAGGAGCCTTCAGGATAGGTCTGTCCTCCTCTCCAACTTCCAGAGCTGGATTGCTCCCTTTTCAACCCTGTCTCCAGTTGGAGCATGCTCTGCAGGGTTGCAGGGGTGGGACTAACTGGGCCCAGTACTGTCCTTTAACCCCTTCTATCCCAGTGTGAGGTTTGTGTACCCCATCATAGTTCTATAAAACTTTTCATTTTGATAATATCAAGTCATTAAATTTTGGTAATGTCAAAACATTATAATGTAAAATAATTAATATATCTTAAAATATAATGTAAATGTAATATTAAAATTAATATTTAAAATATAGACGTCTACACAAAATGAAATTAAACATTGACATTATCAAAATGAGAAAGTGCAAATGATTTATTAGTTTACTTTTCTGTCAAAAAATGTCAAAATAGGCACATTCCTGCAAAATATTTCAATTACAGTAAAACTGCATTTTCCAGTGGAAAACCGTTCTGTTGAAAATTTTTCAACTAGCTCTTCCTTCCCCACCTTCACTACCGAGGTAATAACACACATACAAACTGAAGAACCTTACTCATTCTTCCATAACACTTATAATGCTCACTATAAAATTGGTGGTCTCAGAGCATTTCTCAGCAAAGATGTTATAGGAGAGAGCTGGAGTAGCATACTACAGTGCATTTACTAGTATACTGTGAAATAATATAAATAAAGGCACAAAATACATTTGGGGATTAAATATCCTCAAATTTATTTGTTTGGTCACTCCTACCATTTGGTACTCCTCAATGAGTTTCCCAATCATTAGTGTGAAATATATAAATATATACATTCACATATATCTGTGCATATTCACATATACAGACACACTGCACATCTGTATATAGTTCTGAATATTGCTTCAATACACTTAAAATACAGCTTTCAAAGTACATTCTACATTTTTTCTGTAACATTGTTTCTCTTTCCCTCAACATCCCCCCCGTACATCCCCCGAAAATATATTTCACTAAGGCTCAACAGTGGCATGGTTTAAGGGAGTCCTACATGGAAAGCTCCTTCAGCTGCTTAGCCCAACAGCATAAATTTGATCTTGTAATTAGTATTCAGCTCAGCATCTTGGATAGCAACCAATGTTACAGCCAAGAGGTGGTTTAAATCACATAAATCATAGATCAATGACAGAACTCTAAGCACTGGATAGATTACAAAAGTAAGCTTTAGTTAAAAATAGATTAACCATTTCCCTGCAGGAATTCCTTCAGAAAACTGAATATAAAACAAATAAAATTATGTCTGATAATTTTTTAAAAGTATATGCACATTCTAGATGAATTGTCCTTTCCCTTGACAGTTACACAGTGATTAAAGAAATGTGTTAACATGCTATTTCAATGGAAAATATTGTAAATTGTGGAGACTTTAATTTTTTTAATGAGCTTTTAATAGCCAACAAGAATGCACCGAATATGTAGTATATAAGGTACAGTGCACCAGTATAGCCCGCTTTCTGGTAATTGTTACACCTCCTAATGGCTATTTCCTGTGTTTCTGTTTTAAAATAAGAATTGTAAATGCCTTTCCATATTGTGTCAAATAGATTGTGATTGCAAAATTATTCCAAATTCTTTTTAATAAAGTACACAATTTTAAGAAGTGCTTAGTGCCCTCTGCCTTTATTTATTTCAGTGTCCATGGAGGGTACTCAGCACCTTGCAGAATTGGGCCCTGAATCAGTGCATTATTAAACATTTGAAGGTACAGAAAATAGATGTCTGAATCTATACTCTTTATTCAGGCAAAATTCCCCTTGACTGAGTAAGGAGGGCAGGATCAGGCCCAGGATCAGATTATCAACTGGTATGAACTGGCCTAGCTCCAAATGGAGATATGCCAATTTACACCAGCGGAAGATCTACCTCTCCCCCGCCCCCTGCCCTGCCCTAACATTTGCAAATGCAAAGGTGAGTTTTAGAATACAAATAATAAAAGTATTTCCCTAATCCTACCCATTGAACTTTGTTTTCTTGCTACAGGTTTAAAGCACATGGTATCATTTCAAAGCAGCAAACTTTTCAGAATGTCAAGGAGAATTTGCATTTCCATTTAGTAATTACTGAATTTAAAATGAATACATGTAAATACCATCAAACCATTCCTGAGGATGGAGAATTTTAGAATCCTAAGCCATTATGGCTGGAAGAAATTATCTGAATTCCCAGTGTTTACAGGCAGGCACACAGAAAGAACAGCTTTTTTAAAAAAAAGAAAAAAAAACAATTCTAGACAGCTAAAACAACATCAAACAAATAAAAATGGTCTGACTTCAAACGCATAATCGTGTCACCTTAGACTCTCTTTTCGCTCTAGTTAAATGAATAGTGCAGTAATAGATTGATTAGAAAAATGATCAAACAAATTGAAAGAAATCCAAGACTTCTCCACACTGGATTTCCCAAATTTTGATCAAATGAAAGGGGTGAAATTCAGCTATTTTAATGAATCAGGATAAAGCTGTACAATGTTGGATTGACATATAAGAAGTTTCTACCAATGATGTAATGAAAACAAACATTTTCAAATGTCTATATCTATTTCCATCTTTACCTTCCCATAATTAACAAACGTATTCAGGTATTGTCATCATATTTAGTATTTTAAAAGCAACCGTTCCGCTTTCATGTACCCTTAAACTTTTTTCAAATATTCTAGAGTCCCATAACAAGTAAGTGTGTTACTTTTTGGCATCTTAGTGTAAAATCACATTCTGTAAAATAGGAAGATGCATTCCAATAATTACTAATGCAGGTTCCAGAGGTTAGGAGAATATTGGTGTCTCACTTCATAAGGCCCAGATCCTGTAACCCTTAATCCTATGACTAGTCCCATGGGAAATAAATGGGACTACTCCTGTAAATAAGAACTGAAGAATAGGGCTCTACATTCCTGCTTTCTAAGGTGCTGAAAGAAACAGATGAAGTTCAATGACAAAACTCGACCAAAATCAGATTTAGCATAACTAGAAAAAAAAAAACCTTGTTTAATAAGCTGATTTTTCCATGAGAAGTCAGGGTTAATTTTTAAAGACAAATTTCCATGCAACAAGAATTATCTTTAATTATTTCAATGTGAAACAGATTATCAAACATATTTGTTCCCTGTTCTTCAGTTTTTGGTGACTCACAAGATGTTTAATATTCTTCAGTTCTGGCTCAAGCCCACAAGGTGCTGAATAGCCTCAATGGGAAACGACTTCACCTACACTTGAGAGTGGCCAGCACCAGCCAGGAGGCACTCATCACCTTGCAAGGACAAGACTTAAGTTTGTCTTCCACGTGGCACTGTAACTAAAACCATCATATTGTTCTAATGGAAAATACACCCACTTTGGGCCAATTCTTCCACTGAAGCTAATGGAAGAAAGGACTGTAGGATCTGGCACTTTACCGATGAATAGAACCACTGTTCTATAAAGCATAGAATACAATCCTCTAGTTTTAAGGAAT
This sequence comes from Malaclemys terrapin pileata, assembly GCF_027887155.1. Classification (NCBI taxonomy): domain Eukaryota; kingdom Metazoa; phylum Chordata; order Testudines; family Emydidae; genus Malaclemys; species Malaclemys terrapin. The sequence continues at coordinate 28,085,860 of NC_071513.1, forward strand.
ATCAGATTACCATGGGCTGTTCAACATGCTCCATCAATTGGCTACAATATGCTCAACAGCATTCCAGTATATTTGTATGGGAATTTTTCCAAACGTTTTGAGGTTTAATAATTACATTCAATAAATAGCATAAATCAGACAAAGTTAATGAGAACATTGCTAATACATTCTAGAGCACAGTGCCAGTGCAGGATGAGATATCAAATAGTAGCTCTTTGAGTTCACAAGTGTTTATGGAAGTATTTCCAGTGTTCTCTTCAAACAGGAGAAGAATAAACAGGAGAGTTTACATTGCAAAAGGACACCATAACACCAACATGCAACAACAGCTGAAGAAATAGGAGTTTAAGTAAAAAAGATAAAGCAGTGTTTTCAGTATTCACCTGCTGAAACATTTGGTTCATCAAATGAATGAGTTCAATATCTCAAGTGCAGTAAATATGCCATAGAGGTCTGTTGTTCCATCCAGTAAAAGCATTATGTCTGTTTTTTTAATATTATTTTTAACTCAGAGGAAAAATCTATTAAAAAAAGATTCCAAAGCTCTCGAAGACACCAGAACTTTCATAAACATACTCGACTACATTTTCATGAGATAAAATTGTTTTTTTCTTGGGGGGAAAAAAAGGGGACAAGATTTTGGACCAACTCTACCAGATCAGCTGTAGCCTAATGGTCTTTTTTTATACCACCTACAGTCAAACTCACTATATAGCCAGTCATAAGATTAAAAGCTTTTCAAGTTGCTATCTTGGGAAATTTCTTTCAAGGAAATTACTACAAAGCCTTGTTTTAGTATGTACCCCTACTGTGAATCCTACTGTGTTTTTTTAATAAGGAAAGCTATCCATCCATAGAGGTGTATCCTGTTCTCCATGCTTGAGTGTCTAACAGCAGGCACATACAGTAGACACACTGATGTTTTGCTTCTTTAATTTTCACTCCATAATGTTGGTGCCTGACTGATGCATGCGCCTTCATAGTAGTTTAATTATGGGTGTGCACAGAATTTGGAGGTTTTCAGTCACAATAACAGATATTATAAACAGCCTTTATGTAAAAACATACTAAAGATATTGCTATTAGAAAACAATGCCCAATTATTAATGGGTGGGAAATAGCTTAAAACTACCAAGAGAACAACATAAGTATGTCATGATTAAAATAGAAAAAAAAGCTAGATCTATAGAAGCCTAATTTTAGCTCTTTTTTAAAAAAATGAAAAAAGATAATTTTACACTAAATACAAAATTATTTAAAAGTGTGATTGATGTGTCTAAGATAAATAGTCATACAATGCTAGGTTTCTACACACTACCTTGTCAGAGAATTAAAGTAATAAATGACTGAGGCAATATGGTTTTTTTCAGTCTAAGGATATGTTTAGTTTTGATTTTAATTAAAATTTTAAACACAGGTCAAGCAGATCTTTGATAAAATAGGCTACTGTACCTTCAAATACCAAATCCGAAAAATATTTTTAAATTCATGGACCATGTACTGAGCTAGTATAAATCAGTGTTGCTCCATTGACTTCAGATTTGGTATGAATATTGACCGAATGGCGCAACGTCAGTTCTCACCAGCTGAGGATCTGTCCCTGTAATCACAACTAAAAAGCTGTTCTTAGACAAATAAAGGCCTGAAGTCTTTACGCACTCACACAAAATCCCACTGAAGTTAGTGTTAGCAATGCATTAATTTAAATCTTGACAAACTACACCACATACACTGTTTAGTGATATGGTTATTGTCATTGCATATTGAAATCAGCTCTTCAGAAATCCTAAAACACTGACAGAGCAGCACTAACAGTTCCATATTGTCTCATGTGGTCTGGAATAATACCTGACTGTTCTCCAGTTATATTGCATTTCTTTAGTAACTGACAAAAAAATTAGTATATTCATTTTTTTTGTATATCCTGAGAAAACATGTACCTATGCTGACAGAATGGGAGTACTTTAATTTCCAAATTACATACATCAATAAATCAGGTAGAACACCTGATAAGTGAAAGATTATGAAAATAGTAATATCCTACAAAATCTTGAAAGGCATTATAATTCCTCAAACAATTATCTTCTGTCAGTTATTTGTGAGTAGCCTCATGTAGTTCAAGAAGAGAAAATACAAATGTGCTCCTTTAAAATTCATGAAACCACTCATTCTGTCATAAAAGAAGGCATCTTTCATGGCTACTTATTTCACACAGTCTCATAACTAATACTGACAGTTATTTGGAATACAAAAAAAATGAGCATTGGACAAAGAACATTTGCTGCTCAATTCTTACATTGTAATGTCTAAAACAGAAAATAAAATCACATTTTATATACAGTTGAGAATTTCTGGTGTAATTAAATTAAAATTGGTAGATAAAAATGAGATTGTATAAAGACTAGTGGTGTACTGCTACCAGTATTGGGCTGTGCTGCATCCATGACAACAGGATGGAAGGTTGCTTTTAATACTATTATCTTACATACCCACAGCTGAATGCTAATGCAGCTATACTGAGGAAATCAAGTTTCAGATCTGTATCCACTGAACTTACATCCACAAGGCAGAGAGTTAAAGACCCAGAGTAGAATACAAAGGCTAATCTCATAGTTCCGTCAACTCCCAAAAGGTCAGTTATTTCAAAAGGTACACACAAGTATTAATTGTCAAATATTTTCTACTTTAAACCTAAGTTGAGGCAAAATCAGATTTTGTGGGAACAGATTCCTTTCAGCTCTATTTTCTAAAAGATAGCTGCACCAGAAAATGTAGAAGCTTAACTAAACTTTCATCTGCATTCTCTAAATAGAGAATTGGTCATTTTGTTTCATATAAACAATGTCTGCTTTTCCTCTGTGAAGAAGAGCCCAAAAATGTGCGATATATATAGCCTTGTCCTTGTTTTCCAGAAGCTAAAGTAATTCAAGTGATCTGTCCTTATTCTAGCTGTATACCCAAGAAATAGGGAGAATTCAGACTGAGAATTTAATCTGTCCTATGCCTTTACTAGAAGTAAGAGTTTTATCAGGAGCAATAGTGAGTTCTCTCAGAGGCAGATTTAAGTATCTGCGAAGCCCATTGTGTAGTCCTTTCCTTCCACCTGCACACTGAAAACACCAATGTAGCTTATTTTTAATTTAAAATACTTAAATTCTTTTAGAAATACAAAAAGACAAGTTATCATTTTGGTTCAAGTTGGGCAGCAGGTTTAATTTCTCCCAAATACAGTAAGAATGAGAATCCTCTAAATATTTCAATGGGCAGTGCTGTAAAATCAATGTCGCTCTCTTTTTCTCTCTCACAAAATCAAAATGGCTCAGTCCTTCCCCAGGTGCAGAAATTCTTTTAAAGTTTGTTTTATTAGGAGTAGTGTGGATACATGTGGATAAGGAACTCTGACTCAGCTCACAGGAGGCGAAGATAGTCTCCCAAAACACTTTAGTCAGCTTTTAGTGCACTGCCAATTTTCAGTTGCCTGGTACTAGCTTATTTTTACTCATTATCAGACACTTTCTGGATAGAGAATAAATTCCAATTAGAACTATCAAATGATCTAACAGTTCATGCAAGCATTCTCTCCCTATTCTAAAAGGCCTACTGGAGCTGCTGATCACTTGCCTATAATGTGGTGAAACTCAGTGAAAACTAGCTGAGCTAAGATAAACAGTTTGGGCCATATACTATCTGCATTCTGTACAACTCCTATTGATATACAGTACAGTATTATGGTCCCATAATCCTGTTAGAAACTCTTGCTCCATCTATTAGCCTAATAAAGCAGGAATATCTTGGTAGGTCAAATGTTCAATTATTTTGCCACTAGATTCCTGAAGTTATTATACATAATAGAGAACTGAAATCCACTGTTCCACGACCGGGGAACAACCAAAAGAAGCATTTCTGATGAAGGCTACTCCAGTAGATAAGATGCTACGTATAGAAGACCAAATCCAAGGTAGTTACAATGAAAATGAGAACTTCCTGACAAGTTGCTGGGTAGGTGTGTTGTATACAAGCAGGTTCATGGTGCTAATATCCAAGATAATTTAAAAGGCAAAAATAGAACACATTCTAGACATCTGAGAAGTATTCCCCCATATACAACCACATAGTCTTCACTTGAAGAAATGAAGTGGCATTGTATTTGAGGAAGAGAAAATGGAAGTAGTAGGAAGGAAGGAGTGCACAACGGTCAAAATATTGGCTCATGAAAGACAGAACGGAAAAAATTAACTGTATTATTTTATGAAACTCTAATTGAAAAAATATTAAGTTATTGTAAATGTATTTAAATACCACTATTTAAAGGAGAGCCCCACATTCAGATATCAAATAAAATTAATGCTTATGAGGAATAAAAGTCCTTGAAGATGCAAAAGACAGAAGTCTTATGTAAAATATATCATGAAGTTGCCCATTATTCCAGATTGTCCTGTTGCTTGCCCCTCTTCCCAATAGTTGTCTTTCCAATAGTACAGCTGGTGCCGGTAAACTCAGACATTGAGTGGCAGGAATGGATTCTACTTTTCTCATCTGAAAGGCCCTTAACTCACAGAATTAGTACTTTGAGCAGAAGCAAGGAAACATGCTGACACATTTTCTAAACCAGTACCCACAGGTGGGCACACTAAATGGTCCAAAGTTGCCCAGGGCTGTCCAGGCCAATATTAGACTCCTGACCTTCTGATGACCCCAATAAGGACAACAGCATGGAACGCGAAGGCTTCTATTGCCAGCCTACTCCTGCATTACTCGTATTTCTAAATTGACACCATAAAGAAATGCTATTATTGTTAATGTTTATTTTTTTAGATCTATATTCCAGATATGACCCATCCTTCTGCATGATCAGTTCTGCAAAGGGGAATTTGAGGCGGTACGCTTAGGCAGTAAGCTCATTTTCCAGTTCAAAAACTCATAAAAGAAATTAGTCCCCAATTAGGGATGCATTGCACTATAAATTAATTTCATATACAATCAGAAATTACCTCAGAGAGAGTGACCACATCAGCTCCATTTGAGGAGAGGCTCAAAACTTGAGGAGGGTCTCCTCCTTCTCATTGTTTTTAGGTCTAGGGAATATCCAAGATGTCCAAAAAAACCTCCATTCAACCCAGAACATTCATTGGATCCCAACAAATGCTGGGGAACAAACTGAGACCACTGATTTATTCCAACAGATTACCAAACAGCCAAACATATGAATTCATTCGAGTTAACAAACTATGGTAGCTGCTGGATGACTTTTATTCTATTATCACCGGCATTGATCAAACCAATTTGTAACATAACTAGCTTAACAAGAAAGTCAAGTTAATAATTCCCACATAAGTGCCAATCCACCCCACACACTTTTAAATAACCAGACACTGAGGAGGCTCACTAGAATGCCAACATCTTTATTTTGACCACCAGTCAGTTGTGGCATCATTAAACTGTATCTTCCTCTTTTAGTCTTAGGAGACTGTAGTGGCACAAACTGGGCTGAGGCTGATTCACAAAGATCAGTGTTGAAGTTGTTCATTGATGCCTTCACTGAGAGGAGGCAGAAAGTATCAATATCGTTGACCTTTGTGGGTGCAGCTGCTATTTCAGCATGTGCCCCGCCACCGAAATTAAATAAAACAGCAGCACGTGCCCTGCTGTTGTTGCTGTTTTGGTGGTAGGAGGGGTTTCTCTCTCTTTCTTTCTATGCCTCTTCTCTCTAGTTTCATCTCCATTCATGGTATTGCTGATAATATCACTACCAGACTTGCATTTATATTCCCCAAAACCTCCAGTCTTTCCCAATTTCCCACCAAAATAATTAATAAAGCTGAGAACACTTTCTTATAACATTTCCTTCCAAATCAAAAACAAAATAGAAAATAAATGGAAAATATGTCCTGAGCTTCATGCTGGTCCATTATTTTTTGGTCATATTACTCGGATACTGGAATGAGCTCTCTTGTCCCCAAACTCCCTCCATCAGGATGAGAATGCTGTTAATCCCATACAGTATGTAAAACTCAGCCAGCACAAATGTGAGACAGCACATATAATTTAACCTTTGACCTTCAGCTTCTCCCATCCATTACAATGCACAAGGACAGTTTTTGCTAAACATAAAAACCTGTTTTTTGCCGATAGGGGAAGCTGCAAATGGTGATATTTCCCCCTCCCTTCTCCTCCCCTCCCCCCACACACACCCCACAACAGTTCTGCAACATGGGCAAAGAGAAAAAAATATGAATCAGTTTTAGTTCACATGAAAAAAATTTTGTCCTAACAAAAGGCCTCGAACCGGCAATTTGAACCATGAAGGGAAACCCCTGTGTTTGTGCAGAGCTCAATTGGCTTCAATGATCCTCCAGCCAGTTCTAAGGGTCCCATGGCACTGAGTGGGGCTCTGCACAGGCCCAGGTTTCCCACTGCATAGATCAGGATGCAGGATGAGGACTCCAGTCCCTTCCAATCTCCCATCACTTTATTTGCATTGGGTTAGCCAGTATGGCCTCTCAGGACATCCTACATGGTAATTACGTATATTCATACAAAAAAACATTCACAAGGTTTCATTAGAAAACGACAGAATTTTCAGTCAGAGTTTCTTTCATTAAGCCTCCAGGCTTCAGTACTTTTTCCAGTCAAATTCTGTGTTACCGTTGAAGAAGAAATAAGAGACTATGAAAATGCTGTAGCTTTTTAAAACAAACATTGAAAGAAAAGAGGTAAGGATGCACTTGATGCCATCTTGAATGACTTAGAAGAGAATGCTTTAGCCGATTGCAAGCTTTCTGTTTAAATAGGTCAGTGTCTGGAAGGACTGTAGCTTGGATATTTATAGCAATATTTCTTCTTGGGTGGTTTTGTTTAATAGCAATACAATTTCGTTATGTGCAACTTTCCAGAAGAAATGTTTTGTGGCAGTATTGGTCTTTCCAATGAAACATTATACACTGTCAGACTCTGGATTGTTTCCTAGTTGTTATTGTTTAATGCTGATAGTCTTCTCCTGAGCTGTTCATAGGATGTCATTTAAAATTTTATCAAGTGTGTTTGACTATGATTATTCCTGTTTTATCAAAGGCTCACCAGTAACTACTGATGTCACATTTTATAGAAGCAAAACAAAAATCCTAAAAAGTTTTACAAAACAGAAATGTTATGTGCAGGATTTTCATAACTACTCAGCACTGGCCTGACTCTGCTTCCATTAGTAATTACCTTTGAAACTCCCATTGTATGAGAATAATAATATAAGTATTATTTCAATATAAGATAACAAAGAGCCCCATCCTAAGCACCTGAGTTACTCACCTATTTAAATCTTCACAGGATCAGGCCTTAGTACTGAATGAACTATCTTTCAATTAATAGAATTAGTACTGATTTCGGCCTCCATGGGTTGGTCAGTGATTTCTTTTCCCTTGCACAGGAGAGATTGAGGAAAGTGAGGTTGGTTTTGGTTTTGCAAAATCAGGGGTGGATTGGAACCAGGTACCATTTATGGGGTTCAGATAAATGACTTAGTTTTGACTAACTCTACCATTTATTATCATCACCTATCATCTTTTCACAGCTTTGCTCATCATTGATTTCCTACCCTTTACAGCTCGGTGTCAAACATCACATATGGCATGCATGTGAACGCATTTAACATGTGGGAACAGGCAGGAAAATGCCACGTTACCAGTAGTGATCATGTAGATATACAGCATGGCAATACAAGGAAAACTATTTCCAGACTTTTTCTCAGATGTGGATACAACTAACACATCACTTATTGTAGAACTCAGTCGGGTGATGATATAACAATGTTTTACAGTAATATGTTAGCTTTATATTACCCATCACTCTTAGAAGGCCTAATTCTGCAAGGTGCTCTGCAAGCAGACTCAACTCCCAACAATTTTAGCAAGAGCTGATGGTGCTCAGTGCTTGGCAGCATATGATCCAAATAGTGGGGAAAACATTCTTGTTACAGTCAAACTACCACATCTGAAGATTAATTTTTTTTTTTACTATATCCTTAAAAATTCCTTGCATTATTGGGGAAAAAAACATTGCCTTAGGCAATGATAACTTACATAAAGTTGCCCTCATTTGTGTCATACTGCGTAAAAGTTACCTAAGGTGACTAGCATAAAATGACAATTCAAAAGTTTGAAAACAAGTTTCACACAAAAATCAATCAATCAATCAGAAGATGGTTGACACCCAATTTAATGGGACAAAAGCTCCCTTCACAATTTAATCAGTTGTGTGGGAATTTTTTGTTTTGTAGGCGGGGAGTAGAAATCACTTTAAAATATTCATTTACTCTATACTTTAAAACAGAGTAATTATTCATAGGTTATCACAGAACTGGAAGGGAGTAAAACCATTCTTATATCAACGGGTCCATTTCCCTATCTTATCTTCAAAGCCTAGTCTGGCACGGGTGTCTTATTTAGCTTAATCAAGGTGTTCATTCTCCCATTTCTGGAAATCCTTCATAACGCAATGAATCAGAGGCAGAGTATACAGTGGTATATTCTTGTTAAAATCATCTTTTCTTAATATTCTTCCTTATTCTTCCTCAGCTCCGCATACACATTTTAAAGCATCTCTATACAAGTTTTAAAAAAGCTAAACAGTAGCAGAAATCCAACAAGTCGTATTTGTTTAAAAACCAAATGCAAAAATATAATCCTTTTTTACCTGTATACATTGGGCAAAAGTTATAAACTCTGTGTGTGGGTCTGAATGAGAGAGAGAGAGAAATGATTAAAAATGTACCAAGAGCCATGAATGCCATTTTACTGTCATTTCCTTTGATTAACCTTCACCTGACCTCAATCCCTAAGGCAATTTCAGTTTCTTTTTGTTCTTACATTTAATTCTTCAGTCTGCCAGGTAAGTACATCTCTGTCATTAAAGAGCATTCATCAAGAACAGACTGTTTTTATGGAGTTTTTCATGGAAATATTTGCTCTAGAGAATTGTTTGCAAAACCTTTACAGTCACAAAATCTGATAAAGTTTGGCCCAAACTTTAGATTTTATGAGACCTACAGAAAGATCAATAGACATTATTACATTACTTTTTTTACTGGATATTTTTTAAGCAAAAGAAAAAAAACTGTCCTGAAGTCATTTGAGCTATACCAATTTAAATCAACGATGGGTCTCTGAATTGCCAACTCTCATAATTTTATCATAAGTGTTGTGATATTGGTGGGTTGTTGTTTTTTTAAGGCTCTAGATCTGTGCGAATCTCAGCTTTCATTTTATAAAATATGTAAGTTATTATCCCCCATGGCTGTGGAGAATAGCTAGTAAACATGACCTAAAAGCTCAAAAACCAGAGAGCAATTAGATTGTAAACTCTCTGAGTCAGAAACCATCTCTTTGTTCTGTGCCTGTACAGCACCTAGCACAATGGGACCCTAGTCCATGACTGGAGTTTGTAGGTGATACCACAACACAAATTAATAATAAATTATTGTAAGCTAGTCTCATCATTTTGGGAGGAATCCTGAGATTTTTGCATAGCTGATATTGGCAAATGTTTGAAGCTGCCCATCCAACTCCAAATGGTATTTAAAAACTGGAAATGGTCCACAGAAGAGGTATGAGAATGATTCAAGAACTGGGAAACAGGCTTGATAATGAGAGACTAAAGAAGCTTGATCTAGTTTGTTTATTAAAAATAAGATTAATGGGTGACTTGACCATGGTGTACAAGTATTTATACAGGGAACAAATTTCTGGTAGTATACATCTCTTTAATTTAGTATGAAAAGGCATAACGAGATCCAATGAAGTTGAAGCTAGACAAATTCAAACTAGAACTAAGGTGCATATTTTTAACAGTGAGAGTAATTAACCATTGGAACAACTTACATAGGAACATAGAGAATCCACCATCACTTGCAGATTGGATATTTTCCTAAAAGATATGCTATGGCCTGAACAGAAGTAATGGGCTTGACGCAAGAACTATTGAGTGAGGGTCTGTGCCCTCGTTTATGTTAGAGGTGGACAGGAGACAGTTTTCCCTTTCAAAATTTTGAATTTTTTTCCTGTTCCTGGGACAAAAAGTTAAAGTCTCAAAATTTTTCATGAATTAATAATAAAATAAAATAAAATAAAATGTGGCTCAGGTTCATTGAAACTTGCATCCTGATAATTTTGAAATATTTAATTTCTATTTCAACCTTTTCTCTAAAAAAAATACCTTATATCTAAAATTTTGAAATGAATAGTCATTTCAAACAAAAAGCAAAACTTTTCATTTGAAATATGATCAAACAGGATGCTTCAAGGTTCAAAAAAAAAATATTTAATTTTTTTTTTTTAAATCAGTAGTTTCATCAAAACTGTCCCTTTCCTGTGAACAGTTTCCATTTCAATGAATCAGCATTTTCTAATAAAAAAAGTTGATTTGGAAAATTCCCAACTAATTCTAATAATGGCACCTTCTAGCCTGAAATTCTATGAATAAAAACACATATCTACACACCTCGATAATGCGGGGTTTAAATGCATAAACTATATTTATGTAGTTTCTTGGTCACGAGTGCATGCTTTTCTAAAGGAGGGACAGAACTGCTCACAACAGGTCTGTTTGCATTGAACTAAGCTATCCTCAATAGTGCAAGATTCTGCAAACTGTTTTCTATAACAAACATTTATGGTGAGCTCTAATAAAATAGCCAGTTCTTCAATGACAGATGCACTTACCTGATAGAGTGCAGTATTTAAATGTAGGGGCAAAAGGAAATGAAATTGCCTTAGGGAGTGAGGTCAGGTGAAGGTTAATCAAAGGAAATGACAGTTAAATGGGATGCATGGCTCTTGAGATTATGCATATGCATTTTGTTGAAAAATATGTTGTGTGTTTTCCCTGTATTTAGAGGTAAGGCAAAATAATATACATATATAAAAAGAGACATAGCCCACACATCCGTCATAGCCCACAGTCTACAAATGGATCTCCCATTGATGACCCAAAGTCATTGGCTGAGGGATGAAGAAAACTAGGGTCTTACCAGAACAAGACAACTATCAATGAATTTATGTCATTATTATGAAATACAATTGAGATTCAAACCACCCCTATTTGGAGAGCTAAAATTATTCAGTGAAGTTGTCAGTGTTTGGAACCTAGCACCCACAGCCCTCCTTTACACTTCCCTTTACATTTATTGTCTAAACTTGGTGGTCTTTTCTCAAAATAGGTATTTGAGCAAATAAGAGGAAAACTAGAGCTGGGCAAATACTACAAAAATGTCTGTAAACATTCATTTGGATTTTAAAACGACTTTGCTTCGGTCATATTTATGTCTCTGTGTGTTTACTTTCCAACTACTTTCACACCATTGGATTTTTACTACCCATTCTGTTTGTTAAAGCCAATTATAAACTTATATATTTGTCGAAAGGGATTTTTAAATTTGCCCTCCACAAACATTCACCCCAGAAATCTGATTATAGGATTTGCCCTCAACTTGTCAGGGAACAGAAACAATACCATGTGACTTGTAATAAGTCACAACTAAGCAATATAGCTTGAATTTCTGATTTTGAATAGCAGGCCACGTAGTCACTGAAACTCATAAAAAAAATTACCAAATAATTTCAAAAACATTCCATAAACAGAAGACAAAATTCATCAACTCGGTTATTCGTTATGAGTTATTCACTCAGCTCTACTAAAAATTAATTTGTTTTTAAAAAAGCATCTGAAACATATTTAAAATATAAGTTGCAATAATGAAACATGGCAGTTGATCTTGAAAAATGCCCAGTTGATCTTGAATTGTGCCCTTACCCAGAGTTATTAATCCCCCATCACTTTGACAATTGATTTTGAACACCATCTGTTGCAGAGTCTTTATAATACAAGATCATAAACGTTCAAAACTAATTTATTGCTCTTTGTTCCACCTGACAAAAATGCAATGTCAAATTGAGGTTGTGCTGAAACAAAGATGCAGATTAATATTTGTATATTATTTTTGACCATATTATAGTCAAAAATGTCCACAGAAAAGCATAGAAAGAGGAAGAGATTACACTGCCTTTAATTATTGGAAAATATTTGTACAAATACTGTTAGGTCATTTTTTAAAACTTATGGCGGGGGGAAATATCACTCTTTGAAGCTATCATTACTGATATTTTTGTTCAGTTGTTTGTTAACTAATAAATATTAGTCCAGATTTTCAAAGGCACATATGTAAAACTGTTCTTCTGTACATGTATGTAGGTACGTGCATGCATCAGGTGTGTGTAGATATATGCATGTGCTCTCAAGTAACATTTACATCTATGCAATTGGAGCATGCAAACATGCACATGCAAGTTTGTACACAGGCTTTAGAAAAACAGGTCATTTCACAAGCCCTCGTCAATTAAGCTTGTTTTGAAAATTCACTAACCAGTATTTTCTGCACTGCCAGTTATCACATCTGATTTTCATCTCAGCGAGATCCACAATTCCAGACCAAACCAAAATAATGAAGGGGAGGAGCCATGAGATTAGGAGGTGGTAAAAACAATATATAAATAAAGCACATGTACGCTTGAGGAAAAATGAATTTGTCAGTGTAGCAGTTACTTCTGAATGGACACCTCCAACTTGTCTGCATATTCTGCAGGCATGAACTCAGCTATTAGGGAAAGAACCATTATAACTATTGCACCTGTAAATAGAACTTTGGCTATTTCTGCAGTATACTCTGTGCTTTCTTGTCAACACACCCCTTTTATCAATGAATTTTACTTCTCACAAGTCTTTAATGGAATAGGTGTGTTTTCATAAATATTTCTCCAATTAGCAGCTGGATATAATATATATTATATATTTCGATCCCATGTACTCATCTGTTATATACACAGTTCATAATTTATACTTTTCATCTCTGTTTTCCAATCTGAATTATTCACTTTAAACTGACATAGTATATTGATTTGTAATGATGTTTAAGGGCTATTGTTAAAGGACGAAAAAGAACAAATTACCAAGAAGCTTGTTGTAAAACTAAAGTCTTGTTCCAAGACTGCCTGAATGATAAGATTTGTAAAGTCAGTTCTGAAGTATTAAAGAAACAAAGATATGGAAAGAAATGTTTCAAAATAAAAACATGCTTTTTTGTAAGTTTCTATTGCTCTGAGTTTCCAAAGGAACTTTTCTTTCTAGAAAGACAAAACCGTAATTTTTTTCTTATTTCTTTTTCTTCAAAATAATGATCCCTAACACTTTTAAATTTACATAATGGATAATCTGTAGAATACAGACTTACTATTTGTATCACTCAGTTATCCTGGCAAGCCTCACTTTACCTCCTTCTAAAGTTTTTTTTTTTCTCTAAGTGCCATGTATATTAAGTGGAAGACCTATCTGACTGTGTACTGGGAACACAGTATTCATGAGTCTGTAGACACCTCTGAGATATGGAAATTAATTTCCAATATAAAATAGTTAACTGAATAACTCTGTATAAATTCAAGTGTAATATTAATCACATTCTTTTTGTTGGCAATGCAGTAATGTCCATTCTCAAGTCATTAGCACTTTTCTGAGCAAGATACAAACTAATTGTACTGCTCTTCTTCAAATACAAATTTTAAAAGTTAACTAAGGACTACATAGATTTGAAACATTTTCAATAATTGTTTTAATTACAGCTAGTAGTGGAGAAAAGGAAGAACACTTGGTGTATTAGCAATCATTTTTCTGACCTAAAGAGGTCTCTAAGCTCTCACACCCAAAGCAAGTTTAAACAAAGTCAATGGAGAAAACTTTCTGTAAGCACACAGAGGGGCTGGTTTTGTTCTGAACTCAGAAATTTTCTTTTCTATCAATACCTAGTTTAACTTTTTAGATAAAACCACCAAATCTCCAAACATTAAATATATACAGCTTTCAAAGCTTGCTTTCCATCGAAAAGTTGATGAGAAAACTCCATTAAATTCCTCAGAGCACATAAGGGGCCTCTTTTCTAGAGTATGAATCTCCAGCAAACTGCTCGTTTCACTTCTACATAAAGGTAAGCAAAAAGCATTTTTTTTTTTTTGGCCTTTTCTCTCCCAAGTAGATTTGGGCTTCAAAGACTGTAAGAGCCTTCTGGTGCCCTTTGACATTCAGACTTCCAGCATCTCAACCATCAG